>NW_026575140.1:68828394-69428394 GCF_905146905.1 Nyctereutes procyonoides | reverse complement strand
TCAGACATTAAAAATATGTTAGCAAAATAGAAAATTCAATATAAAATGGGGAAGAAGCTGACAAAACCTCCTGAAAGTAAAAGGTGGAGGATTGGAGGGACAAATAAATGAATGATAGGAGAGAAAAGACTAAAAAAAAAAAAAAAAAAAAAAGAATTAGAGCTATCTAACATCTGAATAAGAGCTCCAGAAAAAAAGAGAGAGAAAATGGAGATATGAAAATATCATGTAAATAATGTAGGAACATTTCCCAGCACAGAAAAACATGAATTTGCAGGCCAAAATGGCCCACTGAGAACCTACCCCCATAAATAAAAACAGACCTACAACAAGCCCATATTGTGAAATTTTAGAACACTGCAGACAAAGGGAAGATCCCAAGATTTTCTTGAGGAGAAACAAACAACTTTCATGCAAAATATCAGAAGTCAGAAGGCACTAGACTTCACAAATGTAACAGTGAATGCTAGAAAACATGGAGCAACACCTTCAAAATTCTTGGAAACAATGTCCAATCTAGAGAACTGTACACCAGGCGAATATAAATTAACTGCTACAAGCCTAGAAAACCAACGGTCAAGACTGAAGAATGAGAGTAAGGTCTAGGATATACATCCCCTAAGATGAAAGAAAATAGTCATGTTTGAACATAGTGAGAGGGAATTTACACACCAGTCTGAGAACTGACAATGAATTAATGATAGGTTTATAGAAAACTATGCAAAGGGGATCCCTGAGTGGCTCAGTGGTTTGGCGCCTGACTTTGGCCTAGGGCGTGGTCCTGGAGTCCAGGGATCCGAGTCCCACATCAGGGTCCCTGCACGAAGCCTGCTTCTCCCTCTGTCTGTGTCTCTGCCTCTCTCTCTCTCTCATGAATAAATAAATAAATTATTTTTTTTTAAAAAAAGAAAACTATGCAAAGGAAAACTGATGCCATCATAAACTTCAGGAAAGACAGAAAGTTATATAAGAAAGAAAATAAAATCATATAATTGCTCAAGGCTTGTGATTAATATTTACATGGTCATAATAATGTAAATGTTAAACATTATTTAAATCAAAAATAGAAAAAATTATTATACTGGGAGGTTGGGTATTATACTGGGAGAGTGTAAGAGGAAAAAGTCAATGAATAACACCTAAAACTGAGAAAGTAAGAAAGTATAAATATGGAGATTTAAAAAAATATAGAAACATCTAAATGTAGTAGAATGAGTAGAAAGTGGTTGCTTCGGGGGAATCAATAAGGGAGGGATGAGAAGGGGTAGTAAAAGTTGGGCCAGGAGATTAATGTTTTGTGTTTGGAGTTTTATAAAATGATTTAATTTTTCAAACAATGTGGACATGTCATTTAAAATTTAAAGAAAAATTAAACGTAAGCATGAGGAATGACAACCAATGAATTCCAATTGCTTGAATAGTTAGGGTCTTTAATTTCAATATACACTTACTAACACTTAGTAGAGAAGAGAGAAACTGACACAACCTCACTTAATGATAAGTAAATAGCTATGGAATTCAGATCAAGCTGAGAAGCTGTATGTAACAAGGTCATTCTATAAGAATGAAACATGAAATCTCCTTTGTCCTAAATCCTTGGGGATTAGAATGTCTCATGACTGAATTTTCCATATGAGTAACACTATTTATATTACCTCTTTCATTCCAATTTACCACTGGTAAAGACAATGGTATCTATATTTATGTTTGTTTTATGTTTGCAACTATACAGAAACTCCTTGAAATCATACCTCCTTCAGTACCTAGCACAAAGCTGAACATGAAACACACATGCTCCATAAACTAATCCAATATTAAGTGTCGCCTGCTGTTTGAATGGGCCATAGCTGGCTCTTCCAAATGAGGTTTAATTATGAATACCCATTATTTATGCTGCACTGTGTTATAACAATCCCTTGGTATTCTGTGATATACAGAGCTTTCTTTTTAATTGAATACTAAATAAAAGGCTAGACTGACTTTTTTGTTGTTGTTCCTGAATCCACTTTTCATAATTTTCCTATCCATTGAAGTTATTACACCTTACTATCAGTGTACCTGTACCTAGTAGTCATGTTTCCTTGATTCTAATCTGAGGAAATTAATTAAGAGTATATGCACTCTTTCCGGGGGCAAAAAAAAAGGGGGGGGCTAAAGGGCTTCCCTATCGATCCAGTGCATACAGTTAAATGCATGGACTTTGGGATATCCATTTTGGCTATCCAGAGGCATCTTTCCCTTACTTCTTCATTTTCTCCCTTATTCTTCATGTTTCATGTTCCAAAGATTTAAGGTTGCCAGACAAATGACTTCCAGATTAATGAAGTGTCACCAATATGATCTTTAGCAGCAACCATTATTTAAGTACACTAAATTTTATGGCTCTACCATTATGGTGAATTGACAGGTTTAATATTAACCATATGCAAAAAGAAAGAAGAATCTATATAAACCAATGCATTTTTAAAATTTCTACTTTTCTTAAAACCAAGACCTACTAGACTTTGCTTCCACTGGAGTTGAAACAGCTAGGCCATCAGTCATGGTGTTTCTAACTCAGCTGCAATCCATAGTGATCCTGAACTCTCAGAGAATGAAAACTAAATGGGAAAAAATGTGATTCTAATTATAATCAATACTTAAATCCAACACTAATTGTACACCGCTTCACTGTGAACTTTAACAGAAAAAGGGAAAATGGGGAAAAAATGACTCAGCTTACTACATGCCAGACAGTTGCATAAATTACCTCATTTGGTCCTCACAATAACCTTATTAAGGGGGGTATTATTATTCCTGTTTCACAGAGAAATAAACTGAACATTGGAAAGATAAAAATAACTGGTTCAAGGTCATGGAAAGCAGGAGAGCCACCCTACAGGACACCAAGTTTGATGTCAAAGGCCCCCAAGTATGATACAGTATGCTCTGCTCTACAACACCAAAAGGAGATACTAAATTAAGAAAGAAAGATAGTTTGTATTATAACTCAGATCAAAGAGCTCGCATTGGATTTGCATCTGCTCATGCCCCTCAGCAGGTCTTCAAGGTTTCCAAGTTGTACCCTGAATCCAGTTCTCATACTACAGCTTAACTAGCAATTGGCAGCATGTCACAGACAGGACAGACCCTCACAGGAGCACTATGAATAAAAGAACATCAGTAATCAGTCACACCCATGTCCACTCCTTTGCTGATGTGATAAAAACAATGCATCCAATCTGTAACAAACTGAACAAACTTCAAAAGATTTTGCTATCTACAAACCTTTTTCAAAGGTATAGAACAAAGGTATGATTATCATGGGCAATGATGCAAGACAACAAAGCTGTCTAAAATTTATCACCAGCCATGATAAATGAAATCCCTGGGGAGAAAACCCTCTTAACATTATTCACTTCCTTTGGGATGAACCCATCCCATTGTCCTTTGCAAGGTTTGCTCATCGCCTGGCTCTTTTCCTTTGTGCAGATACAAGCGCTCAGATGGCCCCCCAGTGTGAAGCCTTTCCCCCATCCCAACACCCCATTCTTCCCTTTTTTGTGGCCAAGTATCCTGGATATCTGCTCCTCCTCAGTCTTTGAGAACGTGAATTTCACTGTCCAACTAAAATTCTCTAAGATCCCCACTCTCCTCTGAAACAAATCTAAAGTTTCTACTTGCACCTCATCCTCCTTACACGCATAACCCACATTAAGTACTACTGCCCTCTTTTTAATACAGTATTTGTTTTGTAATCTGAATATAAAGTAATATATGCTCATTAGGGAAAACTCAGATGGTATAAAAAAATGTGTCTTCTTCCAATCTTAAGGAGTGAAAGGAATTTAAAAAAAAAAAAAAACAAAATCCGTATTCCATATACCATTTGTTCCCAACTTTTGTCCACTTAACATCATTCCTCTCTAACAGAGGCATTCACACCACTAGGCTCTGCCCCCTCCCTTTTGTTCAAAACCGCCTTCCGAATTATGGACAAGATGCCATTCTAAACGCTGCATAAATACTACAATATAAATCCTTCCGGTTGTGATGAAGAGTCCACAATGCACTGACTGTAACCCATGGTGTTTTCTCTCCACTGAAAGGGGATAAAAATATAGACTACTGTGACCCCTCAGTATTCTTGGCCCCCCTGGCTGGGATCCCTGCAGCTTCCTCTCAAACACACAACAGGTAAACTACCTCACCCACGCTTCCCATCTGCAAAGGGAAACCCTTACTATAAAGCCTCCAGCTCTTCTCACTGCACTGGGAAGAGTTCTCCAACCGCCCCTGCTGCCCAGGTAATCTTTACTCTGCCTCTGAAATCCTAGCCACGTATCTGGCTTGAGATGCTACCTGGCATTCCCATTTGTCTTTCCATTCTCCACTCTAGAGTAGGCCTTCCCAGGTCAAGGTATTGCACTGTTCAGTTAGGGGGTTTGGTTTTACACCCACAGTTAAGAGACTGCATAGATGCTCAGTAAGTATTTCTGCTGTCACTGCTTCTCCCTCTGCCTCAAACCCATTAGATCTCTGTCCTACACCTTCTCTGCACCACAGATTGGTTTAGCCTCTGTCTAGTCCCACAATATCTATGACATTACTCTGATCTGAGCCCTAATTAGACATGTTTTCCATCACAACTGGGTCAACCAAAGTTCCACAAAATAACACTTACCCTTGTTACAGAAGATACACATACTCTCTTTTCTACTGTTTCATTTCCTCTTTCCTCCACTTTTCCCTTCTTCCTTACTTTCCTTCTTTTTCTCCTTTTTTAAATTTTTTTTATTCATTTATGATAGTCACAGAGAGGGAGAGAGAGAGAGAGAGAGAGGCAGAGACATAGGCAGAGGGAGAAGCAAGCTCCATGCACCGGGAGCCCGATGTGGGATTCGATCCGGGTCTCCAGGATCGGGCCCTGGGCCAAAGGCAGGTGCCAAACCACTGTGCCACCCAGGGATCCCCTTTTTCTCCTTTTTTAAATATTGGTGGAAGTCTACTAAATAGATATCACCACCCACAGCTGAAAAATACCTAGAAGGTAAAATACAAGATACCAAGATGCCCAATTTTTTTCTAAAGTCTCATAAGTCTTTAAAAAAAAGATTTTATTTATTTATTCATGAGAGACACGGAGAGAGAGACAGAGACATAGGCAGAGTGAGAAGCAGACTCCCTGTGGGGAGCCCGATGCAGGACTCGATCCCAGGACCCTGTGACCATGCCCTGAGCCGAAGACAGGTGCTCAACTACTGAGTCACCCAGGTATCCCAACCTCATATGTTTTTGCTGAGGTCTATCTTTCATTCAGGGTAACCCCTTTCCTCAGTCTCCCCATCACACTGATAAGTTCCATGATTTCATTCCCTTGGGTTTGCAACTTAAGACTTTTTTTCTCTCCCATCACCTCCCATTTTGGACCACCATCTCCCCTACCTCCTTGCTCATCACTAACATTTCAGCTGTGTGCCTTTTTTATCCTTATCCAAAACCACTACAAGTATATCTTGCCAAGATTATCTGTTTTACAAACTATATCACCATTGGGTTCCTTTAACAAGCCCCTCTGGAACCATAAATATTTGATTTTTATAAAATTTTCTAAAATTTGACTTTTGTGTTGCAAAAATCCTTTTCCTAACCTGCTATTTTGTCCAACCACTAGAGTAGCTGCTACAGAAAGAAACATTCTCTCCAAGTACTGTGATGATCCCTACCAGTCTGCTCCTACTTCTCCCCTGCTAATTCATAGCTACCATCAAACACAGAGCCCAGCAAGGCATTTGTTTAAGTGTTATCACCAAATATATTCTTGACTATTTTGGAAAAAATTTCTCCAACATCCTTCTTTTGTCTAACACCAAAGATTTTAACAAGACCTGACCCAATATCCAGCCTGCTTTCACTGCTCTTCCAGACCAATTCTCTAGTTAGACTGATCCTGTCCTACAGAGAAATGGGTCCTCCCCTCTCCTTATTTATCCTCACGCCCGTGGGGGTCCACACAAATCACTAACTTGTTCACACCTTCTTGGATATTAAAATCAGCCAAGAGGGATCCCTGGGTGGTGCAGCGGTTTGGCACCTGCCTTTGGCCCAGGGCGCGATCCTGGAGACCCAGGATCGAATCCCACGTCGGGCTCCCTGTGCATGGGGCCTGCTTCTCCCTCTGCCTATGTCTCTGCTTCTCTGTGTGTGTGTGTGTGTGTGTGTGACTATCATAAATAAATAAAAATTTAAAAAATTAAAAGCTTGGACATTTTAAAAAAATAAATAAAATAAAATCAGCCAAGATGAATTTTTGTCTTTCTTAACAACTTTTACAATATTTGTCTCCTCCTTTTAGGCACTGATTCATACAGTACCTTTCATGATTTCCTAACAGTGTAAACTGTTTCTTCCCCAACCATCTGAAAGCCTCTGCAGGACCAGTATAGTATTCTTAAATTTATTTTCTTTTCCCCCTCAGCCTCCAGCACAGAACTTGGCATATCATATTCACAATACACATATTTTGTAAACATTTCAAAGAAAATCTCCATTCAAGATGAACTTTAAAAAAAAAAAAAAAGCAAATACAGGGCAGCCCAGGTGGCTCAGCGGTTTAGTGCAGCCTCCAGCCCAGGGTGTGATCCTGGGGACCCGGGATCGAGTCCCACGTCGGGCTCCTTGAATGGAGCCTGCTTCTCCCTCTGCCTGTGTCTATGCCTCTCTCTTTCTCTCTATCTTTCATGAATAAATAAATAAAATCTTTTAAAAAATAAAAATAAAAAGCAAACGTAGCATTTATTTATTTTTATTTAGAGAGAGAGAATGGGAGCAGAGAAAAAGGCAGAGGGAGAAGGAGAGAGAGAATCTTTAGCAGGCTTCATGCCCAGCACAGAGCCCAACTGGGCATCTTGATCTCACGACCCTGAGATCATGACCTGAGCGGAAATCAGGAATCAGATACTTAACCGACTGAGCCACCCAGGCACCACTCAAAATGAACTTTTTTATTTTATTTTTTTAAAGATTTTATTCATTCATGAGAGAGAGAGAGAGAGAGAGAGAGAGAAGCACAGGCAAAGGCAGAGGGGGAAGCAGGCTCCCTGCAAGGAGCCCGATGTGTGACTCGATCTCGTGACTCCAGGATCACGCCCTGAGCCAAAGGCAGATGCTCAACCGCTGAGCCACCCGGGGGGTCCCTCAAGATGAACTTTTTTTTTTCAAGATGAACTTTTTTAAAGCACATATCAAGTACTTACTGCGTATTACTTGATTTATGTATGAGATTTTATTAAAGTTCCCCAAAGCCCACAAGGGCATTATCCCCATTCTACAGATGGGGAGGCAGGCCCAGAAGTGCAGCAATGTGCAAAATGTCACCAACAGTGAGTGGACTCAACCTAGACTTGTCAGACCCCAAAGCTCTTGGTTGGCCCCTCCACCGACTCACTCCTCCCTCACTTCTGGCAGACAACAAGCAAACTCACATTCTGATGCTATGTGATTCAAATTATCTTCACTTCAAGAACAGGATGCAATGCAGCCAACTAATGCAGGTTATGGTTCCAGCTTCACTCGTGCAAGTCACTTAGCC
The DNA here is from genome assembly GCF_905146905.1 of Nyctereutes procyonoides. Classification (NCBI taxonomy): domain Eukaryota; kingdom Metazoa; phylum Chordata; class Mammalia; order Carnivora; family Canidae; genus Nyctereutes; species Nyctereutes procyonoides. The sequence continues at coordinate 69,420,824 of NW_026575140.1, read as the reverse complement.
CTTCTCAGGCCCAGCTTCTATATGAAGACCTAACACAATGTGGCCTTACAGAGCACCCTGCTCATCTCTGTCTACTCCTCCCCAAGTCCCCACACAGCATCGCTGGGTATACTCCTCTCTCAAACACTGTGGACTGAAGGCAAACTAGTTCGTGCCCCACGCCCAAAGCAAGAGGCCCAAGCAGAGTTCACTGCTTTCCTTCCTCGTGCTCCAATGGCATTCGATTCATGTCTCTATTATAAGTCTAGTATGTCTATCTCCCACACTGGATGGTAAGCTCTAGAGGCAGGAGCATAGCTTACTCGACTTTATAATCCGAAACCCAGAACAATTCCTGAAGCAACTTGGCCCTTCTCAAGATTTCAGGAAAGTTTGCTGAATTAATTCAAGAATATCTGCTGTGATTCTGTGTTTATTGAATTAAGAAGTCAATCAACCATGCCTTAAATGAGAATACCATCTGTCCTTCTTCTTTCACAGAGTTCTTTAAATGTCACCTCCTCACCCACCCTGACCATGCAGTCAAAGGTGATCCCCCCAATAATCTCTCATGCAGTCTGCTCCTTTCCTTAGCTTTTATCAGGGATTATAAATATATGTGTGTGTTACTTTTTTAGTGTCTGTATTCCTGCACACTTAGACTGGAAGTTCCATGAAGACAGAGATGATGCACGTTTACCGCTGGATTCTCAGAACGAGGCACTCAATAAATATTTAGTGAACAAATGATATGAAGATTAAGTGATATAACACCTATCAGAATTCTGGGACTGGATAATGATGATTAAGACACAATTACTAATATTATCAGTGCAGTTTCTCTCCTCTTCGATAGCTGACGCACAGTCTGAGTCTCTTCTCCAATACAGCATATGCCTTTTAGTTGGCAAAACTACTTCCTGCCCTGCCAGTAGGGCACTTATGTCTGACTCATTTGAATAATAATAGCAATTACTTTATTTTATTCCAGATAGTAATTTACAAAAATATAAGCAGTGAGAAATATTAAATCACCTCAGGTCTCACTTAAGATTCTCTATAAAATAAAGGTCAAATAGCTTCTTCTTTCCAAAAATAGCTTTGATTTCGATGTAGATTCTGATCTTCAAAGCACAAAACAACCTTTATGAGATACATGCTCAACAAGCCGGAACGATTAGCCTATATTCTCAAGCAAGTGGACCCAAGCAGACCAGGACATAGTTGCTAACACAGGGTCAGATGCTTTCAGGGCCCCCACACTGCACAGGCGCCTTCCAAGGTGCTATGGGATGGGGACCTGCTCATGTGTTCTCATGGTCATTTACATTCTAAGAGTTTTGTATTTTCCTTAGAGAAGGCCCTCACAACTGATCAACCCTGTGCTTATGGCTTTCAGCCTTATAATGAGATCACTTTTCTAACATATTCACAACCAACATGACAATGCCGGCATATATAACAAGATTTTTTCAAAGTCAAGTTCTAATCACTGAAGTCATGTTCTCATGATATTCTTTAAGTCCTTCCGAAAAGAGCACTATGTCTGAGTATTACTTTTTTTTCTAGATCCAGATACATCTTTCTTTCTCATTAATAAATAGGGCTTGCATGCACTAAAGTCCAGTGATCTCTAAAACATTCACAACTCTAACATAGAGACATGACTAATTTTGCCATTTTGCAGAAAGAGAAACTGACGCTTGGGGAAGTTAAATGGCTCACCCAAGACTGGATAGTGAAATAAGGGGTATGTGTGGCTGGGCTTCCAACCTGGGGCTGCGGGCCATTCTTATTCTCTATGCAGTGCTCCCCTCCAACTTCCTTGACAGCAGAAAGTATGTCATCCCAGTCCTTTGTCATTCCCCACAGAGATGATGATAAAAAGCTAGCACTCGGTAAACATATTTGATCAACTGTTTAAGAGAATACCTAATGTAACACAATCTCACACACCGTGACATTACTCTGAATATTCCTAAATGATGAGGTAATCAGACACCAAAGTCTTCTCGCATATGATCTCAGGAATGACACAGAGAGAGAAACAGGGCCAGATGTTGCCAGTGTTTGCTGTCACAAATCAGAAAGTCCTGAGTGAGAATAGAGAGTAGAATACAGGTCACACAGAAGCCTTTCAAGTCCCATCAGTGATGTAGTCTTTGAATTCAAAGGAAAACATATTTACATCTATCTGGGAGAAAAAGAATGCATAATAGGTTTATTAAAACCTTATTTTCAGAAACACAGATACTCAAGATAGAGCAAATGGTTTAACCTTCAGCATAGTCCTCTCGGAGGCTCTCCAGAGCTTGGGAGCTAAATTAATTCTGCAGGAAAGGAGAAGTGTGTCATCCTAACTGAATACAGTTAACTCAGTGGCTGCGCATAGACTCGGCCTAAAAGTGTCTTAACTGTCATGTACTGAAACTGCCTGAAAGGCTGCCATTTGGCACTCAGGCCAATACCAAAAGGCAATGCTCCTAATGAGCATCTTCAGTTGAGAGACAGCATTTCAGCACCGTGAAGTGAATGGGCATAATGGCTCTACTGGCGATGCCAAATAATTTACGTCCCTTTACATCAGCGAATGGTTTTAAGGTTTGGCACCAAGAGTTAATATTAATAATGGCAAGAGGCAAAGGTGACATGACTGTGACCTTCGGATGGACTTCTGGGCTTTATTGCCCTACAGTAGTGAGCACATCTATCTGGATTATTGGTAACAGGCTGGCTAGGATTGTTTTCCATATAGTGAAAACTCTGGGCCTCATAGACACGTAACCCTTAGGATTCAGATGGGTCCCTGGGCATCTCCGTCTCGCTGAAAGGCTGTCTTATACAATATTGCTCAGAGACCTACTATTTTAAGACACGTATAAAACTCTCTTCTGAATTTTACTCATTTCTTTCTTTTTTAACTAAAGGGACCTTAACCTTAGTCTTTTTTTAACTCAAAACTCAAGTAGTCACTGTTACTACATAGCCAGTTGATTCATGGTTCCAATTTTGTCTAATTTGTAACCCATTTTTAAGACCAGTAAAACAGTATTTGCAATTTGCTGCCATTTCTTTTAGAGTTCCAGATGTTTTTTAGCCTATATATTTGTTAGATCACTAAACTGAGGAATTATCAGTTATGGAAGCTACATTAAAATATTTATCTTGACACCATAAAACATTTGTGTGCTCCAAAACTCAATACTTAAATAGCACTGGAGAGTCTTTTGCAAACGCCTTTGTCTAAGGCTGCCTCTTCCCAGAAGACTGATGACGGCAGGTGCGGTCCCTTCTTCCCCCTCCCTGCCAATTGGTTCTGCTCTCCATCCCCGCAAACCCAAGGTGGGCAGGGAAAGTTCAAACCATTCTTTAGCAACAGGTAGTCAATCACTTATTTCGCACCAAGACAGGAAGGATTGTCTGTAAAATATCTTTGGAGGTCTGCCAGTAGCACTGAAGTCACTTTCTGTCTGGAGAGCAGCCATAGTCCCTTAACTCTGGAGACGTAAATATGGGGAATTCATCAAACTCATTTTAAATAGAGTCTTTGTCACCTTAAAAAATGTAAGTGGTTGGATCAGGAATTCCAAAGTCCCTATTTCAAACGGTGTAAAGTTTGCAAGACGCTGCCTATAATTTAAGAAACTGAGTTCCGTAGCAAACAAAAACATCTGTCATGCCCAAAGATTAGGTTTTGAATGAGAAAATGGTGCTATTTATTTTGAAAGGCAATTAAGATCTTGTTCCCTGTGACAGAAAAATACAGATACAGATTACTTACATTAAATTACATATTACCGATCTGAAGTAGTCAATTAGTGATGAATGTATTCCGAAGGGAAGCGCTATGCGAAACTCAGAATTTGGGGGCTCCCTGTGACTAATTGCTCTCTCTTATCACTGCCCTTGTGACCGTACTCCTATACCATAAATTTAGGGGTTTGGGAGCATTTTTGCAAATAATGACTTCCTTCATTCTTGTACTATCAAGTTCAAGAAACAATCAACAGTTAGGCCAATAAATCCTTAATCAATCAGCATAGAGACTTGGATGAACCTTCTTTACTGAACAAGAATACATACCCTGCTATTTTCTGCTATTGCGGTATTATTATTATTATTTTTTAAATTGACCCTGGGTAAATATCATCAAGTTTAATCTGCTGGGGGGAAAAAGAGGGGAAGCTTCTTGAAAAACTGATTTTTCAAAAAAAATGTAAATTTTTGGACTGCTGAAAACAGCATCATTGGTAGATCTCTAGAACTGCCACAGCAGGAAGAGTGATTCAGAAACTATCAAATAAAGGACAGGCCACACTTCCACAACGTCGGGATTATATTCTCTTTGTGTTTCACTCTGTTGAATTTTAAATAAATTCCGAGTTATTTTCAGTATTTTAACATATGCTAATATTTGTTGACAGAAAATTAACTTTTTGGCTTTAAGACAGAGTCATGAAAGTTTTTCCACATTCTTCAATACGACTATATTACATTCAGTTGCAGCTTTGTTCAGAAACGCACATCTCTGCCTGTTAAAATGAAAATTAACAGGCAAAAAATACAGCTCAGTATGCTTGTAGCGACAGCAAACTCGGCTGAAACACGTCTTGATAATTCATTTAGTGAGGAATATTATATGTACTTATATCCATGCTAGCTGGCTTTTGTAAGGTAGCAAAGCTGCCCTTTGTTCTTAATCCAGTGCTATCTTGTTAGAAAACCAGTCCTATTCATTCCTTCACTCTGGCAAGTAAAACTGGCAGAGGACTGTAAAATTGTCAAAGAAACGGGACTTAACCATTCCAGATCAAATCCTTTTTGCACAAAACATCCCAAATTGCTGTTAGAATAGACTCAAATTTGCCAGGTAATTCCACAACCTTGCACTTCATTCCTCAAGAGCAAAAGACACCAAAATGACAGGAGCTGCAGGCCCGGTTCGTGTCGCGTTAATAAGGTTAGCGCACCTTGTACGTAAATTTTCATATGCACTGTGTGGAGTGCGGAGACCGAACCACCATTGTCCCTGGAGATGATACGACATTTGAGGCCAAAATAATAATAATTATCACTACTATAGTTACTATTACGTAGACACATATACATGTTTGTGTGCATGTGCGTGTATATGTATGTAACATTGTTTTTATCTTCGCCCTGACCCCCTCTGACTTGAAGTCTTCCTTTTTTTTTTCTTTTTTTTTTAAGCCATGGTATTACCGAGAATTTAATGGAAAACCGTTCAACTTCGTTCTTTTGTTAAGCATCAGTGGGTGCGCTTCGTGTTGCGCCCTCCGGGTCCTCATGGGTCCCAGGGCCGGGGCTGAGGCCGCTTCCCTACCGGGGACCCCGGCCGGGTGCCGCCTTGCTGGGCAGCCCCACGTCCCGGCCCGCGCTCCCGGGGCGCGCACCAGCCGCCGCCGCCGCCAGACCCGACCCCGAGGGGGCACCCGCCACGGCGGCGGCGGCGGGGCCCCAAAGGCCCCCAACGACCGGGTCCCCGCGGCCACGCCCCCACCCCGAGGGGAGGCGGCCCCCGGAGCGCAGGGCGCGCGGCCCAGGCGGCACCACGGAGGAGGGCACGCCCCGGGCGACCCCGGCCGGGGGCAGGGGCCCAGCCGAGCGCCCCGCCCCCAGCTTCGCCCCCACGCCCCGCCCCCAGCTTCGCCCCCGGCCCGAGCCGCGGTCGGCGCACGCGCGTCGGTGGGCCCAGCCCCGCTGCCCTCGCGGGCGACGCGCTCGGGCCGGGACCGGCGGGGGCGCGGCGGGGGCGCGGCGGGGGCGCCCCGGGCGGCGCGGGCGGGGGCGGGCGCGGGCGCGGGTGGGCGCGCGCGGGCGGCCCGGCCTCTCGGGGACACCCGGACTCCATCTTCCTCCCTCCGGGCCGCGGGGCCGCCGGCGGGGCGGGGCGGGGCTTCTCCCGGCGGGGCCGAGCGAGACCGTTAGGCTGGGACCCCGGGAGCCGGTCCTGGCAGCTCGGGGCCGCCACCCGCGCCGCAATACGAGCGTCTCGCGGCTTCCCGCCCAGCCAGCCCCGCTCTGATTGGCCGCCGTGGGAGAGGGGCCCGAGCTGGCCGGAGGCGGCGGCCCGGAGAGGGCCCGGCCCGCGCCCCCCCACCCGGGGCGGCCGTCCGGGGCGGTCCCCGGCGCGGCACCTGGCAGCGGCCCCTGCGCCCCGGCACCGCCCCCGCCCGGAACGCCCGCCCGCCCGCCCCGCCCAGCTCCCTGCGGCCCCGCTCCCTTCCCTGCCCCTCCCCGACGGTCCACGCCGGAGTGCGAATCCCGGCGGGCGGGGCGGGGCGGCGGGGCGGGGAGCAGCTGGAGGGGAGTGTGGGCGCGCACTGAAGAATCTCCCGGGGAGGCCGGCACGGGAACACCCCCGGCGACGCGGCCCTCCCTCCCGGCCGCCCGGGGTGTCTGGGCGCGGCGCGGCCCCCGCCACCCGCGGCAGCATCCCTCGACCGTCTTCCCCTCCGCTCCCTATTGTTCGCACTTTGCCAGGATCGGGAACCTCGCCCAAAGAAAGGGGGCTGGGGCGAGGTGCTGCGGGCGGCCACCTGCCATTCTTCTCGCGCACCGTGCACCGCGGGGCGGGCGGTGCGTGTGCAGGTGAAGGCACACGCGCGCACACACGCGCGCACACACGCGCGCACACACCAGGCAGCCCGATCACGCCCTCCTCGCCCTCCGCCCCTCCGCGCTGCCTCCTGTCAAAACGCGGCGCTCGGCCCTCCCATGCCTCCGTGCTCCCGGCCGAGAGCAGGCTTTGCAAGTAACCAGCAATTTGGCAAATGAAAAACTAACGTCATATCGACGGGGGTGCAACAACGGCCACACAGCCCTGCGGTTCTGCCCATTTCGCCCCATTCTGCAAACCGTTATTCGGTGTGGGGCGGGGGGGGGGAGGCGAGGGGGGCTGGGCGCGAAGGCGGCGAGCCCCACTTTATTGGAGCCGGGGAAATAACGGTGGGGCGGCTGCCCCGGCCTTATTGTTCACTCCTGTCACCCCGGCCCCGCGGCCCCCGAGCCCGCGCGGCGGCACCCCGAGCCGCGGCACCCCCGCCCCGCCGCCCGCCCGCCCGCCCGCCGCGGGAAGGAGCGCTGCCCAGCACCAGCGCGGCCGCGGCGTCCCCGGGGCGTCCCCGGAGCGTCCCCGGAGCGTCCCCGCGAGCGGACGGCTCGGCTGCCCGCGCCCCGGCACACAAAGTGGGAAGGGCGGGCGCGCTGCAGGCGGAGGCGCGGCGGGCGCTCGCGGCGCTGGGGGCAGCCCGGGTCCGGCGCGGCCCGGGGGAGCGCGGGGTCCGGCGGGGCGGCCGGGCGGCCGGGCGACGCGCTCCTTCCTCGGCCCAACGACAACGACCGCCCTTAGCATCCCACGCAAAGCCACCCCACATAACAGTGTCCTCGGGGGAGGAGGAGGGGGAAGCGGACAATCAGTACAGCGGACCGAGAGTCATCGTAATTTCAAAATGTACCTGCGGCTCCCAGGAAAAACAAAGTCCAGATGAGATCCTTAGTTTGCAGCATTGTAATCTGCGGGCTGGGAGGGATGTTCTCGCCGCGGTAAATTCTGTGCCCCCCGCCCCTTGCAGAGAGTGTGGACGGCGGCGGAGCAACAGACCTACGGGCAGACAATTGCCAGGCTGAGTACGATTATTTTTGCAGAATTGTTTCCTGCCAGCGGCTGCCGAGCTGCGTTCACGCGCTGAGCGGAGAATGAGTGACAGTCCCAGCCTCAGCACACTCGCAACTCGGAGATCCTTGCGCTGGCCCGGGTTCGCTTTGATGGAACTGGGGATGCGAGCGGGGGGCGGGGGGCGGGGGTGAGAACCTCACTGTGTCCTTCCACCACGCCGGCCACAAATAGTGCCGAACATCAAGGAGGTAAGAGAGACAGGGGAGGCAGATGCGGCCGCCTGCAAAACGCGGCCTGGAGCCGCCGGAGGAGTCGGGCTCGCTCACACGCAGCCTTCCAGGCAGAGCTGGGATTTCTTCTTTTCACACTTCTCCCCCACGCCTCCGCGGTCCCTCCTGCCATCCAGCCTTCCTTAATCGGGAGGGCGGATATGTTGATAACCAGCGAATAATAAAAACAAAATCTTAGGTTTGATTAGGTTTCCAGAGTGGTCGCATCTCTCCGTTTAGATCCTTAAGAGCATCGAAACACAAGGATAGCTAGGCTAGGATTGATTTATTTATTTTTTTCCCTAAGTGCAGGAAATTAGAAATTTGGAGGGGGATGGAGATAGATTGCTGTTGCAGGATTTTGCTGTGGTTTTGTTTTTGTTTGTTTGTTTGTTTGTTTTGTTTGAAACTGGCTATGAAGTTTAGTCTCCCACAGAGTGGCAACAGATCTCAGGGGAGAGGAGGGTGGGAAGCTACTTAAGTTGGAAGAAAACGCAGATGTTTAGAAGGGATTTCCAGAAACAACCGGAGGAAATGTTCTCTTGTTTATGAATGCTGAGATCTGTAGTCTCTTTATGAAGATCCCTGAGCCTTTTACGTAGGTCTTTAGAGGCAAGATATTAGATAATGATTTTTTTTCTTATCATGGTGCAGAACCTCAATTCTTAAAGATATTAATGTAGGATATCCCTGGGGTACGCACAAAGGGTTTCACTTCATCTTACAGCTGTATTTTACACAGAGGAGGGTGCGGGAGCAGGGGGGAAATAAACATGTCTCAGCACCTGAGCAAGGCTTGAGGGTTTAAGAAACAAAAGCTGAGGAAGAATCAGGAGCACAAAATGTTCTAGATGCTGGATTAGCCTATTAGCCCAGCGCAGTGACACCCTCCCAGAGGAAGTCGGCCACCTTCAAAGCACCAATACACTCGTGTTACCAAGTACTCCCTCCTGCGTTAAAGGTCAGGCTCTCCACTGCTGTACTACTCTTTAAAATCCCATCCTCTGCTGGCCAAACAGCCCAGCCTCCATTACCCGAGAGCCTGGTATCTCCCCCGCCCCCGCCCCCCCCCCCCCCCCCCCCCCCCCCCGTCTCCTCCCATGTGTTGGACCAGGAGAACCACAGCAACGCGCTATGACTTTTGGGGCCCCTAAAAAAAATACTTCCTCTTCCCAAGCTTTCCAACGTTATTTTAAAAATATTTATCTCACACCAATTATAACTAATTCAAAAATACAGAAGAGCAGAAAGGAACTAAAAAAATACCCCCCCCAAATCTAGATTCTACAGACACCCACCAATTTTCTGTCTTTTGTGTATGCACATGATTTTTAGAGTTGACACAATATAGTAGCAGTTGGAATCTTGTTTATTTTCTCCGTCATTTCAGTATGAGCATTTTCCCAGGTCCTTACAAAGGCCTTCTAAACATTTTTATAGCTGAGTAGTATTTCTGCATATCAATGGTTCCTCAGTGGTTTCCCCTTTTTGGATATTTAGATGGTTTCCAAAGTTTGATCATATAAATAATGCTTTTTGAACATCTTTCAATAAATATTTATTGAACAAACACTGTCCTTAGGCCTGTGCTGGGTATAGTGGACTATATAGATTTTTTTCATGGTGGCTGTATTTAAGCATCTTTACCTTCAGAAATGGGCTTCTACTAGCATGTAAAATTATTTCCATAACATATAACATTAAGTACAACATACTAGATTCTTTCCTTAAAAGGAGACTTTGGTAGCCAGGAAAGATGGAGAGAACAGGCCTGAGGAAAAAAGGAAAAAAGTGGCGACTGGGATAACCCAAAATAAAATTTTCCTAATTCTAATTTTACCAAAAGTGAGAGACACGCCCTTCTCTGTAAACCTCCCTTCTTAAAGCCAGTGTCAGTAGAATTGAAAGATTCCTCACTATTTTTTCTCCCCAAATGTCCCTATTTTTAGCTTTTTAACGTAGGCAGGTGTAGAAATCCTATCTGACTTCAGCATGATTGAGTTTCTTTTCTCTCTGTCTCTCTCTCTCTCTCTCTCTCTCTCTCTCTCTCCAGCCCCTCCCTGCCCTGTGTGGCTGTTGATCTCTGTTGTAATGACTCATTCTAGAATTCTACCCCACAGTCACTACAGGCCACACTGCATGTGTCTCTCCTCTGTTCTTTTAACAGGATCCATCACTTGCCTCCCATTCGTCCTCTTTCCACTCATCAATGCCTGCCTCTGTGAGCTCTGCGCATCAGTCCCTCCCTGAACCACACTTTGAAATGGGACAAAACTGTGGACCTCCCCAGACGTCTCTTCCCAAAGGGAGTCCCAGGCATCCCAGACTGTCAGGCACAAGTAATGAGCCTCTATTGTGTGAACGTCCAGGGAGGGAAGCTGAGGAAGGAGCCACTCGGGACTGTGCTTTCGAGAGGGAGCTTCCTTGGTAAAGTACAAATGAGCTATGACGGCAACTCACCAAGGGGTGATGGGTCCTACTCCTTGGAGTGCGGTGGAAAAGTAAGACAACAGGAGCACAGATGTGAGAAAAATTTCTAAGACAAAAACAGCAGAACTGAAGAACTTTCTGAAGATTGGGGTCTGAGGCAGAGGAAGATGTCAAAACGTGCCTCCATTCATTCAACAAACACTAAGTACCAACTAAGTGCCCGGCACTGCTCTAGACAATAAGGATATAGCAGTGGACAAAACAAAATCTTTGCCTTCATGGGTTTCCATTTTTATAGGGAAGATAGAAATAAATTGATAAATATCTAGTATGCTTATAGTGAGGTGTGCTAAGAACACACAAGCTAAGGGGTAGTGAAAACGTGAGCAGAAAGATAGAGTACTGAAGCAAATACGATGATTTAAAAATTCCCTGGAGGGATTCCTGGGTGGCTCAATGTCTGCCTTTGGCTCAGGTCGTGATCCTGGGATCCTGGGGTTGAGTCTCACATCGGGTTCCCCACAGGGAGCCTGCTCCTCCTTCTGCCTATGTCTCTGCTTCTCTCTCTGTGTGTGTCTCTCATGAATAAATAAAATATTTTTTAAATAAAAAAAAGTTCCCCATATTTGACTGTTGGAAAGTGATTCGCAGTCTCTGAGAGAGAGCCCAGTGGAATTGTGGGAAAGGAAGATGCTACTGTCCCAGGAACAAGAGGGTGGCTTGTCCAGGAAGGAGAAGCGGGGAGTGTAGACCACTCTTTTGAGGACTAGTGTGATAATAGGACAAGGACAGGAAGGCAAGCTTGAAGGTGGGGAGGAGGCTTGAAAGGAGATTTTATTTTCTTCTCTCAGTGTGATGATTTTGGCGTCCGGTGATAAAGTACATTACATCCGTTGCTAACCCCCTCTCACCACACCACCACCTTAGGGTCTGAGTTATACTACTTGAAGAATGAAGTGGGTCTAGAATAAAGTGCTGCCCCGGCATATTCTTTTCCATGTAAGATTTCTTCTCTGCTGGTTCTGAAAAGGAGACCCCAGGCCTGACTGCATGGCCTACAGATATCTCAGGAATCGTAACTCTCATTTGGCATGGGCAAAATGCATTCTGGGAAAAAATACTGGCCAAAAATCACTTGATCATACATGCAAGAGCTTATTTCGGGGCTCTCTGGTCTATTCCATTGGTCTATAGTCTGTCTTTACAGCAACACCACGCTGTTTTGATTATCATAGCTTTGCAGTACATTTTTAAATCAGGAAATGTGAGACCTCCAACTTTATTCTTCTTTTTCAAGATTATTTTGGCTGTTCAGGATCTCTTGAGAATCCATATTAATTTTATGATGACTTTTCCTATTTCTACAATAAAAAGATCACTGGCATTTTGGTAGAGATTGAGGGGGCTGTTTTCTCATCCTTCCAGAGCTGTTATTTGGGCTAGTGCTGGAGCCATGTGGACATCTTGGAGACGAATAGGAATCTCACTCCACAGCCGTGGGAAACCAGGTCATAAGGAACTATCTATCACAGAGTGCCCAATTGGGTGAGCTGTTCTTTTCAGTATACATATGGAGAGATGAAGCAGGATCCAATCCCAAGAACCAGGCCATAAAACGTGCGGCCAGCTTAGGGAACTTAATAGTGAGCTAGCAAAGGCAAGATAGGTTTAAATGGTTTCTTGGCTCCAAACTGAACTCAGACCCCAGGCTGCCTAACTTCCTTTTGTGTCTTTTAAAAAAAAAATCTGAAACAGGTGATTTAGCAGACTGGAGAAAGAAGCCAAGATCTCTACGTCAGGATCTTATAAATCAGAGTATAACTGAGCTAATGTTGGAGACCTAATAACTTCTTTCTCCCACTTACACAACCTCCTACACACCCCAGTGGGGATGAAGTGCAGGGGGTGAGCACTCAGGTCCTGCAGCCTGACATTCCAAATTCAAATCCTAGATTCTTCACCTATAGGCTCTGTGGATTTGGGCAAATTATTTCACACCTATAAACCTTGTTTTTCTTGCTCACAAAATGGGACTAGGGCAGTATCTATCTTTTAGATTTCTTATGAATATTAATGACAACAACATACCTAGAGGGCTTAGTGCAGAACTGATGCTCTTTCATTCAACAGGTATATACTGGACACTTATCACATGCACTGTGTTAGTGGTGGGGGATGAAAGAAGGTGAACAGAACACACATGTTTACAAGGCTTATCAAGTAGACAACCAAAGAGACGAAAACCATTATAAATTGTAATTAGAATCAGGCAAGAAATAAACAGGATTATTTGATAAAGAATGACAGCAGAGATCTATTTTAGATCAAGGAAGGCTTCCCTGAGGACAGGTGACAGGTAAGGTGCCCCCTAAAGAATGAGAAGTATCCAGGCATGGAAAGAAGAAGTGGAGGTGCATTCCAGGGATGTGCAAAGACCTTGAGGTCAGAAAAACCGGCTGCCTCTAGAAAGTAATAGCATATGAGTGGCTGGGTTGGAAAGAGCAAAGAGAGGAGGGACAGAAGATAAGCAGCGCACGTGAGCCACCTTGAAGGCTAAAGTAAGGAGTTTGTGTTTTATTCTAAGTTCAAAGAAAGCCCTGGAGGACTTTCAGCAGCAGAGTGACATGAGTTGTTTTACATGTTTTAATAAGTGCTCTGACTGCTGTATGGAGAATGGCTTATAGGGAAACAGAAGTGGGTGCGGGGAGCTCGGAAATCACTACGGAAATCCAGGGACGAGATGATGGAGGCAGGGAGGGGGAAGGGGAGAGAGGATGGAGACGAGTGGAGATGAAATTAGCCAAATATGCTAAAGGATATGAGGAGCAGAGGATGTCAAGATGCTGACCATGCTGGGAGAGCTTGTTTGGAGAGGAGGAGAATCAAGAGTTGGGTTTTGGACAAGTTACATCCGACTGTGGGACACTCACGTGGAGATGTCGTGTCGGTGCTCAGATGTGAGTAGGAAAGTCAGAAGAGAGAGATCTTAGCAAGAGATCCAAATTCTGGAGCCATCAGCATTCATGTCATCTAAAGCCATGCAAAAGGATGAAATTGCCTAGCTAAAGACATGGAGAGGGAGGAGAGGGAGTTTCAGGAGTTCAGGTGCAGAAAGCAGAACAAGCAAAAAGACTGAGAGGAGGCACAAGAGGTAGGAGGCCATCCAGGCCATCCAGCCAAGACTCAGGACCAAGCCAGGAGAGACCTGTCAAAAGGCAGGATGTGTCACTGATGAGTGTTGCTGAGAAGCTAAATGAAATGAAGACGGAGAGGAGTGTCCACCAGGTCTGGGGATGGGAGGGTCATTAGCAACGCAGACAAGAACAGATTTGCACGCTGGGCTCCAAGTGAGTGCCTAATGAATGTGAGCTATAACAATAATAATAGACTCTCTACTCATTCCTTCTTTGAGCTTCTGCGATAATAGAAAGACATTTGGGGACTGATGAGGGCACAGAAGTGCAGCACTCAATGATTAGCTATTCACAAGTAGAAATTGGTCTTATTTTAAGGCCTGGGCTAGAGCACCACTGTCCTTCCTGAATAACCGCCAGGGTAGTTGTAGACAACTAATGCCCCAGAAGATTTGGTGGCATCAATAGTTGGGTAAGAGAGAAGAAATATTTTCCTTCTCCCCCTACTATCTCCACTTCTCCAGTCTAATTGTGCCCATCCTCCTTCCCTCTACACCTCTATGAGTTCTGTGGTTGTACCGTTTTCCTTGGTCACACCCCAAAATGCTATCAGGGATCGACCCCAACACCAAGGAATGGAGCCTATTGGGCAGAGCCAACACGAAATGTAGGTCGTTCCAGACTCATGTGTACTGTTGGAGACAGAGGGGCCCATCCATGCCTGTGCCCACTGGTGGCACCTTCTCTCCTAAGCACAAGTACCTTGGGAAGTGAGAGACAAATTAAGAAAAGGGAGAAACGGGGTAGCACTGATGGCCCAGCGGTTTGGTGCCGCCTTCAGCCCGGGGTATGATCCTGGAGACCTGGGATTGAGTCCGTCAGGCTGCCTGCATGGCGCCTGCTTCTCCCTCTGCCTGTGTCTTCTCTCTGCCTCTCTCTCTCTCTCTCTGTCATGAATAAATACATAGAATCTTAAAAAAAATAAAGAAAAGAGAGAAACAGAGGGCAAGCATTCATTATGGAAGGCAAAGATATTCACCTCATTACCACCCCACCCCTTCTTTGCCAGAAGAACCAAAGTGTTTCCCTCCTTGACACAGCCACTGCATTACACCTCTCTTGGTCCACCTTGAAGGAAGACAGTCCCACAAAGGATGGTGTTGCTGGCTTCACAGCATCCCAAAGAATGCTGGGTTTGAAGTCAGTATGGGTCTAAATGACCCCTATGCTCACCTTTGGAAGATTGGCAGCCCTTGGGTGCCTGAGGGCCTGAGAACTCCTGGGAGCTTCAAGGAGACACAGCACTGATTCCAGTCACTGTCTTTGAAAGAGAAATTTTCTGTTGCATCAGCAAGAAACATGGAGTGAGCCAGGCATGTTCCAGAACGTGAGGCTCCCCCCAACCACCATCTATCCTTGCATCAGCAAAGGAGCAATCAAAAAGAAATATTCCACTCAGTGCTTCTCTGAGCAGGGGTGAGAAATGTGACAAACACCAGACCTTTGGTCAAAGCTGCTGCTCTCCAACACCCCCACCCACCCCCATCCCACCATAAATGTCACTCCAGATATTTGTAGAAAGAATAGAGGATCAATAAACAAACTGAGAAAGGACTAGAGGCTCAGTTCATTCTGGGACTTCGGTCCAGAATCTCTGGCCAGCTCCGTGGCTGCAGATTGGCCCCATCATATCTCCCATGGGGTGCAGCCACAGCCACTGATCGATCTTCCTGCCTCCACGTACCCCACCTCAGATCCACCTTCCTCAACCTCCAGAGCCATGTTCCTAAAAAGAATATTTGTAAAAAGCTGAAAGTGTCACTTCCCCCTAGAAAAGCCTTTACTGGCACTCTGTTTTCCTCAGTGAGGTCCAAGCCCCATCAAGGGCCTCCCCAGTTCCCCTCCTGCCTCTTCCTTTGCCCCCTTGCGGACCTGAGTAATCACAGGCACCATCTGGCCTGGGCTCCTGCTGGTTGCCTGGCTGACTTTTGCTCATCCTTCAAGATTCAGTCATTGGGTCATCTCTTCCCTGACTTTCCCGTCTCTTGTTCCTCATTTCCCCTGGGCTAGCCCTCTTCCCAGATGCTTCCAGAATCCCTTAGGTCCACCTCCATCATTGCCACTGACATGCTACATTACAGTCTAATTACCTATTTCTGGATCCATCTCTCTCACAAGCCTGTGACATCCTTTAGAACACCGACTTTCATTTTAATGTCTGTCTCACCAGTACCTAGCTTGTTGCCTGACACATAACAGGTGTTCAATGCTTATGGTGGGATTAATGAATAAACATCTTTAGTAACGTCTTTCTGGACCACTTGTCTTAAATGTGGTAAAAGCTGCCTTTCCACCATGTGAGAATCGCTCAGAGGACAAAATAGACAGTGGAGACAATTGTAGGCCTAATGAGTAAAATTGAATTTCATCTTAAGATAGCCTACCCAGAGCCTTTGGTCTCAAGATCTCAGGTCAGCCTTTGAAGCCAATTGTTCTTGTTCTGATCCTTCTATCCTTAATTAATTGAGAAGATTCTATTTTCTCATCAGTTTCATCCTGGTTTTGTCCATGAAGCTCGGGCACCAAGCCCATCTCTACAACAGCTTCCCTCTAGTATCTTCCTGCCTCGCCCAGGCTCTGGCCCAGCAGACACATGCAGAACAGGTCTGTCCTGGTCCCTGGCTCCACAGCTCATAACTCCCTCCTCCCTTCCCCTGTGGCCGGCCTTCTCCTCCTCCTTTCTGAAGCTTATTCCCGTCTGCCTTTGCCTATGATGAAATGGGGGGTTACAAAATCCTATATCCCTGGTTTTCCATCTTTCTGTTTGCTTTTCCCTCTATGATTTCTAAGCAAGTGAATGAGGATGTTACTGCTCTTATGAAAAATGCCCTATACCATGTTCCTGGGTCATAGGACAGCCTCTGGTTTATCTGATGGCAACATTTTTACTCACTTTGTCCACTAAAGTACAGAACAAAATAGTTTCTATGTTCAGTTCACCTTATAACAGCACAAGGACTTGGAAGCAGGAAACAGCGGATTCCTGACTCCTCAGCATCTTGATCTGCCTTCATTCTCACTTCCATCACCTGCCTCTTGTATGCATCCCAGTGCACTAATGTTTCTCTCCAATGTGATGCTCAGAACAGAGCTCAGGACTGCAGAAGAGCTTTGGATGATGTGGAGGTCAGTGGGGTCACTGTCACCTCTGCTCAGGATGCTCAGTCCAGGGTCACTTGGGCTAGTAACTGGCTGAGCTACAGTCAAAATCCCAGAACTGTGTCCTCTCCTCGTCATCCAACCTATCTCCTTGTCTGTGTCTTGGAAAACCTGATGTGAGGAAATGTGCAGAATAAAAGAATGTTCATATTGCAAAATGATGGCTAACGGATCTCTTAACTAAGTCACTCTACTCTCTAAGTACATCTAACTGTTTCTATGCATTCATTATTCCATCCTATATTCCCTTTCGTGGCACAATCAGCTGATAAACAAGGTACCATCTCTCTCCTCAGATGTAAAGGAAGAAGAGGAAAGACCAAGGAGATAACCATTGTTATACATGTTCTCTGGGCCAACCACATGCTTCTAATTCTCACGTGACTCTCTGAGGGGGTGAAAGTTCTATAATCCGTCTAAGGGTCTTAGCCTGGGCCTGTCCAGCCCTGTACCCATCAGGATAAGCTAGGTTCTCCAGGGGATAATAGCCAACTCCCAAATCTCAGTGGCTTAAAAATAGCAAAGGTTACTTGATGTGAGTTATGGATTCTCTTTTATGTTGTCCTCACCAGAGCCCCTGGGGACACTGTTGTCCTCATCGGGGGCTGCATTTCAAGGTGGCTCCATCTTCCATAGTCATGGAAGCAGAAGGAAAAGGAAAGAGGACTGATGCAAATCATATGCAGGCTTCTAACCTTTCCATCTAAAAGTGGCCGCAGCACTTACACATTCATTTCCTTTAACAAAACTAGCCATATGGACATTCTTACCTTCAGGGTAGCAGAGAGGTGAGAATCACCTCCACCTCGTACGAGAATCAAATACTTAATGAGCATCCCGATGAACATCCACAAGTTCCACAGCCCACGTTCTTTTTCACTATACTCTACTTGAAACTAGCCTGGAAGATTAACTACTTTCGAAGGGGCTGGGTGCAGGGAAACATAAATCCAGAGAGGTAGAAGCCACTACCAATGGAAGATCAAAATCAAGAATGAAGATAAGTTATCCTTGAAATATTCACAAACATCAGTGAGGAATGGGATCCTTTTTGACACAATTCAGATACACCTACCAAATTCACAAGCACTTATAGAATACACACAAAAAATGAGGCACTGCTATCATGAGATCCTTTAGGATTTTAATAACTAGGACTTGGTTCAAAGTCCTATTATATCCAATTTCTGGCTAAAGTTTATATTATGACAAGGTTTCTGAATATAAGCAAAGAGCCTGCCACTTTTGCTTAGTCTTTCGTTTCCCATACACATTTGCTATAGATGAGAACACAGGAAACTGGGTTTGATTTACACTTATTTCTGAAATACATCCTAGCAATTAGTTATAAATTTAAAAGTGATAAATATGCATAAGAAAGCCAAGCTTTGAAGGACTGCATAGACCCCCCAACACACACACACACACACACACACACACACACACACACACACACACAGATATGCCATCAGCAGAGCTATATAATTATGGAAATCCTTATAAAAATCTGGGACTCAAGATAAAACCTCAACCTTTCCTAGGCATAAATGTTGATTCATAGGTGGTCCAAATGAGATCATTATGCACTACATTAGGCAACATCACATATTGTTTGTCTAATAGCTTAATGCTTAGTCACTGAGGAAATCAGATCCCAAATATCACAGAAGAGCCCTTCTAGGCCCTCATCATTTTGAAACACACACACACGGGCACACATACAGATACACCTTTCTGCTCGTAAGTTAGTGGGAAATTTTTGCATTCTGAAATTGCTTGTGAGTTTAAATCCCAAGATTGCAAAATGATGCAATTATATGGTAATATGGCCTACCACCTGGGTAAACATGGCTGCAACTACCATCACCAATAGACTTGAACTGACTGGATTGTTTTCCAGTGCAAGATTTTCTAAGATATACCAAAAAAAGGGACTTCTTTGGTTAAAAAACAAAAAATCACCCATTCATTTGCTTGTACCCGGTATAGGTTGTTTGGCTGGTAATGAATGCTCTTCTGAGCTACCATCTACTGTAGTCATTTCACATGTGCTCTCTCATACATACTTATTTTAATATTATTTCACATCTCAGAGAATTAAAAGACAAACATATTGATATAAATATACATATATGTTCTATATTCCAAACACAAGTGCTAAAGATCTTTCGATCTTTAATTATTTTTTAATCTTTTAATCTCCTAAAATAATCATCATATTTAGATCTGGGAACTTGCTGTTATCTTCCATTTGTGCAAATAACCAGGAGGAATGCAACCACCATGCAATATCAACTTGACACTCTGTGAATATTAATTGAGCACTTAATATGTGCCAGGTGCTAAGCTAGGTGCTATATATGCTACGAACAACGATTTGGACTTATGCAAACTTGGTTTATCCTAGGTAAGATGTTTGTTTACTGCGTGAGTAATTTGTTAAAAATTTATTTACTTAAAATAAGAAGCATCTCTAAATGAGACTATCCTGTGTTTTTTATGCATGTAAATGTCAGATATAATAAATGAGATATGAATTTATTTAGAGCATGCTAAGGAAGAAGGTAAGTTCATTACTTTTACTCTTTTTTTTAATAAATTAATTTTTATTGGTGTTCAATTTACCAACATACAGAATAACACCCAGTGCTCATCCCGTCAAGTGTCCCCCTCAGTGCCCGTCACCCATTCACCCCCCACCCCCCACCCTCCTCCCCTTCCACCACCCCTAGTTCGTTTCCCCGAGTTAGGAGTCTTTATGTTCTGTCTCCCTTTCTGATATTTCCCACACATTTCTTCTCCCTTCCCTTATATTCCCTCTCACTATTATTCATATTCCCCAAATGAATGAGAACTCTTCAGAGAGTTAGAACAAATTATTTTAAGATTTGTGTGGAATCAGAAAAGACCCCGAATAGCCAGGGGAATTTTAAAAAAGAAATCCATATCTGGGGGCATCACAATGCCAGATTTCAGGTTGTACTACAAAGCTGTGGTCATCAAGACAGTGTGGTACTGGCACAAAAACAGACACATAGATCAATGGAACAGAATAGAGAACCCAGAAATGGACCCTGAACTTTATGGTCAACTAATATTCGACAAAGGAGGAAAAACGATCCACTGGAAGAAAGACAGTCTCTTCAATAAATGGTGCTGGGAAAATTGGACATCCACATGCAGAAGAATGAAACTGGACCACTCTCTTGCACCATACACAAAGATAAACTCAAAATGGATGAAACATCTAAATGTGAGACAAGATTCCATCAAAATCCTAGAGGAGAACACAGACAACACACTTTTTGAACTTGGCCACAGTAACTTCTTGCAAGATACATCCACGAAAGCAAAAGAAACAAAAGCAAAAATGAACTATTGGGACTTCATCAAGATAAGAAGCTTTTGCACAGCAAAGGATACAGTCAACAAAACTCAAAGACAACCTACAGAATGGGAGAAGATATTTGCAAATAACATATCAGATAAAGGGCTAGTTTCCAAAATCTATAAAGAACTTATTAAACTCAACAGCAAAGAAACAAACAATCCAATCATGAAAAGGGCAAAAGACATGAACAGAAATCTCACAGAGGAAGACATAGACATGGCCAACACGCACATGAGAAAATGCTCCACATCACTTGCCATCAGGGAAATACAAATCAAAACCACAGTGAGATACCACCTCACACCAGTGAGAATGGGGAAAATTAACAAGGCAGGAAACAACAAATGTTGGAGAAGATGCGGAGAAAAGGGAACCCTCTTACACTGTTGGTGGGAATGTGAACTGGTGCAGCCACTCTGGAAAACTGTGTGGAGGTTCCTCAAAGAGTTAAAAATAGACCTGCCCTGTGACCCAGCAATTGCACTGTTAGAGATTTACCCCAAAGATTCAGATGCAATGAAACGCCGGGACACCTGCACCCCGATGTTTCTAGCAGCAATGTCCACAGTAGCCAAACTGTGGAAGGAGCCTCGGTGTCCATCGAAAGATGAATGGATAAAGAGGATGTGGTTTATGTATACAATGGAATATTACTCAGTCATTAGAAACGACAAATACCCACCATTTGCTTCAACATTATTTTTACTCTTTATTTTAAATGAGAAATCATGTCTACACTAATGTTCCTAATAGAGCCCTTCTTTTCACTGAGACTTCCTTATGTCAAAATGATACAGGGGCATTGCCTGGGGTGCCAAGGCTCAACACCCCTTCCCAGATCTCCAGCCTCAGCCTCCCCCTATCTTACTACGTTTAATTTCTCACTGTTTTCCGGCATGAATTCTCTAGTAAGGTCAAATTGTTTCCCTTCTGCTCCCTCTACACATGGCCTGCTAATTCATTCCGCCACTCAAAAAACATTTACTGAAGGCTTGTATTACATGCCAGGCTCTATGATGGGGCCTGGACATGAATAGGAGGCAGTTTTTGTTTTTAAGAAGCTCACAGTTTATGGAATGAGGATGAAGAAACAGATCCACAATCAAATAATCACAAATCACACACAGTTTAGTTGAGAGCCCAGAGGAGGGAATAGCTCTGTGTGTGTGTGTGTGTGTGTGTGTGTGTGTGTGTGTGTGTAGGGAAGGGAGTGTTGGGGGAGAGGTCAAGGATAGCTTCACGGCAGGGGCAGACTGGTTGAGCTAACTATAGGACATTTGCCACGCCAGCAAGTGGGGAAAGGGTATTTTGGGCAAGGGGAACATTCTGTTCACAAGAATGTAGCACTAGCTCAGGATGCACCTCACGCCATGCTCTTCCTTCTGGTCTGTGCTATTAAACTCCACTTCATCCTCATTCCTAGACCAGCAGCATGCATTCCTAAGACAGGGAGGAAGCCTAGAGATTGTTCAGTCCAATTCCCTTATTTCACAGAGATGAAGTTTGAGGCAAAAGTGTTAAGCTGTGGGTCATCCTTTGACGCATGGTCCAGCTTCACCAAAGGTGTTTATTTATTCAACACATATTTATTGAGTATTGATTGTGTATAAGGCACTGTGAGGTACATGAAGACAAATTGAACCTCTAGTTTCTTTTCTTCCACAATAATTTATTTCTCATTAGAAATATATGGTGTGGAGGTTAAGAACACTTTGGTGTCACAAAGACCTGAATTTGAAGTCTGACCCTGTGACATTCCTGCTGGTGACCTTGGACTAGTTGCTCACCCTCACTGAAACTAAACTTCCTCTTACATGAGTGAGGATAATAATACAACCTTCTTCATAGATTTGTTATGAGAATTTGGTGTGATAACATTTTCAGAGCACTCAGCACTTCATAAATCTTAGTGATTAGTGGTATAGCCTTAACATAAGAAAGTTAAGTGATGGTACAGAGTAGATACTCAATTAAAAAAAGAGTTGTATGATTAATTAATTAAAGGCTCAATTCCAAGGTCTTTACCTGATCAAAAATTAACATATAGTTCCTTAAGAATCAGGGTCCTCAAAGCTTTGTGTCAGGCCAAATTAAAATGGAGATTTTTCCCCTCTAAGTTCTAGTAACCTCTTGCAGTATAATGAATCCCAACTATTTCATTAGTATCAAGCAATCTTTACAATAAGTAGGTCTGAATACCACCCTAAAACTCAGCTGTTCTGTAAGAGGAGAGCTCCTTCTTGGTTCTCTGGGTTACACCTATGTAACCATCTATACTCTGCTCTATCCCATCTGGACTCCATGGGGAATTGCGAGACCACCTAGCACTATCTAAAACATTGTCATGGAAGAGAGAGAGTCACTCTAGGAGGAAGGACAAGAATTAAGGAGGGAAGACACACGGAGATAAGTTGTGATTCTATGTGAGATGAAACTTCTGAATGGAGTGGACTGCCTTCTAAGTAGTGTGTGCCTACGGAGGGGTGGTGGGTGGGTGGGTGGTGGGTATCTCATGGCTGCGTGGGTTCCAGAAGATATAAGACCAACTGTCATCACTTTGTGGGAGAGACACTTGAAGTGGCTGGAAAGTAGAATCAGGAGTGCTTAGCTCCCTTTCAAAAATAAGCTTTTATAATTCTTATTAAGCCGTTCAACCAAATATTTATTGATCATCCATTATGTGTTAAGTCCCCACTGAGAGTGCTAGATAGACAGTACCCCTGTCCTCATGGAGATGACATTCTAGTGAACTGCTACAAATCCCTAGTGAGATGACAGTGAGGTATCAGGGCAAGTGAGCAGAAACTCTCCTTCAAGTGTATAGATACGAATTGCCAGGTTACAAGAAGATCAATCTTCTCCCTATGAAAATCAGGCAGGAGGAGGAATGTAGAGTGCCAGACATGGAATAAATAATGAATAACTGTAACTCTGCAGCTAAAACCTTCCCTAACCACCGCAGTAATGCTCAAGTCATCAAAATCCTCCCAGATAAAGTAACAGGCCATGACTTACATATTTGCCTGGTTTTTATTTTACGTGCTGCACCATCTAACCCCAACCTTTGACTCCATCGCCATCCCTGGTTTGAGTTTGGGTTTGAACAGCTGCCCAGCCCATCAGTGCATCAGGGCGTTGGAGCAATAACTCATGCAAAGACATTTAAGAGCTCACAAGTCCTCAATAGGCTAAAAGCAGAGAGAAATAAGATTCCATAGCAACAGCATGTCACTCTAAATCATCACTGCTGTTTCATGAACAAAGTGAGGATTGAAATAGAAAATATAGCAGGGAGTGGGACCAGTTCAGCAGATATGATCAACTATTTTCTGGGAATTAGATCACTTTGGCTACAGACACAACAATATGCTTGTTTTTTTATTAGCTAAGCTGTTGAATTCTAAAGCTAGAAAAACTTGTCATTATATGTAACTTTCTATTTCACAAAAAAGGGGGGTTTTACTCCCTCTCCTTGTTCTTTGCTTCCAGATACCACGGCTATTGGAGACAGCCAGAATAAATTCAGAAGAGGGAAACTAGACACTGCAATTGGAAACCTTTGCTGATTTGATTAAGGTTTTCCTGATTATGATAAGTATTCCAGCAGCCAAAAAGTAGCTAGTAAACATTTGGGGGCCTGATCTGGGGACTTACCTCATTGTGGGATTTTCTAATGATCCATTTCTGTTTAAAAAATGAAAATGTACCCCAAACAAGCTCTCCTAGATGTGAAAGCTTGCAGTAAACTACTTTGGCTCAGTAAGGACTCTGACCACAAACACCACTGAGAGTAAATATAATCTGAGGTCTCAGAGACAACTTTCCAGCATAAACAGCAAAGGGAAGCCTCTTGGAAACTACTTGATAAACTGTTTAATAACTGGTTATCTTAGAGTTGGCACGAGACTGCTAATGTTGGAAGTAATACAGCCTAGGATCAGAGCAGGCATTTCCTCCAGCCTAGCTGGACATGAAGGGGGTTTTTTTCTCTTAGTCATCTGTTTAGGCAGGACAAGGAGAAGTGGGAATCAATTCCTATGTATAAAAAAGAAAAGGAATCATGTGTACTCATATGTCCAAGAACTATAAAAACTAAGACTCTGATTATAAAATTCAGGTGATCTCTTCCCCCAGCCATGTCCTGACAGCTATGTCCTTAAATGTTTCTCTTAGAGCAGTTTTGTTCTAGAGACTCCAAAGAAATAATAAACAAACACTATTTCTGCTAATGTTTTCACCATAGGTGGCTCCAGGATGGCTGGACTGTCCAACAGAGATCTTTCAAGCCTACAAGCAAACTTTTGTGAAAGTTCCCTCTGGATTTGATATCCTTAGCCTCGTCACCATTCTCTGGAGACTCCTCCTCTCTGGTGGGCCCCTCTGGTTTATTCTTCACAGAGAAGAGTAGTCTTTTAAAATATAAATTGGAATCCTTTCATCTAAGATGCAGTAATGATGACTAGATGTGCTTTCCCACTGGAAACAATTAAAAACTGGACAAAATATATGAAACGATTGTTTTTAAGACACTGGACATCAAGCAACTAAGGACAGTGATCCCTGCGTGATAGGAGACAAAAGAAAGGAGCCCTCCAATACTCCAGCTTACTCCCTACTGCTTTCTATGCCAAGGACTCCCTGAGAGGAGACACAGCAGGAAGCCCAGGGAGGCCAAAGGAGCTGGAGTTCTTAGAACAAATTACGGGAGAAGAGAGAGTATATGGCAGACAACTCTGGTCATCCGTAGAGGGTCCCCTCACACTTTCAGCCAAGTACTACTCAGTTCATACTTGTGAGGAAATTGTCCGAGGCTGGGAAAAGTGCTCATGATGAGGGAACGATTACTGGGGATCACATAGGACTATGAATTGCCTCTTCTCCCACTAGCCAGAGTGGAAAGCCTCATAATTATTGGGGATTGTGCAGGCTTTGAGTAGCTTCCTCAAGAGCATTTTGCCTCAGAAGTGGAGCACAATTAGTCCTAGACAACATGCTACTCTGGCCTCACTGAAGGAAACTTAAAAAGCAAGAAACAAAGGGATCAAGATGTTTCCAAGTAACCTTACTGTATCCCAGAACAAAGCTTGAGAGAGCTCCAGGAATACAAAAATATCTTGAACCCAACAAAATAAAATTCACAACCACATCCAATTAAAAATTAACAAGCATGCAAAAAAGCAAGAAAATACGAACTTCTCATGAGAAGAAAATCACTATCATATCATCAGAGAAGTGCTTCTGTTTAAGTAGTCTTCCCTCCAAAATTATTCTTTATCATTGCACCTTGCTTATGTCAGTTATGGCACTTAACAGGAATTATAATTACACATTACTTATTTGCTTGCATTTTTATGAGCTGTCTCTCCTACTAGGCTGTGAACAGATAATGCCTTATCACACTGGCCACATCAGTGACACACTGACTTTGCATCACCTCCATGCTCCCCTGTACACCTGATTCCAGCTCGACTATTCCCCCTCTAGTAATAGCTTTGCATACCTACCACCCTCAGAAGCCATACGCAATCTTCAATAAATAAGTAAATTTGCTGAATAAATTTTCAAAAAAAATCAACTTATTTTCTGAATGTTTTATTCTTAAAATCAGAGCACAAATCAAGAGCTCTGAAAGCCAAAGTTTTGGTTTGCAAGAGTTGTGCTTTGAGAGGAAAAAAAGTCTATTTCCTCTTTGTTTAAGGTGATGCAGGAATTACATACAATAAAGTATACAGATTTTAAGATCTGAGAAATGTATGCACCTGGGAAACCACCACTGCATTTCACAGAACATTTCTTTCACTCAGTAAAAGGTGTCTTTCTGGTCAAGTGTCTCCTTACTCCTTCCAAGCAGAGGCAACCACTGTTCTGATTTCTGTCTAACATAATAGTATCATTTGTCTGTTCTAGAGCTTTGCATACATGGAATTACAGTGGATCCTTAAACAATGCTGAACCCCCACATAATAAAAAATCCACGTGTAACTTTTGACTCCCTAAACACTTAACTACTAACAGCCTGATGACCAGAAGCCTTACTGATAACATGAACAGCTGATTAACACGTATTTTTCTATGTATTATGTACTGTATTCTTACAATAAAGGAAGCCAGAGAAAGAAAATGTTATAAGAAAATCATAAAGAAGAGAAAATGCGCTTACAATACTGTTCTGTATTCACTGAAAGCAGTGTTCCATTGCATGGATACATCACGGTTTGTTCATCCCTTCCTCTGTTGATGGTTATCCGAACTTTCCTATTTTTAGCTATGATAAAGCTGTTATGAACATTGTTGTACAAGGATATTTGTGGATCTATATTTTCATTTCTCTTAGGCTAATATCTAGTAATTGGTGGGTCATAGGGTAGAAGTACACTTAATTTTATAAGCGTACTTCTAAATTTATAAGAAATTGCCAAATTGAAACTGTCAACAAAACTAAAAGGCAACCTACAGAATGGGAGAAGATACTTGTAAATGACAAATCAGAAAAAGGGCTAGTATCCAAAATCTATAAAGAACTTAATAAATCCAAAAATCAAATAATGCAGTCAAGAAATGGGTAGAAGACATGAACAGACATTTCCCCAAAGGAGACATACAAATGACCAAGAGACACATGAAGAAAAGCTCAACATCATTGGGCATCAGGAAAATACAAATCAAAACCACAATGAGATACCACTTTATACCAGTCAGAATGGCTAAAATTAACAATTCAGGAAGTAATAGATGTTGGCAAGGATGCAGAGAAAGCGGAACCCTCTTACACTGCTGGTGGGAAGAATGCAAGTTGGTACAGCCACTCTGGAAAACATAGGGAGGCTCCTCAAAAAGTTAAAAATAGAGCTACTTGGGTAGCCCCGGTGGCTCAGTGGTTTAGCGCCGCCTTCAGTCCAGGGAGTGATCCTGGAGACCCAGGATCGAGTCCCATGTCCGGCTCCCTGCATGGAGCCTGCTTCTCCCTCTGCCTGTGTCTCTGCCTCTCTCTCTCTCTCTCTCCCTCTCTCTCTCTCTGTGTGTGTGTCTCAAATAAATAAATAAATAAATAAATAAATAAAATCTTTAAAAGATTCTCTATGATCCAACAATTGCACTACTGGGCATTTATTCGAAGGATATAAACATAGTAATCTGAAGAGGCACATGCACCCCAATGTTTACAGCAGCAATGTCCGCAATAGCCAAACTATGGAAAGTGCCCATATGTCCATCAATAAATGAATGGATAAAGAAGACATGGCACACACACACACACACACACACACACTGTATAGTATGATGGAATATTACTCAGCCATCAAAAAATGAAATCTTGCCAATCTTGCCATTTGCACATGGATGGAATTAGAAGATATTATGCTAAGTGAAATAAGTTAGTTGAAGAAAGACCAATGCCATATGATCTCACTCATATGTGGAATTTAAGAAACAAAACAGATGAACATAGGGGAAAGGGAAAAAAATAAAATAAGATAAAAACAGAGGGAGTAAAACCATAAGAGACTCTTAACTCTAGGAAACAAACTGGGGGTTGCTAGAGGGGAGGTGGGTGGGGGGCATGGGGTAACTGGGTGATGGACATTAAGGAGGGCATGTGATGTAATGAGCAATGGGTGTTATATGAACTGATGAATCAGTGCATTCTACCTCTGAAACTAATAATACAGTGTATGTTAACTAGTTGAATTTAAATTAAATTGTTTTAAAACAGAGAAGGAAATTGCCAAACTGTTTTCCAAAGAAGTTGAACCATTTCAGATCCCTGCCATCGCTGGATGAGTGTTCCAGGTGCTCCACATCCTTCCCTGACTTTGGTATTAACAGTACTTCAGATTCCAGCCTTTTTAAAAAAGACTTATTTATTAATTTGAGAGAGAGAGAGAGAGAGAGAGAGAGCATGCAAGCAGGGGGAGGGGCAGAGGGAGAGACAGGGAAAGAATCTCAAGCAGCTTCTTTAAAGGGTGGAGCCAGACACAGGGCTTGATCCCACAACCCTGAGATCATGACCTGAGCTGAAATCAAGAGTTAGATGCTTCACTGACTGAGCCACCCAGGCGCCCCAGGATTCTAGCCATTTTAAAGGGTGTGAAATGGTATCTCATGGTGATTTTAATCTATATTTCCCTGATGATCAGTGGTGTTCAGCATCGTTTCATGTGCTTATTGGCCGTTCGTAGAACCTTTTTTATGAAGTTACCATTCCAGGCTTTTGGCCATTTAAAAAAAAATGGACAGTTTGGCTTTGCATTACTGAGCTGTAGGCATTTTTCATAAATTTTGCATTTAGACCCTGGTCAGATACGCGTATCATGAATATCTTTTCCCACTCTGTGGTTTGTCTTCTATTTTAACAGTATCTTTTGAGAAGAGATTTTTTTTAGTTTTGACAAAGTTCAATTTACCAACTTAAGAAAAGGGTCCTGACAATCAAAAAGTTGAGTCCTGAAGAGACTAGCATATAAAGCTTATGCCACAAACAATATTTCTGAAAGAATTCATGGTGACTTAAGAGCTGGTTTTCTTTACTGCTCTCACAAGGAGATTAAAAGTCCTTTTTGGGTTGAAAAGAAGCAGTTTGGGGAATGGGAGAAGAAATCGAGATAAAAAAGGGGGTCCTGCCTCCCCTCTCACGGTAAGCGATCCATGCCTCAGTCAGGTGTGGGGACATCAGGTAGAGGAGGCCCCAGCCTTGCTTTCCCAGGGGTGACCCAGGGAAACAGAAAGCCTTGTAGAAAGACTGATGGTCGCATTGGTAGGGGAGGGAGCCAGGTGGATAGCCCTGGGGGAGGCCTTGGGAGGTAAGATGATTCTCAGGGAAGATGTAGAAAATAGACAAAAAAGGGCTCTCCATCCCCGGTGAGAGAGAGGAGTGTTGAGAGCAAGTGAGCCAACTCAAAGTGGTCTGGATTTGGGGTAAGAAAGACTCAAAGCAGCAATGCCCAGAGTCCAGAGACCTTTGTGAAAGTGTAGATAATAGGAGTAAAGAGCAGAAACTGAGGACGGGTGCAAAATAAGGAACGTTCAACCCAGTGAAGGCCCATGTGGACAACAGATCGCTTTCCCCTGAAGTCCCTGGGAACGTAAATTACTCCCCCAGGGCAGGGAAAAGGAGAGGAAAGAAAACTAGAACCAATTCCTTACCGGAAAGAGACTTTGTCCTAATCCAGAAGGAAGTGAGTTATACCTCCAATCACAAGATTGTTTCCTGCTGTCAAAAGGATTGTGAGGGTTTGAGAACTAAATTAAATTGAATTATCGAGAAACAAAGTTTCATACCTGCATGCCTGAGTTTTATGAAAGAAATTACACCAAGGATAATTATAAGGTCTTCAGGGCAGGAACTATTTCTCTGCTGTTCACCAACTTGTATTCGGGGTGCGGTACTGAGCCAAGCACATAGCAGGTGGTCAAGCAATCTTTGAGTGGATGAAAGAAAATGGCCCAGCTATGGTGGAGTGAGGTTCGTGTGACCTCAAATACCCTGATTTTCTGGCTCATATGCTTCTTCCTTCCTCACACAGTGAAGTTGAGGACAAATCAGCCGTGTACTTGGAACATAGCAGCAATGGGAATAGACATTTTGTTTTCCCTTTGCTTACCAACTGGTAAGCCATTATTTCCTTAAACCTGCCTTTATAAATGGGGGATTATTTTATCTACTATATTCATCCCTGGATGCCGTACCTTATAAAAATGATTACTTCTGTATGATTCAATATTCCTAACTCTTTACAGTTTATGGACACTGAAGTGTCCTTCAGGAATTCAGAAAATCTTAAAAACGTACTTAGAGCAAAACACAACATTCATTTGGTTATTTACTGGTGAGGTGTTTTTTGTTGTTGTTGTTTTTTGTTTTCAAAAGCAATAACTGACATTCCATGTCTCCAGATGAATTTGCAGGAGCCAGAGAGATCCTGTTGCTGCAAAACTTAAGGAAAATGGTGGATATGAAGAAAATGTGTCCCAATTTGTAAGGGCTTACCAAGGATGCAGAGAACCTTCCAATGGCACTTTAGGGGGGTGTAGTACTTAAGAGAACTGGCTTTGGAATCAGATTTCACCTGACACTGAGGCTCTGCCCCTTAGGAACTATGGGAACTTGGCAAGTTATGCCAGGTCTGGGCTTCAGTTAAGTCACTCCTGGGAAGTTTAGACTATTAAATGAGATAATATGAACTTAGCTCAGAACCCAGGACATACTAACTACACGATCTATTTTAGCTACTTTATCATTATCATCTTTATTTTTATTCATTGACACTCTGAAACTGGAACAAAGCACTGACATACCTCTTTTCTTGGTGTTAGCGCTATCTAGGCACAGCTCTTGTGAGCTTGTTAAAGCATTTCCTTGTGCCAGGTGTTAGGTTTTCAGCAATCAAAGTCACAGACCTGGGCACCTCTGTAAGCACATATGAAAAAGATTACAAGTAAAATCATTTCCAGGGAGCACCATTTCTTTGATGACAATCTAAATGACACCTTAGGGTTTGAAAAAGAAGTTTAGATTTCTCCTGGGGAATGAGAAAACATAGACACAGAAAAACTTGGGCTAAACTTGTTTCTTTTTGTAACTGCTGTTTGAAATTCAGTAACGACCAGCTCAGTGTGGCAGCAGGGGGGTTGTAAAGAACAAATGGGCTCTGACTTCCCCTTTAATCTGGTGAGGGGCTGTGGGCTTTCAAAATCATTTTGAAAGGAGGCCCAAATTTAGGCCAGAACTTATTGGCTGGCTGATGAACCTCCCGTAAATCTTCAAGCAAACACAAGTTGATTTGAACCCGTTCAGAAAACATTCTTCATTTGATCCCCTTAAACCTAAGATATTTCAATAAAATTCAATCGAAGTGAGGCAGCTGTCCCAGAAATCAGAAAAAGCCTACTTGTTTCATGTCGGCTTAGTTGTTCTTCTGCTCAAGAAATGAATTTGAGGCTGTGGACACCACATCCTGGGCCCACTCGGGGATTTTACACAGGGCAGCTGGGGCAGCCGTGGCTCCCAGACAGCACTTTGGAGCAGAAATGGAGGCTTTGAACTAACCAAAGAAACAAAGGGTTGGCAGCAGGGGAGGGGACAGGGCTGACTTCTTTCTAGGGGAGGACATGGAGGGACATGACCTTAGGAGTAGTATCATGCCATTAAAATGAGGCTCCGGAAATAGCCTGGGGAAGCTGCAATGATTGGACAAGGGAGGTGACCTTTAAGAAAAGACATGAATATCTCAATTAGATGCTCTTCTTCTGCACAATTATTGCTAAACCCCTATTACATCCAAGTTCCCTGCATATGAGACGCTGCTCCTGCAGTGAGGGAACAACAGCGAAAGGAAAAAGGACCATCCTTGGGTGAGCTTGAAGATTCTAAGTGATGGACAGCGAGTCCACAGCCAGGAACTAGGATGGGGTGGGGGGATGGCATGAATATGTAGTGGGGACTCTAGAGACTATGACGGGGAAGAGAAAGGGACAGCTTCGTAGAGAGAAACGTGAGCAGTAACAGGGCCAAGAGAGCTTCCATAGCCTTGCAGACAAACGTGGAACAGAGGCCCCATTTTTAGGTCTTTGTGTGGCTCCCAAGAACAATGAACCCAAGTGTGCTGCATAGACATAGACTGCTGGAGGCTGTTGTTTTCCCCAGATGTTGTTTCACTGAATAACAGTGCTCAGGTCCATAAGAAAAAGTATTCTAGAATGTTTATGATGATAATGGTTGTAATCAGAGGGAGTTGGAGGGGCCCGTCGCTAGTGTGAATAATTGCTATGGATCACCCCAGAACGCTGAGAAGCAGTGGGTCGGATGAACAGGGATGTGATTAGCTCTCCAAGTGAGCTGCACCGGTGAGTAAAAAAGGCAGGAAATAGAGTGAGAACGCCTTTGATGTACACAGAAAGCACACACCAGAAACATCACAACGTTCTCAAGGGTATTTGAGAGCCGATCTCAATCCCTCTTTGGGGGGAGGGGAATGAGAGTAAAATAATCTGTGATGGAAGGAGAGGAGAGCCTTGAGTGGTCCAGGCGTGATGACGTGCTATGCACTTAACCGCAGGATGGACTCAGATCTGCACCTTATAAAACAAACCAAAGCAAGGAGTGAGAATAAGGCAGTCAGACTGAGGGCTGGGCAAGACACCCCAGGGTGAGGGAGCAGCTGCGGAAAGGCCTCAGGCCAGAGGGTTGGCCACCAGTATGGCCAGCCAGTGTGACTGTCTAAGCAAGCGCAAGGGGACAGGGGTGTGAGGTGAAGTCAGGGGCAGAGAGAAGGTGAATGGCCTCAGGGGGCCATGGCAACACACTCAGATTTTATTCAAAGTGCAATGGGAGGCCACTAAAGTATTTTAAGTGAAAGGGTAGCATGCCTTCCTTGACATCTTTAACAGATCCTGGTATCTGTTAAACAGGAGGGAGCAAGGGTAAAAAAACAAAAACAAAAAACAAAAAAACCCACTAAAGAGGCACTGAAGTACCCCCAGTGAGACAGGCTGGTGACCCAGTGACCTGGACCCAAGACAGCCGCGTACATGGAGGGAGGTTTGGGACACACTGCACACAAACACACCCATGCTTCTGCACCAGGCAGACAAGGAGAGTGGAGTCTTTACATGGCTCACATTCCTACTTTTCCACGGGGAGTATAATCTAGTATTTCTTCTCTGTTGGACTTTGGTTAGAGGAACGTGATTGCCCAGGATGCCACGGGCTTCACCCTAGTCCCACCCCCTATGCCAGGTGCTCTGAGCTTGATGTACTCATGGGTGTTTGCCATGGCATGGAGTTCACGCAGCTTTCCCTGACTATGTCCGTGGTCAGGATGCTCAGCAGCAGGACTCTGGAGGCTGGTGGCCTGAATTTGATTCACAGCTTGGCCATTCATTTACTAGCTGTGTGGCCCTGGATAAGTTCTTGTGTGTGTCTGTGCCTCAGTTTCCTCATCTGTGAGATACAGATCATGATAGCCCCTATCATACTAAGTTAATATACATGAAGTCCTCGGAGCAATGCCTCGCATCAAGTACATGCTCTATCAGAGTTTGCTATCATTATTATTGTAATTATTACTAGTGGAGGGTGACAGTTGTTTTCTCCCCTCATGTGCCTAGTGATTGCAGCACTTCCAGCAGAATCCTTTCTGGGGATCCTGTTGTTCTGCCTCCACCCTGCACTCCATCTACACTTTGAACAACCAACTTGCTAAAAATTGAGGTCATTTTTTTGATAAACTCCAAGTTACCTGCATAGCTCAATGCTTCCCAAGGGAACCAAAAGTCCTCATTGTAAACAGGGCTGAGAATTCGAAAACTTCTTTAAACTTATAAGGAATGTGTCATCTGCTACTTCTGAGGGTATTTTTATACTTCTCAGAAGAGAGCTCAAGAAAAGCAGGCTTAATACTAATGTAGAGTGTACATTCCATGTCTCTGCTTCAGGCCACTCGGATACGTTTACACAGGCTTTCCATGGGGTGGCCAGTGTTTCTGCCCAGACAGCACCCTACTTCACATCTACCAGGTATGACACTCATTTATCACTATTCTTTTTCCCTCTCCCATTATCTTCCACCAAACTCCTGCTTCTTGGCTTGCCTCCCTGTGATTTTAGGCAATTTCGCTAAAGCACTAATGTAATGGCCCTAATACGTTTGAATGACCTGTAGAATTAACATTGGCCTCTCTCTTATTTGCATTTTAAAAGGAAGTTTTTAATCTGAATAGACCTCCAATTTGTTGATTTGAGAGTGAAAAACATGCACTTTCCAAATGTGTCTGAAACAAGACTATGCTAGATCTTTGGTACCCTCTGGCATTCTAAAGGTTACCTCTGCTCTCCCTCCAGCTCAGCACCTGTAGTGTGGGGGGGGGGGGCGCTTAATGCCTACACGGGTCCTGTGTTGGATGCTTGGATGCTTCCTGTGGTGGCCTCACATCCTCTCTGCCCACCTACTCCTCTAGCTGATGTGATCTACCTGGGTCTCACCGTAGTTCTGCAAGGACCTCTCACTTTCTGCCTAGCCTTCCCTGACTCTGGACACCTGTGGGTGCAGCCTGGGAATTAAGGTGCATTAATACCCCTGGGGGCAACCCCTAATCAATGTAGGGTGGAGCCTGTGGGGAAATGCTCTTCTGTCTTTCCTGGTTCCCCAGAATCTGGTGAGACAGAGTCCCTCGGGCCCACAGTGGTGATCCAACGTGGGAACTCACCCTTAAATCAGCTTTCCTTCTTTCTGTGTTTCTCTCTCCCAGGTTCCCGCTCTTGTTCCCTTGGATGACTTCTCAAAAGAGACTCTCTGCTTTCAAGGGAACTCAGGCTAAAACAGTGCCAAAGACCAATATGGCTTCACCTGGCCATTTACTTTTGTGCTGTTCAGGGGAGGATTAGTATGTTTACAGATTATGATTTATAAAGCGGAAATTTGTCAGAGTATTTGCTAACAATTAAGATAAATCCAATTGTTTGAGATTTAATGCAATGAATATTTATTGCAGTTTGCCTAAAGCCAGGTGCAGAGCTAGGCTCTGGGGAGACAATGGAGAATGATCCATCCCTAACGTTGTAGCCCTGTCCCTCTGCCAACAACTCCTTCCTGAGACACAGCAGTCCACTCTGGAGACGAAAGGTAAGCAGATCTCCAGTGCAGGCCGCCATGCGAGGGCTGAGAATGTGGCAGCCAGAGGCAAGGCTGCCTGAATTCACTTCCCTATCCACTACTTCCTAGCAGGGTAAATTATGTAATCTCATCGAGCCTCAGTTTCCTCCTCTGTGAAACATGGGTATTTTAGAGTCACAGTGGAGATCAAATGAAAAAAAAATGTAATGGCCCTATTATGCTGGCCAACATGTAGCAGGTGTGCAGCCAATTCCAGCTCTGCAGCAAGTTGCTGATGTGTCAGTGCTGCGAGGGTGTTGGCTGTCAAGAGGAGGAGATGGAGGGGAGGAGCACCAGGAGGGCAGTTTTAATATTAGGAACATCAAAAGGACAACTCATCCAAGAAAAAGGTAACCACGACAAATCATTTTAACAGATGTTAAACTTTTGGCCACTTTTCTACTCAAGCAATTTATATCATGTTCTGTGCTCCTAAAGTATTGCATTATGTTTACACATTTAGACGACTTCTGTAGGATGACAAATGTGTTCTTAAATGTTGGAAATAACTTCAACTAAAAAATTTACATTCTCATACATTTTGTACTGCACTTGGACTAGTTTTGTTTTAACAACACCTCCTTCTCTCTAATTATCCTAGTCAGTCAAAAGTTCCTTGTACCTTCCTTTTACAATGTGTGGCTAATTCTAGGGTGTCTCTGGGAAATTTTCTCTCGGCCATTTTGTTAGAGATGGTTAAGGGGAAAGGAGGAGCTCCTAAATGGAAGAATGAAAAGGGATGGGGATAAATAGTGGGAGAAAGGTAATTTTGAGTGGATTCAAGCAGTAGAGCTGATACAAGGGAGCCTAATCCCAACTGAGAAAGGAGATGTCTATCTGTGAGCTCCTTCCTAGACACCTGCACCTGCCACTGGGTGCTTTGACATCCCCTCCCTTCACACTGGGCCTTCAGATCTTCCCTGAAAGGAAGGCAGCAAAACATTGCACCAGCAAAACTGGAGGGCAGATGATTTTCCTTTGCTCACTCCCATTTCTGGACTTCTCTCCAACCTACTATTCTCCCCAGGCAACTGTGAAGATATTTTTAGCTAAGGAGGGCATTCCCAGCACTCTGCCAGATGAACAGATGGTGGGTGGGCCAGAGGAATGGTGGGTGGTGGGGCTGGCATGAGGGGCATCTGGCGGTGTCCTTCTGGATTACAGGGAACTGGGAATCTTAAGAAGATCCCTTGCTTCCTAAATTCTGATTGGCTTTTTAAAGACTCCCTGTACCTCTAAAATAAACCAGAGAGTCGATGTAACAAGATGATTCGCCTTCAGATGAATGGTTTGTTGTATCATTTGTAGGTGTAAAAAGATTTATTAACTCATAATTTTATCAAGTAGTAATGTGTGAGTAAATGTTTTAATAAGGTCACTAATTCCATTACAGTATGTTGTGTTTAATAGCCTTTAAAGGTGAAATAAAATTATCAGCTCTTAGTTACTCTCCTCCAATTTTCTGTAGATTTAATAAGGGGATTTCTAGAAGCCCATGACTCCCTACCTCCTTCCTATCCCACTCACTGCCTTCACAGACCTCTGTGGCATTTAAGACAACATATAGTATAGTGGTTCAGAATTAGCATTCTGACATAAGAAAGATTAAAATTAGAATCCTAGCTCAACCACTCAGTACCTGTGTGACCTCGGAAGAGTTCCTTAACCAAGCTAAGCCTCAGGCTTCCTAAGGCTTCCCATCTGTAAAATGGGATCATTTCTGTACTTCATATAGTTTCCCCTAAAGATTGCATGAAATCATCAGTGCATGAAAATCCTAACAGAGTGCTTGGGAGGGAATGTGAACTAATAAATGTTAGCTATTGTGTTAGTTATACGTTACCATGGGACAAATTACTCCAACTTAATCTGCGTACAACTAAGTTATGTGCCTCTGCTGCAATGTCTCTTGCAAGGCTATAATCAAAGTGTTGGCCGGGCTGTAGCTGTCTCATCTGAAGGTTCGATTGAGAGGATCTGCTTCCAGGCTCACTCTGTGGTTGCTGGTAAGACTCTGTTCCCTGTGGGCTGGTGGACCAGGGGCCTCAGCACATCCCTATCTGTTGGCTGGAGCCCTTCCTCAGTTCCCTGTGATAGGAGTCTGTCTATGTGTGGGCTCCAACATGACAGCTAGCTCCCATCCGAGTGAGCACACAAGACCACAAGAGAGGGCCAGCAAGACAGAGGACACAGGCTCTTAGTAACCTAATCTCTGAAGTGACACCCCATCATCTTTGTCATATTCTATTCTTAGAAACAAGTTATTAGGTCTAAGCCACATGCAACGGCAAGGGTCCTACAAGGCTGTGGACAGCAGGAGGTAGTGATCAGTAGGAGCCACTTTAGAAGCTGCCCACCATGGCTATAGTCATATTGCTGTTAAAGCAACTCTCCATTTAACATAGGACATTTTATCAAGCCTCTTCTTGATAAAAAGAAGCTTCCCCTTTGTGTATCATATGAGCCCACACGCTGTGCACAGTACATTAGGCTTTGAGTCCAGTACCTTTGCTTTTCTACATTCCTCCCCCACTGCTCCCCACTTCTCCCTTAGTCTATGATACTCACACTTCTCACACTGTCCAGACATGCCAGAGTCCAGGAGCTCCTGGGTAGTTCCCCTGGGATTTGTAATGATATCCCAGGAGATCCATGTCATTAAAAAAGTGATGGTGTCTGTTTCGATTCCTAATTTTTTTAGAGTAAACCAAGACATACAATTATTTACATATTTTCCCTTTCAAAACAGAACAGGAGGGCTTTTGAGTATATAGCATGTGGGGTGTGAGAGTCAAAAAAGGTTGGGAGATGTCGCTTTGCATGTTCATGCCTCCACGATCGCCTGGGCTATTGCCTCTCTGGTCTGTTGCTTCTCTGTTTTGTTTGGTGAACTCATATTCAGCCTTGACAATCAGACTTAGACATCACTTATCTTGGTGAATATATCTTTGAGATCCTCAGGACTTACCCCTTCCCCCATGTCTTCTCTGTTTCCCTACAACATTTTGGATAATCCCCTCTTAGAGATCTTTTGTTATAGCTAGTGTGTATAGAATGTGTTCATCACATCCTGGGATCCCACATGGTGATGAGGATGGGGATGGGGCTTTACTTTCCTAAATAGGTAGTCTTTTTAGTTTATGTCACCTGCCCTGGCTATAGTCCCTTTCTATTGAGACCTTGTTTTGCTCTTGGACCTTGTCACCCAAGACATTCCTTCCCATCCTGAGAATGACCCTTGTCTCAAGGGCAACTCACCTCAGTGCAGAGTGCTGGACCTGTCTTACTAGGTAACACGTCCAAAATCATAAGCCAGCAGGTGATGAGGCTGGGGTTCAAACCCAGGGGTAGTCTCACTACATGGCCTTGCTTCTGCCCTCCACGCTGTGCAGCTACAAACTCTGAGGTAGAAATTCTTGAACTTCCTCTTGTTGTCAGTCCTTTGGGTGCTGACAGTCAGGAGATTCAAAGGCATAAGAAAAACATGGGATTTTTCCATGCTTCAAAACTGTTTAAAAACCAAGGCTGAGTCAAAAATTCTTCTCTAAGGAGCATTTACCAGCAATTCTTACTGTCCCTGTCAATCATTCACAAAATCTCTCTTTCTCTCTGTGTCTTTTTGCAACAAGACTTTTGCTAGTATCAGGTCACTGTGTTTTGCCATCAGAAATGCCCTCAGACCTTGGCTTTACTATAGGTCATTGCATATTTGTAGCTCAGTTGTAGATTCTGATCTTCCTGTATATTGAAGATGTTCTCTAATTCTATAAAAACAGACAATTCAGAACAGAATTGGACCCCTGTCAGTTTTTTTTTTCTGCCTGGAACCCTGCTTCTTTTGAGAATGGTACTTCTTCCATATCAAGTAATCCTGGTAGGACTACTCATTAAGCTGCCTTAATCTAACCCCCACCTATAGGCAAAGACCCATGACCCAGTCTTTGACCCATGACCCAGGGTCTGCCCTTCTGTATGACAACAATTATAGAAGTGAGCACAAGATCTAAGTGAAGCCAATCAGAATTGCCTGGGTTGAAAAAACTGAAGTTGGGAAAAAGAAATTCCTTGGTTGTTCAATTGGGAATAAATAAATCTGCTGCTGGGGAAGACTTCCTCCCTATCAAGTGAAGAGAGCTAGGCTGCAGAAAGAAGCCGACAGGGAAGCAGGTCTGAAACCAGAGCGAGGGACAGAGATTTCATATACTGAGTGAACTCTTGAATCCAACCGGGTGTGATGCTAGACCCACTCCTGCAATTTCTAGCTATATATGCTAATAAGTTACCTTTTATACCTAAAACTAGTTAAAATTGAGTTTTCCATCATTTGACAGCCCAAAGTCAAGATTAATGTAGAGGTCAGGGATGGCAAGTCAATTTCAACTTATGCAAACCAAAATATTTGCTGGATAAAACACAAGATTCTCAATTACATTTAAATTTCAGATAAATAACGAATAACATTTTAGTGTAATGGTTTCAGTATATATATTTAGTGTAAGTATGTCCCAACATTACATGGGATATACACGTACTGAAAAGCATCCACTGTTCATCTGGAAATTCAAATGTCACTGGGAATCCTGAATTTTTATTTACTAAATAAATAGCAGTGCTGGTTGCTTTAACACTGTGTCGAAGATTCCAAGGCCAAGTTTAGCCTCACTGGGAAAAAGTAGGATTATTGATTAATGACATTGGCTCTATGTGTGAAGATAGAGAGAGGTGGCATGAGTGCCATGCATGCAGCATCCCTGTTTGTTTATCCCAAGAGTTTATAAATGTTTTTCTTCTGCAGCCTTAGGCAATGCAAGGTGTCTTAATAATAATAGAAATAATAGTAGCCACCATTTACCAAGTCTCTTTCCTCCAAATGAGAACCTTATTGTGTCATCTAATTGAATCCTCATGACAATATTTTATCGGCTCTGTTTCACAACTGAGACTCAGAGAAGTTAAATTCACAAACAGTAAATGGCAAGGCTGGATTTCAAAACCATATCTATCTGACACCAAAGCTCGTGCTTTTTCCAATTCATCATTCTGCGGGAGGCAAATATTGTCCTAACAGCATATACGCAGAAGTCATCTTAAAATGCTATTTTACAAATTGCTATATAAACACTTATAAATCCAGTTCTTGGCCCAAAATGGTAAACTGTCCTTTCACGACAAAGAGCAGCACTTCAACAACAAATTGGAGCCTCGAATGAGGCAGTATTTTGGCAAACAGATTTCCACAGTTGACACCAGCGGAGTGCCAATTGTGAAAAGTGGCTTTAGGCTATAAATGACTATGTAAAACCAGCATTATGACAAAGTGGGAGGGGATCTATTTAACGGGTAGCAGGGGATGGCTAGGTGAGCCCCACATGAGATTTCAAGCTGGCTATTTATGGAGCTTGAAGGCATATGTTCCTCCACTATCTGCAGGAGCTGATGTGTACCGGAGCATTTGTGTTTTGGTAGATGAAGGGGGAAGGTGGCATTTGTGTGTGAGTGTGCGCGTACGTAGGTTTTTTTTTTCTTTAAACTTTTCATGTATTTGATGTTCAAAGCTTTCTGAACTAGGATGTAAGATAGAGAGATGGTAGACAGGCAAGAAGGCAGAGGATGGGGTTTTATTCCTATCTTATTTTATTCTTAGGAATGAGGCATAGAGATAGGAGCTGAAGGAATATGGTGTGATTTGGACACAAGCAATGCTGCACAAGCTCAGAGGCAAGGAAGGCACAGCACCATGGAAGGCGAAGGCCATGCTTTCCACTTTGGGGTGCTACCCTGCACCCTCTCCGGGACCCTTCAGGAGAGGGTCAATCTGCTTGCCAATCATTTGGAAGCAGCACACTGGCCTGAACATTTTCATCCATAGGAAAGGTCTGATTAGCCCTTGCATGACTTCCCCAAGCCACTGCCTGTGCAGAGAATAGTGACAGGGTGGCCCAGCACCAAGTGGCAGGTGACAAGGTTGACAGTCCATGGGCTCACGATTCTTAGAAAGGAGGGCTGGAGGCTCATGTGAACGGGCAATCTTAAGCTATTTGGGTTAATGAGACATCTCCTGTGTCTATAGACCAAGAAGGCCTGGGGCACCCAGTTTACAAAGCATGAAGACTAAGTGGAGAGAAAGGATAGAATGAATAGAAAAATTTTTGACAAAAATAGAGGCTTTCATAGCCTCAGCAGAGACAGGGAATCTACACACTCAATGAAGGCAATTCCCAACCAATAAAGGAAAGGAGAAATCTAAGAAGGAAAACATAATTTCTGTTTTTTCTTATCGGATTTTGGGGGGAATGGCGGTCCTCCTTTTTGTCGTGTCTGTTTTGAAATCCATGGCCTGACTTTGGTGGTTGCCTCTAATCCCAGTGACAGCTGGGGCTTTGTTACCAGGTATTAGGAATCTCTACCCTGTATCCTTTCCTTTTGCCCCTTCTCCTAGCATCACTGTCACCTTTAGGGTGTTCTATTTTAAGATTGCAGAGTGGGTCCTGAGATCAGAAGACACCATTAACATTTCTCCACCATTGCAGGTGATCCCTGGGGCACTTTTATTTTATTACTCTGAATCTTATGAATGGGATGAATATTTCATTGTGCTTTTTCCACAAATGGTCCTTAATATATATTAGTAAGCTTTAATTTCCACGACTGCTCTACATCCCCAAATATGGCTCGGCCTTGGCACCCACCAGGCCTGTGTCCTTTTAGACTTATCAGCTAAGCACAATAAGCATTTCTGTGAAAGAAAAAAGGAGACACTTAAATCAGTCAACAGCTCACTACATTTAGAGCAGAACTGGGTTTCTGCAAGCTTGAAAGGAGTATTTGCATTTACAACAGAAGGGAAAAGTTAAGAAGTGGGACATTTCTCAAGATTTAGAGCTACGTCATGAGC
Source organism: Nyctereutes procyonoides (assembly GCF_905146905.1). NCBI lineage: Eukaryota > Metazoa > Chordata > Mammalia > Carnivora > Canidae > Nyctereutes > Nyctereutes procyonoides. The sequence continues at coordinate 69,379,217 of NW_026575140.1, read as the reverse complement.
AAAAAATCAGTTTCCTCCAGATACCTTCTGAAAATATCTTTCCTTTCCTCAAAATGACCCACTGGCTTTCTGCAGCCGACAGAGTCAAGTACAAATCCTGGTTCTGACATTTGCGGTCCTCTGGGCCCACTGTTCAGGCTGTTTCCTTCAGCTTGCCTTCATGCCCTTCATAGTAAATATGGCAATCTGTTCAGCATTCCCTGAACTGTCCCGTTTCTGAGACTTTTCTAGACCTTTCCTTCCATCTAGATGGTCAGTCCTCTAGACTCATCAAGGTACAGTTTGATCCTACTTTCTCCACTGGGCCTTTGTGATGTCCACAGCAGAAAATTGTACCACTCCTTCCACAGGACGTCCACAGCACCGCCTCACAGGTGGACCTGAACATGTGCTTTCTGCTTTTTCCCTGCCTACCTTGTCTTCCCCACTAGACTGATTTCCATAAATATGAGCCGCAATCTACACGGTCCCACTCGTTCATTAGTGAAGGAAAGAACAAGAGAACAATCCCTGTAGCTTCGGCTATAGTGCAGTCAGGTCCCTTCTGTCTCTGGAAAAGTCAGATCTGGGCTACCTGCCTGCACTACACTGTGACCTCTCCACCCCCCTGCGCGGGGCATTTTTGGTGGGATGTTAGGGTGTGGGCCCCAACCTCTGTCCTTCGCTTAGAGGAGCAGATTGGGCAGGTGCCGTGCCCAGAGGCTCCTCTGCAGGGTTCTCTCCCAGAGCAGTGAGGGGGTGGTAGCGACAGAACATGTGCAGCCAGGTTCCTGAATTTGTGGCTCCAGCCTGATTCTCCTGCCTTTGGCCTCCCTCACCTTCTACTGTCAGACCTCCTGACATCACCACCTGCCAGACCAACTGAGGGCAGCAGCAGGCACAGACAGTGCTGGCAGGGGGGAAGAGGGCCTCCTGCATGGGCTCTAGGCCCTCTCTATTTCTGTACTGACCCGGTGCTGGCTATTGCAGTCCCTGGCATCTCAGCTCTGGGCTTTCAGTGACCTGTAACAAGGGGGAGTGCCCATGTCCCCTACCCGTCACAAGCACCTGTCCTCCTGGCCTACTGGGGACCCCAACCTTCCTAAATCACCCATGATTCTCTTTGCTCTCTGTCCCCAAGCCCTACCATCTGAGCCCTCATTATTCCCTGTCTAGACTCCTGAAAATTCTAGCCTGATTGTCGTTCCTCTAGATCCATCCTCCACATGGTGAAACCAGACTGTCCCTGCACGAGCCCTTCAGTATTTCTCCATCACCTATTGAAGAAGGTACAGACTTCCTGCCATGGCACCCAAGACCTGCATGAACCTGTCCCTTCTACTCCTGCTTGCCATTTCTTGCTTGAACTTTAAACTCCAGTACCCCCTCCCCCACCCCCTCCCCCCTTGCCACTTCCCTGATCCTCACACATCGTCATTATCTTCGTCTCTGGTTACCCTCCCACCCTTTACACTTCTTATTTTGGCCAACTATCTTTATTTTTTTCTCTGATTCCACTAAAATATTTCCTAATCGCAATCACCCAAGCCAGGTTAGAGTAGATGTCCCTCTTTTGTGCTCCTTAGCATACCAGGATTCCTGGCTCTGGCAGGCCAACACTCAAGACCCTGTCTAGAGCAGGGTTCTTCTGATATCTTGCTGCCAGAGTTACTGCTAAAATACATACATGTCATCTCACATTAACATGCTGTGCATTACGAAATGCAGTCTTCGCATTGCCAACGTAATGAAGGCAAAAGTCCCAACTTTGGCTTTCTTCCATACCCCAAACACAAAAGGACCTTATAAAATGTCCCAAGATAAAAGAGTATGCAGGACATCAGTGGGTGGCAAATACCATAGATAAAGACTTTCAAGATGTTGGGGATCAGCTGTAAGAGTCGTGAAAGGCACTATTCAAGGGGACTGAAGGAAAAAGAAACCAGTGAAGTGGGTGGGCTTGAGATATTCTCTGCAGAATGATGTCCTTTAAGGCCAAACCAGTTCTCTCCATAACTTGAGCTAACTCTTCCACAAGCATATGCTTGGGTTAGAAGAGAAATCAAAGGGAGTGATGGGACCTTCCTAATACAAACATATTGTCATCATCGGAACGTGGATACAAAAGAAATCTACAGAGCACCTCAGAGGCATCATTTCTTTGAAGGATGGGAAGGGCCGTGGTCAAGCCTGTACTAAATTCAGAACTAAATGCTTGCTCAGCCCTTGACTTCCTTTATAATCCAAGCCAACTGAATCACCCCCCACCTCACCCCCATATACTTTGATGAATGTCTTTTGTATACCGGTCTAACATGAGAGATTAAATAGTGTTCCTCTCCTATTCACCACTGTGAATAGGAAGACTGTAGAGAAAACAGTCTTTGGCCCAACTCAAGATTGCTCCCCTTTTAAGAAGGGTGGAGAGTCAACCACCTTCTTTATGATGCCTTTCTCCCACTGGTGCTTCCCATTCCAATTGACTTTTACACCATCAGTCGGGTACTAGAGATTAAGTTAAATTAGTACTTAATGGGTTCTAAACTGCTCCGCTGTGGATTAGACCATGGCACTCGTTCTTGATTTAAACAGTAAATTGGATCGCCATTTGCCAGCATGGTGATTTGTGCTTTGGCAGCCTTTGCAGATCCATAAGTAAACTAGTAGATTTCCCTGACACGGTAATCGGCCTTACTGTCTGGAGTCATCACACATTTTTCTTATAGGTTGAATTAATATAGAGAAGCAGGATGGTTGATGGTTTCATTTGTTGTACCATTAATGAAACATAAAACAGATGTGTGAAACACTGTCTTAGTAATAGAAACTGCATTACAAATTATTTATCTGCAGAAATCATGTCCTGAAGGTAAGGCGGGAGCAAAATGTAGTTTTTCTCTTGACAGTACTAGGTCAAACTATATTAAAAAACCTATTAAGCATAAAGTCTCCTGCTGCAGTTAAATATAAAACACAATTTGTACCCTCAATCCAGTGCGGCATTAAAATCTTATAAAATCAACAGTACCTTGGACCCACTTGCATGTGAATTTCACTTTCTTTTTTCCTGGTCACTTCCCAGGTGATTTCTTAGAAGACAAGAGAAGGAGAGAAACATAGACACTCTCTTGCCTTTCCCTGTGAGGACCAGACTGGCAATGGAGGGTTGTAGGAGGAGGTGGAGTTGGCCAGAAAAACTTGGCAGCTGACTCCGGTGCTGAGAGAATGTGTCCATCACCTCGATTTTCATCCTTTAATATGCAAAGGAAAACATGGCACGCTGAAGTCGGAGAGGGAATATAAAACAGCCTTCTAGAGAAAGGCTTGGCAGTACCACAAGGGAGGGGTTGTAAATTACAATGATTTTCTTGACTTGGATCGTTAGGGAAGCTGGAGAGATTGGGTACTCAGGTTAAGTTATGTTCTTGGGCACTGGTGCTCATTGGCAGCATCTTCTGAAGGAAGGGAGGGTCGGGGGGAAGAGGGAGGGAAGGCTAATGTGGTTCAAGTGGTTCTGCAAATGATACCCTTCCTGCACCTTCCCTCCCCTCAGTAGTCCTTAGTGGCCCCTTGAAGTGTTATTGAACATCTTGGATGAAGGGGGTGTAGGGACATTTGCCAGGCAGTACTCCCAACTCAGCTATGCTGTCTTCCTCTGGACTTGTACTTCTAGAACTTTGCCCTAAAACTGTGTCTCTATAGTCTAGTGTCATGCAGGGTAATTCCTTTTTTTTTTTAAGATTTTATTTATTCATTCATGAGAGAGAGGGAAAGAGAGAGAGAGAGAGAGAGACAAGCAGGAAGCCCGACATGAGACTCGATCCCAGGTCTCCAGGATCAGGCCCTGGGCCAAAGGAGGTGCTAAACTGCTGAGCCACCCAGGCTACCCATGCAAGGTAATTCTTAACAAGCTTGACCTGTTCATTTCTCAAACAGATGATCTACAGGTTCCAGCCTCAGGCTACAAGCTCTCACTGGCCACCCATATGCCATTTCGCAGTTCTGCTTGTGTAGCATGCAGTCAGGACCACTCGCCTGGGCCAGCCTTAATGCCTTATAAATAATTGAGGTGGAGAATTTAAGTATGTGTATTATTAGTGCAGCCTAGACAAGGAAGTTCACAGAACGTTTCACCCAAGAAGGGGTATGAGCAAACAAAGAGATGGTTAGTGCACTGTAGCTATATATTTTAAAAAACTTTTAAAGAAGGAAGGAAGGAAGAGGAGGTGGCAGGAATGGGGGAGAGAGAGTGTCAGCTCTTTGAAGGATAAAAAACTCCTTTCTGATAATGTCTGACAGTCACTTGTCTGCTCTTGTTATTACCTTTACAATTACTTCCACTGTTAGGTAATGACATGTGAGGGCCTACAACAGATGGTAAATCATTACTTTTCACCTACTGCCAAAGTCCATGTTTCTCTATCAACAATAATTAATAACCCAGGCGATGGTGCTAGTGATACTATAGGTAGCAAAAGTCCTTCTCCTGCTGCCTGGAACTTTCTATAGCTGCACAACAGTGCAGGAAAAAGGGAGCTGAAGAAAGAGCAATGAAAGGATGTTATCAGGGGGCAGAAGAGGATTTGGATGAGGTCTAAGGGCCAATGCCTGAGTGTCCAATTCCACATTTCCTCTTGCTACCTTTAAGATTACTAGGGTTCCATGGTGCCACTGAGGCTATCACCAAACTCTTTGATATGTATTTGTTTTGGCAATTTAGAGAGTTCAAAAAGTGTTTATTAGCTCCCTCAAGAAAATAAATTCTGGGACAGGAACTCTAAAATCTTTGCCTCCGTGTGCAGAGAAACCAGGCTCGCCAGTGTCACATACAGCTTGGGACAGCGGTGTTTGGAGGCAATGGGTCACAGCTGTCACAGGGGGATAAAACTGGGCTTGGGAAAAAGGTGAAGCAGGTATTTTGATTCAGACAGATTTCTCCTGGGGCTGTACTTGTGGGCATGTGGTATCTTTCAAGGCTGGATCAAAGGTACTCCAGAAAGGCACAGCTTGGAAAAAACCTAGCATGGGTGCTAGGGTAAAGCTGGCTGCTTTCACTGGGGTGGAGGGCAGCATTCCCATTACTAAAAGTCATTTAATGTTGAAAAATAGGAAAGGCAAAGGTTCTCTGGAATCATTAGCCCAGAAGGGGAAGATCTGCAGTTCATTGAACCATGAGAGATGGTCTGAAATCACCCTTTCTCACATACTGCTAGTAACCCAACCCAGCAGGTAAGAAGGCAAATCCTCCTTGCATGCAAAATAAAGGCTGAAATATTCCACAGGCAGCTGGAAGCTTTTCTCCCCCAACCCTGTGTCTGCTCAACTAGAAACAAGCCTGTTGTTGTCAGTGATCATCCTTTCTGTAAAAGCTTCTCCAAAAACTTTCCTTTTTGTTTCTTTGACCTATAATCTTTGAGGAGCTGCTTCTCCCCTCACCACTGTTTTGACAACCTAAGCATCAGCTATAAATGCCAGGAGCCTCACAGAGAGTGAATCCTCTTCTGAAGAGATGTCTGACGGGTCTAAACTTCAGCTCTAAACTGCCAGCTTCTCCTCCCCAGCTGAGGAAAATCGATCCCGTTCCTTTTTCAGGAGCAGTGATGTGAATACTAGGCAGTTTGGGTTTAATGGGGTCCCTGGAGTTTGTGGGAGGAGGAGCTAGTTTTTATTTCTCTGGTACTGGGAGTTCACCAGGCATGGCTAATGGGAGAGCAGAATGGGGAAGGAGGCCTCCCTCCCAATGGTGCTCTCCTTTCTACTGTGAATTCTTGAAAAAGTGGAGGTTTCAGGGCATGCTGGTGAGAGGCCCTAGCTGTGAAAACCGTTTGGAAGAACAGCCGGCCTAGGTTTGCAGTCTTGCTGATGACTCCTGGGCTGAAAGTGAGATCCTGTTCCTGCCACCACAGAGGATACCCATCCCTAATTCCTCTGCCCATATGGAAGGTCCCAGGCCCCCAGGGACGAAGCTTGAATCCTTATCTGCTTTGGGTTTTCAAATCCCAGGCCTGCACAAGGTCCTGACCTCTCACGGAGGAGCTCACAGGAGGCAGGGGGTGGTCACAGAGAAGACTGAAGAGGTTGGCAGCTCTGGAGAACCTCTCATGCCAAGCTAAGGAATTGAAACTTTATCCTACAGCAGATGGAAAACCACTGCAGGGTGCTGACTGGGGGAGTAACACAGTCAGACTGGTGTGTTAGGTGGAACATTGCGGCAGCCGAGTGAGGATGGATGTGAGAGGGACAAGATAGGGGGCAGGGAGATCAGTGAGGGATCTCTATTAATAGTTCAGAGGAGAGCCTCAGGACTCAGGACTGTCTAACCACCTGTTGGACACTTCCATTTCAGTTTCCCACAAGCAAAGAAAAGCAGCCCTCTTACAAAATTAGGCTCCTCCTAAATTTCTTATCTTGGGGAATACTTGCCTTGTCAGAAACATGGAAGGGAACCATCCTAGGGACCATTCGTTTCCATCCTTCTCCATATTCTATCATCATGTCCTGTCCATTCTAGATGATATCTCAAGTCTTCCCCTCCACTCTGCTGCTAACATCATTGCTCAAGTCTGGGTCTTCACAGTATCCCCCCACTAGACTTTTGCAGTAGCCTCCTGAATAGGGGGTAGTTGTCCTTGGAGGGCCTCCTCTTTCAAAAAAGGACAAAGAAATGAGCAATGTCCACCCTTGGTTGCAAATATAAGCTCCTAAATAAAAAGTCTTATCTGAAAGCCACAGGCTAGGTTAGGTGCCCACCCCCCTGCTATCATTGCATTTCCCACCATTTGGTTGACACTATCTAGTTACATATCTGTCATTCCTTTTAGGTCAGGGGTCAGCAAACTATGGGCTAGGTCTGGCCGGCCACCTCTTTTTGTAAAGAAAGTTTTATTGGAAGAAACCATGCATAATCATTCACATATGGCTATGTTTTGCTCAAGTAGTTACAACAAGGACTATGGAGCCCACAAAGCCCAAAATATTTCCTATCTGGCTGTTTCAAGAAAAAGTTTCCCAACCTCTGCTCTAGAACATAAACTTGTCAAGGGTGAGGAACTGTGTTTATGTAATTGTTATATCCCTGGGACCTAGCACAGTGCCTGGGACATAAATAAGTGTGCGTTGTGTGTGTGCGTGTTACACGAGGAGGACAATCCCATGTGCTGCCACTCAGTAGTACTGAGGGGGATGAGTGGCAGCCTGATTTCCCATAGGCATGTGAGCAGGTGTCAGAGATTATTCTTTCCCTCTCAACTGGTGGCCTCTGTTGTAAATTATACCATTATTATTACTAGCAATGCATGGATCCCTTTAATGGTGGAGTTCCAAACACTTGGGCTCATCCTGCCTTTGGGGTGGTATTTCCTATAACTGTACATGTTAACAATGCAACCCAGCCTTTAGCTGATGGCTATAGGTCCCCACTACTGTCAGTTCCAAATATGGGGAACAGGTCAGACTCCCATGAAGTGCTACAATCTTGGTACATTTTTGTACCAGCTCATCATTTCCCACGTTCTAATCCCCATCACGTGATTTCAGAAGCAGAGTTTTCAAGAGCCACGGTTAATTCTTTGCATCAAAACAGTACAAAGGCCCCTGGGAATTCGGTGTGACCTGTGCAGATTTTGGCATATTCTCTAAAAATTCCGAAGACAGCAACCTCTCTCCCATGCCACTGGAGAGGATCCTGTGCTCCCCAAGGCTACCCGGTGTTCCCGTCAAGCACAATGGAAATCAAGCAATTGAGCTGTACACCGGCTTTTCAAAAGCCTCCAGTATAATGTAGCAATTGTGTTGGAGGCCATAACAAAGGCAAAAAACTCCCAGCCAAGTTCCTTCACATGACTGGACAGAGAAAACAAGCAAACACACAGCCTGAGCCTGCCCGACCTCTCCTCCCCAGAAGGCAGGTTCTAGAATCACTGCTTGAGTCTCTGGCGTAAATCGGATGGAGATCGAAAATGTCCTGCTACCTAACACAGCAAGTGAATCTAATTTGTGGTTTTTATTCCCTTTGCTCTGAGCTCTATTTCCCAATGACCTTTGGTGTCACATCCATTTCCAAAATATATCATTAAGTAGCAAAACCCACCTCAGCAGGTGAGATTAAAACTGATCATGTGGAAGTTTCTACTTGTGTTTCTACCCAGGTTGAAAACCAGACTTTGTGGGTTTTTTTCTCCGAAAAATAATCTTCATTTTAATGGGCTATAAAAAGCAGCCTGCCCAGCAAAACAAAACAAAACAAAACAAAAAACCAAAAACTAAACATTTATTAAAGCTTCAATAGTCATTCACTGAAGATAAAATTCTTCCTCCTTAAAGTCTAAACGTCTTCTGGAAATTATTTCAGAAATATGTTGCTCAAGGATTAAAATAGAGTGCTTAAGTCTCTGTTGTTCATGTTCAACTTGCTTTTCCCTCGAGAATATTAAACCAAACAGGGAGAAAAAAGCTAGCGAGCAAACTAATATGAGATCTGATGCAAACTCCTGAGAGAGGGAAATGAGGTCTGCGGGAGCCTTCTGCTGCTTTTCCCTCCCTCACCCACTCTCTCTGCCTTCCTGCTTTTCATCTGGCTCTGGGCATGGTCTCTCTGGCTCCCAGGACCTTGGGAGGAATACCAAGCAATGTTTGGGGGACTCTTACATCAGGGAAGCCTCAGTTTGCAAAAGCTGGAAGAGAAGCGCTGATGGCATGGAAGCGCACGTTGCAGATCTGGGGTGGTCTAGATGCCCCTGGAGCCTAGTGAGCTCTCCCCCAGTGCCATTCCTGCTCAGAGCTCATCAGAGGGCCGGAGGGAGGGGCAGGCAGGCAGAAAGCCCTACTAACCATGTCAATAACTCTTCTCGTTGTGCTGGAAATCCCCCCATGTTCTTCCCCATGTTCTTAGACATAGTCTTGAGAACCAAAGGACAGGAATGTTGACAGAGATGTCAGGGACCACCTTGTCCAATCCCCTTCCTATACACATGCTTCCAATCTCTTCCATTTCCAAAATCTCCTGCTCCTTTGTGCCGTTTGCCAGTCACCTGCCTAGCTTGCACCTTCCCGTCATTGCCAAATACATTAAGTGGCCCTAAAGCCCCTCTCCCCGACCTTCATCTTTTTGGGATCCAACTTCTACGTATCATTCACTGCTCATTGAGAAGTCATTAATCACCATCCAGTTGCCCAAACCAGTGACCACTTTCCCTGTTAGTACTCGCATTTCTGTCCCTCAGATGCTGCTCACAGCTCCTCTGGGAAACTCTCCTCTCCTGGCTTTGGTGACCCCCTCCTTTTAGTTCTGCAAGTTCCCTGACATCTCCAGCTCAGCGTCTTGCTGGTTCTTTCACTAGGTTTTTAAATGCAGCTTTGTGCTGGGCTCTGACCTTGGCCCTCCTCTTTTCCCTCGCTCCATTCTCTTTGGCTGACCTCATGTGTTCATCACTTCTGTGGAGGGCTTTCCTGGGTATGCCCCTAACCCAGACCTCTCAGCTCCAGAGCAGGGTGTCTATCTGCCATGGCACCTCCACCTGGCTGCCTCCTCAGCCCCTCAAACACAACTAGTCCAAACCAGAGGTCAGTGATCATCTTCCCCCATTCAGCCTGTCCCTCAGTCCTTCTATCTCCACCGGTGGATCCAAACCAGAATCTTTGGGGGTGACCTGACATCTGCTTCTCCTACACATTCCTACAGCTAAAATTAATCACCAAGCTCTTCCAGTTCTTCATTGTTGCATCTCCTGCCTCCTGTGCTGCTGCTATGTCCTATGTCTTACCTGCCCTGTTGCGATACCCTTCTCCCTGACCTCACTACTTCCACCTCCACCTCTCCAACCCTTCTCCAGACAGGTTGGAGTAATCCTACACACACTCATCTGCTCTGACAACTCTCTGTTTAAAAGCCCTTGATGGTTCTTCATTGCCTATAGGAAAAAATACAAGCTCCTTAAGCTGACATAAAGGGCCTGTGAATATTTAGCTCTTTGCTGCTTCCTGACCTCATTGCTGGCCTCTTGTCCCCTCTTACAGTCATTCCAAGGCATGCTTAGTTCCTAGCGTTTTTCCTCATCCCTGCACCTCTGCATACATTAGTTTCTCTGCCGTGAAGGCTCTTGACTTCTTGGTAAGTGCCAGCTCATCCTTGAGGTTTGCTCAAACACATCCTCGGTACACTCCTCACTGGTCTCCCTCTGCCACAGTTAATTGCTCTCTTCTCAGTATTTTCATAACATTTTGACTCTGTCTTTCTTAGCACTTCTCTCACAATTTCCTAATTATTTATTTACAGGACTGTTTCCCTAGCTAAAACGAGCTCTTCGAGGGCAAGCATCTTGCCTTCTTATCTTTTGATTTCTGACACGTAGTAGCCCCTCTGTAAATAGAATTAGGGAATGGCTGAGAGAAGGGAAGTTCAGGGAGGTGAAATGTAGTTCCCCAGCCACATAGCCAGTTGCTAGTTACTGGCAGTTTCTGATTTTCCGAGTCTGCTTGTGTCCTACTTACTGCCCAGTGGCTGTGGCCTGAAATTCAACCGTCCACAGGGGTACTGTGGGTGGGCAGAGGGTAGTCAACAAACCCATCCACTGATATTAAGGTGGATGTGATCCAGCAGACAGAACCTGGAGGGAATCTCTGGTTGTCAACATCGGGGGCATGCATAGGAGATGGAAAAGCAGGAGAAGCAGCACAGAACCATGGCAGAGAACCCAGGAGCAGACAACCTTCAGGAATCCAAGAGGAGAGGGATTCAGGGAGGTGGCATCAGGTAAACTTATCAGAAGGCACAGGGGCTCTGTATCAGCCGAGGTCTCCAGAGAAACAGGGCCAACAGTGCGTCTCTAGCTGTGCCTTGATCTCTATCTCCATATCTAGAAAGAGATTTATTATAAGGTATTGGCTCACTCAATTGTGGAAGCTGAGAAGTCCCACTGTCTGCTGTCTGCAAGCTGGAGTTCCAGGAAAGCAAGTGCTGTCGTTCGAAAGCCTGAGACCCGGAGCACTGAGTGGTACAGATTCCAGTCCAAGTCTAAAGGCCTCAGGACCAGGAGCGTCAAGGGCAGAAGACTGCGGTCCAGATCAAGCAGTCAGGCCGAGTGAATTCAACCTTCCTCTGCCTTTGTGTTCTATTCAGGCCCTCAATGGATTGGTGATGCCCACCCACATTGGGGAGGGCCATCTGCTTCACTCAGTTCACCAATTCAAATGCTAATCTCTTCCAGAAACACCCTCACAGACACACCCAGAAATAACGTTTAATCAGATATCTGAGCTTCCATAAATTTACCCATCACGGGCTGCTGGGATTTAAGAGGTAGAAAGTCCATCCCTGAGGATCCTAGCAGCCAGATGAAGTCAGGGTCCTGGTCTCAGACACCAAAAGGAAGGCAGATGACCAGAAGGAGTTGGCCACAGGTAACAGGACTGGAAGCCAGTCTCCAGAATCAGGTTACAAAACAGGGAAACCGGGAAGGGCAGTTGAGAAGAGGGGAGGCTATAACACCCTGTCTCCCAGCTATGTCATATTCTAAAAATCAGGAATTTTCAAAATAGACAATATTAAACATCCCCCTAATATTGTATGTCCATATTTTCCCTCTCCAGGTTCATTTTCCTTTATTTCCTGTTACATGTTTCAGTGTTAGTTAAAAACGAACTGGTACTGATTTTGGATGACTGGCCAGTGCCACTCATTTTTTGACAGAAAAGGGTATCTGCACAATTCAAGGTCTGTTGAGAGCTTGTAAGGTTGGCAGCTCTGCCCAAGAGCGTTTCTCCCAGGTAGTTGGAATCCTGGGTCTGAGAGGATGCCCTTGGGCTGGGCTTTGGGTTCTCACATCTGTTCGCTTCTGACCTAGCCTCAAAAGAGGTATTAAAATGCGCTTCAACTCTTTATCTTTCCTGGCCTAATTAACCAAAGTGTTTAATAAGTAACAGGGATGTTTCCAGTAATTTAGCACTTCATCAGTAATTTGTTCTATTATAATATGTATCACCAAAATCAACTCGATTCCGACAACCATTTGCTGCCTTCAAAAGATAATGATTTCTAATTCCCATTACCTGAGCATCTTATAAACCTTTTAAGTGGTTCACTACTTTCCATTAAGGTGTTTCTCAGAAAGATTTTGGACCTTTCAAAAATGTAAATAAAACCCATGAAACTTGAACCGCAGATAAGCAAATAAAATTGAATAAACACACCTCAGGGATACCACACCATGACTATGCAGGGACAGGCTTTGTGTTTTTGCAAAAAAAAAAAAACAAAAAACAAAAAAAAAACCAACTCCGTTTCTTGTGAGTGCAGGGAATTTGAATTTTGCCCTTTCAGATACCTGAGGCAGCTAGAAATTTAATTTCATTCCTATTTCATGGAGATGAGGGCTCCTATCATCAGAGAATGTTGTGGGAAGGCACCTAAAAATTCCGTAATGCAGTAGAGGATTTTGAAAGTCAACACACTGTGTTTGGGACAGAAATTGGTTCCCATGAAAGCTTGTCACTGTGAATGGATAGTGAATGTGGCAGAGATCCCACTATTGGTTCCTGGCTTACCACTGACATCACCCATTCACATTGTGTCTTGTGTCTGCCCCAGCACCCAGGACAGCCCTGAGCACTGGGTCCTAGGAAGGCTGGTGCTCAGTTGCTTGACTCTAGCTTGCTGCGACTAGCATAAATTAAGAACCCATGCCATGTGCTAGTCACTATACAGAGATATTCAATGTTCCCTCATTTATCCAGCAATTGGAGCTTATGCTTTTAATTAGCAAAAGTGTTACTATCTTATGTTAGCCAATTTTGACGGAGATTATTCTGTAATAGTGGTGCCTGGGTGGCTCAGCCAGTTGAGCATCTGATTCTTGATTTTGGCTCAGGCCATGATCTCAGGGTTGTGGGATCGAGCTCTCCATCAGGCTCCACGCTCATAGGGGAGTCTGCTTGAAGATTCTCCTGCTCCTCCCCTCACTCACGCACTCTCTCTCTAAAATAAATAAATAAATAAATAAATAAATAAATAAATAAATAAATAAATAAATAAATTTTAAAAAGAGATTATTCTGTAATAAAATGTGTTATTTCTTTATCTTCTAAGAAAGAGCAATACTTAGGTCCTTACATCTAAGGATCTAGATGGGAAAATGCACTCAAGGTTCGAAATGATAGCCAGAGCTATGAAAGTGAGAACAGGATGAAACGCACGATGGAGGCCTAGGTCAGAAGTGGCCCGAAGATGTTTGTTCATCCATTTAGTCCACAGATACTTGTTGAGTATCTGCTATGTGCCCCACACTGTGCTCCAGACTGGAGATTTAATGACAGGCCAGGCAGACCTACTCTCTGTCTTCCTGAAGCCACCAGTCTAGTGGGAAAGTCAGAGTAGTGAATGTACCAGAATGGAATAAATATTGTGGCGGCAGAAAGAACCGAGGGCATATAAAATGAGGCAGCTCTGAGGGGGCATCGTGGAGGAAGTACTGTGGCTGGGTGCCAGTTATAGCCATGCAGATACTCCTAGTGTGTTAGTGAGAACTGGCTAGGTTCATTTAAAAAGGTAAGCAGTCTGAAATACTGCAGAACTGACATCTCCTGTTCCCCAAAGAAATGTATAGATCAAGAGACAGGCAGACGTGAAGATGACATGTGCTACAGAAGCTGAGGCCCTTCCCCTTTGACAGTGTGCTATACTGTGATTTAAGGAAGGTAGAGCAGGTGCCTTCATAGAGTCCTTCATCTGACTCTGGCATTTTTAAAAAGTGTCTTAGCTAGTTATTGCTGCATAAGAAACCACCCCAAAACTCAGTTGCTTAAACCGGTAAGTGTTTATTCTGGCTCATAAGTGTTATTGATCAATTGGGTGCTGCTTCTGTTCTCAGCTGGGTTCACTAATGTGCTGGAAGTGATCTGTGGGGGAGGACGACAGTTCTGGTGACCTTGGCTCATCTCTCTCATGTGTCTGGGGGTTGGCTAACTATTGGCTAATCTGGGATGGCCTTGGCTGGGACAAATGGGCTTTCTTTCACATGGTCTCACATCCTCCAGCAGGCTAGCCTAGATTTGTTTACATGCAATGTCAAAGTTCCAAGGGAGTAAGTGAAAGTGTAAAGACCCCTTGATGCCTAGGCTCAGAGCTGACATACTATCACTGCTGCCACATTCTGTGGGCCAAAACAAGATTCAAACACAGAGAACCAGACTCCACTTCTTCATGAGAGGACCTACAAAGTCATGTTGCAAAAGCATAACTGGAGCCATTTTTGCAATGAGTCTACCACAAACAGCAACCTTGAAGGTGCAGGAAAACCCAGTGTATCCCTAGCATACTTTGTCACAACTCATGTCTCTGGTGTCCTCCAGGCCTCATCATGAATGGGCATACCCATTCCTGTGGAAAGAACCCAGATATCAGGCCCCTAAGGTTTTCCTTAGCCTCCTCTGTAGGGAGTCTAATCTTCCTACTTACAAAGAGTGGAAGTCAGCCAAACTAAGAGTCATAAGGGCAAAGGCCAGTTAAGCAATGTTGGTCAGCTTTACTGACCATAATCATCATATTGATCACTGATATAGATAGATCTTGGTCAAGAGACAGATTCATTGGAACAGAGTCATTGGCAGATTGCCACATCGAGTGAGAGTGCCGTGTATGTGGATGTTCCTTTAATAAACATTTAATACAGTGCTGGGTGCTCAGATGAGCTTGGGGTCATTGTTAATAAAAGCCTGGGCCCAAAGATCTCATATATTTGGCACAAATGCGCCACCAGCCATTGGAATACTTCATGAGTTCCATTCTCATCTCAAGAAATGAAAACCAGTTTTTGTTTTCCTTTGGTGAAGACAAGAGTCTTTCTTCTCCATATCTTCTGATAGGATCTTTTGTATTTTCAGATTCTGTTCATATTTCCTTTTCTTTGCACTAGGAGAAAGATTGCCTTCTCCTCCTCAGTTTCTGTTAAGAAATCTGAGAAAGGCTGTTGTAAATAATGTTGCAATGAACATGGGAGTGCAGATATCTCTTTGAGATATTGATTTCAATTCTCTTGGACATAAACTCAGAAGTGGGATTACTAGATCAAACGATTGTTCTATTTTTAATTTTTTAAAGAACCACCATACTGTTTTCCAAAGCAGCCACACCATTTTACATTCCCACCAACAGTGCACAAAAGTTCCAGTTTCTCTACATCCTCACGAACATTTGCTATCTTTTTTTTATAATAACGATCCTCGTGAATATGAGATGATACCTCATTGTGGTTTTGATTTGCATTTCCTGATGATTAGTGATGTTGAGCACCTTTTCGTATATTTGTTGGTCATTTGTATGTCTTCACTGAGAAACGTTTACACAAGATCTATTTTTTAAATGAGGTTATTTGGTGTTTTGTTCTGAATGGTAGGAGCGCTTTATATTTTTTAGATGTTAACCCCCTATCAAATTATTCACAATAGCCAAGACATAAAAACAACCAAAATGTCCACTGATGGATCAATGGAGAAAGAAAATGTGGTCTATATAAACATGGAATATCATCAGTCTTTAAAAGGAGGGAAATCCTGTCATACACAACAGCATGGATGGACCTGGGGGACATTATGCTAAGTGAAATAAGCCATTCATATTTGTAAGGATGAATACTGCATGATTCCACTTATATGAGGTTTCTAAAATAGTCAAACTCGGAAGCAGAGATTAGAATGGTGGTTTCCAGGGGCTGTGGAGTGGAGAATGGGTTCGTGGGTATGAAGTTTCAGTTTTGTAACATGAATGAGTTCTAGAGGTCTGCTTTCTAACACAGTGCCTGTAGTTAACAATAATGTATGGTACACTTAAAACATTTGTTAAGAGTCTAGATCTCATGTTAAGAGCTCCTACCACAAAACAAAAACAAAAAACTAAAAGGCTGTGAGGAAGCTTTTGGAGGTGATGGATATATTTATTACCTTGATTGTGGTGATGGTTTCACAGGTTCACAGGTTTGTATATATGTTCAAAGTCATCAAATTGTGTACATTAAATATGGACACTTTCTGTTTAGCAATTGTACCTCAATAAAACTGTGTGTTTTTTTTTTTTTTAAGAAAAACCCATAAAGGGTTTTAATGGGACCAGTTTGGCCCTAGGGGCCTACTGTGGCCTAATCAACTCCCTCCAGGAGATGAATACTATTGCATCAACTGGACATGATCAATGGCTACTATATATATATATATATATATATATATATATATATATATATATATGAAAGATCAGTTCCTAGTAAGATGTAAGGGGATGAACAGGATGAGGGTGGCAATGGGGAGTGAGTAGGATAGATCAAATGATATTTTTCTTTTTTCAAAGAATTTTTCAAAAGAGATTTATTTATTTTAGAGAGAGAGTGAGCTGGTGCAGAGGGGCTGTTGCAGAAAGAGAAGGAGGGAGAGAATCTCAGGCAAGCTTCCCCCTGAGCATGGAGCCCAATCAAGAGTCAGATGCTCAACCCACTGAGCCACCCAGGTGCCTCTCAAATGATATTTTTCTATTTGAGATTGTCTGTTTATTCAGACTAGCTTGCGGGTACCATTTGACTACGTAGACAAGTTCTCAAACAATTAAAATACAACAAAATACTAACACAAAAGCCATATATGGTACTTACTGTGTCTCTGATTATAAATATTTAGATATCCTGAAGTTTGGTAAAGATGACTTCCTGATTATATTCTGAAATGTACTTTTCTGAGTGATTCCTGACATTGGGTTTGTAATTCTCTGGTTTATTCTTTTTTTAAAAGATTTTTATATATTTATTTATTTATTTGAGAAAGAGAGAGAGAGAGAGAGAGAAACACAAATGGAGGGAGGAACTGAGGGAGAGAGAGAGAGAGAACCTCAAGCAGACTTCACACTAAACACAAAGCCTGACGTGGGGCTCGATCTTACAACACTGAGATCATGACCTGAGCCAAAATTAAGAGTCAGATCCTTAACTGATGGAGCCACCCAGGTGCCCCTTGTTGGTTTACATCTTTTTAATAAACTATGTTAAAATGATTATTTGAAATCTCTGGTCTGTTGAAATGTGGATTGGTGGGAGTTTTATTTCATCAGTGGAGCTGAACTACTGGCGAAAATCTTGACTACCATATTGCAGCAGAGGCCTTTGCTGAGCATCATGTGACTATCCCCTAGCCATCCCTACACCAAGCCCCGCACTCTCAACAACAGGCAATCCCAGTGTGAGCTCTCAGGCCTCACATGGCCCAGCTGCTCATTATATGGGTAGACTCTAAGGAAAAAAGTAAGAACTTTATGGCCAAGCTTTATAGAGGAAAACAAGCTAATATCTGTCCCTGTGGATAACTAATATTGCCCATTCCATAGATAGTGGTCCAAAGGAAGTGTGTGTCATAAATGAGAGAAGCAAAGGAACAGCTGCTAGGGCTTTCAGTGCTCTGGCTCAAACAGATTCTTGCTGCTGGATGAAATATCTCCAGTGCATACTCCAAAAGGGTTCTAGAAAACACACAAGATGTCTCGTGTGCCACATTCAGAATTTAATTCCTCACAGCTGCCATTTTCTTGAGGCCACCAAATTCCCTAAAGGGTCTTATTCCGATCGCTTCCTCCCATTTCCCTGACCTACCCACTCCCTCCTGGTATGTCACTGGTTTCAAGACCCAGCCTGTGTATTTGACATCAGTATTCCTTGCTGAGAGATGGCAAGCAAAGGTCGATGGGTTTGGCAGCAGCCGTATTGTTCTGAGCAGAGCTGGTATATACCTTCTTGGTAATTTCAATCCAGAGAGGTTAAAGAGCAAACAAACAAGACAGAGAGCACTTATTCTTTTCCTCTCCTCTTCCTTTTTTATATAACTTTACTGAGTAGGAACTGGGCAATCCCCAGATTGCCCACTGGGAATTCAGGCCCCTTCATATTAATTGCAAAAGGATTTTCAAGTCACAGTTTTTGAACATCAGCAAATCACAGAATTTTCCTGGTAAAAGGCTTACCCTGGGTTGAGATCTTTCAGTTGGCACAGAACTTCTCTTGCTGCCTCTTCATGTGCCTGTTACCTGTCCTGGAAAGAGTATATATATTGATATAAGCTTGTAGTTCAGGTTTTCCTTATGGCACTATTTCACCTTTCCCTGGGTACCAGGAAGGCTCTGTACCCTCCATGCAATTAGCATCAATGGGCTACTTGCTGGCACTGTTAAATAGGAAACAGAGGAACTGCCCTGGTTTCTGCTGTTGTGTTTGTGTATCGTCCTCCGTTTACACACAGAACACAAGAGGACCCGCTCTAACTGCTGCTGTTAAGTCCTGATTGCTGCTGACACGTTATTAAGAACAACAAAGTGGGAGCCCTTTTGAGCTTAGCTCTCTCCCGGGAACAGCCAACTCCGCCCTCTCCCATGAAGTGAGATGCGCTCCTTCCTGCCGTTTCACACATACTTTGACTCCAAAATCATGCATTGGAGCTGAATGGAAACAGTCCAGGGAATGTTCCATTGTAGAGTGTTTTGAGGTGCTGATTTGGTTCATCTCACCTTGTTTCAACAAACATTCATTTAGGACCTATTCTTTTTCTGCCTTTGAGATTGCACAGAAAATCAAGTCACCGTGCCTACCCTCAAGGAACTCCCGGTCTATGATGGAGAAAGAGCTGCCAATAAAGCACATTAAAATGAGTTTGGAACAATCTACATTATTATGGAAGAAAAGGGGACACTGACTCTACTGAGGTGAGACAGAAAGTTTTTCTAGGGACAGTGATGGTAGAGCCAAATCTTAAAGGAGAAATAAGAGTTTTTCAAGCATCTATTCACTTACCCCAAAATATTAAATTTCCCTAGTGGTAGGCAGTGAAAAACTCCACTGAGTATGTAAATGGGACCTGAGAGTGATGGTTGGGAGATGGAGATATTTCAGAAAGAAGGAAGGCCATGGAGAGAGGCCTGGATAGGGAGCGAAGGTGCAATGAAGAAATGGAGGAAGGACGGGTGCAGAGAGGAGAGTGCTAGGGCAGGAGGGAGGACTTGGGACCCAGTGCTAAAGAGCTTGAGGTTTTTTTTTAAGGTTTTATTCATTCATTCATTCATTCATTCATTCATGAGAGACACACAGAGAGAGGCAGAGACACAGGCAGAGGGAGAAGCAGGCTCCCTGTAGGGAGCCCAATGTGGGACTTGATCCTAGGACCCCAGCCAAGATCATGACCTGAGTCAAAGGCAGATGCTCAACCGCTGAGCCACCCAGGTGCCCCAAGAGCCTGACCTTTATTCTGCAGGGGATGGCAACTATCCAAGGACCTTAACAGCACCATGATCAGATCTGTGTTTTAGCAGGATAGTGCTGTCCTGTGGAAAGGACAGTCTAGGTGGAGACAAGACTTGAGGAAGGGAAAGTAGTTAGGAGACTATTGCTGTAATTAACAGAGAGTGAAGGCTTGGATCTGAATAAAGGTAGTGATGCTAGATTGGAGGAGAGGGCGTGCGTGGGAGACACATTTAGATTTCAGACATGACAGGGTTTGTTGCCCTCACAGGTGTAGTGGGTGAGGGGGAAGGGGAGTGGGGAGGCTCCAGGAGGACTACCAGTTCTTGGACCCACATGGCAGGTTAGAGATAAGCCTTCTGCTGGGTTGGAGAGCACTGGAGTAGGAAATGACTTGGGGCAAGAAGATGATGAGTTGTGTTTTGAACAACTTAAGCCTGAAAATGCCAGTGAGTATGTCTTTTGGGCGGTCAGAAATGTGGTCTTGAATTTGGAAGAACAGGTGGGTTGGAGGTACCTCCATAGTTGGTAATCAAAGCCAAGAAGGTAGATAAGAACCCAAGGCAGACGGATCCCTGGGTGGCGCAGCGGTTTGGCGCCTGCCTTTGGCCCAGGGCGCGATCCTGGAGACCCAGGATCGAATCCCACGTCGGGCTCCCGGTGCATGGAGCCTGTTTCTCTCTCTGCTTCTCTCTCTCTCTCTCTCTCTCTCTCTCTCTCTCTCTCTCTGTGTGTGTGTGTTACTATCATAAATAAAAAAATTTTTTTTAAAAAAAAGAACCCAAGGCAGAGCCTGTGTAGGAAGAACAACATGAGAAGGTAAGAAGCACAAAGATCTAAGGGACAAAGGCTGTCAAAGAGAAGACCACAAGGAGATCTAGATGAAAAACAGAGACAGAAAACCTCGGGAGACAGAAGAGTTCGTTCTTTCAGAAGCCAAGGGCAGAGAAAGTTTCTAGAAAGTGGGTATGCAGAAAGAAATACTTCTAAAAGTTGAAAAAAAAAAGGAGAATGGAAGAGAGGGAGGGAGAAGGAAAGGCAAGGAGGCAGGCAGTTTTCAGAGAAACAAAGCAGGATGAAGGCTGGAAAGAAGGTCTTGAACTTGACAGTGAAGACATCACTTCTTGAACTTTGAGCAGTTTAGTAGAGTTTTAGAAGACATATAGATCCCTTCCTAGTTCAAACTGGTTCATGAAGATTTTCCTTACAACAGGCAAAAACACAAATGAAAAACCCCTTTGACATTGTCCTTAAAAAAAAAAAAGGCACACACACACACACACACACACACACCAGTTCAGTTTGAGTCAAGCTCTAGCAAATTAGCAGTAGTTCTGCTTTTGGTTCACAGTTGAGTGTTGTTAATAATCTGCCCCCAACGTCTTGCTATCTTCTGCATTCTCATATGCCAATGGCTGGTTCCTGGTAATCCTTTCTCTGGAAGACCCTATTCTCCTAGTTGGTGAGCTCAGGACTTCAGAGGCTGATCTTAACACTTCAGAAATCTTATCACTTAACCTTCTGTCCACAGGTCTAATTACAGAATTTTCCAGCTCACAGGATGCTTGCTGCCAAGAATAATACCATATTTCTTTGTCTTCCATGTCCAGGAGTAAATTTTAGGGCTCTTGGTGATAGCTATTTTATAAAGTAGAATGGGGAATCCACCACATAAAGTATGTGGGGAAATTTGTCAAGGAGAGAAGAAGGAATTTAAAGAGGCAAAGGCACCTCAATAAAATCATGGATTGGGATCCCTGGGTGGCGCAGCGGTTTAGCGCCTGCCTTTGGCCCAGGGCGCGATCCTGGAGACCCGGGATCGAATCCCACATCGGGCTCCCAGTGCATGGAGCCTGCTTCTCCCTCTGCCTGTGTCTCTGCCTCTCTCTCTCTCTCTCTCTCTCTCTCTCTCTCTCTCTGACTATCATAAATAAATAAAAATAAAAAAAATTAAAAAAAAAATAAAATCATGGATTAACCACGGAGCCATGGACAAAGTGGAAAATAAACAAGAGAGGGAGAAAGGATGGCACAGAAAAACACAGAAGTGAAAGGTAAAACAATATTTAAGATATTATTATATCCTAAAATGCTTGTTGACTAAATGAATAAAAACAAAGCAGGAGAAAACATGGGGCCATGGTGCACATGCCCCCTTGTGACTCTCAGCTGATGAATATCCTATGCTCTCTCATGTTTGCAGTCCAAATTATGCAATAGGTCCTGCCCGTTCTAGAAGGTGGGATGAGATGTGGGCTGGGCCCTGTGGTTACTGCCTAAGCCTCCTGATTGTAGTGATACTCTCTCTTTCATACTTGCTGGTATTTCACTGATTCCAGATGTGTTAGACCCAAAAGGGCTTCTGGGTAGTAAATGCCACCCCCTTCGCATTGAGTCTGTGCTTTGCAAGGATATGACCAGGTTGACTGTCCTTAGAGACCAGTGTGTGAGATGCCCCAGGAATATACCCAGAGCAGTTGACTCAGAAACCTTCCTTTCATTTCTCAAAGAGAAATATCTGAGCACAGATAATGTGCTGATCCTGGATGCCACCCAGTTGCTGGAATGAACATCCAAAGGGTATGTTTGATGTAGGGAAAAGTCTTTGGCAGGGGTTAATGTCAAGAATGGACGCTTGCTCAGGACTCTGCCTTTCTACTTCTTGACTAGTCTCTCTAATTATTGCCATCATCCCCTCAGATGGTTTCTCCATGAGGATGTGGCTGAAGGCTAATGGGCCCAGATTAAGATCCATATAGTAATAACTAGACAGAGAGGAGTTTTTTTTAAAGATTTTATTTATTTAATCATGACAGACACAAAGAGAGAGAGAGACAGAGAGACAGAGACAGAGACACAGGCAGAGGGAGAAGCAGGCTCCATGCAGGGAGCCCGACGTGGGACTCAATCCTGGGTCTCCAGGATCATACCTCGGGTTGAAGGCAGCACTAAACCACTGGGCCACCGGGGCTGCCCTATTTTTTTTTTAAGATTTAATTTATTTATTCATGAGAGACACACAGAGAGAGGCAGAGACACAGGCAGAGGGAGAAGCAGGCTCCATGCAGGGAGCCCGACATGGGACTCAATCCTGGGTCTCCAGGATCGCACCCTGGGCCAAAGGCAGGCGCTAAACCACTGAGCCACCCAGGGATCCCCCAGAGAGGTGGTTCTTAACTTAATCTTCAGTTAAAAAATCTCTAAGGAAGGATTACGATGAACCTGGCTTCAGTTATACACTCATTCACAGAGACCAACCACTGTAGCTATTGAGGTGAAGTTCTATGACCATTTCAGACCAGGTGTCTACATCTCAATCACTAGATAAAGAGATACAGTCCCATTAGATGTTAGCTCCCTATAGTTCCTGAAGTCAGTTTGCTGGAGATTGCCAGAAGTAGCCTTGCTCTTAGCAGAGCTCCACCTGGAGAAACTCTCTCTTTTAGGTATTGGTTATATGTTTGTGAGGTATGAGGCTGCTAAAGCCATTTAGCAACCACAACGGGAGTCAGCCAACCACAGATGAGGACATGTCTGAGGATATGGTAGAGAAACAGAGCTGGAGTCCTCAGACCAATCCAACCCTGAAGCCTACCCTTTCTCAGGCTTTCAGAACAACAGCTGTCATTGGTCTTTAAATTAGTTCCTATTGGATTTCTGGTTTTGTTTTTGTTTGTTTTGCAACTTGCAGCTCAAAGCACCCTAACTAGTATGTAGCAGGTGGGGATTGGTTCCAGAAAAAACAAGAGATGCTGAGCAACCAAAAAAGGCTCACTAAAATGAGGATGATGAGCATGATGCCCAGAAGGTGTCTGTGACCAGGCTTAAGGTTAAGGGAAGAACCCTGGATCTTCACTGATACTCAGTAGAAATATAGACAGGAGAGTAGGGTGAGGCCTCCTCATAATTATTAAACCTTAAGAAGGTTCCTCACTCTGCATGGCTACCATTTCTGGGAGCTGGGTCTGAAGGTGGGGAGTACTTGGCTGCATTTTGTGCCAGCTATTGGTGGGCAGGGTGGGGTCTTCCCTTCTGGATGGTGAGCTGTGGGGAGGTGAAGCCGGTACCTCAGGCTGGGGTCCTACCTCCTCCCCCAGTGCCCCTTCTGTGCTTCCCCAGGATTAGCGTCTGACTTGCTGGAGGCACTGTGCAGGGAAGTGTAGGTGAGGGTCAACGCAACACGGGAAGAGGTTTCTTTGGAATGAGGGCTCTAGAGAAATACTCTTAAGGGAGAGAGGACAGCGGGGCACGTCTCCACATCGGCTGGAAGACTCCAGCTTGGCCAGCTGCTTGAGAAATGGTTCTTCCCCAGGTGCCAGCTTCTCTCCAGACCCTGTGGCCAGGGAGCCCAAGTACCGCTTTCTCTCACCCGAGCCCTAGGGAAGCCCGGCCCAGGGGACAATGCAGCCTTGTTCTGGAGCTCTGATTTCTGAGTGGCCTCTTGTTTGGGGACCCAGGGAGCAAGAAACGGGCTGTGAAGCTAGGCAAGTACTGCCCTGGAGCTGGGCTGAAATTTCTTTTTGTTCCTTGCCAAGTACCCCTCCGATCTAGGACAGAGGCCCTGCTCCCAGCTGGAAGTCAGAGGGGGCCTGGCCTTCAGGCTCCGGGGAAGTGGGACCAGAGTTAGGAGGAACAAAAGCCTCACAGATCCCTCAGGGAAGTCTGAGGTGTCTGAGTCCTAGGACGTTTCAGCCTAACCTTGACTGCTGTGTCTGCGAGTGTGACTATAGGGGACTCTGAATTCACATGTATCCTTTCTCTGTGACTTCTTGGTTATGAATGAATCAAATTCAAAGTCCAAATTTAGTAGGCTTAGCTTGTCAGAACCTAACCTTATATAAGCCTAACTCAAGTAAGTCCACTGGTTCTTGGTCTCATGACTTTGTCCTACACAGGTGTTACAGTGGATTTGCTTGACAAATATGGCCTGGCTCGTATGTTGCTCATCGTATGTATGCACTTATCAGTTCATGTGCATTTGCTATTTTGTGCCTGCCTCAGTGGTAGGTGTGCCAGAAGTAACTTTGCAAAGATTTTACCCTAAACGATGAAAGTGTGTGGATCTTTCTTAGACTCTAGAACAGCTTCCTAGGCCCCGCCAAGTCCCTCGGTGCTCTCTGTCAGGGCTCCTTGCACTTTCTCACCAAAGGACCCCTTAAATTGTAGTTCGCAATCCTGACTGCCAATTAGAATATCCAGGGAGCCTTTAAAAATACCAGTTGCTGGGCTCCATCCTCAGAGGCTTGGATTTATATGGTCTAAGGTAGAGCTCGGGCCTTGATTATTTTTAAAAGTTCCTTGGATGATCGTGATATGGAGCCAGGGCTGAGAAATGTGGGCAAAGGGAAGGAAGCATGACCCCTCTGCTCTGGACAGGGCCCAAAGTCACTCAAATCCAAGGAGAGTCCTTAGACTTTGCCTGTTTTTTTTTTTTAATTAAACATTCCTAAGATTTTTTGGTTATAAACTTCTATATCCATAATATAACTGTACTATTTTAAATGATTTGCCAACAAACTAACTTTCTACTCCAGGACGGGGCTCTACATTGTTCTTGTGTCTCTCACACCAGCACATAGCACCATGCTCCCAGACCATGTAGACCCCAGGGATGCAGACTGTGCTGATTCACCTGCGCCTCTCAGGAAACCTTTCACTGACAAGTCTTCAGGATGTGTTTGCTGATATTCGCCAAGAACAGGTCAGTTTTCCTCAAAGGTCCCTTTGATCTTCTCTTTGTTCAGAATGTACAGTGGCTCTCCATTGCCCGCTGTGTTGATTCTGAAATAGGATATAGATGCCTAGGTGGTACAAGAGCATTTTGTCATGGGATTCGTGGTTTTTGTTTGTTTGTTTTTTGTTTTTGTATGTTTTTGTATTGGAGTTTGATGTCATGGGATTCGTGAACAAAAAAATTTTTAAGTAGTTACATGCTTATTTTATGTATGTTAGATAAATATGAATAAGACATAAAACCTGTGATTATTACATTATTATTTCTTAGAACAAGGTTATGTTGTTGTGTTTTTTTAAGGAACAGTTTTAAATTTGATTTAAGGAAAATCACTATGTAAATAGTAGTACAGAAGGTACTTGTATGTATGTCTCACTAAGTGGTAAGTAAATGACCAGAAAAAGGGCTGGTAGCCAAGGCTCTCCTAATCTGGCCCCAATCTGCCATTCCAGCTATATTTTTAACTCCTTCTTAATAGGGGCCCTCTGTTTTGTCAAAAAGGTTTACAAACAGATCCACATACAGGGGTTCCATAAAAACATGGGCTATGGAACTGTCCAACATGGTTGAAGCCAATGGCCCATGTAAATTCAAGGTGGTGGGGGGAGAGGCAGAGACTCTTCTTCTTTTTTTTTTTTTAACAACAGATAATTAAATTATTAAAAAGATTGATTTAAGCATCTGTGATGGACTTCCTCAACTCCAGGCTCAATACTGATGGAGGTAATCTGCTTAACAATCTGAGAAGGACTGTGCAGATCAGTGAATTGCTTGTGGATCCTCATCTGAAAATGGTCCCAAGTCTTAGAGCCTTCACCACAAGGAGTCTTTCTTGTAGTGATTCTCAGAGTCTTCGTAGGGATCGGCACTGGTCCTTTCACTTTGAGATTCTTTTCCTTTGTACCTCTGCTCAAGTCAGCACATACCTTTTCCAAAGATTTTATGTGTGGCTGGTTAGAGTAATTCTAATTTGGTGAATCACCGCCTCTGGTTCCACAGGTGTCTTCCTGGTGTCTTTAAATGCCATGGCTGCGGTTCAGCTTCCTGACCAACTTGTTCCTTGGTGAAAGCAAACAGGGGTGAGTCAGGAGCAGGAGCGGGGTGTCCTAGGTTCCGCTGTGGCTGTGACCACCATCTTCCTAAAAGAGCAGACTCTGCTTCCTGATGGAGAAAGTGTGAGGGAAGGTTCTAGAAGGACAAGTAGGATGGATAATCTTGTCATGGCTATTTTGGGGAAATATAGTCTGCCACAATCCATTTCATGGAGTTCATATATGTTTCAAGATCTTTATGTGTGTGTGTGTAAGTTAGGTTTAAGAAAAACAGGCAAGAAATTCTCTTTTTCCTCCTCTCCCTCATGACAGGAACCTGGGAATAATCCAGCCCGACAGAAATTTTAGGGATTAAATTTGAAGTGCCAGGCACACAATAAACACTCAGTAAGTGCCATGGCTATTATTAGATGATTTGGAGGATGCTTTGGTTCTAACAGTCTCTCTTCCCTTGCCACAAACTCTCACACATGTGCAGTTTATCTCCAGTATTTCACATAAGCCTCACGACCACCCTGTGAGACAGATACTCTTACCATTATCTGTATTTAACTGTGGAGGCACTGGGCCTTAGAGAATTGAGGGATTTCCCCCTAACTGTCCAAATTTCATCCCTAAACATTTCCTGAAATGGGTATTTTTTTTTTCTAGGTGGACTATGACCACCTTTTTTTTTTTAAATTTTTTTAATTTATTTATTTATGATAGTCACAGAGAGAGAGAGAGAGAGAGAGAGGCAGAGACACAGGCAGAGGGAGAAGCAGGCTCCATGCACCGGGAGCCCGACGTGGGACTCCATCCCGGGTCTCCAGGATCGCACCCTGGGCCAAAGGCAGGCGCCAAACCGCTGCGCCACCCAGGGATCCCTGAAATGGGTATTTTTAACGTCCATTTTAAAGATCGAGAAAGTGCTCAGGGAGATTAATAAGTACATTGCCCACAATGGGATAGGTCGGATTTGAACCCAGATTTTTCTGACTCTGTCCTCAGTGTGGTTTCCACCTCAGACATGGCTTCCCAACAGTGAGGGTGTGTGTGTGGGGGCTTCCGTAGTGGCTCTGGGCACCAGTGAGGCTGCCAGGTGGTCATGAGTCAGATTGTTCTTTCTGTAGTTCACTGTAGATGGTACCCGGGAGCCAATGGCCATTAACCCCAAGGTCATGGAGAAACATAGCTCCTGTTGTTCCAGGATGCAAATGTGCTTATTTACTCTAGCCAGTGGGAAAATGCCAGTTCCTGTGGGAAAAGGGCGAATGTGTGGAGGAGCGGGTGGGGGGAGCGTGGAGAGGTGTTGGGGACTGGTGGCATGATGGCTTCTAACATTTTCAGAGCATATCTTATGCTCCTTGAGCTCTGGGCCTTTGCACGTGCTATATTTTAGTCAGTGTTAATTTATTCATTCAGTAAATGTGTTTGAGCCCCTCTTACATGCTAAAGGATGCTGGGGGAAGAGCACTGAACAAGACAGGTGAGTTGTGTATCCTCTTGGAGCTTACCTTCCAGTGGCAAGGGAAGGGAGAGGGACAGAAAATATTCATGCCAACAAATGGAAAAGTTAATCCCAGATTTGTGATCTGGTTAATCACTGAGAAGAAAATAAACGAGGTAGTGGAAAAGGGAATCGCTTGGAACCCTTCCCAGACCTAATTATCCCTTAGGATGTAACCCAGATAGCACCTCCTCTGGGAAACCTTCCTGGCCCAACAAGGCTAGGTTAGATGAGTCTCTAATGCAGCTCTGCACAGCCATCGCATTGCACTACCTGCTTGTTTACTGCTCTGTCTCTCAGGATAGTGTCTGCTCCCCCTTGATGACAGAGACTAGGTCCTGTCCCAGGCGCCTGGAAGCTGTCTGGCAGCACAGGTGCACAACACCTATTTGTTAAATAAATGAATGGATGGAGGGAGAGTTGTTTGGTAAAATATCATCCTGAAGAGTGAGACTATTTTTAATGCAGTTACGTCCTCAAAATTGTGTTATCTGATTGTGTTTTTCTTAACTGCTGCTGGCTGCCTTTTTAAAAAACATATTTTGGGATCTTAATGAATGAGAATGATTTGCACTGCAGCATATGGCTACTTTAATTAAGCAAAGGGTATCATTTAGTAGCATAATAAATAGTGTATAATTTATCAGGCCTCATGTGTATTTTACAAGTATGCCATGTGGGCCATATAAATCTTTCTATACTTGGGGGGATGGGTAGAAAGAATCCCATTGATACAATGCAAGACAGTGCGTGGAAACAATGAACTGAACACCTTGGCTACCCCTGAAGAGGCAGCTATTGCGCTGGAGTCACCTTGGGGTTGAAAAGTAGAGTAACTAAGAAGGAGAGTTGGGGGGTGGAGAAGAGCCACCAGCCAGGGCTGTAGAACTGAGTAAACTTCCGAGCTGTTCCTCAATGAAAAAAGCACCTGACTACTCCCAGAAGAGGTAGGAGACTGTAGAAGGAGGTGCCGCTTGGAGCGTTGGAAAGAGGCCTGGGCTCCTGGGTTTTGTTGCTAAGCATTCACCCAGGGCTGGAGAGTTAGAATCCATCTGGGAGTAGGAGCAGACTAAAAGTAAGGGCAAGGGAAGGAAGCTCCACACATGAGTGCCATGGAGATGGAGCATTACTGAGATGTGACAGAGGAGCAGCAGATAGGGTATAGACAGACTCTGACAGAGCAGACAGGTGGGGACCAGAAACTTCGGGGAGCTGGATGCCTCTGACCCAGAACCATGTGCCCTGGCCCCCTGAGAACACTTAGCAATGTGACTGGGGGAGGGGAGGCTTCCCAGCACTACAGACAAGGGCAACTGTCTCAGTGCTGCGGGACTGGGGTGCCTGGATGGTGCTTCTCCAGGCACATGGAAACTGAAGGGGGTGCTCTAAAGAATGAATTTGCCCACAGAACTCACAGACACGATGCTACAGACTAACCTGAGCTTCTCCATCCTGGAGGCAGTAGACTAAGAGGCTCCGTGGAGAACGTGGAACTGGAGCCGGGGTTTGGTAAAGGGACTCACACCACACGGGCAGGAGGGGTGGGAGAAGGCATTAGCATCCCCTTTCATACCTTTCTTTACGTTTTCTATGAGCCCCACGTGGGAGATACCCATTCTAACTCACCCTCATTTCTCTATCTGTTCCAGAGGCGTCAAAGACATGTATGTTTGGAAACAATTAAGAAGCTAATCTGGCTGAGCAGAGCCTCTGTGGGCAGGGAACCCTGGCCTATTCTAATTTCATATACTTTTGGAAAAGTACAAGGAGGTAAGATTGTAAAGAACCTTGAAGACTTCATGCATAAACCTCAAAATTAAAAAAAATGCATTTACTGGCACCTGCCTGCAATATGCAAGGCACTCTATTCAGGCTGGGATGTATCAAGACTTGAGTGTGACTCAATAAAATGTCCGCATGGACATTCCACCTGGGTGTCCCAAAGGCACACTGAGGTCCACGTGGCCAGCACATGACTCGTCTATCTGCTCAAATGAGCTCCCTCCCCTCTATTCCTTCTCCCACTTAAAGGTGGCAGCGTGCACCCACTCGCCTGAGCAATAAACTCTACCCACAGAAGACCTTTCCCTCTCCTGCACTCTCCATGTTAAATAAATCAGCAAGTGTCATCAGCTTCACCTCCTAGCCGTTTCTCCAATCTCTCAGCTCCTCTTGATTTCTTGGATGATTGCACTAGTCTCCTAACTGGTGCCCCAGGCTCCAGACCTGTGCCGCTGAGTTTCAGACTCACACCATCACCAGACCATCCCATGCTGAGAAGGGCTCTTCAACAGCTAAAGCAATAATAGTTGCTGGTTTTTTAAGCTTTAGAAAATTTCTTTTTCAAACATGACCCTAATAAATAAAAAAGAGCCAAGATGCTCTGACGAGTGTCTCCCTTTCTCAGACTTGCTCCTTATCCCAAGGCACCACAGAAGAGCTCAAGTGCCCCCCAACAAACACAGCTTGAAAGCTCATGGGAACTGTCCAAGCCACTTAGCATGGTTTACAGATCCCTCTACAATCTGGCCCTAGCCCCCTGTCCAGTCCCAATTCTTCCCCATACTCCCTCAATTTTAGGCTCCAGTAACACTGGCCAGTATGTAGTTCTTACCACGCATCTGACATTTAACCTCTCCATCCCCTTACCCATTGGACCTTGCTACTTGGACCACCCCGCTCTCCTCTCTGGCCCCATTGACAGAGTTGCCTAGCACCACTGATCCTCTAAATTCTGTTCAGACATCAGCTCCTGCTGGAAGCCTCTCTGAACCCCCAAACAACTCAGTCAGAACCTTATGCAGGATTAGGTATATAGGGTCCTTCCCGGGAGACTGTAAGCTCCTTGAGGATCCAGCCAGTGGCCTATTCATTTCATTTCCTAGCTCCTAGTAAAGTCCAATAAATCATCACACTGAGCTATGGAATGAAGACCATAGCTCTTCACATAGGCTGTGCAGAGTCTTGCTGCGTCGCCTTAGGATCTCAGCAATCACAGAATGTCCCCTTGTGTCTCATGGTAATAGATGAGGACATATGGCACCCTCCACAGGGATTCCAGCTGGCCTGTGTGGACCTTGTTTGATGGATGGCCACTTCACTGGTTCTCTCTCTGCCAGTTCCAAAGGAAACACCAACCCTTATTGCAGATAAAGTGACTTATCAACCACCTTGGGCAAGAGGCCAGTGAGCAGGGCTGTTGAGCAGTGGAAAGCAGTTGTTCCAAGACTCTAATCAACATGCAGCTCTTTGAGGAAAAGATGAATGATGAGGGCATTTACTTCAAGAACTGGATGCAGGGCTTTTCTATTCCTCTTTTACGACAGGAGTGGATCCAAGTTTTGAGTCAGTCTGGCACCTAATACAGAAGATTTAGACGACAACAAGCCCAGGTCACTGTGTGCTTTTGGGGGAAAGTGGCTAAAGAACAGCTTCACAATAGTTGTAAAACATGATGATGGGGTGCCTGAGTGGCTCAATCAGTTAAGCGTCCAATTTTTGGTTTTAGCTCAGGTTGTTATCTCAGGGTCATGAGACCAAGTCCCACCAGGGCTTTGCGCTCAGCGGGGAGTCTGTTTGAGATTCTCTCTCCCTCTCCCTCTGTCAAATAAATGAATAAAATCTTTTTTTTTTAAATGACAGTGTAATGAGCTGAAGTGCCCTAATCCCCAGTATCTCAGAAAGAAACTGTGTTAGGAGATGAAGGTTCTTAAAGAAGTAAAACGAGGTCATTAGAGTGAGCCCTAACCCAGTGTGATTGGTGCGCCTGTAAGAAGAGGAAATTTGGACAAGGGTACGTACAGAGGGAAACCCATGGGAAGACACAGGGAGAAGACAGCCATCCAACAGCTAGAGAGAGAGGACTCAGGAGAGGCGGATGGCGCTCACACTCTGAGCTCAGACTTCCAGCCTCCAGCAGCGTGAGAAAACAAGTTTTTGTTGTGTAAGCCCCCCGGGCCTTGGCACCTTGTCACTGCAGCCCTTAGCAAAGTAATACAGACAGACGGGCGCGGTGTGCGGAGGGTCCGAGGCTACGGCGCAGGTCCTGCGGGGCTGTGGTGCCCCTGGCTGCCACCGTCCCGGGCCTGGAAGGCCTCTGGCTGCCCTTCTCCCGGGACGTTGCTCTCAGAGCGCCTTATGCCCTGGCTTGGCTTTCATCACGCTCTCACGCCAGGGCGGTATCTACTTCTCCCCGACCCGACCGGACTCAGCGCTTCCAGGGTACGTGTCTGTCCTATTCCCAGGGCCTGGCACAGAGGCGGCCCCCAGCAGGTAACGTTGGTGGGACGGATGAACTGGGGTTTACCCTCAGTACCGGGGCCCGCCCCTCCTGCCGGAGGCGGCTGCTTAGCTTGCCCAGGCTGGGGGGTCCCCAGACCACCACCACCCCCCCCCGCCCCCTGCACCTCCCGGCCCCCGCAGCCCGGCGGATCCACCCCCAGGACCGGCAGGTTCGGGATGAAAGGGCTTCGATGGGGGAAGCGCGAGGATTGGTCCCCGTCCTGTCCGGTCCGGCGAGGTGATTGGCTCTCCGTGTGAACGGGCTCCTGTGATTGGCTCCCGAGGAGCTGGGGAAGCCCCTCCCACTGGGCGTCTCCTGCTCGCTCTCTGCGGCGGGCGGGGCTGCTCGGGGCGCCCGGGGTGCGCGGGGCTGGTCCGGTCGCCTGCAGCCCCGAGCCGCGGAGGGGCTCACTGCCCCCGGCCCCAGCTTCTCCCGGGCCCCGCGGGGAAGGGGCTAGCTGCGGGTCAGCGGGGGTCTAACACAATCTCCTTCTGTTGGGCAAACAAAACAACTATTGCTACACCTGCTCTCCGGGCCGGACACCTTTAACTCAGCGCAGAAAATCCAACCGCTCTCCTGCCCCTGGATTCTAGCCACTTCCCTCGCTCCTCTTTTCCTCTGGTTCCCCTCCTGGGGATCGACCTGTATTTTCCTTTTTCTGCAAGTTGAAAATGTAGGTTATGGCTGGGCTGGCAGGTGAGGAAGGGCTGGCAGGAGGAGGGGCCTGCTCTCCCACCGCGCGCAGCCTCCACGGGCTCCCCACCGTCCCCGCAGCCCGAGTAGTATCTGGAAGCCTGCAGTGATCATAACCGCGACGATCCTTCCCAAATGGCGGCCAACAGTCTACACGTTATGATGATTCCTTATCTGGTTTTGATCTTACACGAATAGGCATTATTATATGTGTCCTCAAACCCCTGGTGCAGTAGGCAGTTTTTGCTTCACAGTTTACATTCTGGGGGTAAAGGAAGGTGTTGGCTGGGAGGTGAAGGGACAGGGCCTAAAGGGGGCAGGCCTGTTAGGGGAGGATGGGGGTGACTGTGAGAGGGGAGGAGGCCATTTTGCAAGGTTTAATTATGTGCACCGGAAAATCAACACCCTTCTGCCTTTTCTGGCCCACCTCTGAGAAATGTTAGCGCTGCTCATGCCCAGACAGGAGTGGGTCTGTCCTTGCTCCCGGAGCGGTTTCTACTCTGACCAGACCTTGGAGTGACAACCTCAGTATGAGGTCGATGAGGGAGTGTTTCCCTTTCTTCTCCTCCATCCCTGCCTACCCCCCACCCCTCTCTTCAGCTTAGTGCTCTGTAGAAGCAGGGAAATGTGGGGAAGCCCATCTGCCATTCATTCACAAGGACCGCCTTCCTACCTGCTCCTTCCCCCTCCATGTGAGTGAGTAGGGGCCCCTGGAGAGGAGTTCTCAGATCACTTGTTTTTAATGGGATGGGAATTGCTGAGCTGGTGCAACTGTGTCTCAGATCCTACTCTTCTAGGCCTTTCCAGACCTCCTCCCATACAAGGCATCTTTTTTGTTTGTTTTAAGCTTATGAGAGTAGCACCAACTTAAAAAAAAATTAACTGAAAAACTACTTTGTGGAAAGCAGGAGCTAGGGTGGGCTAGTGGATATATGGGAAGGGAATGGTGGGGGTATTAGTTTTGAATTCCAGGGTGCTGTATAAAACTTTGAAAAGGAGTCACTCCTCACTCATTTCCCTCAGTTTTGATTTGCTGGGTTGGTGCAAAAGAAAGACATTTTCTTTTGTGAACCCTTGGGAGTTGCAGGGCTTACTTAAGAGCAACCATGCATGAGAACATCCCTACAGAGTTTGAGACACAATGTCTGGTATACGGCAAGTGCTCAATAAATGGCAAGTATTACTATTATTATTAACAATAAAAATGAGACTATGAAAGAAAACATTTTTTTCTTTTTCTCCAAACTCCTGAGATAGTCTCTCTCTTGCTTCAGATTCACGTGGTCCTTCTCAGGACATAAG
Organism: Nyctereutes procyonoides; assembly: GCF_905146905.1. Lineage (NCBI taxonomy): Eukaryota > Metazoa > Chordata > Mammalia > Carnivora > Canidae > Nyctereutes > Nyctereutes procyonoides. The sequence goes on along the minus strand of NW_026575140.1, from coordinate 69,345,436 downwards.
GACTCTCTACTGACTGTCCAAGTAGACAGTGAGACATCCTGTTGGTTGGGGCAGGGCAGGGTCTGATTCTCAAACTTCCATGCTACAATAGCTTGCGTGATCACTCTGAGACTGGCTTATTTTCTTCCAGGTATTTTTGAGTTTTCATTCCCAGGCCGAATCTGAGATTTTACTAGTCATTGCGTCAGAGTGGCTGCTCAGAGCTGTCCATTAGTTTCCTAGAGCTACTGTAACCAAGCACTGCAAACCCAGGTAGCTTAAAACAGCAGAAATTTATACTCTTACAGTTCTGGAGGCTAGAAGTCCAAACTGAAGATGTTGGAAGGAGCGTGCTCCCTCAGAAGTCTGAGGGAAGCTCCTTCCTTGCTTCCTGCAGCTTCTCCTAGCTCCAGGCATTCCCAGGCAGGCATCACACCGGTCTCCCCCTCCACCATCACACGGCCATCTTCCTTGTGTCTGTCTTCCCTTTTTCTTTTCTTTTTTTTTTTTTTAAGATTTTATTTTATTTATTCATGAGAGATAGAAAGAGAGAGGCAGAGACACAGGCAGAGGGAGAAGCAGGCTCCATGCAGGGAGCCCGACATGGCACTCGATCCCGGGTCTCCAGGATCACGCCCCAGGCTGAAGGCGGCGCTAAACCGCTGAGCCTACTGGGGCTGCCCTGTCTCCCCTTTTCCTAAGGGCACCAGTCACACTGGATTAAGGACCCACTGTACTCCAGTGTGCCTCAGCTTAACTAATTACATCTGCAATGACTTTGTTCCCAAGTAAGGTCACATGCCAAGGTACTGGGGGTTAGGAGTCTAGCATATTTTTTTTGGAGACAAAACTGAAACCATATTGGGGCTTTTCCATCGTCCATCTCCACAGGCCTTGAAGGCAGCAGGGCTCTGAGGCAGACTCAAGCTTCACTTCCTGAAATGCTGCACCAGAAAGAAAGGGGACTGACTCTAGGGGCTGGGTTTCCCTCTGCCTTGCCTAGCTCTGGGCCCTGCCCTGCCCTGCCAGGGCTGATTAAACACATTAACCCCTCCCATGTGTCCCACACATCCTTGGCTCAGTGAGCAGAACCCCGGGGCTCAGTTAGAAGTTCAGATGTGGGCCACTCCTTCAGGCCAGCCAGAGCCCTTCCTGCCTGAGAGGTCCAGCCTGCTGGAGTGGACACGACTTGCCTGCTAGCCTGTCCCTCCTCCTGCCCCCCTCTGCTGCCAGGAAAGGTCGGCAAGGCATCAGGCATAGACACTTTCTGAAATCCCATTGTCGGGAAGATGAAGAGATTGACTCAGGCTGAGTGACAGTCACAGCTGAGCAGAAAAGAGCACACAGACAGACAGACAGACAGAGACTAACAGGAAAAGCAGAGGAAAACCTGAGCTCAGAGAGACAGGGCAGGGGTGGGGGTGGGGAGGTGCTGCTGTCCCTGACTTCCCTGATGCCCACAGCAGCTGCTCTGCCTCCCCGGAGGGAGCCCTGGCTCTGCTTCCCAGAGGCCTCCACTGCTTGGCAGGGAAATATCTGGTCCCCATTAACCAGCTACTCATGAAATCGGGGAGCCCCGGGGTGCCAGGCAGGGGTGGGGGAATCAGTCAGGGAAGCATTTACCGTGGGCTCAGGTCATAACCCTGGGGGTCCTAGATTCAAGCCCGCCTTGGGCTCCCTGCTCAGCAGGGAGCCAGCTTCTCTCTCTCCCTCTGCCTGCCACCCTCTGCTTGTGCTCTCTCTCTCTCTGTCAAATAAATAAAACAATCTTAAAAAAACAAACAAAAAAAAGAAAGAAAAGAAAGAAAGAAACTGTGGGTCCCCGAAGGAAGGGACAGCATAAACTGTAAGCGTCCGCTCTTCCACACAGGGTTATTTACTACACATACTCCTAGTTTGCCCCGAAGGAGGCAGTCGTTGGCTCTTATTATTTTTTTTCTAGAAAGATCTAAATGTTCTCTAATTAACCTATTAGTATTAATTATACACTCATAGTCATTTATTTGCTAATCTGAAAAAAAAACCGAACACCCTGAATTCAAAGAAGAGATTCCCCACCAACCCCACCCCTCTTTTTTCTTTTCTCCTGTGAAGTGTTTAAATCACTTGTCAACACAGAGGGAATAATAATAATAAAAAGAGTGACATCCGATCAGAGAGCAGGGGAGTGGTGGAAAGAAACAAAGCCCCCACAGCAATCAGCCTGAGTGAAGGCTCCTCCATATTCATCAGGGAAGGAGACAACTGGAGGGACCCCTGGATCTGCCCTGGGAGAGCTGGGAGGCTGGCCTGCTGGGCAGGGTCTCCTGTCTGGTGCCTTTAGGACCTTATGGCTCAGGCTGTATACAGGGATCCTTGGAATCACCTGGGTGCCGGTGTTAGCTTCTGCCTGTGTGCGCGATCCTTGACAGATAGGGCTCTCGCCTGAGACACACTCTCTCAATGTAGCCAAAAGGAGAGGGAAAAGACACATGAACACACGTAGGCTTATATTTGTTTTGTGGGGAAACAAGGCATTATACTAACTTGTAACCACCACAAATATTATTAGCACATCAGTGATGATAACTCACTTGTAGATGTGACAAAAATATAAGATAAGCTGCTATTACATACAATTCCTTCTGTACAGCTTCCAATGCCACCTTTTTCTCTTCCTGCTGCAGAAAAGCCTGTCAGAATAAGAGAGAGAGGGTATAGTTATTATGGGCGGCCTCTTGCATTTATTTCTTGGTATAAATACACAAATGAACATGAACACTAATTGTAGTAGCAGACATTTATTGTGAACTCCTTCTATGCCAGACATTGTGCTGAGGAGTTGGCACATCTTGTTTCACTTAATCCTTATGACAACGCTCTGGAAGTAGACATTATTATCATCCCATTGTACAGACAGGTAGATTGAGTGCTAAAGAGGTAAAAGAAAAATTGCCCGAGGTCACAAAAACGATCAGTGGCAGAGCCAGAATTCAGACTCTGTTGGACTCCAAAGTGCCTGCTTAAAACAACTTTGCTATTCTGCTTCCCAAACTAAATTTATGATAAAGGAAGCAATTTGTAAATGCTGGTGCTTTCTGTAACAGATGACTTGTGACATCCCTCGGAAAGAAGGCTGAGGCCTGCCGGTGTGGGGGAAGGGGAATGGGCTCAAAGCCAGAGACCCATGTTCTAGTCCCCCTCACTCCTGCCCTGTAACCTTGGGCGAGTCACCCTCTGACCAATACAAGTGGCCCTTCAGGGCCGCCCCCCTCCCAACCCTGTCCTGCTGGGCATGGGTCCAGGTACCTGGCTTTATTCGAGAGTGAAACGGAGAGCTGGGGCCCGAGAGAGGAGCGCCTGGTGTGCAGGAGGAAACATGAGAACTGCCTTGTGAGTTAAGGGGCCACCAGGGAGTCTGGGGACCCTGCAGGTATGTGGGGCTTAGGCTGGTGCCTCAGGATGACTCATCCCTGGTCAGAAGGGAACCAGGTATCTGCAGAGGCCCAATCAGGGATGGGGTGAAGAAAGGGGAGGAGGATGGTGGTCCCTCAGGACATCACTGTGCAAGACCCCTAATGAACAGTTCAGAGCCCAGGAACGGGGGTGGGGGAGGAGGGTGGCAACCAGTGCTCCCAGGCAAGAGACTGGCACTGGAGGGATGTCAGCACAGGCAGGCAGAGAGGAAGAAAGCAGGTAAGAGTAGGAGCCCAGAAGACTTGGAAAGGCTCTGATGGTGGTCCTTTGACCAGAGCTTCAAGAGTGGGCCTCCTGTGAAACTGAATGCAAATTTTCTAAGTGCACACATTCGGGTCCCCCATCTCAGCAGCCCTGGTTAGATTCCCACTGGGTGGGACTGGAAATGAAGAAAAACCAGTGTCATAAGCTGTCTCCAGCAAAGGACAATCATTTGTCTGATATGGCACAGCATATTCCTGGAGTTTCTGGAAGCCAGAACTACCCCCTCTCCACCCCACCAAGTCTAGGAGAAAGCTGGTGGGTTCCCCCACCATAAGCTATGAGGCTCCTTGGTAGTGTTCAGGTATGTCAGCTCCTGTCACTCCAGTTCCTCGGGAAGTCTGGGAATACATTTGGACTTGAACCCGCTCAGCATTTCTCCTGGCTTGACCATTGTCCTGAAGCTGTTGCTTGGTGGGGATTTCACACCTGTGGATAAATGATAGGCTGTGTTGCAACCATGCAAGACCTGTGCAGACGGAGTTTAAAAAAATAATTAAATGGGTAATTTGACCCTTGCTCTTTTCTTCCATCTTTGCTCACTGAAGATATATAAAACCTAATGAATCGCACTTTGCTCTGGACCTAACCATCTGCCACTTCAAGCTTGGGTGTCTTTCCACCCCCTACTTCCCCCTCGCTGGGCTTCAGAGGGTGGTCTCAATCCTTGGGCCTTGTTGGGGGAGGAGGGTTTCCCCAAGAAGCTGGGCATCTTCCCCTTGGATTGAGATCCATCAACACTCTTGTTTTCAATCACCCCATTGCTTAAAACAGACCCACAAGTCCAGGGATTGGGTTTCAGTACCGTAATGCCTCATTTATTCAGGCATTGTTAGAACTTACACGAACTAGCCAGATAACTGAAACCTATCCTATCAAGAGCCAAAAGCATTTCTTAAAAAATTAATCATTTTTAGTAGACATTTTTCAAAAACGCATTACACACTTTCTTTCCTCTTTAAACAGAGGCTACTGATCATAATTTCATGGAGCTGTAATCTATGTCTGCATCTGCCTTCTAGTTGCTGTGACTCCTTTTTCAATGTCAGAAGATGGGCTTTCACTCCCCTCGTTGCCAGGGAGTCTGGCTGCAGCAGCCCTGCTGCCTACCTTCTGCAGGGTTTTTTTCTCTGTGTGCTAGCTGCCAGCTTCGGGGAGCTATCATACCCACTTCCTCAGTTAGCTACATCTTAGAGAAGAGTCCTGGGGGCCCTCAGCAACACCCCCGAAGAGCCAGGGAGGTGCTGGGCTTAGCAGAGACAGGGCTCTGTGATGGCTGTTTTGGGTGGTCAGGGTCTTGTTGGCTTATTAAACTGGACTTTCTACTTTACAGGACTGGTAGTTAGAGCTGCCATGGAAATACTGTCTCTTTAGGGGCAGCCACTACACAGAAACCCTCAGTCATTTTTGCTGTTTAGATGACAGGATGTCAAGGAGGAGAAGACAAGGAAAAAAAGTGGAGTGGAGTTTACTGAATATTTCCTGAACATTTTGTCATGAGGGCTCTGCTAGGAATGATCATATACTATTTCACTCATTCTCCCCACAGCCTAGAGATGTAGACACTATCGTCCCTATTTTACTAAGGAGAAAGTGAAGGGTTAATAATGTTAATTAGTGAGTTACAGAACCAAGATGCCAACTCAGGCTTGTCACACTTTAAAATCTGTTATCTTTTATACTTTTTATCCTTAAAAAAAAAAAAAAACACAACAACACAGAATTCCTTCTTTTTAATTCAATTCTTTTTCATGTCCTTCTTTTTAATCTTCTTAGTTTTTCATTTTTAATGAATGACATCTTCCATAAATATCCATAAATAAGACATAATGGGGTGCTCCTGTGGAAGGCTTAGGCTTTTCCAGGCCCTAAGACTCTCTTGGAACCCCAGGGCCCCACAGAATGCAGATGGAAAGCCACGACAACCAGGCCCAGAGATGTGCGATGATAATAGCATACCGACTGGGAATTCTCAAATGGGGCCTCAGTAAAATTTTCTCTAATCATGCCAAGAAAGGGGAGGGATAGACAGACTTCTTCCAGAGAGATCTGTAAACGATATAGCACCTCAGCCATAGTCTTCCACCCTCACTGGGTTTCTATGCATTTGGAAGAAAGATTTCTTTGATATCTGATTACGTTGGGGGTGACAATGCTACAGAGTGCTCCTTGGGCAATTCATTGCTGTATAAGACATGTACAGGAACTCTCATACCAGGACTCGGAGGCAGAAGGACATGGCAAGCCTAGAGGGAGGGAGTACCAGTGACCTCAACAAGAAGATTCTAACACAAAACTGTGGGATGGGTTAATAAGAAGAGGCAGTTAGTAAAGACAGTGTTTGAGAGCTTAGGCTCTGGAGTCAAGCACAGCAGCATTTTCATTCTGTCTCTGCTATTTTTAAAATCTCCCTCCACCTGACTGTTCTGGGCTGTAAAATGGGAATAAAAATACCTCCCTCACCAGTTTGTTGTAGTGTTAAATGGAGTAATGCACATAAAGTGGCTGGCACAGTGCCTGGCACATAGTAAGAAATCAGGAGCTGTTAGCTGCTCTTATTATCCTCATTAATCATTATATAATCAGACAGGAAAGCCAAGGACTGAGAATATAATATAAAGAGCAGAAAGCCATTTAAGGCCTGGTCATACTGTTTAAATTAGTCTAATGACTATTAGTACGGGGGTCTGGATTTTATTAGGAGACCCCGGGCTTGGGGCTTCCTCTCCAAGCAGAAATACTAAGTTTTTGACATTGGAATTTGGAGCACAGAGGAGGGGTCTGGGAGCCCCCAACATACAGGTGGTTGTAAGCTATGGTGCTAATAAGTCATTTCATGAGAGAGTGGGATGGAGGTGAGAAGGGGTCCGGCAAGGAGTGGGAGCCAACAAAGGAGACCGAGAAGGACTAGCCATCAAGGGAAAAGGAAAGCCAGGTGTCCCAGACGCCACGAGGTGAGGACAGTTGAAGAAAGGGCAAGCCAGTTGTATTGAATGGTGTGGAGGCTGGGAAGGGACACTGCACGTGGATCCTTGGCGGGGCAGTTTGACAGGGGAAGAGAGGCTGAAGCCTGACGTGGGGCTTGAGGGGAGAAAGAGAGGTGAGGAAGTGTGATTATGAGCACAGACAACTCTTCAGAGATGTTTTGCTGAGATTTCTCTCTGGGACCTGGAGCGTTAGCAGTTCTGTCAGTAAATGTGGTCATGTGAAGCAAGAAGGGTGAGCCCCTCCTTGGGTCCATCGGCTGGCGAGGCATCCTCTGGGAAACTCATCACTGACGTTCTCTTCACCAAAAGTACATTTCAGTTGGAGGGGTGAAAGGAAGTAAAAGCTGTCGATGGCTGTAGGAATGGCTTTTCCTCCAATTGCCCACGTGGCTTGTGTACAGGAACTGGGGCGGGAGGGACAGACCCTGCTGAAGCCAGCTAGTCCTTCCTTCCCACCCATGACGCTGCATGATCCATAGCCAGACATCAGGGGCACTGTCCCAGCCCCTGGGACACTTGCCTGCCCTGGAGACTTTGGGGCCACGCCCAGTCTGGCCTTACTGCCAAATGCCCTGGGACAGGTGGCCTGGGATGAATCCGACGGCTAATTAGCACTGTCTCCCCGTCTAAGAGGAGCCAGAGACACACAAATTGCTCCCTAGAGGGAGGGAAGGAGGCAGAGAAAAGGAGGTGGAGAAAACCAACAGGGGTTACATCAGAAAAACAACATCATCCAAACAGCTTCACATCGTAAATTGGTGTTCTTCCTACAACGGGAGTGGTAGAGGCAGCTGGGACCCCGGGGGACCCCTGAGGTAAAGCACCTGTGTTGGCGCCTCATTATGTGCCACCTCCCTGCCCCAGTGAGGCCCAGCTGGTGTCTACAGGGCTAGCTGGCATCTAGTGTCTCTGCTCCTTCCGATCACAGAGCCCTGAAGGTTCCCTGCAGGCTGCCAGCCTCAAACTTTGTGCTCAGTAAACTGGAGTTTCCATCTGATGAGAGTCCCGTCGGGGCAGCGGCCGGGCCTACACTCATCTGGCAGGTAGAAGAATCAACGGTAGAAGCATAATGTTTTAGGGGAAAAGGCAATAGGGAGGACTCTGGAGAGTTAGATTCTCATCGTGGCTGTGCGACCCTTACTTCTTTGGGCCACAGAAACATGAAGTTTGGATCATGTAATACCTCTAACATTCAGAAGTTCCAGGAGTTCAGCATTCGCCCAGCCCAATTGTTTCTGGACTATTTACAGAGGCATGCCTCTTATTTTTTATATTCTCTCCAGCCTAACTTCTGAGGGCCTAGCATTCCTGTTGATCTCAGTTCTGTGTGGGCAAAAATGGTAAGAAAGAAGCTGGAGATGGGCAGAGGAGCAAAATCACTATTCATCTGAGAGATAGGGAAGGAAGTTTTACATCTGTAATGAAAAATAATTGCCCACAGTGAGCACATCTAATGCCCAGATCTTGGTTTTTAATACCATTCTCCAACAAAAGGAGCTAGGGCTCCTTGGAGAAAGGTCTAAGATGAGAGTAAGGCATTTTGTAACTACAGAAAGTAAGAAAGTGCTACATGTGCGTGCGCGTGTGCACACACACCCACACACACAAATATGAGGACATGTCAAGGGGACACAGGAGCCAACCAAAAGAGCTCCTGATGGCCAAAAGTGGAAGAATTTGAGTCAGAAAATAAAGGAGTCTTGAATCATAATGCAATGTATAAATAAAGATTCATGAACCTATATTGATATAAATAAATGAATAAAGGAATAAAGGAACAAAGATATAATTAAGAAACAGATCTCTTCTGTACAAGAATTACGAATCACCTGGTAGACACGTGCTTTCAAGGATATGGCTCATAAGTCTCCACTCTTTAACTGTGGGCTCCACTCAGTGATTCCTTTCCAAAGAATATAATATGGGAAACAGGAGGAAAGGGAAACTTGAGGGTGCAGCACTGCCTTAGTCAGGTGGTCAGGTCAGCGATGAGTCATAGAAATGGTATGTACTTTTGATATGATGTGTACCACCTGGTCTTTTCCCCCAAAAGCCCATAATCCCAGCCTAAGCATTAAAAAAAGCATCAGACAAATCCCAGTTGGGAGCTACTCTATAGAATACCTGATCAGTACTTCCTCAAACTTTAAGGTCATCAAAAACAATTAAAGTCTGAGAAATCATCACAGCCAAGAGGAGCCTAAGCAAACTGACAACTAAATGTAATGTAGTGTCTTGGATGGGATCCCAGAAAAAAGACATTAGGTAAAAACTGAGGTGATCTAAATAAACTGTGAGCTTCAGTTAAAAACAATGTGTCAATATTGGCTTAAATTTAATAAATGTATCATACTAATTAAAAATGTTAATAATTGGTGAAATGAGGTGCTAGATGTATGAGGAATTTTCTGTTCTTTTTTTTTGGCAATTTATCTGTGAATCTAAAAGTGTTCTAAAAATATAAAGCCTTTTTTTCCAAAGATTTTATTTACTTATTTGTCAGAGAGAGACAGAGACAGACAGAGAGAGAGCACAAGAAGGGGGAGCAGCAGGCAGAGGGAGAAGCAGGTTTCCTGCTGAGCAGGGAACATGACACAGGCTTCAATCCCAGGACCCTGGGATTATGGCCCACACCGAAGCAGACATCTAACTGACTGAGCCACCCAGGGACCCTAAAAAAGAAAGTTTATTAAAAAAAAACAACAACAACAACAACAACAACAACAACAACAACAAAAACTCTGCCCAAATCATGAGTCTCTGATTAAATCATTTGACTATTTCAAGCCCTAGTGGAGTTGTGTCATAATTTTAAAACTGTATTTGAGCAGAGGATTGTGGTGGACCTCACTAATTGCCTATTTAATGTCTATTTTCTTCCTCTCTATGAGCAAAAAAACAGTTTTTTTAAAATTTTTTTCTGAGGAAGGAACAATGTGTCCAGCTAAACATACTCATTTCCCCTCATTCTCTTGCAGCAGGTGGTGACCATGGACATAGCTCTGGTCAGGGAGATGTAGGGGGATCTCTAGATAGGGACTAGCTTCTTGAATAAAAGGAGAAATCTTCATTAGCAAAAAGCCCAATTGATCTTCTCCTTCTCCCTGCCCGTAGTTGGGACATAAGTCCCCAAGGTGCAACAGCTATGTTGTGATCATGAAGCAACCAGCATGAGGATGAAACTCTACACATTATGGGCAACAGAGTTGAAAGGCAAAGACACCCTGAATTCCCTGGTGGCATCATTCAGCGGCTGCCTAAGTCCTGGACTGCCCATCTCTAGACTTCTTACTTGGTGAATCCATTTTTTTTAAAAGGGCTACAGTGTTTGGGATTTCTTGTCCTTTGCAACCAAATACAATGTTACCAAGATAAGGACCAGTAGCAGGGATGCTATTGCAAAGAAGGTGAGGAATCTGGGGAGAGAAGATTGGGTTTTAGAACTACAAGCAATAAAAATTATATTCAATATTAAGGATCTATTGAGTATTTATTATACACCTGAGACTTTCACAAATGATATTAAGCTTATTTAATCTACATATCAAATTTGTATGGGTATGGATCATTACCTTGGTTTGAGAGACTGGAATATTCAGGTACGGAAGTAAAGTAAACTTGATCAAGGTCACAAAATAAGTAAGAGACAGAGCCAGAAATGAAATCCAGGTCATCTTGTGCCAAGGCGGACAGGTGTCCCTCTGTACCACTTTCGTTTCTGGGAGCCCAAGAGCATTCTATCCGAGGAAGGGAAAGGATGGAGAAGGTAGAGAGACCAGAGATTGAGGAGAAAAGCTGGTCAAGATCTCACCTTCATCCGGGGGCTCGAGGGATGAGAGAGCCAGGGCATTCTACATGGGGTTCAGGTGATCATGAAGAGAGGAGTGTCTACATGTAACTGGAGTTTTCAGCCAGAAAAGAGATGGTAACACCCTAAAGACCTGGGATTAGGAGATCAGGCAATAGTACTGTGAGTGAAAGATGTTGAAATAGAAAAGTCTAGATTTTTAGATTTTCATGAAAAACTTGAGCATAACTATCTATTGTTTAAAATTCAACAAGCACTTCTTAAACATATGCTATGGGTGAAGCATCATGTTAGGCAAGGTGAAGATCACAAAAGAAGGGAATGCTCTACAGGTGAAAGATGCCACATGAGGCATCGATAGCTTTGCATTTGGAATTGTGTTCAGTGACAAATTAGGAGTCTTATTTTTCTCCTGAAGGAAGGGATGAACACAGGGTTTGTATGGAGCCTCCGAGCTTTCAAACAAACAAACAAAAACAAAAAACAAAATAAAAAAAACAAACCCTGGGTTTTTCTGTGCTTTTATTTAAGATAGGAGAAGCCTAGCGGACACAAGATGGTTAAGAGACCTCCAGCCTTCCACCTGTGTCCTCGGTGGCAAAAAGCCAAAGGACAAAGGGCAAAATGTGCATCTTGCTGTGTTGACTTCTCCATTTTCAGAGAGTTTTCCTGGACTTCTCACACTAGAACTTTCTTTTACATATCATTCACATGAATCATGTTCCATAGCTTTTCTATTATTATAGGCTGAATGTTTGTATCCCCTCCCCCAAAGTACTATGTTGAAGGCCTAACCTTCAATGTGACAGTATTTGAAGATGTGGCCTTCAGGAGGTACTTATGATGATTAGAACAGGTCACAAAATTGGGACCCTCATCATGGGATTAGTGCCCTTATAAGAAGAAGCCAGATCTCTCTGTCTCCACACCCGCGCACCAATGGAAGGCCATGTGAGCACACAGTGAGAAGGTGGCTGGCTACAAGCTAGGAAGACAGGCCTCATCAGGAACTGAATCTTTTTGCACCTTGATCTTGGACTTCCCAGGCTCCAGAACTGTGGGAAATAAATAGTCTGTGGTATTTTGTTATAGCAGCCCAAGCTGACTAAGACACTTATCTACAAGGAAGCTGGGAAATGTGCCCACTTTAACACTCCAAATAAAATCCATGTTTTGTTAATATAGTTGAGGGAAGAAGCACAGATATGAAGCAGGTGACTAGCACTTTCTGCTGTAACCTCTATCATAAGGGGAGGCAACCAATTTGCCTTACATCAGTGCATTGCCTTTTGACTAACTAAATAGAGTAACATAAGGCTATTATATTAAGAACCATGGTAAAGATAATAAAAACTAACTAAAATGTGACTCTGCCAAGTAGCATTTCCAAAACTCCTCAAGTTAAAGTCCGTATCTACCACATATCCTGATTTTTACCTCTTATCAGTTAACTAAACTTGTCTAATTGATTCATTTACATGTTTATTGGGAGTTCTGTGAGGGACGCTCCTGCCTTATTCACAACTGTGCTAGAACAGAGAGCGGCGTATAGTAGGCACTGGGTAGATATTTGTTGACTGGCAAATTTTTATTGAACACATATTATGTGTGAGGTGTTATTCTTTATATATATTATTTTATTTAATCCTCATCATAATCCTATGAGGAGAATATCATTATTCATTCCATTTTACAGAAAAAGAAACACTGAGCCATAAAAGCTTTGATTCTTTGCTCAAGGTCACAGAGCAAGTAACTGGGTGAGCTGGTTCTAACTCCACAGCTGGGTTTCCTACCATCACATGATGCATAAGGGAGCGCGATTCTCCTCCCCAAGTGCAGAGGACCTACCATCCTGACTAGACCTTAAAGAATGAGTAGGAATTTTACCAGTGGCTCTAACAGAAAGCTGGGGGTGAGGGTAGGGATAGAGAAAAGAACTCTGTTCTAATTAGAGGAAAGAGTTTGAACCATAGAATCTAATAATGGTTTGGAAATAGAGAGTAGTCAGATGCTTCAGCAAATGTGTCTCGTGGTAGGTAAGACTGGAAAAGAGAGCTGAGATCCAGGCTTGAAAATCAAGCCAAGGAATTTAAATTTTAGCCTTTAACAAAGACGGTGGAGAAACTTCAAAGGTTTTCTAAATGGTGGGGAACATGATTAGATCTGTGTTTGGGAAAGATCACTGGCAGCAGTAGGAAGCCCAGGTATGAAAGGGTAATAGCTGGACACAGAACAACCAAAAGTTTCAGAAAATATTCAGGAGACAGTCACCCAAGGCCTGAATCTGGATAACTGTAGTTGGAATGGGAAGAGGAGGATAGATCCGAACATGTTACAGACACGGAATCGCAACCTCTGGGAGCCAAGTGAATGAGATGAAAGGAGCATAGATGAGCCCAGACCTTGACAAATGTGCAGAATAGGGAAAGGAGGTAAGGCTCTTGCTGAAGCCAATGAGATGGGATCCTTTAATTTTCTTGTGTGATGTCTGCTAACCTGACAGGAGGCAAATACAGGGAGACTCCATCTTTAGAGAATGCTAGATCCCTCTTTTAATCTTTGAGTGGCAATACCCTGGTCCTCTGCCTGTAAGACCTGCATCAAAATCCTGGGGAAATGAAGAGCCCCAGACTTCAGAAGAGGGCAATGATCGGGGAAGCTGCTGCTAAGATGAGACTCCCTTCCTCTGTACTGGAGCCAGTGGCTGAGGATGTTGCTCTCACTCACCCCCAGAACTGGAGGGAATTTGACTCTCCTGGCATTGTTGGGGCATGTGCAAAGGCACTGGATTGAAACTGTGCTAATTTTACTGTGGCAGTAAAAGTGGAGAGAACAGGAAGATACAGGCTTTATCCATCATAGGATGTACTAGATTTGACCCTGAAGAATATCGTAAGAGGATTTAGCATTAGCATGCATGTGCCCAGAAATGCTGTGAAATCTCTGTTCTTGCAGGTATAACAAATGAGGAAAACAACAACTCCTTCCCATAACCCAGGACCCCTACCTGTTCTCTGGCATTACTGACCACATTCCCTCTTGCTCATTATACCCCAGTCACGGTGGCCTCTTCTCTGTTCCCAGGCTCAAAAGGAGTATCCTTGCCCAAGGGCTTGTCTCCGCTCCATGACACCTTGCCCCAGTGCCATCCCTCCTGTTCTGCAGGCCTTGGCTCCCATATCATCCCTCAGGAAGGTCTTCCTGACTACCCAGACTAATGCTGCTCTCTACGCACCCCCACCCAGTCACTCTGAAGATGGTTCCCTAATTCATCTAATTTGACATTCATTTACTTCTTAAATGGTCTATCTCACCCAGGAGAATTAGCTCTAAGAGCGTGGGGACACTGCCGGGTCTAATTTGCAACATTTGTGCAGTGCCGAGAACATTTCTCGGCCCATTGTAGGTGTTTAGTAAACACTTACAGAATGAAAGAGATGACCTGCCACACAAGGGAGCATCCAGTATTCCTCCCCTACCCTTTCCTCACCTGCCCTCACACCCTCTTTCCAAAAGGGGGCCACAATTAGAATATACATTCTCCTGAGGATGGGGAACTATGAATTACCATCCCCTGGCCCACTCCTCCCTAGCAACACCCCACCCCTCTGCCTGGTGACCAGACAGGAAGCACAGGTGACTTCTGGACATAGAAGTATGCCTTAGAATAAAGGTGTCTGCAGGGGCGTCCTTCAGCAGACAGGACAACGTGGCCTGGCAAGATGCGGGTACCTTACAGAATGAGAGTGAGGGCAGTCTGTCTGTGCATTTCAGCATGAGCCTGTTGGCATGTAATTGTGTGCACATCAAGCGCCAACTCATGTCAACCCACGATCAGGCCATAGAGGCCCCAGAGCCTCAGTCTCCAGCCGATGAGAGCCCTTCCTCACTCTGGCACAGCAGAGACTGAGAGCCAGCGTGGCAGGTGCATGCCGGGAGTCTGATCAGCATTCAGCTTAGGCAGCATTGGGGCTTCATTAGTTTTAATGAATTAGCACTTTGGAAAAGGAGGGGATGATGTTACAGCCAGTGAGTGCATATCAGCAGCCTTCATTTATGCCTGAGTGAAGAGCCGTCTTCTTCATTTTTCTTGTTCCTCTCAGGTGTGGAAGCTTGAAACTTCTCTAAATGCTAGACTCAAAGGCCTCTGCTTTTTCTAAACTAACTTATTCTCCAAGCTGTTTATAGACCAGAATCATAGCAATTGTTGAGTCAATGAAGGATGGAATTATCCTAGTTGGAAACTCTGATGTCTGTGCGGGACCCAGAAATGCTAGTGACCCCAACACCTTGTGCAGCCCTGTCTGTCCTCCTGCTGCCCTAAATCCTGCCCCTTTGCGCTGAACAGCTGCTTCTGGGGTGGGAGTGGCTGGATCCCCACCCTCACCAGCAACATGGACAAAGAAATCCCTTTTGCAGCAGAACTGGCCGAAGGGGAGGAAACCAAGAATCAGTTAGGAGAGTGAAGGATATATATATATATATATAACCTGTAAACTCACATCCTTTTCAAAATAGGTGGTTCTAACAGCAGGTGGGAAGTTGTCACCGCATTGTGAAGGCAATTTTGCTAAGAAAGAAAAGGAGAGTGACAGAAACAGACGGAGTTGGTCAAAGAGAAGGCTAGGCAGAGACAGACCCACAACAGACAGGAAGGAACAAAGCGGCTGAAAATACTCGCAGACAGGCAGCCAGTGGCTGTGTGAGACATTCATCGAGACGGTGGCATGTCTCCACCAGGGAAATGTCCTGAGGATCCACTGATTTTGCCTGAGGGGACTGTTCCTCCTCGTTTCCAGGAAACCTGAGGCCCCTCTTTGATGGCAACAGGGCCTGTGTAGAATCTGCTCGCTGAAGCAGGATGAAAATGTGATCTGCTGGCTGTGAACAACCAGAGCTGCAAAATAAAGAGGGTTAGACCCAGATCACTGACTGAGGAGGAGATTGTTTCTCATTCTTTGGAGTCCCTGTAGGTTAACTGCCTGGTCATGTTGCCTGGTTCAAATGCTGGTTCTGGAGCTTATTAGATGGGTGAACCTGGACAGGCTGTTTAGCTCTTTTGTAACTAAATTCCTCCTCTGGGAAACAGAGATACTAGTAACCACCTCACAAAGTCTTGTGAAGATTAAACAAGAGATCACATGTCCGTCCGGTGCTCAGAACAGTGCCTGGCACACATTCGCTTTATTATTATCATCAATGATATTGTTGTTAAGCCTAACCTTTTCCTGGTCTGGGGTCTCATGTGCAGCAGGGCTGTAAACATTCATCCCTTCCAAAGTTGTATACATAAGGTGCTGTCACCAATGACTACATTCTTCCATCCAGTGGAGTGATGGGGATGGGACTTGCTCTTTATAATCAGGGAGGAATCTTTTAATATTTCTGTTTTAGAATATTATCATGTTCTGATGAATTGGAATTGTAACAAAAGCCATTTGGATAAGAAGCAAATTGGTAAGCGAACTGGAAAATGGCGGCCTAAATTTTAACAATGTTTGAATTAAACTTAATACAAGTTCTAGATTTAAGAAGAGAGGAGATTTAAAGACTAAGAACCAATTATGGACCAGGCACTCTGCGAGGTGATTTTACTTATGATGTTGGATTTAGTGGTCACATTAAAACATTGCTCTTTTATAGATCCCTGAGTGGCTCAGCAGTTTAGCACCTGCCTTTGGCCCAGGGCATGATCCTGAAGTCCCAGGATCAAGTCCCACATCGGGCTCCCTACATGGAGCCTGCTTCTACCTCTGCCTGTGTCTCTGCCTCTCTCTCTCTCTCTTTCTCTGTGTCTCTCATGAATAAATAAATAAAATCTTTAAAAAAATAGAGAGCAATGAACTAACTGAGGTTCGTGGGGGGGAGGGGTCAAGTTGCTTGTCCAAGATTGCAAAACATGGTGAAATGTACATGGTATATGAATGTAGCTGGTGTCTTGGTCACCCAATCAGATAGTGTATGATGAGTATGGTAATACTGTGGTCATAGGACCCAAAGGTGAGTGTACATGATGAATTCTGGACTTCCTTACAGATATCTCTGTAAATTCAAGCTTTAGCACACTCCCTTTGCCTTAAACACAGAAATAAAAAATAAAATAAGAGAAGAGAAAGTCAATGAGAAGTCAAAAATAAGAGAGGATTTCTGTGGACAAAACGCAGGTTGCTGATTCCAGGGCAGAAACAGTGATGAGATGGGGAAGAGTATCAGGCCCCCAGAAGTATGGAGCTCAGCCTGGATGTAAGGAGGACAAAAAAGCATTATTGGCTAGTTGCCCCAGAGCTCAATATAGTGGTTCTCAAACTTAAGTGAGCCTCAGAACCGTCAGGAGGACTAGTTAAAACAGACTCCTCAGCCATACCCCCAGAGTGATTCAGTTGGTCTGGGGTAAGGATTTGCATGTAACTATTTTCCAGGGATGCTGATCCTACCACCACAGGAACACACTTTAAGAATGACTGTCTAATATAAGGTGATGGGCTCAGGGAGTTGTGAGCAGGTACTGTGTCATGCCACACAATTACTTCCTGTCTGGATCTGCAATATCCTTAATATCACTACAGATCCAGCAATACTATTATTCAACCCTGGTTCTATGCTTGGATCCTAGGGCATCAAGTGAAGGCAAACATTAAATTATTATATAGGAAAGCAGAGAAGAAAAATACAAAATAAAACAAAAAAATCCCATTCAAAATGATCTCTGAATACCAAAATTCTAAGACACATGAAAAAATCTGACAGTAAGAAAAATAGCGAACAAAATAGGCAATCAGAATTTGAATTAACTCCAAATGAAATTAATTATATGATTGTGTCTAACAAAGTTTTTAAAAGAAGTACATTTATAATCTTCACAGAGATAAAAAAAGAAGCAATACCCATTAAAAATGAACAGAAATTATGGAACAAATAGGCAGAAATAAAAAAAGAATGGAAGTCTGTGAAACAGAAATAGTTTGAAAATCTTACAAATGAAGAATGGAATTAATGGAATAGAAGAAATATTTGAAGAGTAAAATAGCAAAACAAAGAAAAAAAATAGAGATTTCCTGCCCCGGAATTGAAGAAAGACACAAATCCTCCAGTTAAAAACACATCGCAGAGTACTCAGCCAAAAAAGATAAACACATACTTAGACTGGAGTTAAATCATAGAACATGAAAGATAAAGAGAAGCATTAAACCTATCAGAGAGACATTATCCTGTTCTACAAGGAACAACAATTACACTGACAGGTATTATCCTATTAGCAATAACAGAGGAAGGAAAACAATGGAGAAAAAGCTTCAAAGTGCGACAGAAAAATCAACCATCTGCTTAAAATGTTATAGTCAGCTAAACTATCATTCTCTAAGCAAAAATGAAGAGAACATATCAACCAGACACAGAACTTATTACAGAAGAAGTAGGAGAATCCAGAGAGATCTGGAATATTAGAAGTGATGGTAAGCACAGATATGAATAAAATAGTAATAAATTCGGGGCACCTGGGTGGCTCAGCCGGTTGAGCATCTGCCTTCAGCTCAGGTCATGATCTCAGGGTCTTCAGATCAACCCTCTCCCTATGCTGCTCCCTCTGCTTATGCTTACTCTCTCTCTCTCACTCGCTCTCTCTCTTTCCATCAAACAAATAAATAAATAAATTCTAAAAAAAAGTAGTAATAAATTCAATTAACCATTAACTGTTTTAAAACAAAATGCCTTGTATTGAATCGGAAAAAAGAGCAATATTAAAACTCTCAACCAGCGTTCTGCAAAAGCTTTCTATAAAGGGGTAGATAGCTAATATGTTAGGCTTTGTAGGCTATACAGTTTCTGTCACAACTACTCAGCCCTGCCATTGTGGAGTCAAAGCATCCACTTTAAATAAATAAATTAATTAATGTGGCTGTATTTCAAATAATGTTTATTTACAAGAACGGGTGGTCAGCCAGATTTGGCCTGGGAACATTACTTTGCCTGTCCCTGCTCTAGATGACAATAACAAGATGCAGGGAGGGCTGCTATTTAGTAGATAGTTAGTCATTTTACGGTCCTTGACATGTTTAGGAAGAGAATAGAAATATTACATAACTGAGATATGTTTACATAGCATGTCTAATAAAAGAATTAACGGTGGGACACCTGGGTGGCTCAGCGGTTGAGCGTCTGCCTTCAGCTTAGGGCATGATCCCGGGTCTGGGGATCAAGTCCCTGCTTCTCCCTCTGCCTACGTCTCTGCCTCTCAAGAATAAATAAATAAAAATCTTTTAAAAATTAAGAGTAACCACTAAAAATTGAAAGCAGACATCTGCATTACCAAAAGAGAAAAAGGAATATAAATAAAGTAGATGCTGGTAAAGGTAAACAATACGAGGCCATATACCCAATCACTGTCTGCATCCTCCCTGCCCCTGATGATGTGAGGGTAAAGTATATCACAGAAAAGATCAGCTATTTGGCACCCACTTCTGACTTGCCAAGGAGCCTGGCTAGACAGAAAGAAGCAAGTATTAGTTGGTGAGTGGATCTCTTAGGGTGTCCTTTTTTTTTTTTTTAAATAAGGGGCATCCTAGCTAATAGTAAGAGAATCCTGTAGGAAGCAGCTCATATCATTGGCCATTCAGTACTTATTAGGCGCCTGTAGAACTTAATACTAGATATTTATTATGCTAAGCATGAAGAATACAAAACTAAAAAAAACACAGTCCCTTCCCTCAAGAAGTTCATAGTACAGTGGTTGAGCTTCAAGTTCAAGGGAGTTCATTGATGCTAATACCCAGGATATAATCCACGAAGCAAGAAAGGCTCTTATTGACACAGGGCCTCCACTCTTTGAGAATGAAGTTCAGTAGCTGCTGGACACCTTGCCCTCTCTGGATCCTCCTCTAAACCCTGGTGTCCCACACTCTTCCCATAGAGAGTCTGTTCTTTTTTTTTTTTTTTTTGGAATTTTAAATTTATTTATTTATTTTTTTAATAAATTAATTTTTATTGGTGTTCAATTTACCAACGTACAGAATAACACCCAGTGCTCATCCCGTCAAGTGTCCCCCTCAGTGCCTGTCACCCATTCACCCCCACCCCCCGCCCTCCTCCCCTTCCACCACCCCTAGTTCATTTCCCAGAGTTAGGAGTCTTTATGTTCTGTCTCCCTTTCTGATATTTCCCACACATTTCTTCTCCCTTCCCTTATATTCCCCTTCACTATTATTCATATTCCCCAAATGAATGAGAACATACGCTGTTTGTCCTTCTCCGATTGACTTACTTCACTCAGCATAATACCCTCCAGTTCCATCCACGTTGAAGCAAATGGTGGGTATTTGTCGTTTCTAATGGCTGAGGAATATTCCATTGTATACATAAACCACATCTTCTTTATCCATTCATCTTTCGATGGACACCGAGGCTCCTTCCACAGTTTGGCTATTGTGGACATGGCTGCTAGAAACATCGGGGTGCAGGTGTCCCGGCATTTCATTGCATCTGAATCTTTGGGGTAAATCCCTAACAGTGCAATTGCTGGGTCGTAGGGCAGGTCTATTTTTAACTCTTTGAGGAACCTCCACACAGTTTTCCAGAGTGGCTGCACCAGTTCACATTCCCACCAACAGTGTAAGAGGGTTCCCTTTTCTCCGCATCCTCTCCAACATTTGTGGTTTCCTGCCTTGTTAATTTTCCCCATTCTCACTGGTGTGAGGTGGTATCTCATTGTAGTTTTGATTTGTATTTCCCTGATGGCAAGTGATGCAGAGCATTTTCTCATGTGCATGTTGGCCATGTCTAGGTCTTCCTCTGTGAGATTTCTCTTCATGTCTTTTGCCCATTTCATGATTGGATTGTTTGTTTCTTTGGTGTTGAGTTTAATAAGTTCTTTATAGATTTTGGAAACTAGCCCTTTATCTGATATGTTATTTGCAAATATCTTCTCCCATTCTGTAGGTTGTCTTTTAGTTTTGTTGACTGTATCCTTTGCTGTGCAAAAGCTTCTTATCTTGATGAAGTCCCAATAGTTCATTTTTGCTTTTGTTTCTTTTGCTCTCGTGGATGTATCTTGCAAGAAGTTACTGTGGCCAAGTTCAAAAAGGGTGTTGCCTGTGTTCTCCTCTAGGATTTTGATGGAGTCTTGTCTCACATTTAAATCTTTCATCCATTTTGAGTTTATCTTTGTGTATGGTGCAAGAGAGAGGTCTAGTTTCATTCTTTTGCATGTGGATGACCAATTTTCCCAGCACCATCTATTGAAGAGACTGTCTTTCTTCCAGTGGATCGTCTTTCCTCCTTAGTCGAATATTAGTTGACCATAAAGTTCAGGGTCCACTTCTGGGTTCTCTGTTCTATTCCACTGATCTATATGTCTGTTTTTGTGGCAGTACCACACTGTCTTGATGACCACAGCTTTGTAGTACAACCTGAAATCTGGCATTGTGATGCCCCCAGATATGGTTTTCTTTTTTAAAATTCCCCTGGCTATTCGGGGTCTTTTCTGATTCCACACAAATCTTAAAATAATTTGTTCTAAGTCTCTGAAGAAAGTCCATGGTATTTTGATAGGGATTGCATTGAACGTGTAAATTGCCCTGGGTAACATTGACATTTTCACAATATTAATT
This sequence comes from Nyctereutes procyonoides, assembly GCF_905146905.1. NCBI lineage: Eukaryota > Metazoa > Chordata > Mammalia > Carnivora > Canidae > Nyctereutes > Nyctereutes procyonoides. The sequence goes on along the minus strand of NW_026575140.1, from coordinate 69,324,341 downwards.
CTGCCAATCCATGAGCATGGAATATTTTTCCATCTCTTTGTGTCTTCCTCAATTTCTTTCAGAAGTGTTCTATAGTTTTTAGGGTATAGATCCTTTACCTCTTTGGTTAGGTTTATTCCTAGATATCTTATGCTTTTGGGTGCAATTGTAAATGGGATTGACTCCTTAATTTCTCTTTCTTCAGTCTCATTGTTAGTGTATAGGAATGCCATTGATTTCTGGGCATTGATTTTGTATCCTGCCACGCTACCAAATTGCTGTATGAGTTCTAGCAATCTTGGGGTGGAGGCTTTTGGGTTTTCTAAGTAGAGTATCATGTCATCGGCAAAGAGGGAGAGTTTGACTTCTTCTTTGCCAATTTGAATGCCTTTAATGTCTTTTTGTTGTCTGATTGCTGAGGCTAGGACTTCGCTCATTAGATGCAGAGAAAGCATTTGACAAAATACAACATCCATTCCTGATCAAAACTCTTCAGAGAGTAGGGATAGAGGGAACTTTCCTCGACATCTTAAAAGCCATCTACGAAAAGCCCACAGCAAATATCATTCTCAATGGGGAAGCACTGGGAGCCTTTCCCCTAAGATCAGGAACCAGACAGGGATGTCCACTCTCACCACTGCTATTCAACATAGTATTGGAAGTCCTAGCCTCAGCAATCAGACAACAGAGAGTCTGTTCTTATTCTCCTTTTTCCTAGTTTCTTTTCCTCTCTCCAGTAGGAAGAGACTGACAGTAGCTTGGCTGTGAAACTAGGGTAAGCAGAGCTAGAGAAAGGCCAGAAGTTTGAACGTATCAGAAGCGATGAGAAGAACACAGACAATACTGATAACGCTACATTCCCTGCTGCTCACCGAGTCTCCAGGATGTCAAATGTGCAGCTTTCATTGATCAGAATGTGCTTCCTTGTCTTCTTCTTGGCTACTCATCCTTGATGTTTCAGCTGAGATGTGAGCTCCTGGAGAAGTCTTCCCTAGCCTTCCACCCCCCAAGCTAGGTTATATGCCTGTCCAGCCTGCCCACATCACATTGCCTGTATCCTGGTCTGTCTCTTCTCCTGGACTAGACTGTGAGTGCCTCAGTGTCTGGTCTAACTGTTCCCTTCCTCACCTTTCACTTGTACAGACACCCAGATGCTTTCCGGAATGGACCAACTTAAGGTGTTTTGAACACTAAACATTCTCCTTCCTGTGGGATCCCCTAACCCTGCCCACACCATACATATTGACTTAGACAATTACTATTTCACTTCCAGGACTTGCCTGCATGCCACTTCCTATATATGAAGCCCTGCCTCCCTAAACTCATCACCTGCTGATGGAGCAAACTAAAATGGGGTTGGATGCTACTCCTCCTTCCCTGCCTTGGTACCTAACACATTTTACTTAGAATAGCCTATTTCCTTGTCTGTCCCTCATATTAAGGTCCCCAAAGGCAGGGCTTTCTGGTTCACCATTACATTTCCAGTACCCAAAATAGCTGATGCTCAAAAAACATCAAATGAATGAGTGAGACAGAGAAGGTTTAAGCCATAATGGGGAGGGCAGGGAGATTTCTTTTGCCTTTCAGCAGTTTATTTTGCTTTAGAGATTTAAAACTTAGGGAACTAAGAGATCAGAAAGCATCACACAATTAGATGTACACATGTCATACCAGGTTGGCAGGTAGAGTTGATGAGCTGGACAAGAGGAATCACTGGAGGCCTCTTGGAGAAGGTGAGCTCTAGAGGAAAGGCAGGAGTTTGACAGAGAAAGTGGGATGAATAGATTGTAGCTATTATTTGGAGATGCCAGAGAAGGCAGAGCTGGGGCTAAGATCACACCAGCCCTCCAGAATTAGCATGGCAGTACTCACTGCTCAGCAGGCATTTTGAATATAAGCTGTCATGGTAATTAAATATCAGTTCTAACAAATCTGCATGTACTTTTGCATTTGCTTTTGTACATGATTGGCTCTTATGCGAGATAATTGTGGAAACTTCTGGGCAACAAGAAAAACCAGCGACAGAGAAGGTTTGTATGATAAGAACACTTGGAAGCCAGGCACAGAGAGCTTCCAGAGAGGGCTGGCTGTGGGGCCCCCTGTCTTCAGCACTACCAGCTATGGGTTGTGCTCACCGATTTATTTTTGGCAGCCTCTCTGCCCGCCATGGGTATTTCCTTATTATTAGCTGATTCATTCACTTCATAGAATGTGTCTTCTGATATTTGAAGCAGCCAGTAATAATGATGGACCATTATTATATGGGCTGGTCTTCTAAGGCAGATCTCGATAAGAAAAACCACTCCCAGGTTCCTGATTCTGTCCAGGGGAAGTCCAGTGCTCATTGTCTGGCTGCCTGAGTAACTAGAAATGGGCCCTGGGGACCCCTGTGGGAGGAGGCTGAGCACTAGATTAGAAGCCCTTGAGCCAGCCTGTAAAGCTAAGAAGAGCTTCTTATTTGCCTCATTCTCCCTGCCTTCTCTAAAAGCATCGAGCCCAGCACTGACACCTTGCAGGCACTCCATAATCTTGATGGATTGCACTGGCAGGTTGGAGGTGGTGGGCATTAAAGCTGCTGACTCAACCATTTTTAGCCTTGGGGTGGAAGGGTCTGCCAAGACCCCTATTGTTAGAAGGGAAGAAGCCTTGACTCCCCTCCCCCCCAAGCCCCTTCCCTCAGATGGCCCAGCCTCATCACCAGTAGAGCTTACTTAGGGATGAGGAAGGAAGGCCAATTGTCTCTGGAAAGTTGTAAATTTCTCATGTTAATTCATTATTGGGTCTTTTGCACATTTTCTTTTTGTCTGTGCTGCTGCCAATGCCAAGAAGGGATTTTGACCGATCTCTTGTAATCCCTAAGTCGTATCTCCTTATTTCAGTTGATTTTCTATGGCCTTTGATTCTATTGCTAACATCAGTCTAATTTTAAGCAAGTCCCTGCTGTGGCTTAGTAGATGCTTTAACTCAAGTCTTGATGGCTCCCTAATGTGTCCCCCATGGCATAGCCGCCAGCTTCAAAGTCTCTCCCAGCTCACAGCTACCCTGTAGTGGAGTGACTTCTACTGACTTCTAGTGGACTTCCGGTACCTTCACTGAGAAGGCTGGGGCCACCACGCCCTTCTCTTCCATTTCTATACATGCCTGTCTCTATCTTCATGCTCCTTCAAGGTGAAATCTCCTGAGCAATGCTCAGGATGCCTTCTTCTCACATCTCATTTCATCATCTATCCCCCTTCCCACAGAATGTCCCCTCTCATCTCTCTCCTTCTCCTATGTCTGCCCAGATGTTCAGGTCCTGCTTCCCGGAAAGCAGAGCAGAAGGAACACTCAGACAAGCACACTTGATCCTAATTCCTCTTTTGTTTCTCATTCTATTTCTCTTAGGCTTTTCTATCTCAGTCAACTTACTAAGCCTCTACATCCTCATCACCACCAAATGTTTTCCTCTGATTTCTGTTTCCATTACTCTGGAGTGTTCTCTGCAAAGCCACTCATGCTTTTATGTTTACCATTTCTACATGACGGCTTTCCATGTGGTTTCCTCGTGGACGTCATGACCATGAATCTTAATGTGGGAGGTCATGTGCTTCCCTACATTCTAAAGACCACCACCGTCTGCTTAATTCATTGACACCTGTTCCCCCATCACTGACTCATGGACACTAGTCTCCTTATGATTACCAGTGAGGTGCTAATTGCCGAGTCCAAAGAATAAACTTTATTCTTTCTGCTACATTTGACCCTTGGTCTCTTCTGTCCTTATGCAACTCTCTACTCCAGCCCTTTTGTTTGTTAGCCTCTTATTCTCTGGTTGTTCTGCCTTTGCCTCCTTTTGCTCCTTTCTCTCAACCTCCTCTTAAAAGGCTGGTCTTCTCTGGAATTCAATTCTTGATCCTTTTCTCTCCTCACTTGATAGGCCCTCCAGTGGCGATCTCACCCACTCCAGCTCTGACAGGTAACTTCCAAATCTGCATCTGCAAGACAGCCAGGTCTCTGCCTTCATTCCTTCTAGACATCTCCTGCCTCATAAGCTCCTTGACACTCAACATTCCCTCCCTGAAACATGCCCTTTCTCACGTCCCTCTCATAGTGACTGTGTCCCCCATTGATGTAGGCTTCAAGCCAGAATGTTCAGAATCCTGCTTGTCACCTCCTTCTTGTTGCTTCTATTCACTATCAATTACCAGTCCTGTCAATTTAACCTACTAAGTATTTCTCAAAATTCTTCCCTCTCTTCTCCCCAGAACTTCTGCCCCAGTTTGGGTCCTCATCATTTCTTGCCTGGATTCCCAATAGGTCCCGTGCCCCTAGGCCTTCCTTCTCAAATCAGTCCTCCTCAGAGCAGGAAGATCTATTTTTAAAACATGACTCTGACCCTGTTATTCTCCTGCTTTAATCACTTGGATAAAGTCCAAGCTGATTAACGTGGAGTTAAAGGCCCTTCATGATCTGCCACTGCCAATTCCTCCACACTCACACCCTACTGCAGGCTCCCAGAATCTTCATTCTCAGTAACATAGAACAGCTTGTGGCTACCGCTCTCCCAGTCTACACAGAGCCTCTGCTGCTGCTTCTGTCTATGAGGTCCCTCCTTCCTGAACTGTGAAGCCCTACCCCACTGCCATTGGCTAGATGAGTTCCAGGGTGTTAAGTGCCCTCAGTGCTTCCTTAATACCTGGCATACACTTCTATTACATAGTGTTTAGTGGCTTTTTATTATTATTATTATTATTATTGAAGTATAGTTGACATACAATGTTATATTAGTTTCATATGTACAACATATTGATTCGACACCTCCATACATTACACAACACTCCTCTGTCACCTTTTAAAGTTGTTGTGAGGGATCCCTGGGTGGCGCAGTGGTTTTGGCGCCTGCCTTTGGCCCAGGGCGCGATCCTGGAGACCCGGGATCGAGTCCCACGTCGGGCTCCCGGTGCATGGAGCCTGCTTCTCCCTCTGCCTGTGTCTCTGCCTCTCTCTCTCTCTCTCTCTCTCTGTATGACTATCGTAAATAAAAAATAAATAAATAAAAAAGATTTAAAGTTGTTGTGATATTATTGACTATATTCCCCATACTGTGCTTTTCATCTCTGTGACTTACTTATTTTATAACTGGAAGCTTGTGCCTCTTAACCCCCTTCACCTATTTTGCTCACCCCCACCCCTTCCTTTCTGGCACCCACCAGTTTGTTCTATGAATTTATGAGTCTGTTTCTATCTTTGTTTGTAGATTCCATATATAAGTGAAATCACAGGATATTTGTCTTATTTGACCTATTTTACTCAGCATATTACCTTCTAGGCTCATCCATGTTGTCACAAATGGCAAGGTTTCATCCTTTTATTTACTGCTGAGTAATATTCTATTGTGTATATATACATAGACCACAACTTCTTTGGTGGTTGTCTTTTATTTTTTCTGTTTCCCAACTATGCTTTAAGCTTCCTCTTAAACAAAAACTTAAGATTCACAGATTGATTTTGTAATCAATAGTAATTGTATAGTAATGGTCTTGGTAATAGACACCTTCAGGGATATACGTTGGAAGGCATTGTTATCCTCCTTGATACCTACATTTTTTTCCTCTCTCAATGAAAATTGACTATATGCTTACAATGGAAACTGGGAATCAATAGTAGAATGATGGGCAAGGTCTTTGATCTTTGGTGTTTACAGACAGGTGGGCTCCCCTTGGTAGTCCTAGCTCTTTGACTATTCTATAAGTCAGAGTCTTCCTAATACACTTATATTTTGTGCTTCTTTCATCTTTCGAGATGATGAACTCCACAAAGTATTACCCATCATGTGCAGTAAAGAGTAGACTGGCATGAAAGTTAAAGGCTTTATGTTTGGAGATATTAGAATTCAAACCTGGTTCTCCCACTTGCTGGATGCTTGAATTTGGTCTCATTATTTAAACTTCATCAGTTTCCTTATAAGTAAAGAAAGAATAAGAATGCCTGACTCCTAACATATGTATGAGTGTTGTATGTGATAACATTTGTTAAAAAACAAAATAAAACACTCAATTTGGTGCCTGGTACATGGTAACTCCTCAACAGGTGGACTACTTTTCTGATTGCTCAAATATCAAAGGGCTCAGCATAGGAAAAATCATAGGAATGAAGACCTTTGGCAAATCACTGAAGCTCCCCAGGCTTTGTAAAGTAAAGGGGTGGTAGATTGATCACTGCCTCTTCACCTATCACTCCTCTTAGAGAACCCACCCCACCCCAACTCCTGGAGCAGCCCTTTGTACTACGCCTCTAATTACCCCGGCCACAGCCCACAAGAACAGAGGCAGACACTCAACTCTAGCTGAACCAATAAGATTCTCTTCCCAGGAATTTGATATTTGGATACTAAGCAGTAATTCAAACCATAAGGGGAACAGGAGGAGAAAGGCAGGTAGTTGTGATAGAAGTCAGAAAGCTAAAGTTGTAAGCATAAGTGTGGATTATGGGAAAACCATGGAGTATATATAGAAAGAAGTGTGAAAGCAGAGGACAGAGCAGAGGGGAGAAAGATAGGTCATTCTGCCCTAACAGATGGAGAAAGAAATGTCAACACCTGGGATTCCAGTTTCAGGTCCCTCGTTCTGACGAAGGCTTATTTGTTTCCTGTCTTCGAACATCAGGGAAATTACCTGTTGCGTTTTCAAATTCTGTTCCTTGTCTGAAACTAGCTTGAATGGACTTCTGTTTCTAGCAATTAAATGATCCCTGATTTTGAAGGTTGCTTTAACTCAGAAACCACACACTATGGTTTTATACACTTTTTTGCATTTCCTGTCTCAGGATTTGGAAGAATAAGATGGTGGCAACTTTGTTTATGTTGTTCTTAATTATATGGACTTTGGTCATGTGTTTACACCTACAGAGTGAAGAATCTTGAATTTTTAAAGTTCTTTCTCCTCTTCTGGGACTCTTTGATAGATGTTAGATCTCCCCTTCCACGTGGGTGGTTTTTGTTTTTTGTTTTGCCAAAGGAGAAAAAAATCTGAATTCTCACAGAATTTTAAATTTAAGAGAAATTTAGATTTAAAAGAAGGTTAAGTTTAAAGGAAGATTAATGCTTGAGGTTATTTCAGATACCCAATATTTTGCTGATCTTTTGGGCCATAACAAGCAGACATTGAGCTTAGACATAATCTTTGATGAATCCAAGTTCCCTCCCCTGGATTTGGCTTTAAATCCTTCCATTTATTAAGATGCTCTAGAAGTTTTATCCCTAAACATTGTCCCTATTAAAATAGACTTGTCACTTCCTTTAAAAAAAAAAACACTGTGTCATAAGTTGGTTGCACTGGAAAGTATTTGCAACACTGTAACTAACAGAACACGTAAGTACATGCACTCCTGGGATGTGCCTTGTTCTGGGGATGCACTATCCAAATGGTAGCCACATATGTCTATTAACATTTAAATTCATTAAAAAATAAGATTAAACATTCAGTTTTTCATTGTCACTGTCCACTTTTCAAGTTCTCAATAACCACATGTGGCTGGCTGATGGCTACTATTATATTGGATAGTGAAAATACAGGTTTTCTCCATTGTTGCAGAAATTTCTATTGGACAATACTTTTCTTAAAAAACATTTTATTTTTTTATTTATAGACACACACAGAGAGAGAGGCAGAGACACAGGCAGAGGGAGAAGCAGGCTCCATGCAGGGAGCCCGATGTGGGACTCGATCCCGGGTTTCCAGGATCACACCCCAAGCGGTGCCAAACTGCTGCACCACTGGGGCTGCCCATCTATTGGACAATACTGCTCAGAGGGACCTAGTATCCAGGTCAAGGAAACCTGGAGTAGGAGGCAAGTCTAACAGATTTAGGAGTGACTCACGAGTGAAAGAGAGGCAAGATAAGTGACTCTTGGGGCAGGTGATACTTGAAGATAATGTCTATAAGGTAGCAGTGGCCCAATCAGCCAGCTGGACTGGAAGGACAGGATTCTAGCTCCCAGGGAAAAGGAGTATGTTAGCTTGTATAGACTGGGTTTGGTTATGGAACAGACAAACCTCCCAAACCCAGTAGCTTAATATACTAAATTTTTATTTATCTATCATGAAGGCCAATGAGGGCTAGATAGCCTTTTCCAAGGTTGCAAGAGAATTGAGAGATGGGGAATTTTTTTTTTGTAAGAGGAGTATAAGTTTATTATAGAAAAACAAAGTAAATACAGATAAGGGAGAAAAAGTAAAATAAAAATCTACTGGAATCCTACCAAAGCTAACATTTTGGCGTATATGTGCACACACAGTTATGTATGTTACATAAATTCTTATATAATATTACTTAAATATCTTTCTAAGATAATACATGTATTCTAAATCTCTGTTAATATCCACATCATATTGCAATGAGTTGGTATACTGTAGTTTATCATATTCTTTTCTGTTGCATGTATAGATTATTTCTAATCTTTTTCTGCCCTCAATTATTACTTTTAACAGTCTTGATTCAAAAAACAAAAAACAAAAAACAGTCTTGATTCAGAGGGCACCTGGGTGGCTCAGTGGTTGAGCGTCTGCCTTTGGCTCAAGGTGATCCCAAGGTCCTGGGATCCAGTCCCACATCAGGCTTCCCACAGGGAGCCTGCTTCTCCCTCTGCCTATGTCTCTGCCCCTCTCTGTGTGTCTCTCATAAATAAATAAATAAATAAAATCTTTAAAAAACAAAAAACCCCAGTCTTGATTCAGAAGTGAAAAACCTTTATTTCTCACAGTCTATTAGCGAAAGCTAATCACATGGCTCCAACTTCTCTTTAAGAGAGGCTTGGAAATGTGAATCATATGTGTATTGGGTTAGCACTAACATCTCTGCTTAAACTGGAAAGAACAAGGTAAGTCCCCAGCCCCATAAGTAATGATATTCTGTAAGGCAACCAAGGCAGGGACTTTCATCTGTGAGCTCTGTGGAAATAGAGACTATGCCAGTACTTATGTAGTACCTAACAAGCAGCAGGTACTTAATAAACAATTTCTGGATTGTTTATTTAGGTATTGAAGTGGGGCCCAGGATGGCCACTGGAAACATAAATGTTTTTCTACTGGAAAGAGGGCAGACCTGATGTGGAGGCTCAGGAGGTTGGGCTAGACTCCTTAAAGGCCCTCCGATTACAGATTGGTCCCAAAGCCAGGACTGAGCTTGCAGTTCAGGCCTTAGCCCTGGGGAGAGGGAGGCTGAAGGAATGAGCAGCCAGCAAGGTTGCTGTGTTTTGCCTATCCACACAGGTTCCTAAAGCCTTTCTCTAGTCTAATCTCTTCAGCTTGGTGCTTTACTTCTGGAAATAATTTAATGCCAACTGCAAACATGAAGATCTTATTGGAAAGGTCCTTATCAAGATCATTGGTAAAGACCAAGTACTGATCCTTTATGCTTATCTTTCCAGAGAAGTGACCATTCACTTATCCTTAGCCTTTATTTTATGTTTCTGAACCCATTCCTTGTTTCTAACAAAACCGCTTTCCTCACGTACTCATCATGCACCGATTTCTTATAGTCTTTGAAATGGAATCTTGCCAAAGGCTTATTGAAAGTCTGAGTAGATTACATCCACCAGTTCCCTTATCTACATGTCTATTTATTCACTTTTAGAACACCCATAAATAAACATTGGCTCTGTCCCAAGGTTCAATCCTTGGGGCTCTGTTCCTGTCTCTTTATTCTCTCTCTTAGGGATGACATCTCCTGTTAAAGCTTTAACCGCCTCCTCTCCAGGGATGATTTCTACAACACTGCCCTCTTTTCAAGCTTCAGGTCTGTATCTGCAACTGATGGCTCCCTCCCTATATGTCTAAAACGGAGCATAACACCTCCCCTCCAAAACTCACTCCTCATCCTGGCTCTATTTCTGTCAAGGTATCATCAGCCTTCCTAGTCACTGAGGCTTAGCACCATGACTCAGCTCTCCCTCCCTCATTTCATATCCAGTTAGTCATCAAGTCCTGTGCTGCCTTTGTCATGCCTCTCAGATTCTTTCCCTTTTTTCTTTCCCTTTTGCACTGTCACCACTCAAATTTAGGCTGCTATGGCTTTATTCTTGGAGTATTACAGGAACCATTTTGCTATGCTTCCTCTTCTAGCAACTCATCTTACATTCATTCATATTAAGCTACTGATTTGGAGACTATAGACCTTATCCAAATCCTAGTGCTATCACTTATAAGCTATGTGACTTTGGGAAATTTACTTTACCTCTCTGAATCCCAATTTTATTATCTCCAAAATATAATAATAATAATAATAATAATAATAATAATAATAATATGAAATCAGTAAGTGTTAGCTATTTTACTGTGTTTCAGGCATCATCCTGGGTATAATAGATATTATCTTATTTAATATACCACAATAAATGTACGAGGTAAGAATTATTATTATCCTCACTTTACAAATGGGGAAGCCCCAAAAAGTGAAATAATTTGTCCAAGGTCACATAGCTAATAAGTATCAGAGCTTATGTTCAAACCTAGGTAGTTTGATTCTGCAATCAGTATCTAAAAATTCTGCTGCTCTTCCTCCTAACATAATAGATACTTAATAAATGTTAGTTATATTAATAATCAAAATCCAAATGTATCTTTGATCCTCCTGCTAAAAAATCTCCAGTGGTCAGACTTTGTAGAATAAAATCCAATAAGTTTGAAATGGTATGATGGCACCCCCTTCTTAAAACATTTTAGTGTGTTCTCATTATGATTTTTTAAATCCATAACATATTTTTTATCTGCTTGTGATAGTGTCTTATGTATTAGAGTAACAATCTCACTAAGAAGCATAAAACCTGAATACAATTATATAATGTCTACTTGTAAGTATAAGAGAGCATCCTAGGTAGCCAGGCTATGCAGGGTTAAAACTCTAAAGAGATAAATGCATGTACCACAAAAGAAAGGCTTAAAGTTAGTTATCTAGCATTCGTTCCTAAAAGTTCAAAAAAGAACAATAATTAATCTCAAAGAAAGTTAAAGGAAGAAAAAATAAAAAGCAGAAATCAATAAATAGAAAATAAACGTACAATAAAGAAAACCAACAAAGTTTGGTTCTTTGAAAAATTTAACAAAATGGATAAAGTTCTAGAAAACTGATTGGGAAAATAGGAGAGAAGGAACAAATAACTCCTATCAGGAATAAAAGAGGAGTTAATACTACAAACCCTACAGATATTACAAAGCTAGCAAAATGATGTTATGAAATTATGAATGACTCTAAGTCAATAAGTTTGAAAATTTAGATGAAATGGACAAATTCCTAGAAAAACCCCTAAATTTACCAAAGCCAACATAAAGACAAATAAAAAATATGAACAATTCAATATTATTAAAAAAATTAATCCTTACTTGAGCTCTTCCATAAAGAAAACTCTAGGTCCAAAAGACTTCACTGGTAACTTTCAAAATTTTAGAAAAAAAAAAATCTGCCAATTTTAAACAACCTCTTTCAGAAAATAGGAAAGAGACACTTCTCAATTCATTTTATGAAGCCAGCATAACTTTGAGGGAAGGGGAGGGAAGGAAGGGAAGAAAGAAAAGAAGGAAAGAAGAAAGAAAGAGACAGATACAATTATTCCTCAGTGGGCAAAAGCTTGGACATGCATGCCATGGAAGAGAATATCCAAATGGCCAATATGTAAAAAATGATCAATTAATTGGTCATTGGGAATATAACTTAAAACTGCAATAAAGTATCATTACATGTACAAGATTAGTTAAAAAATTTAAAAACACAGTATCAAATGTCTCGGTATAGATCTTATATACTGCTGATGAGAGTATTATTGGTACAACTACTTTGGAAAACTTTTGAGCAGAATCTACTGTAGCTAAATAGACACATATTTATGACCCAGGAATTCCAATTCTAGGAGTATAACCAAAAAATAAAATAAAATAAAGTTTAAAAAAATGAGTTCTTCTAGTTCATATGTACAACCAAAGACTACAAGAATGTTGCTAGCACCTAGCTATTTCCAAAATCTTTCATCATTCCAAAAAGGAAACTCTGCATCTATTAACCAATAACTCCCCTTCCCTCCCTTTTTTGCCTGGCATTATGTAACTTAGCATAATGTTTTCAAGTTTCGTCCATGTTAATGCATGGAGTTGTGGCTTCTTAATTTTTTCATTGCTGTAGAGTATTCCATCCTATGGGTATATTACACTTTACTTTCCATCCTATTATTGATGGATAGTTTTTCTCCCAATTTGTGACTATTACAAGTAATGTTACTAGGAACATTTTTGCAGCCTTTTGGTGTTCACATGTGAGACTGTGGTAACTTTGTGAATAATAATTGAATACTTAGGATTTGTGTTCTTCTCTGAAAGTTATACTTCAATAACAAAGTTTATTTTTTAAAAAAAAGCAAGGGGTAGGGGAAAAAGGAGCAAAGAAGAGAAAAAGAAAATTCATGGGGTGACTGTAAAGCCTCATGAAGTCTGACCCTGAACAAGCACCCTGGCAACATTGCTGACTCAACAAAGCCATTTTAGTTTCTTAGTTCTTGAACCAGGAGACTTTGGAGAAGACATGAAGCACCTTCCTCGGGATCCTCCTGAGCAAGAAGGTGAGTGGCAGAGGGGGAGGGAGAGACTATCAGGCTAACCTGGCCCTCTGCACTATGGGCCAGCCATCAGTGTGGCCTTTCTTGTCTTTCTACATCTCCCAGGAGAGTATGGGGAAACAAGACCAGCATAGTACACTTCTGGAAGGGCTTCCAAAGCTCTCTGAAGATACTTGTCTGGGACTCTCAGTGCATCCAGGGTACGCAGGAGGCTGGCAGGGTCTTCCTCCTCCCAGTCAGTGGTTGGCTGGGCTGTGCTGGCCTCATCTTGGGGTGCAGTAGGTGGATGGGTACTGGGAGGGCTCCATTTGTTTCTGTCTTCCCTAGGCTCTCCTGAGCTGAGAAGAGACCCAGCCTCATCATTGTCCTCTTCCTCTTTCCCTGGCCTTCATTACATTCCTTACATATTTCTTGTCCCTTCCTAGCTCAGGGTCTTTGCACATATTCCTGCTGCATAGAATATCTTTGCTTCTCCTTTGTTACCTAACAACCTCTTCCTTCAGACATCAGTTCAATCCCCACATCTTCAGGAAAGCTTGCTCTCACTGGCCTGTCTCAAACACTCTCATCTCATCACGCTGTTCTTGTTATAGCTCTTAACCAGTTTCACTTTGTGAATGCTTGCTTCATTTCTGTGTCCCCCCCGCAGCCTACAAGCTCCATGAGGGCAGGACAATGTGGCTTTGTTCACCTTTTAAATCTGATGATAGCACAGTACTTAGCAAGGAGTGGTTGCTCGTATATCCTGAATGAATGAATGCATGCATGCATGCATGCATGAATGAATGAATGGGTGAGTGAATCCAAGGTTGTCCAACCATCTGATACAAACCCTATTCTTGTCTGTTCCTTTAACTTACCTCTGTGTGGGCCACCCTCCCCTCCTCCAGCGCACACACACATGTATGCGCATGCCTAACCCTCCATTAGGTCACTGTGCTCTCCTCCTCCTCCTCCCGTCCTCCAGCTCTCATTTTCTGTAGTGCTCATTGGCATGGGCTAATGCCACGATGCTGTAAATGGGATCCCATGAAATTGGGAAGCAGCCCTCTCTGTACACCCATCAGGATGAGCAGGGATGGGTGAGGAAAGCTGATTGCGTTTCTCTGAGACTTGCTACTTGATTGATCTCCTCTGTGCTTGCTGGCCTGGGTGGTTACTCCTGTCGCCCTGGACCAAGCAGGATGCACCGGGGACCTTTTCAAGCTGCCATTAGGACAGCTTAAGTGAACTTCAGTCCAGTCGTGAGTGATTGGTGCTTCCCTCAGCTCCGCCCTGCCATCAAGCTCCAGTCTTTCCAGGGAATGAGTTTGCTGTTCTGGGTCGTGGTTTTAGTATTCCAGTCAATTTCCCACTCATCACATGGCCCAGTGGACCGGGTCCCAGAGCCCAGGATCCCAGCTCCTCATCCTGCCTCTCCCATCCCTCTAAAAAACTAATGGGGTTTCTGAAGGCAGGAAGAATCAGAGGCGCTAACCAAAGAGGCATTTATTAATTTCTGTACAAGATAGAGATAATGGGGGCGATGGCAGTGATGGGGTGAAGGGGGCGATGAGGATGATGGGTAAAGGGGGGCAGGCGATGGAGATGAAGGGGGCGATGGGGTGAAAGGGGTGATAAGGATGATGGGTTCTGTCTTCCTTGGGCATGAGGAGCTTTCAGAAGCAGAGTAACTCATTTCCTGCTTTAAGGTAGTCCTCCTCCCTGCTCCCCCTGAGTGACAGACAGGTATGTTGTCATACTGCTTGCTCGCCCCCTCCACAGTTTCTCTAGAAAGTTCGCCTCTTGTAGCTAAACTGGATTCTTTTGCTTCATTTAAATGTTTACTCTGATTCCTCCATTCCATAGACAGAAAGTGGCTTCTTGGAGGGCCTTCGCGTACTCCTACTTTCATTCATTCTGCACATACTCGCTGTGTGAACACTGTGTGTGCCAGGCCCTATGTGGAGTAGGTGGTGGCAACATGACAGACATGGTCCCTCGCGGAGCTTCACATTGATTGACAATGAACCGGCAAATCATTACCAACTGTAGTGAGTGAGAGGAAGGGAAATCGGCTGTTGTCACGGGGAGCAGCAGGTGGGGGTGGAGGAGGTGGGGTTGGCGGGGTTGGCGGTTGTGCTTTAGATTTTTTAATTTAAATTTATTTTTTATTGGTGTTCAATTTGCCAACATATAGAATAACACCCAGCGCTCATCCTGTCAAGTGCCCCCCTCAGTGCCTGCCACCCAGTCACCCCCACCCCCCGCCCACCTCCCCTTCCACCACCCCTAGTTCGTTTCCCAGAGTTAGGAGTCTCTCATGTTCTGTCTCCCTCTCTGATATTTCCCACACATTTTTCTCCTTTCTCCTTTATTCCCTTTCACTATTTTTTATATTCCCCAAATGAATGAGACCATATAATGTTTGTCCTTCTCCGATTGACTTATTTCACTCAGCATAATACCCTACAGGTCCATCCACATCGAAGAAATGGTGGGTATTTGTCGTTTCTAATGGCTGAGGAATAGGGCCCAGGGAGACCTCTCTGTAGAGGTGTTGTTGAAGCTGAGAAGGAGCCAGGTGCCGGGCGTGAGCCTCGTTGAGAAGGGCATCTCCAGGGGCAAGGGACAGCTAGTGTGAGGACACCAGGCCACAGAGGCGGTGCCCAACCCAGGTCCTGGCCCTCCTGCAGAGGACACGGTGTACCCTGCGGCCTCTGGCTCTTTGACTTCTCACCACTGTGAGGCAGGAATCCCTCCTCCACACAAACGGCTCTTTCTCCTCTGGCAGACGCCTCATGCCAGCCCACCCAGGCCTGCCAGCAGCGTCAGCTGATCGATCGCTGGCAGTCACAATCAGCAAAGAGGGAGAGAGTTAGGGGCAGTGAAAATCACAGAGGTCATCCTGCTAGGGCGATGGGCACGGGGAGGACATTCTTTCTGCTCTCGTGTCTCCCCACATCCCAGGGGACAAGGAGTGGTACCAGTTGCTGCCCCCACCACAAGTGCTTGCATTCCTGTGGCAGTTTACCATTTTAAATGCTTTTCCGTGCCTTCCCACATGTGGTTCCCCCCACTTCCTTTTTCTGAGGAGCACATCAACGACTGCATGGTGCTAGCATCTTTCCTTCAGACCCACTCTGCCAAGAGAAGGGCTAAGGGGGCGAGAGGCCCAGCAATGGGTTATAAGATGGTTTGTGCCTGACTGTGTAGCTGCTGTTGGCTGCCTACTTTTAGGTCATTCCTCTTTTGTCTTCCCAACAGAGTTGTGGCCTTTATTCAGGTGGAAATGTCCCCAGCACTGGAGGGTGAATCATAATCTGTTTAAGCCAATCATGGAATTCTGGTCCCTGTTTTGGCTCAGGGATGGGCGTTCAGTTCTGGACAATGAGATACAAGTAAACACTTGGGAAATCCTGAGAAAGATTTTTACTACCTGGTAATAGGAGAGCTAAAGAAAAATATATCTCTCATTTTACCCCTACATTCTTCCTTCTAGGTTGGGACACTGATTGGTGAAGATGTGATGCTTGGTGCTTTGGCAGCCATTTTGTGATGATAAAGGCTACAGAGCAAAGGATAGACAAAGCCAGGGGAAGATATCTGCAAGCAGAGTCAATCCTGGAATCTCTAGGCTTTTGATATATAAACAATACATGCTGTTGAGGTTTAAACTTAAAATCCTTGTTCCTCAAAGCGTGAGGGCTAGACCAGATGCATCAGCATCACCTGGAAGCTTGACAGATATGCACAATCTCAGGTTTCACCCAGACCTACTGCACCAGAAGCTGCTTTCGAAAAGGTTCCCCAGGTGACTTATGTGCGTGTTAAAGTCTGGAAAGCACTACTTTAAGACAGGGTAAGTTAGTCTGATTTTTCTGAAACTTGCAGTCCCAAGCACGCTGTTAGCACACCCCCGTGCCCAGGTTTTCTTAGGGCTCTAGGAGCAGTCATCTGATTCCCAGATTCCAGAAAGCAGATGCTCACCCCTATGTCTCCATGTAGGGTCTGAACTCTAGGACAGGCATGTAAAAGAGACTGGTACAACCCTTGCTGCTGCCCTGGAGATAAGCAGGGGTATCCCAGGCAAGGGTGAGTGGCTGTAGATGAGAGGCAACCCCAGGTCTAAAAGGAAAGTTCTCAGGCTACAGACAGGATGCAGGGTTAGGAGCCGATGAACAGAGTGGGCTACACATAAGGCGGTGGGGATGGGTCCAGGAGGTCTGTGGGGCACCTGATGGAATGTACTAAATTTCTGGAGATTGAGGAAGGAGCCAAAGTTAAAAGGAGTGACTCTGGGGGGCCACTTTGCCCCAGGATAGATGGGCTGGCCTAATGAAGATTGCCTGGCTCCCATTATGAAGATGCAGTTTCAGTTTTGGAACCTGGTAACTTTTCCAGCCCTTGGGGATACACCTTGGCTTTCTGTTCCATTTTGCACCCCAATAGTTTGGCCTGTCTTTGTGGGAAGAATAAGGGATAGTCTACTTGATGTCAGGTCTTGGAAGATTTTCTTACGCCCAGCTGGACAGCAGGTTCTGCCTTGGGAGGAGGACCGGTATAGCTCCTAAAGGCAGGGGGGCATCATCTAATAGTGCTTTTATGACTGGGGGCCTCAGTGTGGGACTCAGGCATGTTCATTCCTGCAGAGGGTACCATCCATGGTGATTGGCTTATTCTCAGAATTCATATAAGTAGCTTAGAGTATGAAATTTGCAGTCAGACACAGCTGGTTGGAATCCTGGCTCTGTTGCTCATTAGCTGTGTAGCATCAGACTAATTAACCTTTCTAAATCTCAGTTTCTTCATCTGTGAAATGGGCATAACTGTACCCACCTCCCAAGGTTGGCATTAAGACTAATTGAGAGAGTCTGTGTCTAGCCCCCAGGAGACACCCAATAAATGGCAGCTACCATTATTAATATTATATGTGTCTTAGAAAGGGGCCATCTGGGTGAGCCCACATGCCTGGGAGCCAGAGGCGTGGGCTGGGAACCAGGGCACTTGAGGCCTGGGGTGTGGGCACTGGAGCCTGGATTCCCAGGCTGGACTCATCCTGACCACCTGACTGGATGAACCAGATAGAAAGAGAAGTTGGATCTTCTTTGCTGTCCCAGAAACTAACTCCCTCGGCATGGCCCCAACCCACCCAGCTGTGAAATTGAGATCATTACCTGCTTCCTCACAGCTCCCTTGACTGGTTCTCTCATCATTCTTGAAGCAGGTGCATGGGGGTGGGGCGGGGGGGGCACTGCCCCTCAGCCCTGTGTCCTGCCTGGGATCCCTCTGGAATAGCCCTTTGTTTCCTGTGGTGAGCTCTTGGGACAGGCCCTTCTTCACTTCCACACCCTCCTCGCCCCCCCCCCCCCAGGGGCTTCCTGCTGAGCTCATGCTGCTCCGTGTCTGTCTCACAGACCCTGGAAGGGATTCGGGTGTGACTGGGTCTGACGAACTACTGGGCTGGTGGGCAGCCCCCTTTCCTGGTGGCAGTGGCACATGGAGAAAGGAACAGAAGACCCTCTCAATTGCGATGGAGCCCAGCATGGTGTGTGAGGTGGCTTCCGCCGATGCTGCGGGTCTGGGAGCACGGGGTCAGAGCTGGGAGGCATGGAAGGCACTAGAAGGGGGGAGCTGCACCCTTGTGAGGTCTGGAAGGCTGTGAGAGGCAGAATGGGAAGACACTGAGCACAGCTGGGGCTCATACTGCCCCAGGGCCTCACTTCCAGGTACCATCACAGTGGGGGTCAGGGCTTCAACACCTGAGTTCTGAAGCCACCCAACACTTTACACCACTGGGAAAATATGAGCTGCCCTGGGGGAGACTCAACTCCCTCCGTCCATTTTCCCCTCTTCTCCATTCCAGACTGGTCACATGTTGTTGGCATAAAGGGCTTGATGCCACCTGTCTCCCAGAAATATTCACCCGGGGAGATGTCTGCGTACGACGGCACTTGCCCCTCTAGGATGGGGGCAGCCCACACTTGCACATGTGTTCAGAAGGCAGGTGTCTCTCATCTCCCCGACATGTGTCCCCCCAGGTCTCCCCCACTGCCTCTTCTCTCACTATGCTTTCTCCTTGCTGATTGCATCCAGCCCCAGGACCCCCAAATCCAACCACTCACACTTGACATCTTCACTTGGATGTGAAGATGCATTTTATTCAGCTGAACAGAGCTCTTCATTGCCCTGCCCTGCTTGACACTGCTCCTCCTGGGCTTCCCCACAGTGGGGAGCACCCCATCTACCCAGTGGTTCAAAACAGACACTTTGGATAAATCGGATTCCTCACCTTCTCTCATCTTCCACATCCAATTCACCAGCAAGAGCCATTGTCTCCACCTCCAAACTACCTCCTGCACCCGGAACCTACCCTTCACATCTGCTGTAACCTCCCTACACAAAACCACCACCATCCTCCCCTGACCTCTGCGAGGACCCCCTAGCTCATCTCCTTCCTTCTACTCTTGCCCAGCAGTCTTCCAATGGAACTCTGAGTGGGCTTCTGAAATGCATGATCAGACGTCACCTTCAGTGGCCTACATCTAGACTAAAGCCACAGGTCCTGGGGTGCCTCCTCCATTCTGCCTGCCTCTCTGCAGTCTCTGTCAACCCTCCACATTCTCACTGCTTAGAAGGCCCTCCTTCCAGACTCCCATGTGGCCGAGTCCTCTATACAATTTGGGGTTCCACTCAAATGTTTCCTCTTCATGGAGAATTTCCATGAATCAAACTTAAATACCCTTCATGCCAACTCAGCTACTCTTGTTTACTACTTCTGCTCTTTCTTATCTTTGGACCACTTATTATTATTTGTGATTATCTGATTTGATTATAGGTTATCCAACCCCTCATGTGTACACCACCTCTCCAGCATTTACAACAGAGGTAGAATAACCAATGGCCAATACATATATCCTGAGTGAATAAATGAAGGAAGGAATGAATCACGTGAAACCCTTCTAGAAGCTGTTTGTGGTAGAAAGATGGAAGTAGAAGAAGAGGCTCGGTTCTGGAAGGGGCCTCTGTCTGATAAGAGTTTTCACCTCTTGAGTGCTATCTGTATGCCAGTTCTTCACATGTAGTGTCTCACTGAATCTTCAACCGCCCTGAGACACATCCACTAGTAGGATTTGTCATTTTATATATGAGAAAAGTGAGGTGTGCAGAAGTTTAAGAACTAGCTCAGTGAACGGTATAGATGGGACCCACCCCTGTATACCATCTGGCTCTCAAGAACTTCCTATGGCCCCACTCATAGGCCTCCTTTGACTCTGGGGGAGTCACGGTTGCTGTAATGCCAGTCTTGGAAGATGCTGGCTTCTGCCCCAGAAACGAAGAGGGTGGCAAGAGTTGCCTTCTGCATGTTTTCTAAGAGGTCCTAAGGTCAGGGGAGCCCTGCAGAGGCCACTCTGCTTTTCCTGACCTCTGTACAGCAGAGAACTGCTAAGGGGCTATCTTCTCCCTTTCCTACACATGGGAGGCAGCCATACAGATTTAAGGACAGCAGGAGCAATAAGTGACAGTGGTTCCTGAAGTTGAGGAAGGGATGAAATGACTTCTGCGGGGCCATACCATCACCTAAGTATTGATCCTGTGAAAAGTAAGCATATATAAATCTGTACTGAGGCTCTAGAAACTTCTCCTGTCTGGCTGTAGAGAGATTGACCACCTGCTCTTGAGCTGTCTCAGTTCTGGCTGCTGCTAGGGGCTTGGCTGGTGCCTGTGACCTTGGGAGGGGTCCCCAGGGTGCATTCAGGAAACACCACATTGAGTAATGGAAGTCTCCATCAGAGTCCATGATAGATCTGTTTTCAGCTGCTCCCTGTTGGGGTGTGATTGATTCCCGGGGAGCCTGTATCCCTTTTCTGACTTATTGAGTGTGGGTGATGGATTTTTGACAAGATTGATTTTGACCTGAATACTGCTGAGCTAAATGAATCAACACTGTCAATTTCTCTGCCCGGTTCTAAAGAATAGTTAGGTGGATAAGGACATTTTTCTTTCAATTGAAATACTTTTAGCTACCCTGGCTGCCCAGCAAAGGCTTCCCTCTGCCAGCACCCACTGGCTGCCCTTGCAGCTGTCCCTTCTTGGAGGCACAGGCAGACAGGTCAGCCCCTCCCTTCCTCTTTGTTCTGGCAAGGCTGGCTCCCAGGTCAGGCCCACTGTCTGTGCCCGCTGGGCCCCCCTTCTCTCATGGGGCCCCAGCCAGCAATGTGAGCCGTAATTGGGGTTGGCTGTGTGACAAGGACAGAGATTTTTGTCTCATCTCCTGCTCTCATAGCTGTGATTCCTAAATTGACACATTACTTACTTTCCCCCAAACCTACAATAAGTATCCAATCTTTAAGGCGTTGCTGATGTATAGCTACTATCTTCTCGGGATGAGATCTTCACATTAATCTTTTTGCCCTCAGCATCTAAGGAGATATTCATGTGACTGATCCTAAGACATCCCAGTGCTCCTGCCTGTCTCTGCCTTCCCGTGATCCGATTCTTCCTGCTGCATCCACTACCAGGCTTAACTGTGGGCTCAGGCTTCCTGAGCCCAGAGAGAAAGGACTGAGGTAGATGCACGGAGTGCTGAAGGGCTTGGGGACAGGGGAGTTTGGAGTTGGGATTGAGCATTGCTCTAGGCCTCCTCTACATCTGCAGAATGGTTGCCCTGAGAAGTGGGCATTGTTGTCCTGACATTATCTATAATATTTAGGATATTAAATAAAATGAATGATATTATAGTGATAATTTATACATGAGAACCACCATTGGGTGCTAAAGACTATTTGAGGGGCACATCACCTGTTGCTCTAAGGATTAGAGACCAAATGCCATTAGATGCATTTTGCAGATGAGTCAACTGGGCTGCCAGGAGTTTCAATAACTGCTCAAGAGAGCCCAGCCATTCAAGGGGTCTAGGATCACTGTGCTCTTTCTATGATGCCCTATTACTTTGCCCCGCAGTGGAGCTAAGATCTGAATCATACACTCAGCTCAGATAGCTCAGGTAGGACTTGGCCAGACTCCAATGGAAGGAGCCCAAGGAGCCTCTTGGGCTCCCTAGTCCTTGACCTTGTTCTGGCCCATCACCCATGAGCTCTTGCCCAGGACCCACCTTCCTGCTGGACCTCTTACAACTCTGGGCCTTGTGGTTATAGCACTGCTCCCTGGGCTTTCTTCCAGCTCCCAGCTCCTGGCTCACCTTGTGGCTCTCTCATTGCCTAGCCCATTTTCACCTTGCCTTCTAAACCCATTACTCTTCAATGATTATGTGAAGGATGCCTCTAGCTTCCAAGGCAGCTCTCTAACTCATCCTCCGGGAGACCTCAGCAGCTAGTGGCATAACCTAGCCTTCACCTAGCTCAAGAGAAGTGTGCCTCTGGCCCTGTGCCCATGCCTAGTTAATGATCCAAGGGCCAGGACCCAGGGCTCAGTGCAAGTCTGAGGCTTTTATCATGACACATTTCCCCCTCCAGCCATTGTCTCTCTCCACACAAACTCATCAACATGTCCACAACTTTATTTGGCTTTGCTTATATTGTCCCTGAATCAGGGATACTTGCTGAATTGATGTGGGGAGGTGGGGTTTCCTGAGTGCAGGCTTAGCCTGAGGACTATTATAGAGCAGAATATTCTAGAGAGACAGCTGAGGGCGATAATGAAATGGACATTTCTGTGGTTTTCTCATGGACAGGTCCCTCTGAACCACTAACAGGTCACAAGCATGGTCCCAAGAAGGCGGGACTCTTGCCTGAAGGAGGAGTCAGACACCCCTGGGTGTGGCCAGGAGACAGGGATTCAGGAGGGTGGTTCAGGGGCTGTGAGAGGGCGGAAGGGCAGGGTAGAGGCTGCAGCTGAGGCCTATAAATCTGCAGGCCTTTCAAGAGCACAAAGCCTCAAGCAGCAGACCCTGTGGGGTGTTGGGGGAGGCCCATTGGACAGGAGCTGGGAGCAGGGAGAGGGAGGGAGAGGAGAGAGCTGAGACCAGCTAAGTGGGTCCTCCCATGGAGGGAGAGGCGGGAGGTCCCTGGTTCCTGTCAGACTCGGAGTTAGTCTGGGTTCAGCATTTTTTTGGTGCACTGTCAATCCTTCCTCCTAGTTACCTCATCTCCTCTGGGCCGGCTAAGGTAACCGTGAGGAGGCTCCTCATTGTCTTACTGAGCTAGTGAAAGCCAAGTTACAACTTTTCTGGAAAGCTAGCAAATTCCCAGGGGGGAAAAATGCAGAGACTCTAGACGAACTGGGGCTAGGTGGGTCAGAGCACTCTCTTCTAGCAAACTCCTGGGTCTTGGGCCCCTGGGGTGGGAGTTTCTGCCCTGGGCTGGTCCCTGCCCAGCCTGTGAAGGGTTGGAAGCCCGTTCCCCTGGACTCCCTCCCCAGCCCCACTCTCACTCTGAGTGATTTGATTTGTGCTGAGAGGAGTACAAACACCCTAGGGATCAGAGTGGATAATTCTGGACTTCTTCCATTGGGGTCATCTTACTGACTGGTTATTCATCTGGGTCCAGTGGGAGAAGGGAGGGGGACAGTAGCAGTGTGCTGCCCGTTAACTCCTTCATCGCTGGCCTGGCCGCTGCCTAGTTGATGCGGGAGCTTCCAGGCAGCAGCTATTCCCCAGGGCTGGGTACAGCCGACCATAAGCAGGTCTGGCGTTTCTGGTGGGGTTGGTATCTGGGCTGTGGGTGGGTCCCTGCTCTGTCCTCCAGTCTACAGATCTAGCCTAACACGTTCAAGGAACTACTATGGGCCTGGCCTCTGCTTCTTCAATATCTTGCATTCATCTGACGTAGAACAGGCAGGTTATAAAAAAGATAAATGATTTGCAGAGAAAAATTTCCCATGCCAGGAGAAGAGGCAGACAGAGATAAATGAAGGGAACTGCTTCCTGAGATCCGTAGTCTCTTCCTTTCCTTTGCAGGGGCCAAAGCGTCTGCGATCCGCTTTCCATGGAGCATCTCCCTCTGAAGAAGCAGGAGGATGGAAGTGAGACTACAGGGGTGCTCCTGGGACAGGAGATGTGACAAAACCAGAGAGGAGACCCAGACTCTAGCTGGGTGGAGGGAGGGATGTTGCCCAGGGGTGCTGGCTCTCAGCTGTGAAGGAGGAGTGGGAATGGTCCCCAGGCCTCTGACCTTGACTGAGAGCACCTCTGCAGCCCTCCTCTCCAGCGGGCCCCACAGCAGCCTCGCCACCAGCTTTCACAGATGACGGATCACACTGAAATAACTTGTTCCGAGGGTAGTTGGTGATCAATGACTCAAACTAAGCCTCAGAAAAGGTCTCTTTCCTCCCTGACACTTTATAGGTTTCTTAGCTTATCTCCTCCCTGGATGGCTGTATAAGCCAGATGATGGCTACCTGAACTCTCTAGAAAAAAAATTGAATTCACAAAGGATTTAAGGGCTGAGCCCCTGGATGGATTGAGGGTCCCCACACCCAGACCCCAGCATCATCCTTTCCAGGCAGACTTCTACCACTTCTCCACCCAACACTCTCTTTCTGTGTCTGCTGCCCCTGCCTCCCTGCACCCCAGCCTTCCTCCTCAGCTCAAAGGGTTTCAGCTTTTAAATCAGGTTATCTCTCCCATCTGCATTCCTGGTAACTGAATTATCTTTGAAGGAGTACACAGAGGTCTGGGCAGGGTGGGAGGGGCTGTCTGGGCTGGGGACTGTCTTCCTGGCTGCTCCCAAGCATGGTCCTTACAGCCCCCTCCCTGGTGCCTCGGTCCCCTTCCTCCCTCCTCAGCAGCATCTCTCAGTCCTGGAGCGAAGAGGGCAAAGCGGTCTTCAAAGATGCTGCCTATTGCCCAGCTGGGCAGAGAGCCAACAGGTCAGAGAGGTCGGCTCTGTTCTTGGCAGGAAATGAGGGGCCGCCATGGAAATGCCACCCAGGCTGGGACCAAGATCAGTGGAGTGGCAGCCCTGAGTGGGTGAGGTGGAGGGAAGAGAAGGGCGGCCCAGGCCCCTTCCCTGGCAGCCTCAGTCCCTGGGACCTGCAATGGTCAGCATTCCAACATTCTAGGCTGAACTGCCTGGGAAACCTGTTTTTTGTCAGTAACTTTTGAATGTCAGGGAACCTACAGATCAGCTAGGAAGAGCTATGGAAATGCTGCTTCCTGAGCCCAAGAGTTGTGAGCAGCAGGTGACAGGTGGGATGTGAGGATGAGTCCTTTAGCAAGCCGTCCCAGGAAGTTGCAAACTTGGAGAAGTATGGTCCAGGGATTCATATAAAAGGGCTCATAGGATCATCAAAGCCCTTTTATAGCCCAGAGTGGGATTAATACATACTTCCTCAACCTCGAAAGCTGAGTTCCTCTAAGTAGGGTCCTTAGATCACTCTCCCCCACCCCCAAAACACTCACCCAGTAAAACCACAAGGGGTGTTTGCTGAAAGGCAGGTTACAGGTTCCCAATGCAGATGTACTGAATCAGATTCTCCAGGGACGGGGGCTGGAATATGCATTTATAATCAATGCTCCAATGAGAATAATAAGAGCCTAGGTTCATATGGCACTTACTCTGTACCAGTTTCTTTAATCAATATTAACTCATGTAATCTGCATAACAATTTGTGAGGTGGGTTGTATTACTGTTTCATTTAGCAGAGGATAAAACTGAGGCCCAGGGAGATTGTGCAATTCCTTAGTCATTAAACTGGGATTCAGACCCCGTGGGCAGCTGCCAGAGCTGAGCTCCCGACCATCACACCCCACAGCCCTGCCACTTCACATGGGGGCTAATGCTTCCTCCTCTCAGAGTTTCAGCTTCTGACTAGCTCTGCAGCAGAGGGAGGAATCTGAGTGGGAGCTAGCACTGCGGTCATTGACAGTAGAGGCCAGGGTGTAGTTGATGGTCTAGGAAGACCACTGTCCTAGGAGTCAGGAGGCCAGGCTGTGCTGCTAAAATGCTGGAAAACTTCAGGCAGGGCCATTTTCCTCTTGAGGTCTCAGTTCTAGCCATCTGTCAAGAGGATGCTAAGCTAGATGGCTTTTAAATTTCTTCCTGGCTCTGACATTTGAAAAATATGTGCATTCCTCTTTTCTGAGCAGCTGGGGCATTTTCCTGGGAGACCACGTGTGTGTGTGTGTGTGTGTGTGTGTGTGTGTGTGTGGGCACACGTGCATGTGTGTGTATGTGTGCAAGGGCAATTATATGTAGGCGAACCATCTCCGGATCAAGAGTGGCCAGGCCTTAGCATTTGGCAACCGTAAGTCTGAGTATATTGCAGGCCAGATCAGTGGCGAGAGGATGGGACTTACTGGGGCAGAATTTGCACGAGCACCAGGGCTGTTTCTGTCTTGACTGTCTAGTTTTGTCCTGAAACAATGCCCTCAGGCTCTCCTGGGGGAAGAATGAGAAGAAAAGAGATGGAAAGCTGTTGCAGTCACACAGAAGCAGCTTCAGGGAAGCAGAGGCCAGAAGCACGCCCCAGCTTGGAGCTGACTGCACGGTCGTCAGGCCCGCTCAGAAGCCGGTTCCATGGGGCCAGCCATTCTTCTATAGTCTAACTCAACTCTGTGGGTGGACTCTGGCCTTTGAACGCTGTGAGAATGCTCCACCGGGGACAAGCCAGTGCCATCCCCACCCTGTACTGTCCTTACAAAGATTCAGCTACAGTATGATACATAAGATAGTGGCCAACACTGGTCCTTTTCTGATGCTGCAGCTTGCTCTGCAATCCTTTAGTCCCAAGAAAACGGATGCCAGGGAGCCCATGTGCAGGGCCTTATTGGACAAGCCCTCCCACACAGCTTTCAGTAGCGGTCTGCTGAACAGAGCAGTCGGAAGCTGTAGGAAGGGGCTGCAGTGTGTGGGCGTGTGTGTGTGTATGTGTGTGTGTGTGTGTGTGTGTGTGTCGGGGTGTGGGCAGCTCCTGGAGTCTGATGAGAGGCCACCTCCAGTCTCAGCTCCTGCTACCAACCATGGGCCATCTGACCCTTCGGAGCTCCCTGGGGGGACAGGCAGTGGGTTCAAGGTCTCTCCTGGTTCCCTGCATGGACCAGGGCCACTTCATGTTTGGACATGGCTGGTGGCAGGGCAGGGATTCTGATACATTTAGGGGCTGGACATTGGCCAAACAACCACTTCACAGGGTGGAAGGGTTTGTTTTGAACCAGTATCTTGTCTTAGTTCGGGCTGCTAGAACAAAGTACCACAGACTGAGTGGCTTATAAACAACAGAAATGTATTTCTTAGAATTTGAAGCTATAAGTCTGAGGTCAGGGTGCCAGAAGGGTGACTTCTGGTTGCAGATTGCCACCTGCTCTTGTGTCCTCACACAGTAGAAAGAGGTTATGGGACATCTCTAGGGTCCCTTTTATAAGGGCACTAATCCCATTTGTGAGGACTCCACATGACGGGGATTGGGCTTCAACATGAGAATTTGCTGCAGGGGTGTGTGGGGGACAACGTTCAGTCATGGCACATCCCTTGGGGTATGCTGAGAAACCACTGGCCCATGGTCATCTGTGCGTTAGCATTCACTGTGGGGCAAGGGGGCAAGGTGGAAGTTGGGGGCCAGCCTGGGGCCCGTAAGGGAAGTGACCCCAGTCCCCGCTAATGGAGCCATTAGGGGGGGGCTACTGTCTCCAGAACCGTGTCCAGAGGGCAGCATCTCTGCCCGCATCACTCCACATAGGACCAGGACTCAGAGCTATGATATACCCTTGATTCCAAGTCTGCTGCTTCAGGGGAGGGGGAGACTGGCTAAAGGAGCCAAACTTTGCTCGTGGAAACGGGTCTGTTGCTCAGGGTTCCTGGTGCTTGGATGGCTCTGTGATTCCTCCTCTGTGGAGCCCTTCTGGACTCCGCTGCTCTGGCTTTAGTGTTCTTTCCCCTATACTCAGCTCTGTGCTCTCTCATGCCACAGGGTGGCAAGTCAGTCCTCATGCACAGACCCCAGAGCAGAGGCCCCACCTAATTCATCTTTATGCTGCCAGCACATAGCAGATCTGCAGCGGACACTTGGGGCTGACAGCTGCTCCAGTGAATCATGGAAACAGCGCCCGCCCTCGGTGGGCAAGGACTCCAGCTGCCTGAGGCTCCACCCAGGATTGGAATGGGAATCAGGAGCTCCCCCTGGACCTCCTCCCCAGGCCCCTGGGAGGCAGCCCCCACCTCTATCCTCCAGCCTGTACATCCAGGCAGAGATGAAGTGTTGTTTGGCGTCAGGGGCTTTCCTTGCCATGAGTCAGGTAGAGAAACAGCTTGCTTCCCAAGGAGAAAGTGGAACTTTGTAGGCACACAAGGGTAAATATTGAGTGTGATATGGTGCTAATTAGCTGCACAAAGGCCATTAGCATTAATGAGATCTGTCTCTGTGGCCGGTTCCCACCGCAGGAAGCAGGCAGCCCCATTCCTCTGGTCCAGGCTCACTGGCTCACTGCTCTAGCTGCTGCTGCCAGTCTTTATGATGCTCTCTCCTTGGAAAAAAGGAGAAAAAACAACCCAGCTAGAATCACAAAGAAGCCCCCTTTCACATTTCCTTGGATCAAAACCAAAAACTTCAGGTTAAAGATATGCTAAAAAGATTTAATTTGTTTCTCATTTCCTGCCTTAATCACATCCCCTCCTCTCCACTTGGGAATACATTGGCTGGAAGAGAGGAAAAGAATAAGGCCAAGGAAAGATCAGGGTGTTTTTCGGTTTGGGTTTTTTTTTGAGCATTTACTATGTACCATGCACAGAGCTACACGTTCCGTCATGTAAGCCTCACACTAACCACATGCGGTAGGTTGCATCATGATCTTCGCTTTGCAGATGAAGGGAAGTGAGTCTCAGAGGGGGTAAGTAACTTGCCCAAATTCCCATACTTAACACAGGGGTCCTCCTTGAGCCAGATCCTTCCAGTTCCTTTACTTAGATCCTGTGGGATTATACTGGGAAGATCCGCTGGCAGCAGCAGAACTCTAGAATGCCTCCTCTGTGTCTCCCGGCTTGGAATGACACGGAGTTGCTGGTCCTAGCAGTGATAGTGACGGGCGTCTACCGACTGGTCTGTGTCCACCCTTGCCTGGTATTTCAGCTCTTTCTCACCCGGCCCAGGGCTCTTCTTGCTGGGTCTGCGCTGTGCTGGAGGTTGAGTCCTGGATATAGAGGTTGCTGTCATGTGGGGCATCTTGCTGGTTAGACCCGGGTTAGGCAGGGCCTGCCGGGTACATCGAAATGGACTCTCATGGCTCTTCCTGCTTCTCGCACTAGCCGTTCTCTCCCATTCCAAGTGATACCATCAATCTGGTCACCAACGGCCAGGGCTCCCTGCTATGGCTCTCCCTCAGCAAGACTCACGTTTCCATGAAATTGGCTTTCATGGAAACACACCTGTCCTTTGTTTCATTTTCTTCCATCACTTCTTCCTGCCTTCTAGACAGCTCCCTAATGTGACAAAATCCCCACAATTATATCTGGTCCAGCAGCAGCAGGCCAAGTGGAAGAGGAGAACAGCAGAAAGTTGTGGAGGGATACTCAGGGAGCAGCTACAAAAGCAGTGCCATGAAGTAAGTCTAAAGGTCAAGCTAAGGGCGGTAACAGAAATGAATAGCAAGGTTAATAGTTGGGAGAATCAAGAGCAGGGTGGACCAGAATTAAATAATAAAAAAAAAAATGTGTAGTGATGAACTGAGACCAACCCCTGCCTGCTTCTATCAGAAAAGAGATTTGAGGATTGGCAGGAATCTAATAGTACCTGGTTTCCACCATCCCAGATGGCTCAGGCACAGCCACTCAGGGCTAATGGGATGGCTCTTATAATGTAAGCCAGGCTCAGGAAGGGGTCAAAAGCTGCTTAGCACAGTAATTCACAGGTAATTTTTTTTTGCAAGGAGGCAAGGTCAAAGAGACATAGAAAGGAAAGTTCTGCTTTTCTTAGGTGAGGTCAGACTAGGGGGAAAATAGCGCTTACTTTAGAGTGTTTATTTCTAATATAACCAGTAAGGAAATTAATCTAGAGCAGTGAGCTGAAATTAGGGTACTCAACATTTTAAGTTGAGTTTCTCTTACAACTAGAGAAAAACCTTCATTAGCTTTCTATTAAAGTAAAGTCTCTAAGTTTGCAAGACACAAGAAACAAAGGAGGAGCAGACATCTTCTTTCAGTGGGGCAGGGGGTTCTTCAGAGGGAGGGATATGGAACATAGATTGGGGAACTTAAAAGAAAGGATGGAAGGGATCATCCACCTGGGGCCAACTTCTTCTGAAGACCTAGGCTTCCTTTCCTTGGGTGATAAAAAAAAAAGACAGGAAGAGTCATAAACTGGGGTCCTCCTATATCGTGCTGGGCTGAGAGACCTACCAGACCCATCAGGAAAAGGACTGACACTATATGAACTGTAACCCTGATTATGTTCTACCTGGAAAGACTGGTAAGGCAGGAAGTATGTAGGGAAGAGATAAGTCTTCTGCTCTGCACAACTCCAGGGGGCACCATCCACATGGAACTCAATGTGCATGATTGCTCCTAGGGTTTGGTAACATGACCATATTAAGTAAGGGACAATACTTGCTTGTGGGGTAAGGTGGACACCTGATGGTTTTGTTCACACCACAGTTTTGTCCCTTCTTTTGATATAGAATGCCAATTTTCCTTTGGGGGCCCTCCCTCCTCCACTCCACCCCTCTGAATCCTAATTCTATGAAGTCTACATGAGAATGTCCATCAGGAGATCAAGCTAGCCAATCTCTTTCTCTCTCTTTTAATAAAATGTACTTACATGAATTTAGAATTAACAATAGATTTTAATTAAAATTATGATTATTTATTTGAAAAGTTAAATAACAATAGAGATGCTGTTCCCCCCCCCCCCCCAACGTTCTCAACAATGTGTCTCGTGCACCTCCTGGAGGCAAGTACCTGCCCTTCTGGGCACCACTGGCCTCCATCACAGCAGTGACAAGAAGCTCTTCCAGTGGAGTGGGTCGCCACTGATCCACTGGATGATTGCAGTTGCCTAGCAGCCTTTGAGAACATGCAAATCTCCCTCCACTCAGCACTTGCTAACTCTCTCCCTTCTAGTAGTCCTTTCTACACCCTCACCACCTGATTGCCCAACTTATGCCATCTGTTCACATTCCTTCCCTGTGAAGCCTCCGTACCCTGTGGTGGCACCAAATAGTTTTGAATGGTGGACAAACCCACTGATGTCCTACAGTGTGGAAGTAGGTGCTCCATCAACGCTTGAAGGAATGAAGGTGAAACCAGGTGGAAGCTGACCCCAGGTTTCTGCCACCAGGAGCTCCCGGGGGTCCAGCCCTGCTAACCCCGCTAAGGGTTAAGTCTGTGTCCTACTGCCCACTCCCCCCCCCGCCCCGCCCCCACACCTGCTGCATCAGGCTACAGTGCTTCAGGGCATGACAGGACCCCCCACAGGGAGCGAGGAGCCCAGGAAGCAACTACACAAGACTTGGACCTAGGGCTGGAGGGTAACCGTGACCTGGGGGCTAACCAATCTCAGAATCAGATCTGTGAGTAGAATCCTACAAGGTCCGAAATGCAGCTGATGTATTTTTGATGACAGCAACCTGAGAAGATTGTTTATTACTTCCAGGGCCACTGCTAGCCTTTGTGGTACCTACAAAAGGCACACAGCTAAGGGAAATGAGGTATCTTTGAGCAAAGAAAAAGTCATCTTTCTCTAGACAGACAAAACCATGCACAGAGAGGCAAGGCCTGATGAGCAGAAACAGTAAGTTAAATCCACTCTAATTTGCCTGCTCTGCTGAGTGCCCAACTCTTAAGCTCTTCTATCCCTGGAGTAGTCTTGCTTTCTATCCTTCCTGCAGCTTATTTTCTCATATTTTCTGTGTTCTGTAATGACCCCAGACCCATCAACTGAAGTTACCCAGAGGAGGTTGCTGTTGCTTGCCATCAGAGAACCCCAAGAAATGCATGGAGGAACATGGCAGAGATGGGTTGAAGGAGCACCAGCTCCCACTATGAATTACTCAGCTAAGGCACACCTGGCATTAACGGTATTGGGGATATTTATGGGAAATTAGTGGCCAAGGCAATAACAGAAACACAGAAGGTTGCAAAAGCCAATTCCCTATTTTTTTCTCATAGATTAACACACACACATGCACTTCTTCAAGCAGAGAAGAAGTACTGCCCACCGAGGGGCACGTAAGGGAGGGATGTGAAGGAACTGTGCCAGGTGGCTCATGTCAACCCAGATGATCTGAAATCTCCTGCGATCCTTTCCTGTTCTAGAATATAAAACAATTTCCATCATGAAGTAATCCTTTCCAATAGATTAATGGGCTTCCTCTTCTCCCATGACGTATTTGTAGTATATAGGGACATTTGGGAAGCTCCATTTGCATTATGTCAGCACAGTTTTTTTCTGTTGTACACATTTCTCTGCTCCTAACACCTCTTCCTTTCTTCTTGAAACTCAGTGTGGGAGGAGGATGACATGCAGCATGTGGCTTGGAGAAAATCAACTCGAGATTTGAATACCAGCAGTTTACTAGCTATATGACCCCAGGAAAATGATGGACCTTCTGAGGTTTTTCTTCCTCTGGTATCTGCAGAGGATATTTATTGTTTTTGCCACCCAGTGGTTTCTTCTGTAACAGGAACACAATTTTCTTGTGAGAATTCCCTCCCCTGACACACAGATCTGAAATTTTGAAAGGGTAGGGGGCACTGATGCCACACGGGTGCCTTCCAGATGGTCACACGTGGCTCAGGTTAATGGGCATTGTGCCTCTGACCACAGTGATTGGTTCACAGGGGATCATGCGACTCAATCTATGCCAATAGAAATCTGGTGGTGGACCTGAATTCAAATCATGGAATAAAAGAAGGTTTTTCATTTCCTCCTTGACTTCAGTCCAGAGCTGCTGGGAGCTACTAAAATGAGGAGCGCTGTCTCAGAGTAATTCTAGACAGGGGACAGCAGAGTGGAGAGAAGAAGAGAGGCCATGTCCAGATGACATCATTTGAGCTGTTCAATCTAGAAAGGCCTGACACCTACAGCCGTGGATTTGGATTTTTTAGTTATATAAAACAGCATTCCTTTCCTGCCCCTTTTTTGTTAGTCTGTTAGACTTATATTTTCAGATACTTGCCCTTGAAAGAGTCCCAACAATATGATACTTGTTTATCTTTAAAGACTTTGATAGGCGTTAGAATTAAAATGGGAGGTCAATAAATGGTGGCTTTATTATTTTCATTATTCTTATTGTTGTGGTGTTTTCACAGATGCTGCAAGGCTCTTACTTCCTCCTCTCTCCCCTCCACCAAATGTTCCACAGAGACTGATGGCAGGCATTTCTAGCACTGTGACAGAGGCTGGGTGAAGGCCAGAGGCACCTGCCTCAAAGATGCCTCCCTGCCTCCTGCAAGCCAACAGCAGAGCTCAGAGGCTGCCACTGAGGATTCGCACTCTAGAGACCACCGTCCTGATGGATCAGCTGCACTATATGCTCCACATCCCTCCCCCAAGCCGACACCCCTACTGCATCCTAGACTGAGGACCTGGGATGGTGGCCTGTTGGTGGAATTGAACTTTAAAAGAGCAACATGCTAATTCCATGCAAATGAATATCTATTTTGAATCAACAGCTTGGGCACTTTTCCTAGGAGGGCTGAGGCAGCAGGAATCCAAAGGGAGGACAGGAGGGGAGGAGTATCTCTGGGAGGTGTCAGAGAGCACACTGGGGCTCCCAGCAGAGCAGAGCAGCCTCCTGCCCACAGCCCCTGATGCTATTTGATCTGCTCATTAGCAAGTATGAAACGTGGAGAGTCCAAAAAGGAAAAAAAGAAAAAAAACAAACAAAACAAAACTCGGCAATGAATAAACTAACAGATGGAGACTTAATTCAATTTGCATGCAATCCACCCAATAACCAAGGACTTTGTTTGCCTAACAATGGAGACTGGGGCAGGGGAAAGGGTCCCCACTGAAGGGGCTAAGGGGGAGGATCCCACACCCACACCCACTCAGCCCCCCATCCCCACCCCATCTCTTCATGGGGACCAGATGGGTATTCCTGTAAAGCTTCTCTCCCTTGGGCTGATCCTAAATTCATCCTCTGATCCAGAGAGAAGGTTCTTGGGAGAAATGAGGCTGGCACTGCAGGGAGGGGAGGGTCTGTGGGCAGCAGCAGCAGAGGGAAAAGAGAAGCCTGGTGGGAGCTGAGGGACAAGGTCAGGGTGACCCTCCCCACACCCCCTACATATACACAGAATGAATCAGAAGGCAATGAAGCTGGGGAGCTGGTACTCAAATAACGGTATGCCTGACTCCAAAGCCTGCATCTTTCCACTGTATATCCTGCTTCCAGAGCCTGGACCCCAAACCTTGCTCTGCCATTGATGAGCTGCTCTGGTCATCATCAGTTGACTTTGAATCTCTGAGCATTGAGATTCCATGTTTGATAAATGTGAATACTAGCCAAATAGACCTTGCCACAGTTGCGGGGTAGCACACATCAAGTGTGAGTGTGGAAGGTTTGTGTGATCTCTATCGTTCTGTCCAGGTTCTCCTGTGAGTGATGATCATTGTTAGGGTCTGGGGCGTCACTCACTTCCTCCCCTCTAGGGAGCTGACCAATGGGGCATGTGCACAAAGAACAATCGCCAAATGGCAAGAGAAGTGTCACTTTATTCAACAACATGGTGGTGGCAGGAACCAATTGTATACGGTGGCTTAAGCCAAATCCCAAAACTGAATCCCAGACACAAATCCCACTTGCCCTGGCCTGCAGAGAGGAAAAGAGATACACTGGGCTGGCCTTCCTGCGGACACAGGTGACCAGCCATGGGACAAAGGTTATAGGGGTGCCTCAGCTTCCTGGATGCAAAAAGGAACATGGAGCACCTGGGTGGTTAAATCTGGTTCTAGAAGGATCCAGACATTTGTGGAGGAGGAAATACTTGTTTCTAGTACTCTCCTAGGTTCTGTGGCTGGCCTGAAGTTTAAGCTGACATAAGGCAGATTAATAGGAGCAAAGCATATGCATTTTATTTAATATCTTTACTATTTATAGGAAAAATTTTAATATTTTGTAGGAAAAATGAAGACACAAAGAAGTGGTTGGGACCCAGAGCTTATGTGTCTTCTTAATGAAGAACCATCCATTAGTGGAGAAGTGACAAGATAGAGGAAAAGGAATTTAAGCTTCTAGAGGTGATAAGCTGTGGGATGGAGACTACAAGATATGTGGGGAAACTAATGGAAGATCAAAGTTACTTTGTAAGTCTGTTCATGCAGATCCATTGTGGCATCAACCCCCCAGTCTCTGGTGATAATGTTCTTCTCTTCTTGGTGTGGGGAGGCACTTTCTCAGGGGAAATGTTGTGTCTTGCTTTTAGGTAGAAGGAGGGAGGTCAGAGCCCTTTCTGCACCTGCTGTCTCTCAAGCGCCTTCAGCTCAAAATAATCAACATGCTAAAATGGCATATTTTGGGGTGGCATGTTCTCAGCCCCTTCATGTGCCTTATGAGGATGAATGAAGAGCCCTTTCTGTCTGCACATAAGAAGTGAAAAGGGAAGGAACCATGTGAAACACAAGTGAAAAAGTACCTTGTTTTGAGCCCAGATTTGCACTGATACTGTGTCTACTGCCATGTTAGACTTGACCTAAAAATTTCCACCTGAGGTTTTTATTGAGGGTAGGGTGGTTTTTCTGGCTTTTTTTTTTTTCTTTTTGTGCTACAGAGGACATGGAGCAGGCGTGAGACATTCTTGCCTCAGATTTGACCCTGATCCAGAGAGCTTGGCCCTGGGCCTCAATCTGTCCTGAGAGTCAGAAACCTCAACTCGGCCTCAACCTAGGCCCAGGTCGAGACATTTTGGAAATAACTGCAGGGATAACTCACAGTCTCCTGTGCCAAGAGTGTGGGGGATAAGAAGGACAAGGGAGGGCATGGGAGAGGAAGTCAGGTCTGGGAATTCAGGTCCACCTGTCAAATGTCCGATAAATCAGTGTTGCTCAAGTTGAAAAGCTGCCCTGTTGGACAACTTCCTTTGTCATTTCTTTTCAGTGGAAAGAAAATGAATATTGATTCTGTTCTTGGCTCCATGCTGAGCCCCTTCAAATGAGTATGATTGGGTTTTCCCAAGTTAGTGGGTGACATTCTGGCATTTGGGGCAATTCCATCTCTCAGAACTCAGCCTTTGAGTTGCAAGCTTGGTGAGGTGTCTTTGAGAGTATCCTGGGGTCAGTGCAGGCAAGGAAAGGGGAGCTTCAGGGCTCAGGTGATGTCAAGCTCCTCTTCAGCGTTCTGGACCAGAATCATCTTAGAAATGGCTCAAAGTTAGGTATGCCAAGATGCTGAGGAATGGTTCCAACGGATCCTTGGAAAGGATTAACCCTAATACCAAATGTCAGGCTCCATGATGGTAGGAACTGCTGGACAGAACCTGTCAACCTCCTAGTGGAACAGTCCTACTGGAGAATGAAAGGGTATCTGTAAAAAAAAAAAAAAAAAAAAAAGAAAGAAAGAAAGAAAGAAAAGAAAAGAAAAAAAAAGAAAGGATATCTGTAGTCTGAAGCTGACTTCTCCAGGCACAAAATTCCTCTTAACCTCGTGGAGTATTGCAAAAGTGCTTGGGAGTTTTGCATTTTCCTCATAATAGATATTTGGATATAAAAATAATGTTCTGAATCA
This sequence comes from Nyctereutes procyonoides, assembly GCF_905146905.1. Lineage (NCBI taxonomy): Eukaryota > Metazoa > Chordata > Mammalia > Carnivora > Canidae > Nyctereutes > Nyctereutes procyonoides. The sequence continues at coordinate 69,288,192 of NW_026575140.1, read as the reverse complement.
GGTGCCATCCAGAAAAGCTGGTAAGAGAAGAAAATGTACCATGTTTATGCTGAAGCTTGGAGACCCCATGCCCTATCCCCTGGGGTATGTTATTTGTGAGAAGCAAGGTAATATTCAAATGCATGAACTCCCTGATTCTAAGCTTTGTGGAGGTCACTATTACAGCACAATTACTTCCTGTCTTACTGGGGGTGAAATTACCTCCTCCTCTTACTGGGGATGAAAAAGAAGTGTGTTTACTTTCACACTTCAAACCTCCCAGAATTCTAGAAAGTTGTCCCCTTGGGTGTTCTTGAGGTATCATCTGGTGGCTCACCTGCAAATAGGGACATCCCTCTCTCAATCCAGACATACTCACATACACTGAGAAGACTCTAAGATGGTGGGTTCACAGTGGATTTTGATAATGTGGCTTCTTCTAAACTAAGCTATGAATGGGAAGCTGTGAATGTAAACTGGGAAGCCAGTGGTTAGGGAAAGGCATAACAGGAAACAGCGTGGGGCTAATGAAAATTTACTATCTTTTGTTACCCAAATTGTTCCCCTTGTGTGTCTAAATGGACATTTACTAGAAGTTTTCATAGTTACAAGTATAAAAGGTAGGGGGGGAAATGAGTAGAAAGTAATTGAAAATGCTAATCCTGCTCTCAGAAATTATATCTGCATATTCCCAACCCTCCACCTTGAACTGCGCCCCCTCAACACTTGAGGAGAGAGACAGATACACCCATGTCAGGGGTCAGGATAAGAGTAAGGGAAGAGGTTAGATCTGAAGCCCCAATCTCTTCTATCCATGGGTTACTAAAAATGCCCAAACTGTTTGTTTAAACTATGCTGTGGAACCCTGTGGCAGTAAGATGATTGGGTCTGTGTCTTCCTCAGGATCTGCTGTCCAGGAAGAAGTGGGGTGAATGTGCCATGCTTGGGGTGGCTGAGAGGCCCCCAAAAATCCAGGGAGGAAGACCCAAGCCCCTTGAGATGGAGAGGACAGGCTGTCTGCTATGCAGCAGATTCTCTGGGGCCACTTGCTTTGTCAAGTTGTCATCACTAGGAATAATTTTGACTTTCTCTATCATCCCCAGGCTGCCTGGCCAGGTGGAAATGCAGTGCCTCTGTGCTGCTCCTGTGCAGATAGCATTTAGTTTGTGTTGCATGAGGCTAGGGAATCTGACATAATGAGGTATAGATCACTTTGGCCTGCACTGCAGGGAGCCACTGGCATAAGGATTCTGATTGGAGGCAAGCTGGTCACCTGGACAGTAACTCTACACTAAAACTCTGAAACCAATTACAGATGCTATGGGAGGCCTTTACCCTCCTCCTTAGGGTCTGGTGTGACATTTTTTCCAGGTATAATGGGCAGTGTGACGTGGTGAAAAGAATGCAGGATTTGGCCTCAGAGTTCTGGTTATAATTCAGAGAGGCAAGCGGTGGCCTTTACCTCAAAGGATGGTTGGGAGGAATACTTGTGCACACACCTGGAACTTTTTTTTTTTTAAGATTTTATTTGTTTATTCATGAGACACACACACACACACAGAGAGAGAGAGAGAGAGAGAGAGAGAGAGGCAGACACACAGGCAGAGGTAGAAGCAGGCTCCATGCAGGGAGCCTGATGTGGGACTCGATACCCGGACTCTAGGATCATGCCCTGAGCTGAAGGCAAGTGCTAAATTGCTGAGCCACCCAGGGATCCCACACCTGGAACTTTTGTAGCTGTATCCAGGTAGCTGGGCAAGGAGTCTGGGGAGGAGTTAAGGAAAGGATCTCAATGTCCAGTTGTGTTTGATTCTTCCTCTGTACACCTGTTTCCTCCAGAACCTGGCCTAATCACTGTGTCCGCAGGAAAGCTGATCCTGTGTCGCTGAGGGGAGCGTAGGCCGCTTCTCTTAGGACTCTCTGTGTTCCTCTCTCCTTAGAGAGAATGAGGGGTTCCTCCACCTTTAGCATCCAGCACTTACTCCTATTTTGCTTTTATCACACTGGTTACAATTGGTCATTTACTCATCTGCTCCCACTGAAAGATTGAACTCCATAAAGGTGAAGCCTGTGTCATACTGAGTAACTGAGAATACTAGAAAAATCAATGAATGTTTGGTAAATGAAGGAATATGCAAGGCTGAAAGAAGCAGGTTGTGTTGATCTCAGGACCTGATGCTTCATCTCTGGCTTTTGGGAACTTGATTCCCTCAATATCTTTACAGCTTTTCCTCCATAAAGAAGGGTACGGATCTGAGGAGTCGGTACATTCTGAGGGATAGGAAACTCATGGGTATTTCGTAATGATTCTTCTAGAACAATAGAGCTCTTTTCATTTTAAAATCACTCTCACATTCATGATTTCATTTGATTCCCATTAACAATTTGGGGGTGGGGAGTGGGAAGGACAAAAAGAAGCTGAGATTCAGGGAAAAGTCAAGGGACTTGTCCAAGACCACACAGGTAACTGGGGATAGAGCCTGAATTCGAAATCCGATCTTTTGATTTCTGTCCAGATGCTCTTGAGGGGAAACTGTGTCATTTACTAAAAATATCTTTAAGAAGCTATGGGGAACAACCCACCAGGTATGCAGGGGCAGCTACTTTGCTCATTCATTTTTCATGAATCTCTTCTGCACAACTGTCTGGGACTTGCTCTGTGACAAGAGCTGGGAACATAGAGAGGAACAGGACATAGCCCTGACTTCAGAGAGCTTAGGGTCCAGCAGAGGAGACAGGTACATAGGTTGCATTTGAAGCACTGGGTGTTATTCTGTATGTTGGCAAATTGAACACCAATAAAAAATAAATTTATTATTAGAAAAAAAAGAAGAAGAAGAAGAACTGGAGACCTAGATGAGGTCTAACAACACTGTGGTGGGAGAGAATGAGGGGAAAGAAAATTGGGCTATTGTCAAACAATGTGCCAGAGGCTAAGGGTACAATGATGATGAAGTGGTTGTGGCCTGAACCAGGGAGTTCATTATCAAACGTTGATGCCTTCTTATTTTTCTGGTTCCTGACCTTGAAGACCTCTTTGTCTCTTTCCTGGCCAGACTCTCAGCCATGACTTCTGTTGTGATCTCCTGTCTCCTACTCTAGACTCTCTTCTTGGATCAAATCTCTGCTGGGCTACCACATTACTCTGGGTAAAGCAGGTGTAATTCTGGTTCTATGTGGCACATCTTTTCCAGATTTTCAGCTTCAGGGATGAAGGAAAGAGTAGTTTGGGGCCATTACGTTTCTATTGATGGAATATGGGACTTAGGCTCCCTCCAGCCAAACATATCCCAGAATATTGACTGGGGTAGGAGCTTTTCCCATCTTGCTCATATGTCTATTTTGGAGTAGTAGGTGGGATCTGGTGAGCTAGGATGCGAATCAGGTTTGCTGACTCCAGGAACATAATACTGTTCCATAGGCCATAATTGAAAATCTATTAACTCTGGAAACCAGTATCGCACATAAACCTCCCCAGCCCTGGCCATCTTGCAGTGAGTACTCCCTCCCCGTTATTCCTATAAATCACCGGAGATAGGCTGGGAACCAATCGATGAGAAAAAATTATGCCACAGCATTAGATTTCATCATACACAACTTGAACTATTACTTTTCTGTCCTGTGGTATGAGGAATCATGAGAATTAATAGTCTTCCTCTTCTCCAACGATGGGTTTATGACGCAGTGCTACCTACACTCTATTTCTTCTTTAAAACCATCAATTAATTTTGGGTACTTACAACTACTCAGTCACTTCCTGAAATTAGCACACTCCCCACCATAGAGTCTTAAAGGGAGTTTTAAATAATGATATGCTTTCCTAGTTTGGGCTTCCTTCTAATGGCTGATTCAGAATCAGTTTCAGCCTCACCAGACTCCTCCCGCTGACCTCTCCCTAGACTTGGCTCCATATTTCTACAGAAGTATCTGGTTCAACCCCAGTATACCTCTTCTCTACAGATAGTCAGGGTAGGTCAAGGTAAGTGAAGTCACCTAAGGTCAAGGTGATTTCATTGTTCTCATTCCAGCATCCCACTTCCCTTGCTGTGGGGAAGTCCTCTCTGAATTCTAACTCCTTTGAAAACAAAATGGAAGAATGGAGTCCTTTGAGCAAACAGCCCTGGTGATACCCCTCTGGGCAAATCCCAGTACCTGAGTGACTACAATGAATATAGGTCAGCTGGGAAGATGTGGTAGTGGAAGTCTAGGTGGCCCAGGACATGGAGATGATGCCAGAACAATATGGAGTCAGGTCCCTCGTGTATCTTCTGTTTGCAAAACATTGTGCTAGACCTTATTTTAAACTTTTACCTTATTTGTATATGAAACCCAGATTTTCTGGGAGGGAAGCAAGGAATTTTATTCAAGGTCCATGAATACTTTCCCTTAGTTATCCTCAGTTAAGTTTTTTTTAAATTTTAATTTATGATAGTCACATAAAGAGAGAGAGAGAGAGAGAGAGAGAGAGAGAGAGAGAGAGGCAGAGACACAGGCAGAGAGAGAAGCAGGCTCCATGCACCAGGAGCCTGATGTGGGATTCGATCCTGGGTCTCCAGGATTGCGCCCTGGGCCAAAGGCATGCGCCAAACCGCTGCGCCACCCAGGGATCCCCTCAGTTAAGTTTTTAATGGGTTCACATCCTCTAGAATCATTCTTTCATTTGTTCATACATTCACTAAATGTAATTAATTAATGTTGCATGTAAGGCAGTGCTGGGATGATTTGCTGTATACGGATATGACAATAACATAGCCCCAGACCTTAGGTATTTGAAATCTTGTATGAAAGATAACATTTTTGGGCAGGTGTCTCACAATTCAAGGCAGTATGGGATAAATGCTTTCCTTCTGATGGAAAAGAAGTCTTTATTGGTGGAAGAGGTAATAGAGAGAACTCCTCAAGACGGCCTGTTGTCTGTGGACTTTTGCACAAACCAGAACCGTATCACCACCTTCCAATCCTACTGAACCACCAGGCACATCAGTGCAAGTCCAAGTAACTCAACAGCTTAAAGAGTGTCTAGGGGCTCCTAGCAACTGCCACTTTCTGAGATTTTCCAATTCACACACTATCCAGGGCTGCAGGGGCAGCTGCCATGTTATAATGAGTCCCTGCTCTAAAACAGCTAATAAATCAAGGCAAAACAGGGACCCCTAGGTGGCTCAGTGGTTGAGCGTCTGCCTTCGGTCCAGAGCATGATCCTAGGGTTGTGGGATCGAGTCCCACATCAAGCACCTTTCAGTCAGCCTGCTTTTCTCTCTGCCTATGTCTCTGCCTCTCTCTCTCTCTCTGTGTGTCTCTCATGAATAAATAAAATCTTTAAAAAAAATCAAGGCGAAACCAAGCTGATCCTGTGTGTCTCCTTCCCCAGGAGTTTTGGTCTTGGGCCTGAGAGAATGGAAAGTCTCTTTGTGTATATGTGTGTGTGTGTATAAGATGGGTATTTTGGGAACTCCTAACAGCGATGTTTCCCATGACTAGACCAGAGAAGTCAGGGAATAAGTCATTTTGTGGAGAGAGGGAAGAGGTGAAACAGAAACCAAGAAAGAAGTAGTAATATGAGAGGTAAAGAAACTCCTGGATGAATTTGAGCCCTTGGTTATAGTAAGTCCTAAACCCCAGTTGAATTCAAGCTTTTGGGTTCCATGAGATACCTCAATGTACTTGCAATAAGGCCTCCAGTTTTCTTCAACCTGAGTTGGGTTGAGCATCCATCATTGTGTCACAGCAGGTTAAAATGACTGAAGCATGCTAGACTGCATGCAGAATTTACAAAAGAATTATCTGGAAATCCATTATCATAACTCTCAAAATCCTTCATGTATAATATGGGAATCCTATAATGTCAAATTTTTGGAAATCAAGAGAAGGTTTTAAAAGAGAATGTCTCTGAGGTGAGCCCTGCTTGGTGGCTCCCTTCTCCATAAAAAGGAAAGGGTAGAAAAATTTTCCTGCACCTCAAGTCACAAGAAAGCATCACTCAGGGAGCTTCATATTTTCCCCTCCAGTAGGGGGACCCAGGAGGCTGGTGTCTGACTCCTGCCCATGAAACTTCAGAGGCAACATGGCCTGAAAGCCAGCTGCTGTTGTTGAGAAGCTAAGGAGGATTGCTGCTGTATTGGGACTGGGGTTTGTCAGGGCAACAGAGGCAAGAATGTTTCTATGGCCCCTGTAGGCCCTCAAGGGGGAGAGAACTGGCCCAAAATAATTTTAAGCCTTGTCCAAGGGAGAGTCAGTGGAAATCCCACAGAGAGAATCTGTATGAAGTGGACCATCTGAAAACCTAGGGCCTGGGGAGGGGTGGCCAGTGGGAAGGTCACATAGAGCCTGCGTCATGGCAGATGCTGTCTATTGTTCCCAGTGGGGCCTCTGACAAGCCATGAGAGCACCCATGGGAGGGAAGGAGGCTTTAGACATCTTCTAGACTCAGAGCTCTTGAAGCTATTTTGCTATCGTACCTGTCAGAAAATTTCCCTGTTTTTACCTCTCCTTCTTCTCATCGCTCAATGCCAGAGAGTCGGAAGCAATTGAGCGGAGAGAAGGTCTTTGAGAAAGAAGGAAGAAGCTCATGGCACCCTCTCCTCTCCTGTGGCAGGAGCCCACTGAAGTTGAGACAGGAATGGGTGAAGAGTTATTTTTACTGACAGACAAGGTCACATATTAACTGGTTTCTCTTCACTTTTCTTCCTTCCCTGAAGTTAGGTGGAACAATATGATTAGTTGGAAGTGGTGTGGATCACATCTCACTGAGCACGGAAAAGCCCCTGTATGATTCTCCAGGCTCTCTCTTTCCCTTTGCAACATGGAACCACAAGACAAAGTGAGAGTCACCACATGGAGGACAGCTTTGTGGGAGAGTCTCCTGACCTCCAGTGGACTCTGAAGGAGTAAAAAGTAAAACTTGTGTTTGGATCATTGAACTTTTAGGGTTGTTTGTTAGTGGAGCAGAAACTTGTAATAGCCTGATTAATACATCTTTGTATAAAGACTGATGTGTTGACTATTCTATTGAACTGGGCACTTCACATTATTAAGATACTAGATACTATGTTGGTGATGTAAAGTGACTTCTAGTCTCTAAGAGTGAGCAGAAAAGTCAGAGATTTTACCCAGTGTCAAGGAAAAGGATTAGCCATAGAACCAGTTTAAAGGGATAGTGGCAAACAAACACAAATTTGCCTTTTGAATATATCTCATGGGTCCTGTTTATTCAACACAGTGGTTACAACTTGCAATGGGAATAATAACCCCTGCTCCATAGAGTTGCTGTAAATTGAAAACAACTTGGTTTATGTTAGGTGCTTAATAAAAGTCAGTTTCTTTCTAGGGGAAAGGGTGGAAAAATATGGAAATATAGATCAGGTAATGTAGGATGTGGATAAAAATGTCACCACCCATACTCTTCTGCCCAAGGCAGGACATCCCTCCACGTCTGATCCCTTCTAGAAATGCAGAAAAAAAAGTCTGAAGTTTATAAAAAGAAGGTTTTCTTGAAGATTCCAAGTAGGAAGAGATCCATGGAAAAAATCACTATCAGCTAGGTGACCTTAAGCCAAATAGTCAACCTCTCCAGCCTCTGCTCCACCTAGACTAGATAAGCTATCAAGTCCTCTGCAGCTCTAATATCCATTCAAGGATAAGGCAATCCCTGGGGGCTTGGAGGGAAGCATGGTCTAGCACATGCTGTGTATCCTGAGGTGCATGGGGTCAACCCATTTGGGACAGGATGCTGGACTGGGAAGATCTATGGGTTCAGCCTCTGCCCATCCAGACCCATAACTTCCTTAATCCTCAAGCCCAAACTATTTTCTTGGAAAGCCACTGGGAAAGTACATTTCCCTGTAACTGGCTCAGCACAACCCTCCAATCTCTCCAGGCTTGGCCATAAAGTGGTCTCAGGCTCCATGCTGTGCATGTGAATATAACACAAATATTTATCCTGCCCGTAAAATACCATGACAAGCTACCACTGTCACTGGGCCCCTGTGGTCTTGTAAGATGAAGACTGGCTACAGTAGCATCTCTGGACCCTGGGAGCCCTGTCCTGGAGTAGCCATGGTCAAATTGGAACCAGCAAGTGGAATAGTACTTGCTACAACTGCAAAGGGCAGATTCTATTTCAGGCCTGTGGTGTGTGTATTTCTTACTGACTCCTTTTCAAAGCCAAATCAATATCAGGCCAACCAAGAGATTTCCAGGGATATAAGCCATGGGGCTGGGCGGAAACAGAGAGGCCTCTGCCGTGTGATCAGCAGAGCTGAGCCCGCTGGGAGGCCTGGTCTTGGCTGATGTTAGTGCTTGCCACTCTGGGGATAGGAGCAGAAATGTTAAACTGTTCACCCCTGTTTTGATCACAGCCTCCCTGTAATAGGGATTCCTGCGGGAGCTCTGGCTTGCCAGGGCTGAGTGGGCCAGAGGATGCTCCATGGGTGTGAGCAGTATGCAGGAGGGAGAAGAGGCTTCTTGGCATTCACACCTTGGAGGTGACCCTGACTAAGAGTGGAGGAAGGGACCTGTCTCCTTTCCCCAACAGGGGGCACTGCCAGGGCAGGATTTTCTATTTGCTTCTATTGACTTCTGCTCAGCATGATGAGAGATGGAGAGTTTTAATCGGGACAAATCTTAGGTAGGTAAAAATGGGCTCTAGCCATCTTGTCTGATTTCAGGGACCTCTCACCAGGCGAAAAGCCCTACGTAGCCATTCTCCCAAGTTGCCTAAAGCCCCACCACTAGAGACTCATTTCTTTGGGCCTCTGTATAAATCCATTTCTTTGGGACTCTGTATAGAGTCCCAAGGCAGTGGCTGTACTTAACTCACTGTGTATGATTTGTAAGAATATTTTCTCTATCATTTTGTGACAGAGCACCCATCACAGGCCATGCCTTGAGAGCCAGGAGCTGTAGGGGTAGAGTGTGTGTGTGTATGTGTGTGTGAAGCACTAGAGAAGAAAGAGAGACCACTTGGCCCTGCTGGCACTGAGGGTGCCATTGAGGGTCTCAGAGAAGGAAGGCTGGCATCACTTTACTGCTCTCGGTGGCCTGAGCAGGCAGGCCCTCTGGTTTTCCTGATGAGGTGCAGGGGTCTGAGGCAAGAGCCCCAGGTGGCATTGTGAGCTGCCAGCTATTTGGCTAATTCTAGACCCCTGAATGGTATTTACCTCATGTGGAGTCTGGTACTCAGACTTGGAAGCCTCCAGAGATAGGACCTGGTGGAGAGGAGGAGAGGATGGAGGGAAGGAGGAGCCTAGAGAGGAGTTCGGACCCTGTGTTCTCATTCTAGACTCCAAGCTGCCTCCGTCTCTTTCTCCCAGTAACCCTATCCAAGGGATAGGCAATGGACTAGGGAAGAGTAGGGCAGACCGCTTGTCTCTCTGCTCCCTGGTCCCTCTGTCGCCAAGGCAACGGGAAGGGAGACTCCCAGTCCTCGTGCTGCTGGGACTGACCACAGCCCCTTGTCTCAGGGGAACCAAGGTCAGGGACCTTCCCCAGCCAATGCCCTGTCCCAGAGCAGATCCTACCAGAGTCGATTTGGTATTAATGATGTTCTAAAAGCAGCAAGTTTGTGGCCAGGGGAAATCAATTGGCCAGAAATGTGACAAAAGGGGAAATACTCTCCAGCATATGAATGTCTGAATTATTGATGCCTTCAGTTTGAGGCTTTCAGACACCAGTGCTTAGCTGATAAACAGCAAAGTGCACTTTCTTCCTATACTCCCCACTCTGCTGGCCCTGACCACTTGGGACCTATGCAAGTTCGCCCTGAAAACAAGTAAGACCCTAGGGCCCAGGCCAGGGAGGTGGCTGGACTAGGGGCAGGAGGAGGTAGGGGGTACTGAACTCTCTGAGGCCCCCACTCTGGGCCTGATGCAACTACCCTGTGACTGGGGGCCCCACATCTCTTTGGATCTGGAGCCACACTTTGATTTCTGCTTCTGCAGCTCTGGCAGGCCAGGGCCACCAGCAGACTCTGCTTTTTTCCTTCTCTTTTGAGGGGCTTGAATTTTCAGTATCATCTGATTTTCACATGGGGGAAGGAAGAAACAAAAATCTTCATCTACAAACAAAAACCAAATCTTATTTCTCTTACTCTAGAAACCATTATCTCAATTCAAACTGTGAGATTCAGAGCTAATATACGGCGCTAGGAGTTCCTGAAGGATACATGAATTCAGTTGTGATGTCTGCTGTGGTCTAAAAATCATTTGTCTGTTGGCTCCAAGAACAGCAAGGCCTCTGGAGGTTTCCACCCCTCTGCTCCCTTCTCTTGCTTTTCAAGTCCCTTTGACCAGCTATTGCTATCGCTCATAGCTCTGTAAATAATCTCATCGCCACATAAATGCTGACTCCCTCTAAGAGGATCTGGTAAATCCTGATTATGAATTCATGTCCCTACTTCCAACCAGCTTGCTCACCCCCCTGCCTTGTCCCTGCTGGGTGGAAATGCACACAGGAAGCTTAGTTTCGGGCTGACAAGTTTAGCAAATGAATGGGCACATTTCCTGTCCACAGGACAGGATTTCACTTGGAAATACTGCAGTACCTGCCTTGGCCAGAGCCTCAGGGTCCAGGTCCCATTTCAGGACACTTCAAGGGAGCAGAAGGAGCAGCTGTTGGGCAGATGAAAGGCTGCTTGCTGTCAGCACCTTCCCTCAGGAACCTAGCTCCCTCCCTGCTAGGTCACTGCTCTGAGCCCTTGTTAGGCCTTGACTTGGACTGGCTGGATGTTAACCATCTCCTAAGCAGCAAACTCCAAGGGCTCTGATTCTGAGCATCCGATAAAATGAGTGAATTCCTTGTTCAGGCTCGATGCCCACTGCTTTGGGATCTCCTGCTCTATCTTCCATGAAGAGTGATCATAGTGAGGCTGGGCCAGGAGTGCTGAGAGAGAGAGACCCACAGAGAGGTGGCCCAACAGGTAGGAAGCCTGAGGACACTGCAGGAGAAGGTCTAGGGAGGAGTTGGGAAGTCCCGAAGGGACAGTCCCTGGGTAGTTTCCCTGCAGTGAAGGTCTTAGCAATCCTGGGTATGAAAGTAAACCAAGGTGAGGCTAGAGAAGCCAGATCTCGTGGCTGGGCTCCAGCAGGCTTCCCCAGTCTCTGCCCCACTGCCCAACAAGTCTGGCTCCTTCTCTGCGCCTCCTGAGAATGGTTGGACTCTTCCTTTGCCACCTCGGACTTCTTTCAATGAAGCAGGGAGTGAAGAGATCCATAAGTAGTAGCTTCCACGTGACTTGGGCCTACACAGTCCAGAGCTAACACTTGTGTCTTTCTCAGCTCTGGCATGCCTCAGTTTCCCAATGGGGTTAAAGTAGATGGAGAGAGAGAGCAAGTTCAAGTAAAGGAAGAGTTTAGATCACTCCGGGCAGGAGTTCTGTTGACTGCACAAAGTCAGGTTGCCACCAGGAGTGACTTAAACCAGTAAAGTATCCCACCAGCAGCATGGACTGCTGGTCCCTTGCTCCTCCTCTGACCTCTCTCCCCCTAGACTGTGCTGGTCCTCCTCTCCCAGAACCAACCACAGCCCCACATCACTGGCCACCCCGACAATTTCCTGCTAGGGAAGCTGACGCATTGCAGGGTCTCAGTTCCCCCTAGGGATGCTTGGGCTGCTGTAAACAATACTGCAATTTGCCTGTAAACTGCCAAAGTGGCAGCTTCCCTGACACCTGACATCACGCCTCTCACTGCAGCAGCAATAGTGAAAAGTACACAGGCTTTCATCAACCCTGCAAAGGCCTCACGTGCCCTGCTTGCCTGAATGAGGGCACTTCCTTAATTGTGGGAGCCTGCCCCCCACCCCAAGATCCTGCCTGATGAGGCTGCTTCAGTGGGTCAGACTGGCCAGTGTACAATCCACTCTCCACGGAAGAAAGAGGAGGCTGTGGCTCCAGGAAGGCGGTGTAGAGGGGAGGCAATGTTAACTTCTTCGGAGGAAGTGGGGTGTCATGCAGCAGGACGGCCACTAGACCTGACCCCTTACTGCTGTGTTGCCTGTTTACACAGTGTGATTTGGGGCAAGGTTCTTAGCCTCTCTGAAATCTGTTTTTCTCACTATAAAACGGGAATAATAAACCCTGCCTCATACACTTGTGAAGATTAAAGATAATGTGCCCAGGACATAATGGATTTTCAATAAATGTTAATTTACCTTTCCATCCCTCCTCATGTGATGTGGTGATTCTAAGTGGGGTAGCAATACTCAATCAATATTCTTTCCTCCAATCAGAAGCTCTTAACATGCCCTATGTCTTTAAACAACCATTAGAAGTCAACTCACCCACCATCCGCAGCATTTGCCCACTATTCTATTTCTTGCAGGTGGCTTTTGAGCCTCTGCTTGAATACCTCTAGGGACAGTGATCTCATTAGCTCCCAAGATAGCCCATTATTTGTAGATAGGGTTGTCTGTTTGAAAGTTCTTTCAACAGAGCTGAAGTCCTCTTACCTATAACTTTTACCCATTGGTGTCAGTTTCCCCACACTGGAAGCACCTGGGCCAAACTTGATCCCTCCTCTGCTTGGCATGGTGCAGCTCATATAGAAAGCATGGACCTTGCCCAAGAGAAGTTCATGGGTCAAGATGGCAGAGAGGAAAGTCTGGGATGTGGTGCCTGCTGTGTGCATTTTCTGTGTATGCTCAGTATGTATTCAGGGTCCACAGGGGAGCTCAGCTTCCAGTTTCCCCATCATAGGACTCTCTCAGAAGCTGGAGAAGAGGCAAGTGAATCCACTTGGGCTGAACCTGTGAGGCTAGTATAGGTATACAGGTAACCCGGATGGCCTGGCCTCTGGAGGAAGCATCTGCATTGGAGGTGCTTAACCTCCTGCCTGGGGGACCGATGGCCCCAAGATCGGTGGGTGCAGGATGGTCCTGAAGCAGCAGCCTGGCAGGCAAGTCCTGCCAGGGAGTCGGGCTCCCTGCTGTCCCTGCCAACATGGCCAGCCGGCAGCTCTCAGAATTATTTTACGGAAGTGAAATTTATTTTGAGATGCAACCAGGCCTGTGCTCTGTTCATGCCAGCCAAATGCTTGGCAACAGGGGCCACTCTGCTGTGGGCAGCTGCTTGTTTTGAATCCCACCGAAAGGAGAGTACACAGGGTGGGAGACCTGAGGTTAGTCAGGGTCATATCTGAGCCCCAGGAACCTTGGGTTCTCCCTGGGAGTGAGGCAGAGCCATGGGAGAGAAGTGGGAGGAGAGTTTCGCTTTAACTGGGAATACCATTGAGGAGCAAGATGGCAGGTCTTGCAAAGAGGCAAGAGGAGGTTGGCAGGGTCCAGGCCAAGATTCAGCATCCATGCACAAATGCCTCGTTTCTAGCCAGTCCAGCCCTAATGCAGAAGGAGTGTGGCCTGCTCCAGGGAGGTCAGGACAGTGGTCCCAGTGACTCTACAATGTGGCCAGGCCTAAGGAAGAACATCCATGACCATTGAGAAGCTATTGTGGCTCAGAGTGGGGGGGCTCCCAGGACGTGGGCAACTCTGCAATCCTGCAGCCGTGTCTGTGCCACCTCCCCTCCCGCTCCACCGACCCCTTACCCCACCAGCAGTCAGCTGGCAGTCAGCCCCATGGAAACAGTCTGTTTGATGCAATGTTACTCCTGGAAGCAGTATCTGCTAGGGAGCATTTGCCAGCCTCCAGTGTGCAGGGGCGGCCCAGAAATGTCGTTCTCTTTTCCTCTGTCCCACCCCTTTTCTATTTTGGGGAATTTGTGTCTGGATGGGGGAAGGGTGTCTCTTCCTTCTTCCTAAGGTGACAGTCACTTTGTCCTAGGCCTGTATCTCAGGGCCTTTTGCCCAGAAGCCCCCTAAGAAGCCTCTTGTTCTCACTCTCTTCCCGGAAACAGTGCTGTGATTTGAGGAATCAAAACCCCTCTTGTCACAAATATAATTCCTTAGGCTGGCCAGATGCAGGTGCTATGATTCTCCCATTCCAGTCATGTTGTTGTTAAGTGATTTTTCTTCAGAAAGACCCTGTAAAAATGCAAATGTTACCAAAGAGGGGTAACACATGAACTTATTATCATCTATTATCACCTTAGTGCAGCTTATCAGCTTCCCAGCTGCGAGGAGGGCCTGGGGAGGGAGAGGCAATTGCAGACCAGGTACAGTCTGGCCTGGGGAAGGGGCCCTGATATCAGGAGGCCCTGACATGTGGTACCTGCAGGGAGGGAGCCAGTAGGTACCAGACAGGTGAGAGGCAGGAAGCCCAGCCTGGCCCATTGCAGTGCCAGCACAGGGCTGCTTCTCCAAGCTCCAGGGTCGCCTCATTTTCAAGAAGGAGCACTTTTGTTTTAGGTTTATTTTATATATTTAAATGACGGTAACACATAGATGACACACAGATAACAGCAGTTGCAGCTGTGGGCAATTTTTCTACCAGTCTCCGAAGGGGACTGAAGCACGTTTTCTCTCTTCTTATTTCTAACAGCCCTACCAAACAGGTATTTTGTGTTTATTTTGCAAAGAAAAGCAATGATCCTGCTTTGCAACCCCAATGTTGCCTTCTAAGGAAAGTAGACCCAAGGCAGACGGCATTGGTTGGTATGGAGCTGGAAAGGAGGTGTGACCAGCAGGATGGTCATGGACAGAACTAATTCAGAAAGAACGTACTTTGAGTCAGAAGTGACCAAGAGAACATAAGATACCCGAGAACTTAAGGAAATCTTGGATGAAGTCTGGCTTCCACGGACGGAGGAGGTGAGGGGCCCAAATCAGCTCTACGGCTATGAGCTGAGATCCAAGGAGGCCCCTGCAAACACTGTGCAGAGGGATAATATTTGGGGATATTGGCTGATGTGCTTTTCCCCAGCACTTCTTGTATCTCATGATTCCCCTTGAGGGAGAAGGCAAGTGAGGCACTGAGGGAGTAATGATAAATCCAGAGAGCAAGTCTTGTATTTTGTGTTTCAAAAGCCCAGCCCTCACAGCCCCGGTGGCGCAGAGGTTTAGCGCTGCCTGCAGCCTAGGGCGTGATCCTGGAGACTCTGGATCGAGTCCCATGTCGGGCTCCCTGCATGGAGCCTGCTTCTCCCTCTGCCTGTGTCTCTGCCTCTCTCTCTCTCTCACTCTCTCTGTCTCTATGCATAAATAAATTTAAAAAACCCTTTAAAACAAAAACAAAACAAAAAAAAAAAGCCCAGCCCTCAAAGCAGGACAGAGAGAACCCCGGACAAAATCAGAAGATTTGGAGCACTATGCAATCCATCAGAGTCCCTGAAGCCCAACCCAACCCTTTTCCCCCCCATCCCAGAATCAAGACACATCCAGATAGGCTAGAGGAAAGGAGGAGAATTGGGGAAGCCAGAGAGTTAGTGCCTGGTGGGCACCCCGAGGAAGGAGCGTGCACCCTGTCCCACCCTCCAGGCCCAGAGACGGGCTTGTGCAACAGTAGAACTTCCAGATAAATGTAGGGATCTGAGTGGAGAGTAACTTGTGTCCCCTTTCCCAGCGAGAAGAAAGTAGTGATTTATTGAGTTCCAGAGTACCCAACCTGCCGTGGGAGCAGACGAACCTTCTGTGAAGTGTCCAGGTGTTTGGAGAGGCCACCTCCTTGGGTCCCCACAAAGCGGAACGTCTGGTGTGCAGCTAATAGCTGTAGGCACATGGCTCAGCAAACCCGAGGAGCTTGGAAAGCTCTGTGGCTAGGAAGAGGAAGACCCAGCCATGACCCGAGTGGCCTGAGAGCTGCAGCCCAGACAGGACAAGGATGTGTGTGGGTGGCTGCCAGGGTGCCTAGAGGACTCTGAGAATGGAATCATCACTCTTGTCCCCCCTCCATGCAAGGACACCAGCTAGATTAGAGGCAGCCTCACATAAAGTGAAGAACGGGAGCCCTGGAATTAACTGGGGCGGACCTCCTGCCATGGAATGGGAGCTCAAAACCAAAAATCATCTCAGTTGTAGAAAAAGTAGGTTTCTTGTAGAATGGGTTCTGTGTACTGAGATTCTTATCCACATTTTGCTCGGAGAGTTTCAGGGCCTGGCTGGGCTGCGGGATGCCAGCGACGCCTCAGGGATAGTCTTAGTGGTGGTGGGGTGTCACAGGGGAGATGCTCTCCCTGGTTCCACTCTCCCAAGGGGGGGGAGGGGGTGGGGGTGTGGGTGAGTCCTGCAGAGGTGCAGAGTGAGGGCCAGCCTCTTCCTGAGGTTCGCTTCTCAGCAATGTGCTCAGACTCCAGAGAAGTGAGGTGCCTCTCTTCTCTCTCACAGAAACTTCCCATCTCAGCTCCAGAGTCACACCAACTCAGCAGAAAGGATGAACCGATCTGCACCTGATCTGCACCCTATGCTGGATTCTGGTACCCACACAGCGAGTGCCTGCCCGCCCCCAGCCGGCTGGAGCGGGAGGGACTGACTCATCAGCAGTGAATATGGCCAAACAAAAACAGAGCCCCCCAAATGTTAGCGGAGAGGAAAACTGTCAATGAACGGCCCAGAACGGCCCTGCAACAGACACCCCAAAGTTGAGGTGTAAAACCCAGCTTACCCCTCCCCCGGCAGGCAGTGGTCGAGGGGATGTGGGGACATCTGAGTCGCCTCAGGTTCTCCAGGTGACAGTCACAGCATGGGTCATTGCTTTGGCAGGCAGCCCACTCTTCCCCACCCGATCTTCTTGAGTCTGTAAAAAAGGCTTTTCTCTGGGCTCAAAGGAGGTAAGATTCCCTGCCTTTTACTACCTGCTTCTTGCTTCACTGAATTCTTTTTGTACCTTTTCCCTTTGGGGAGTGGGTGCCATTTATCCAGCAAGAATGAACCAGCTTACGGGCTTGCACTCCTTCCCCTGGCTTCTTGTTTTGCTTTGTCTGCCCTAGAGTTTCCTGGGCTCGGCTGTCTCAGCTCAAGGCGGGAGCAAGATTTTCACAAGGGGCTTCTCGGTCTGACTTTTACGATTTAAGGTGACAGGGGATGGGGTGTTTCAACACCTGCACCCCACCTAGAAAATTCACCTCAGCCTCCCAATTCCAGGACAGGTGTAGAGAAGCAGCTAGGCCAAGAGTGGCACAGACTGAAAGCAATACCCCCCATTCTACCAACAACCCCCCCCTCCTCTGCAGAGTTCCCAGCCCCCAGAGGTCAGCCATTAATCACCTTCTGGAAGCCTGTTGCAGGGTTTGTAATGGAAATGACTCTGTTGTCATGGTAACCGTGGCTGGCCTGGCCAGGGGCTGCTCTAGGCCTGCCTAGCTCCTCTGGGTTTCAGGTTTATTTATAAGCTGCAAGCTCTAGCCAGGAAGATCTTAAGAGCCACTCCTTGTGATCAGGGTTCTAAGGGAAAGGCTGGGAGTGACCTAGGCCTAACCTAGTCTTTACTCAACAATATGGTTCCAAATCTGGCTCACCCACTGGAGGAAGAGGAGACCTTTCCCTATGGTAACATCTTGCCCATCGATTGGACGGCCTATGGATGGGCAGGATTATATACATGACTGACCTGGGCTTTGGAGAGAACACACCTAAGTTGGATACAGACTCTGTCTCTTACCAGCAAGCTACTTCCTGATCTTCAGCTTCTACCTCTCTCAGCACAGTGATAATACCTCGTTCACAGTGTGAGGCTTCAATAAGATCATTCTAGAAGTCAGGAGTGGCAGGCTTTTCTGATAAGTAAATACCTTCGCTTTTGCAGGCCATACAGTCTTTTTTAGCAGCTACTCCACTCTGTCCTTCTAGCAAGAAAGAAGCCAGAGCCAATAGTAACTACGGGGTGTGGCAGTGTGCCAGCAAAACTTCAGAGTGTGTGGCCTCCTAGTGGCCCTTGAGTTCGGGCTGGTGCTGTATCAGAATGAAAGATCTGCATCCCGGCCACAGGGAGAAGGGACTCCAGGGTGTGACCTCATTGTGGTGACATCATCGAGGAAGTTCTGGTTGGCTTCAGGGGCCCGCTGCTGCAGGCTATGGGCAGACATCTCTGGGGAGGTATGCAAAAGGCCCTGCGGCCTGTGCTCTGAGCTGTGAGCTATTAAGGCTCTTAACTCAGGCCTTTCTCAGTGAGGTTTCAGGGAATGAGGGAAGGATCTGGAGATACCTAATCCACTCAGAACACTGCCTTCTGGCAGTGGCAGGCAATGGGGTTTTCCTAGGAAAACCCTGGGCCCTGCCTGCCCCCCAGTGAAGGGAATTAGAGTTTTTCACTTCATGTTCACTCGTTCCACACCATGAGTAGCAGTCCCATGCACAAAACTTATTCTGCCGGAAGGGCTCTCAGCTTTGCTCGGGGGTGAGCAGCCCTCAGCAATCAGCCCCCTTCTTCTGGGAGCAGAGGCTAGGCCCTTGCAGCCATGAGGCTATCTGTCCTTTCAAAGGGTGGCTTACAGCAGCTCTCCTGGGGCATTGACCTGCTTTCGTGACTCAGGCCAATGACTTTTCAGGCTGGAGGGTGCCTGGGATCAGGCCTACATTGACCCCTGGTATGGGGGGATTGTGATGGAGGCCAAGCTTGGCATTGTTCTGGGCGAGTCTCAATGTCTATATGGAAGAGCTTCCCCCTTGGCCTCAGTTTACCTCTCTGTGAAATTGATTTGTCCCCATTGCCTGGTCAGCCCTCTCCGAGGCCAAGTGGGTGGGGAGACAGTACACGACTCGGAGGCAAGTCTATTTGTGTGTGATGCTGAGGACTTTCCCTCCTCCCCACAAGCTCCTCCAGCAGAGCCAGCAGCTGTTCCTTCTCTCTCACCCCTGTGGTGTCGCTGAGAGGGGGTGTTTCCAGTTCTCACTGACAGCTTTCTTGGCCGTGGAGGCCTTATCCAGCTCCTTAATACCATGCCTTCCTCGCCTGTGGCTTCAGATTAAGGAGCAACTTCGGAGCCGTCTCTAGACTTATCTGCACACAGATGATGCAGCCCTGAGTCAGAGATGAGGAAACCGCCTTAGCTTAGGTGGTGGCAGTTTCATGCCCCCGGTAGCGACTAGAGGGGGCTGCCCTCATCTACCTAGGCCTGTGCCTCAGCAGAATTGCTCCAGAATCCTGCTCCCCTTACAAAGGGGATTATTTCAGTTTACACCTAGCTTTTCACTAATGAAAACATTGAGGAGTAGTGCGTTGTGGGGGTTGAAGGGGTTGAAGGAAGTAATTAAAAAAAAAACGATGAAGAGGGTTTTTCCTCTGGAAAGCTGCCTCCTGTCACCATCTCTGGCTCAAAATAAATTCCATTTTCAAATGTGACTTTTCCCCTCAAGCCTTTTCCACAAACTCAAGCCAGACAGGTTTGAGGGAGAGTGAAAGCTTTTTTTTTTTTTTTTTTTTTTTTTTTTTTTTTTTTTACCACCGTCCAGGGCTCTCCCTATTCATTGTTTGAGAGAGGAAAAAAAAAAAAAAAAGTTGAAAATCCTGAAGAATTTTCTCTGGTTGTGAGTTTGCACCCAGCTGTCTCCATGCATCTGTACCCACAGCAAGCTGGCTGTTCCCCCCTGGGACCCTGAGGTCAAACCATTTTCCCATTTGGCTGGCTTGCTTCGCTCACCGCTTCTGAGTGAAAGCAGCAGTGATAACCTAACAGTGCTCTAGGTCCTTGATGCCCTGGGGCCTCTCAGTCTCTGGAAGCCTGCCTGGACACAAGCCTCAGGGTCCAGCTGTGCCAGAAGGGAGCCATGGCCATAGTCATAGCTTCTACAGGAGACTTCTCTGAGCTCCTGTACCAGAGATGCTTTGACCCTTGGCCACTCTGTTTCTTCTAGGACCTCCTGGAGTGGAGCCATCAATGCAAAATAAGAATGATAGTGGAAAGGAAAACCCATAATAAAGGCTGAGCCAAGCCTCCCTGACAGCAAAAGGAAGTGAAAAGCAACAGAGAGAAAATCCTTGCAAAAAGCCATCCTCTCTCAGTACCAGCCCCACCCCAATCTTTCTCCTTCCTCTCTATTCCTTCCTCCTCTCCTCTTTTCCCCCTGTAACACCTACCTACCTTATTGAGCAGACAGCCTATGCCACAGCCCTTAACAATATTCCCATCTACAAGCAATGGGGTTTATGTTAGTTTTAACTTACAGGTTACATTCTGTCAACAAAACAGTGAATTCCAAAAAACTGTCTAAGTGATTTTGTTATGTTGGTAGTTTTTGTAGTAAATATTGTTAGAAAAAAAAAAGCGACTGCATCTTGGATTTTTTTTTTTTTTTTTTTTTGAGGCTACAGAAGTGTTTTCCTTGTAAAGGTAGCTGACATGTGTTGTATTAAAGGGCTATCCTGGGTTACGGTGTTGACACTTCTTCTGACCCACAGAGTTTCATCTGCTATCCCCACCAGTCTCTTTCCAAGTCCTCACAGACGCCTTAATTCAATAGCTGGCCAGGTGTTCCTCACAGCTGTGTGATCTGTTCGATTTAATCATCCACCTGGGATTCCCTGAGGCCCTGCTGTGTGACTGACACCTGGCTGAGTACTGTGAGGAGCTCCCCAAATAGAAGACAAGATGCCTGCCCTCAGGGTGCTTACTGTCTAGAAGAGGGAGGTGCATCCGGAACACACACAATCAGATTGAACACAACAGGGCTGCATTGGTTAACCATGCAGACTGCAAAGACCAACCTCAGTCTGTCTGCTACATGAACCCATCCTTTCAGGCGCACCTGGCCTTCCCTTCCATCCCTTTCCTTCTAATGCTGCGAAGTCTTTTACATGTATTGTACAAATTCTACCATTAAACTTATCACATTGCGTTGTGTGTTAGTTATTTGTATTTCTGTCTCTACAAGCATGCTGGGCTTTAAGGCTCCATCTTGCAAAGGGCTCAGTAAAGTTCCTGGCACACAGTCAGTGTATAAGAAATATTAAAACATTTATTGGATGTGTAATGTGAGTTAAGGACTGGTGCTAGAGAATTATTGGCTGGCTACACTTCTGTGTGGGATTCGTAACATGGCTACACTATCCTTCCTCCTCCTTCCAAGGTGCATAAGAAAAGGAACTTCTCCAAAGGACTGGATGTGAAATCACAGGATGCTCATTTTATGAAATCCCATGTGGAAGGAAATTAGAATCCTGAGAGTTGCTTCTCTATGCATAATTTGGGATCAAGAAGTCTAGTTTGGAGCAGTCACAGGTGGAAACAAACCCCACTGGGCCCCTCTCGGCTGCATCTTTGGGAGAACTGATGTCTGCATTTTAATTCTCTCCAACATGTCATTAACCCCTCAGACACTCTTCCCACTGAGACAAGACCCATGATGAGGACTGGAGGAGGAGAAAGAATTCTCTTTGAGGGTCCTGTCCTTTGCTCAGTGAGAAATGATCTATTAGAGGCTGACAAATCAATAAAGGCAATTTAAGCCCCTTTCTTGGAGTCTGTGTGACTTACAGGAAGGCAATGGTGTAGCGCCTGGGTGGTGCCATGGGCCCCTTGCTCCTTCCCCTCTGCAATTATAGCAAATTTGCCTAATGCACTAAAAGCCAATGAATCATGTTGACTGGTGATGGGTTGGGGAAGACAAGAGGGAAGACATCGGATACTGGCAGATGCCCTGCTAACCTTGGCTTTAATTAGGTTTGAGTGAATAACAAACAAAACAATCCTTCATTCGCGACAACCAACCATAGTGAAAAAAGGGCCCATGTTGGTTGTTGCAAATGAGCAATATCCTAGATCTTGAGGGATGCCAGATAGATCCTTCCCAAGGGATCACATTTTTTGAAAGGGTTGAAACTCTACTCAACTATTAGTGGATTTAGTTATTACTCAACTCTACTCAACTCATTTACCCCAAACTGGGGCCCAGGTGAATACCTCTTAAGTGTTCTACTTGTTCCTTGCAAGGGGATGGGAATCCTGTGGTGATAGGACTCAATAGCATTAATCACAAACAGAAAGCTAGACCTTTCTTCTCTTTCATGATAAGGATAGAATTTTTAAATAGTCTTAAAAATTATTCAGAAATTCTACAAGGTAACTGGACCATGTTGATCAAAACTGCCAATGTCAAGAAAGATAAAGGAAGACTTAGGAACTGTTCCAGATTTGAAGTGATAAAAAGACGTCATGACAACTGAATGTAACTCGTGATCCAGGATTCTTTTTCCTCCATGGACAGCACTATTAGAATAATGGGAGTTTTTTTTTTTTTTTGTAAATTTATTTTTTTATTGGTGTTCAATTTGCCAACATATAGAATAACACCCAGTGCTCATCCCATCAAGTGCCCTCCTCAGTGCCTGTCACCCAGTCACCCCCACCCCCTCCCACCTCCCCTTCCACCACCCCTAGTTCGTTTCCCAGAGTTAGGAGTCTCTCATGTTCTGTCTCCCTTTCTGATATTTCCCACTCATTTTTTTCTCCTTTCCAGAATAATGGGAGATATTGAATAAAGCCTATGAATTTGTTACTAGTATTATCACAGTACTTGCTTCCTACTGTTGATTATTATACTATGTTAATATGAGAACTTATTATACTATGTTGTAAGAGAATGTCCTTGTTTATAGCAAATACACATTGAAAGGATAAAGTGGTATCATATCTGCAGCCCAAATGGTAGAGAAAAAAAATGTATCTATCAACTATTGAAAGCAAATGTGGTAAAATGTCACCATGTGTGGAATCTGAGTGAAGAGTAGACGGGAATTCTTTGTACTAATTTTGCATCTTTTCTATAAGTCTGAAATCATGACAAAGTATAGCCTAAAAAAAAAAAAATCCAATTGGTAAAGAGATTGCCAACCATGACAACCAGTGGAGCAGTATGTTTCAGATCCCTCTCTCTTTCGCCTTCTCAAACCATCCTTTTTCCATCCAAGTCATGGTCAGGTTTGTGACTTAAATCTCAAAATACACAGGGAGTTGGGGACCCCACTGATTTCTCTAAATGATGAGGTCTTTTATACAAAGAGGTTACATGAAGAAATTTACACAAGGAACCAGTGAAAAGCGAAGGGGCCATGCCAGATAACCACTAAGCTTCTTTCTAGCTCCAACATCCCGTGAACTTCTGATTCCATGAAGTAGGAGAAAAAAAAACACTAATAATTTGGGGTCTTGAGAACAACTTGAAACAACCCTCCTGCTTTGCTTGTGCTGCTGATATTTCCTAAGACTACATGTGGTAGGGGAGTGGCTGTTCTACCCACTGCCATGGGCAGAGACTCCCTTGCTCTAGAAGCAAGCCCAAGGCAATTGCATTCCCTCCTGGGTCTCAGACAGCCCACCCCAGCTTCTCCTTCTGGGATAATCCCTGCTCAGCTCTGCTGAAACAATGGCCTTCTACAGGGTTCTCAGGACTAAGAGTGAGGGAGCACACTCTGGTAAGATGCAGAAGATTTGTACGAATACTTAATATATCCCTATATACATAAAGATGTACCCATACATTTTTCTAACACCCTTCTCCAAAATTATAATTCTGGAACAATTTTCAAAATATGTGCTACATTACAAAATATTTTAAAAAGAATATTACTTTAAAATATTTAACAACCAACTGTCAACAACTCTGAGTTTCTTTGGACTTAAAGAAAGATCTAAACGTTCTGCCAAGAATGACTGTGTCATCTTCATAATTGCTGAATAAGTTGGTTTGTGGCACTTCTGGAGATGACCCCAGGGATGTTCAGCACCAAACCACCAACCAGGAGCTGATTATCCTTCTCAGAGACAGGAACTAAAAAGTAGATTCTTGGTTGGGAAAGGGGAACTGGACACAGTGGGTGACAAATGCTATAGCATATAGTTTTTTGTTTTTGACTCTGTAGCAGGTAACCATGGCTGACATTGTTACTTGATATATGTAATACCTATTATCCTCTATTATCAGAATCACAAGTTAGTTTCTAAGTAAAAAGATCTCTCCAGACTGTTCTGAAGCTAGGAGTGCTCATATGATCAAATGATTTGGCAGATAGAATATAAGTAGAGATTTCATGGAAAGTTGCTTTTCCTGATAAATAATAGACTCAGCCGGCACTAGACTATCTCCTTCTTGGCCCTCTTCCCTTTTTTCATGCCTGGAAAATGTTTGGGATGCCTGGATTGTAAGAGCAGCCATTCTTGGAAGCCATGAGAATAAGAACTAAAACAATGAGGGTTTAGCAGGAGTCTAGAAGGAACCTGTCCTCTTGGTTGCTTCCTGGACTACCTCTGGACATCTCATCGTGTGAGAAGAACAAACTTCTTGTGGTGAGGCTTTTACTACATGCTTCTGAGCACAATCCCCAGCAGAGACTCCAACAGACACCATCCCTACCCACAAATCTTGTGATTTTCAAGGGCCTTAACTTCACAACCAGAGCCTTTCATCCATCTGCTCATCAGGGTTTCACTCTCTCTAGTCTACAATATTTGATTCAGAGATGGACCCACAACTGAAGCCAGAACAATGCAAATAATCAGGACTTTTTTTTTTTAAGATTTTGTTTATTTGTAGTACAACCTGAAATCTTATGCCAGATTTCAGGTTGTACTACAAAGCTGTGGTCATCAAGACAGTGTGGTACTGGCACAAAAACAGACACATAGATCAATGGAACAGAATAGAGAATCCAGAAGTGGACCCTGAACTTTATGGTCAACTAATATTCGATAAAGGAGGAAAAACTATCCATTGGAAGAAACACAGTCTCTTCAATAGATGGTGCTGGGAAAATTGGACATCCACATGCAGAAGAATGAAACTAGACCACTCTCTTTCACCATACAAAAGATAAACTCAAAATGGACAAAAAATCTAAATGTGAGACAAGATTCCATCAAAATCCTAGAGGAGAACACAGGCAACACCCTTTTTGAACTCAGCCACAGTAACTTCTTGCAAGATACATCCATGAAGGCAAAAGAAACAAAAGCAAAAATGAACTATTGGGACTTCATCAAGATAAGAAGCTTTTGCACAGCAAAGGATACAGTCAACAAAACTCAAAGACAACCTACAGAATGGGAGAAGATATTTGCAAATGACTATCAGATAAAGGGCTAGTTTCCAAAATCTATAAAGAACGTATTAAACTCAACACCAAAGAAACAAACAATCCAATCATGAAATGGGCAAAAGACATGAAGAGAAATCTCACAGAGGAAGACCTAGACATGGCCAACATGCACATGAGAAAATGCTCTGCATCACTTACCATCAGGGAAATACAAATCAAAACCACAATGAGATACCACCTCACACCAGTGAGAATGGGGAAAATTAACAAGGCAGGAAA
Organism: Nyctereutes procyonoides; assembly: GCF_905146905.1. NCBI lineage: Eukaryota > Metazoa > Chordata > Mammalia > Carnivora > Canidae > Nyctereutes > Nyctereutes procyonoides. The sequence goes on along the minus strand of NW_026575140.1, from coordinate 69,263,084 downwards.
CCACAAATGTTGGAGAGGATGCGGAGAAAAGGGAACCCTCTTATACTGTTGGTGGGAATGTGAACTGGTGCAGCCACTCTGGAAAACTGTGTGGAGGTTCCTCAAAGAGTTAAAAATAGACCTGCCCTACGACCCAGCAATTGCACTGCTGGGGATTTACCCCAAAGATTCAGATGCAATGAAACGCCGGGACACCTGCACCCCGATGTTTCTAGCAGCAATGTCCACAATAGCCAAACTGTGGAAGGAGCCTCGGTGTCCATCGAAAGATGAATGGATAAAGAAGCTGTGGTCTATGTATACAATGGAATGTTACTCAGCCATTAGAAACGACAAATACCCACCATTTGCTTCGACGTGGATGGAACTGGAGGGTATTATGCTGAGTGAAATAAGTCAATCGGAGAAGGACAAACATTATATGTTCTCATTCATTTGGGGAATATAAATAATAGTGAAAGGGAATATAAGGGAAGGGAGAAGAAATGTGTGGGAAATATCAGAAAGGGAGACAGAGCATAAAGACTCCTAACTCTGGGAAAGGAACTAGGGATGGTGGAAGGGGAGGAGGGCGGGGGGGGGGTGTGAATGGGTGACGGGCACTGAGGGGGGCACTTGATGGGATGAGCACTGGGTGTTATTCTGTATGTTGGTAAATTGAGCACCAATAAAAAATAAATTTATTATTAAAAAAAGATTTTGTTTATTTATTCACGAGAGAGAGAGAGAGAGAGAGAGAGAGAGAGAGAGAGGCAGAGACATAGGCAGAGGGAGAAGCAGGCTCCATGCAGGGAGCCCGACGTGGGACTCAATCCCGGGTCTCCAGGATCACGCCCTGGGCTGAAGGCGACGCTAAACCGCTGCGCCACCCAGGCTGCCCCAAATCAGGACTTTTGTATCAAAAAGACAGACTTTCTTTACCTGTGGGTTTGGAGTTATGATGGTACAAAGTCTAGAATTGTGGCAGCCATGTGGTTGTAGTCAGAAGGAAACCTCCTGAGGATGAAGCTAACTTTGAGAGCATAATTCCCAGCTAAGAGATGAAGAGACTGAGTTCCTATGACATCATTTGAGCCCCTGTAGCAAACTGTGCTTGAAGCCCATCCTAAACTTGGGCTTCCCCATTATACAAGTCAATAAATTTCCTTCTTCTTCAAGCTCATTTGGGTTTCCTTGGGCCAGGTAATACTGAAAAATCCCTAACTGATTAAGAGGCTCACTGAGGGTATAAGCTGACGGAAGGGAAATTCATGGCAACAGCTCTGTTGGGTACTTGGAAAGGGCCTCATGGTTGATGACCTGCGGTGTGCTTTTTAGGAGCCGGGAGCTCAGTTTAAGGAAAATTTCAGTCCATGTCAGTGTCATTCTTCATCCCAGCTGGACACACATTTTGATCTCTGGGCCCAGTGAGAACAGTTTTGTCAGCTCTGAAAATGAGACCTGTCTTGGAGAAAAACAGGGGTCTATTTTGTTTGGCTTGGGGGAGGGTAATGCAGGCTAATGGAATGTCCTGTGGTGAGTTATCCACTCATCTTTCAGGAAACACAATCACCAGGGACAACACTTGCTTTCATAAAATTGTCTCTGACACCATCTTAATTCCACAAATTACTGTCAACCGGAGCTGTAAGAAGTTATTTTTAAACTAAATCTACTTGGCAGGCCATAGGGCAGGCTTTCAGAGTGTAGCTCATAAATGGTTCTAGAACTTTCCAAGTGAAATACCTGGCACCTTGTATATACTTTAACCCAAAAGAGAGAGGAAGGGCCCTGCCTAGGGCAGTAGACGGGATGGCAGGGCTCAGAGGACAAGGAAAAAGCCCATGTCCTGTGAACCCAGATCTCTTCTGACTCAATATCTTCTGGGAGGAGCTGACTTGGGAGAACATGATGCATTTGTTGCGGGAAAGATGAGACCCACAATCCATGACAAGGTGTGGCCCTAATGTACTGCTGCATGTCCTTGCTTTTAAAACCATCACCTGAGAACAAAATGTACTTTAGAGATCGTCTCTCTTCTGAGCCGTAAGTTCATTGTCTTCCAGGTCAGCTCTGAGCCCTAGGAATTCACATGTCCCGTAATTTTATGTTTTTTATCATCCCATTTGGCCTTTGGGGTCAGCAGAGATGGCTGCCTAGGATGGAGAAGGTTGGGCCTTCCTTCCGTCCTGCTCCTCTAGCACGGCTTCTGGATTGTCAGGGACCACCCACTCCCTCCAGACCAGAGTAGAAAAGGCCAGGCTTCCACAATGATCCACGTGGCCTTCCTCCTCCCAGGCCTCTCTTAGACTTTACCTGTCCTTATCCTTTATTAGGCTTCCTTCCTTTCCACCTGCAGCCAAAAGGCCAGACACCGGGGCAGGAAAGGGTCTGGCACTCTGGGACCAAACAGATAAACCAACGAGCAGTCTGAGAGCTTATGAACTCCATCTACCTCTAACTAAGCCCTGCTCTTCCCAGCTCTTTTCCCCATGCTTCTTAGACTTTCTCATTTAAAGACAAATCAATTGTTCAGGGGTGCCTGGGTGACTTAGTCTTAGTGTCTAACTTTTGATTTTGGCTTGGGTCACGATCTCAGAGTCGTGAAATAGAGCCCCACATCAAGCCTTAAGCAGGCTCTGCTCAGCCTAGGGACTGCTTCAGATCTCTTTCCCTCTCTCTCTGCTCCTGTCTACTCCCTGCTTGTTTGCTCTCTCTCTAAATCTCTCTCTCTCTCAAAAAAAAAAAAAAAAAAAAGACAAATACATTGTTCAATTTAACTAGGTACAATGTAAAATTGAGGGGAGAGGGATCCAGTAGAACTGCTGCACCCCTACTCCAAACATCTTAGGGATGTGCTGTGGGGCTGTTGGTAAGAAACTAATCTTCAGAGCAACCCTATACAGTGAGTGCGGTGGCCCCACTTCACAGATCAGAGACTGGGGCTCAGAGTAGACAGGTTGTTCACCTGGACTACCCAGTTCGTGATAGAACTGGTCTTTGACTCTGAAGTTGGTGTTCCCAGAGATCCCTCTCTTAGGCCAGCATGTTTCCCCAAAAGCCATGTGGCTAGCACAACTGGATCTTTGTGGACTTGCGGCAGTATGGGTGGGGTAAGGCACCTTGCCCAGAGGTTGACTCACGTGGCTCCCTTTGCACTTGACAACTATGAATGTCCTCTGGGGGAATGCTTCCCTCCTCCTCTTCCCACCTCCCATCTCTTAAGAAAAAAAAAAAATAGAGCTTTAGCGCCTTTATCTCTGACCCTGGTCACAGCTGGAGAAGAACACGAGTGAAATAGAGTTCTTGTGGCTCTGAAAACCTCTGGCTGCTTTCCTGGAGTTGAGTCATGTCTCCGCTTCAGAAAGGTGTCATTAATTTGGTGCAAGAAATGAACAAATGCATGTACAGTGTGGTGTAGAGCTCCCAAAAGGAACTGAGAACTTTCTGGTTGTATCCACAAGCGTGGGCTGAAAGCAAAGATTACAGAAGGTGTTGATAGGCCTGGCGCTTGAAAACATTCCTTTGGAGCAATTAAGAGGCAGCTTAGCGCCTCACTGGGCTATATGTTCTTTGAAAATGCCTTTAGTTGGATCAGAAAGGTTTGCTACAAATATCGTTTTTTTGAATTATAATAAGTTTGTGTGGGTGAGACCAAAGTTGGACTCAGTCGCTGGGGCAGTTGCCCCAGGAATGGATGGAAGTAAGTAGGTGGCAAGAAAAAAAAGGAAGAAGTCATCTTTGGACTCTCTGTAGCAGGACCCTGTAGTATGTATCACGATGTCATGAGATGGCAATGCCTTTGCTCTTCCAGCCGAGAGTCTAGGGATTGAAAGCAGCACCTCCCAGAGAGGACTCAGATCAGATTTTTAGTCTTCAGTTTAGAGGGGGCTATCTGGGCAGTGCCTACTTCTGAAGGGAGGCCCAGAGAATCCTTCTGTAATAATGTCTCTGGGACTTGTGCCTAAGCATGCAGAGGAAGCCTGGCCACAACTGATCAGACTAGGGACCTGTGCCAGATATGACTGGCCTCAGGGGTGGCAGGACATTGGTTCTGCTTTCACTGTTGTGTTTTAATCTATTTTTAAATTTTTTTAAAAATAAAAATTATATATATTTAACGTATACAGTGTGATGTTTTGATATATATATGTGTATCTATATCTATATCTATCTATATCATCTATAACTATATCTATAGTATAATTCCCACAGTCAAGCTAATTAAAGTATCCAGCACTTCATGGTTACCATTTTGTATGTGTGTGTGGTAGGAATACTTAAGATTTACTCTCTAGGCAAATTCCAAGTATATGATACAGTACTATGAACTATAGGCATGTTGCTATACATTAGGTCTCCAGAAAGCACTTGTTCTACTATAGTTTTTGATCAGCATCTCCTCTTTTTTCCCTGACTCCGGTAACTACTACTCTACTCTCTGTTTCTATGAATCTGGCTTTTTTAGGTTCCACATATTATAAGTAAGTAAAATTACATAAGTAAGATCATGTAGCATTTGTATTTCACAGAGCATAATGTCCTCTAGGCTAACCTACATTGATGCAAATGGCAGTATTTCCTTTTTTTTTTAAAGGAATAATAATATTAAATATTAAAATGACAATAAATGTTAAGGGAATAAATAATATTCCATTATATATATTACATATGTTGTATATTCCATTGTCTATCTTACTATTTCTTTATCCATTCATCTACCAATGGACACTGAGGTTGCTTCCATAACTTGGCTTTTGGAAAACAATGCTGCAGTGAACCTGGGAGTTCAGACATCTCCCTAAGATCCTGACTTCGTTTCCTTTGGATATATACCCACAAGTGGGATTGCCGGATTATAGGGGATATTGGATGGTGATAAACCCGTCCAAGCAGAACCTCTCTTTTGCTGGATGTGCTCCAGAGCACAGAGATTGAACACTTACCCCAGCTCAGGCCACATCCTACAGGACCCCAGCTACAAATAGCTCAAGATTTCCTGAAGCGATTACACGCCCTGCCACTGATGCACTGGGTCAATGGGGGACTGTGAGGCTGAAATGTCTTGTGGTGCTCCTGGACTCCTGGCCAGCTGACTTTTAATGAGCTCCATGCTGGAAGAGGATGGCATAACTCCTCCCTGACACCTTAGGAGGAGGATGATCCCACACTCCATCAGGGATAAAGGGAAATGACTGGTCTCTTCTGGACTGGCCTCTTACCTGCTGACCCAAGACTCTCAAAGGCAACATTCTTCTCTCTTACCTCCCAACTTCCTTCTCTAAGTAGTTCCATGGCCTTCCCCTTTTCCAACTCTGTACATTCTGACAGCTAGAGAGGCCTTTTCTTCTCCTAAGGGAGCCACCTCTGGACAATTCCTCTCCCGTGGCTGGCTCTGGAAGGCCCCTGAGCCCCAGGTTCTTGGGAAAACCTTCCAAACGCCCAGCAGCAGGCTTCCAGCAAAAATCCACCTGAGGTGCTGTCGGGCTGAGCAAATTAGTCAGTGTGCAAACTGCCTCAGGACTGCAGCTCACTGGCCCACCCCCACAGGCCCAGCTGATAAGATCCACCCTTCTGAGCAGAGACTACAGAGCAGGGCCAGGGCTAGACGCTGGAGCTAGAGGGACATCTAGGGTCAGCAGTTGGCTCCAGCCGCCCGCCTCCCACCCCTGTCCCAGGGCTCTAGGGTCAGGCGTGCATGCTGCCTTCCCCTCACTCAGCAGGCACAGCTGGCCACTTTCCAAAGAGTCTCAGCCCTGGAATCCAGACCCTTCTCCTCCCCTTCCTCTCCTGTGCCCCACAGGGTTTTGATCAAAGTGAAAGGAGCAGTTAACAGGTTTCATGGAAGCACAGTCGTGCGGAAAGCCTGGGAGACATGGTTAGTTTATCTGTCAACAATTTAAACCTAGGAGCTTTCCAGAAATGGCTGGTCTGGAGAACTGACCCCCAACTTCCTGGCCTTTTGCCAGTTAGAGGAAGCCTAGGAAGAGTGGGACTGCAGCTTAAGCTCAGAGAGCTATCTTCTAGGATAATCACTGATCCAGGACCCACAATGCACAAGGCCTTTCTCTAGCTTCAAGGATCCAGCAAGGGTGTGGGCACGACACATGCTCAGAGTTTTGCCCAGACTCTGCATCTATGCCAGTGGCTTATTACGCGTCCCCTGCATACCAGTGGAGAGTGGCATGTAGTGTCTTGGGTGAATACGTGATAAAAGAAAGGATGCTGGTAAAGGTCTAGGAATCCTTAAAGGGCAGAGAGCATGGGCTTGAAAGCCAAACTAACCTGTGTTCTAGCCTTGGTACCTGATTTTGGGCAAGTTAACCACACTGAGCCCCAGCTTTCTTGTTTGCTGAGTAGCAGTAGTATCATCTACCTTCAGGACTTTGGTTGCGATGAATAAATGAACTAGTCCACGTAAAATACTTAGCACTGCACTTGCCACAAAATCAGAACTTGAAAAAAAATATAGTTAGTATTAATTAGCCATTAAAAGGACCCCGAATTTTGGAAGGAGGTTTCAAATGCCCAGGAATTTCATTATGAAGGGTCTACTTACCTACTTGTAATACAGGAAAATTTTGCCCCCTCCCCTGAAAGGGGTACAAGAAAATGATACCTTCTTGCTCTTGAAGGGCCCTAGCCCCACTCTCCTTCCTATGTCCACATTAGAATATCTGCTGGAATCCCACTGCCCACTGTATCAGATGGAATCTTCCATTTTATCTCCCTTAGTCTCTCAAGTGTTTTTTTTTAAGATTTTATTAATTCATTTATTTGAGAGAGAGAGAGAGAGCACAAGCTGAGGGAGGAGGAGAGGAAGAGGGACAAGCAGATTCCATGCTGAATTCAGAGCTGATGTGTGGCTCTATCCCACAATCGTGAAACCATGACCCAAGCCAAAATCAAGAGTCACATGCCAACCAAGTCACCCAAGTGCCTCTTTCAAATGGTTCTAAAGAATTTCCACAACATCTTGTCTATTGCCTCACCTAGTGGCATCACCTTTTAATGATGTGATTTTCATCCATCCATCCACCCATCCATCCAATAAATAGTAATTGACTACGGTTTACGTCAAGCATATGATAACATGCTATGGACTGACCAGTAAAAACAGGACACACACGATTTCTGTCCTGTGATTCCAAAGGGGAGAATCAAATACTTAATATGTGATAACACAAATATTTAATTACAATTATCATTAGTATGCTTATAAATCCCATGTCAGCTGCAAATGCCCATAGTCTATATAGAATCAGCTCACATCCCCAAATCATTTTCTTCTCTCTCCAGGATTCCTTGTGTGTGTGTGTGCGTGTGTGTGTGCATTGAGGGGGCATCTCAGGTTCCTATGGTCAGCTTTGGAGCCAAAGTTCTCCATCCTCAGTTCATGGATCACCTAATTGTTTTATAATTGTTGTTCCTTACTGTATTATCCAGATGTGAAACTCAATCTCATTCTCAATTTCCAAGAAAACCCTACTTATACTACAGTAATTTGTTAAAGGATTCTAATGTACAAAAATGTAAATTCTGACATGAAAAGCATAAGATGTGGTTGGGGGAAGTGTAAAAATGTAGAGTTTTTGTGTACATTTAAAGTTAAGCTGTTGGCCTAAAATAGACTGTTATAAATATAAAATGTTTTATGTAAACTTCATGGTAATCACAAAGCAAAAGCTATAGTACATACACAAAAGATAAAGAGAAAGGAACCAAAACATACCTCTACAGAAAAACATCAAATCACAAAGGAATACAGCAAGAGAGAAAGAAAGGAACAAGGGAATTATAAAACAACCTACCAGAAAACAATGAATAAAATGCCAGTAACAAATCCATGACTATCAATAATTACTTTAAATGTAAATGGGCTAAATTCTCCAATCAAAAGATATAGAGTGGCTGGAGAGATTTAAAAAAAAGACCCATTATATGATGCCTATAAGAGACTCACTTCAGCTCTTAAAAGCACACATAGATTGAAAGTGAACAGATGGAAAAAGATCTCATGCAAATAGAAACCAAAAGAAAGCAGGGAGAGCCATATTCCTATCAACAAAGTGGATTTTAACCAAAGACTGTAACAAGAGACAGAGAAGGTCATTGTATAATGAGAGAGGTCAATTCATCAAAAGGATGTAACATTTATAAATATTTACATACATTGAAATACCTAAATACATAAAGTAAATATTAACAAATCTGAAGGGAGAAACAGATAGCAATACAGTAACAGTAGGAGGCTTTAGTACCCTGCTTTCAACAATGGATAGATCATTCAGACAGAAAATCAATAGGGAAACATTGAACTTAAACTACGTGTTAGATTAGATGGATCTAACAGATAAATACAGAACATTCCATCCAACAGCAGCAGAATATAAATTTTTCTCAAGCACATATGGAACATTTTCCAGGATAGATAATATGTTAGACCATAAAGCAAGTCTTAGAAAACTTAAGAAGACTGAAATCGTATCAGGCATCATTTCTGACCATGAAGGTATGAAACTAGAAATCAATTACAAGAAGAAAACTGGAAAACTCACAAAAATGTGGAGATAAAACAACATGCTCCTGAACAAGCGATGTCAAAGAAAAAAAGTCAAAAGATAAATTTTAAAAAGTATTGAAATAAATGAAAATGAAAATACAGCATACCAAGACTTATGGAATATAGCAAAAACAGTTCTAAGAGGGAAGTTTATAGCCATAGATACCTACAGTAAGAAAAAAGGAAGATATCAAATGAACCCCTTTAGCTTTACACCTCAGAGACCTAGAAAAAAGAACAAATTAAACCCAAAGTTAGTAGATGGAAGGAAATAACAAAGGCTGGAGCAGAAATTAATGAAATTAGAAACTAAAACACAACAGAAAAGATCAATGCAACTAAGAGCTTTTTTTTTTTTTTTGGAAAAGATAAACAAAATAGACAAATCTTCAGCTAGGCTTACTAAGAAAAAGAGAAGATTCAAATAAATAAGTATGAAGAAGCAAAGAGGAGACATCCTGATATCCCACAAATATAAAAGATCATAAGAGACTACTGCCAAAAAATTGGACAACCTAGAAGAAATGTATAAATTCCTAGAAAGACACTACCTACTGAGACTGAATCATAAAGAAAAAATTCTGAACAGATTAATTAGTAGTAAAGGGATTGAATCAGAAAGTAAAAAACAACAACAAAAAACCATCTAAACAAAAAAAGCCCAGGACCAGATGGCTTTACCAGTGAATTCAATTGAACATTTAAAGAAGAACCAATGCTAGTCCTTCTCAATCAAACTAAAGCAACAGATAGAATACTTCCAAAATCATTTTATAAGACCAGCATCTTATAAAAGCCAGACAAGGACACCACGAATAAAGAAAATTACAGGCTAATATCCCTAATGAACACAGATGTAAAAATTCTCAACAAAGTACTAGCAAACCAAATTCAACAATACATTGGAAGGATCATACACTATGATCAAGTAGGAGTTATTCCAGGGATGCAAAGATGGTCCAACATTCACAAATCAATCAATGTGATATACCACATTAACTGAAAGATAAAAATCATATGGTCATTTCAACAGATGTAGAAAAAGCCTTTGACAAAATTGAACATCCTTCTGGGATGGACACTTTAAGCAACTGGGTATAGAGGAAATGTACCTCAACATGACAATGGTCATAAGTGAGAAGCCCACAGCTAACATCATACTCGCCAGCAAAAAGCTTAAGGCTTTTCCATTATCAGGAACAAGACAAGAATGCCTACTCCTCCACTTTTATTCAACATAGTATTGTAAGTGCTAGCCAGAACAGTAAGAAAAAGAGCAAGAAAAAGAAAGAAAGATATCCACATTGGAAAGGAAGAAGTAAAACTGTCACTATCTGCAGATAACATGATAGTATATATAGAAAACTCTAAAGACTCCACCAAAAAAAAACTGCTAGAATAAATGTATTCAGCAAAGTTGCAGGATACAAAATCAAAATACAAAAATCTGTTGCATTTCTATATGCTAATATTGAATGATGAATGAGAAATTTAAAAAAAAGATCCATTTACAATTGCATCAAAATTGCATTCATATCTAGGAATGAATTTACCAAGGAGGTGAAAGACCTGTACAATGAAAACTATAAGACATTGGTGAAAGAAACTGAGGAAGGCACAAATGAATTGCTATAGATGTAATGCAATCACTATAAAAATTCCAATGGTACTTTTCACAGAAATAGGAAAAAAAATCCTAAAACTTGTATGGAACTACAAAGATTCTGAATAGCCAGAGCAATCCTGGAAAAGAACAGAATTGGAGGTATCACATTTCCTGATTTCCAATTATAGTACAAAGCTATAATTACCAAAACAGTATGATATTAGCATAAAAACCAAATACATAGATCAATGAGACAGAATAGAGAGCTCAGAAATTAACCCATGCATATATGGTCAATTAATTTTTGACAAAGGAGCCAAAAATAAACAATGTGGAAAGGAAAATCTTTCGATAAATGGTGTTGGAAAAACACGAAAAAGAATGAAACCATACCCCATCTTATACCATACACCAAAGTCAATTTAAAATGTGTTGTGATGAGCAGTAGGTGTTGTATGTAAATAATTAATCACTAAACCCTACATCTAATATTATACTGTATATTAGCTGGAATTTAAACAAAAACTTGAAACTAAAACAAAACAAAAACAACAACTCATAGTAGATTGAAGACTTGAACATAATACTTGAAACCATAAAACTCCTAAGAAAACATAGGGGACAAGCTTCTCAACATTGGCCTTTACAATGATTTTGTGGATTTGAGAACCAAGCAAAGGCAATGAAAACAAAAATAAATGAGTGAGACTACATGGAACTAAAAAACTTCTGCTCAGCAAAGGAAACCATCAACAAAATTAAAGGCAGCCTATAGAATGGGGAGAAAATATCATATATATGATGAGGAGTTAAAATCCAAAATATGTAAAGAACTCATTCAACTCAATGGCAAAAAACCCCAAATAACCCAATTTTCAAATGGGCAAAGGACCTGAATAGACGTTTTTCCAAAGAATACATATAAATGGTCAACAAGTACATGAAATGGTGCTGGAAGTGACTAATTATCAGGGAAATGCAAATCAAAACCACAATGAGGTATCACCTCATACCTGTTAGGATGGCGATTATCAAAAAGACAAGAGGTAACAAACTTTGTCAAGAATATGGAGAAAAGAAAACCCTTATGTATTGTTGGTGGGAATGCAAATTGGTGCAGCCACTTTGGGAAACACTACAGAGGCTCCTCAAGAAATTAAAAATAGTACTATCACATATGATTCAGCAATTCTACTTCTGGGTATATACCCAAAGGAAATGAAAGCTTCTCAAAGAGATATGTGAACTCCCGTATTCATTGCAGCATTATTCACAATAGCCAAGAAGTGAAACAACCTAAGTGTCAGTCAGTGGATGAGTGGATAAAGAAGATATGGTAAGGGACACCTGGGTGGCTCAGTGGTTAAGCGTCTGCCTTCGGCTCAGGGTGTGATTGAGGGTCCTGGGATTGAGTCCCGCCTTAGGCTCCCTGTGTGGAACCTGCTTCTCCCCCTACCTATGTCTCTGCCTCTCTCTCTGTCTCTCATGAATAAATGAATAATTTTTTTTTAAAGAAGAAGGTGTGGTAAACATATACAATGGAATATCATTCAACCTTGCAGGAAATCATATGCTTTGTGACAATATGCATGAACCTGGAGGACATCATGCTAATGAAATAAGCCAGAGAGGGAAAGACAAAAACTATAGTATCATTATATGTGGAATCTTTAAAAAAAGAAAAAAAAAGTTGAACTCAGAAAAACAGAGTAGAAAAGTGGTTTTGCAGACTGGAAGGTAGGAGAAATAGGGAGTGGTTGGAAAAAAGATACAAACTTTCAGTGACAAGATATGAGGATCTAGTGTATAACATGATGACTATAGCTGATAACACGGTATTGCATAATCAAAATCAAAGTAGAACTTAAATGTTCTTGCCCTCCCCCCCCCCAACGTAAATATGTGAGGGAATGGATGTGCTAATTAACTCAATGGGGTGAATCTTTTCATGTTTATGTATATCAAATCATAATGTTGTACACTTTAAAGATCTTATCATTTTATTTGTCAATTATACCTCACTGGAGCTGAAAGCAAAAAAAGAGAATTCTGCTTATAAAGATAACTCCGGGGTTGTTAGACCTACCTACAGATTTTGGTGGGGAGGAGGTATCAGAGTAGGAGTTTATGTCATCGCAGCCCAAACAGGGTCAAATCATACATCAAGCATCCCTTTTCTTAAAGTCCTCCAAACTTCCTGGCACTGAGAAGTGTCACTCCCCATCCTACCCCATATCCTGCTCAGAGCTGGCCCGAGCCTCCTAGCACCTGGCTGACTCCTCTCCACATTCTCTTCTTCTTTTAGAGAATATGCATTGTTCTCATCTCACAGGGAACAGTTTTGCTCCTCTCTGTCTGTTGCAAAGACTCCTGTCAATATCCTGAGGTCCTCACCTTTTGCCTGAAGCTGATCATTAAGTGTTTCCCTAAGCAGAGGACTTTCCACTTCAGAGGAAGAGTGCTGTCACAGCTGGTAAGACATTTCTGACCCCAACCATACAGTGAAAAAGTACAGGTTTCATATATGTGTATAATGGGCTGGGGGGTGTCTGCATTAATTTAGGGCCTAAAGATGATGAAGTCTAAGTAAGAGTTAGCCAAAGAAGGTGGAAGGGGAGACAGAAGACCTGAAAGGCCAATGTGGCTGGACCATAAGGAGTGAGGGTGTTAGACATGAAGGTGAAGCTGGAAAGAGATGCAGGTGTGTCACATTTTATCCAGAAAACCGACTTCATTTCAAACTGCTGCCTACCTGTCCCTTCTACCTCAGTTCTGCTCCCTGGGTAGAACCATAAGGGTACTGGACGGCACACCTCTGACCCTCCACCTGGCAAGTGAGATTCTTAACTGATAAACGATTTAAAAAGAAATTACAGAAATGCAGTCTTCTAAATACTGTGCTAGCCAGCATCCTCCTTCCTTGTCCCCATGGCTAAGCCCCTCATTCAATGTGGAAACATAGAACTGAGCCAGCCCCTAATGAGCAGGAGCCTACCTTGAAACATGGGGGCTTCTGCGGGCTGCTTGGAGTCCCTGGAGCTGGGGCCGCAGTAAGACTCCTCTCCCTGATAGCTTTGCAGGGCATCAGACTTTCCTTGTTCCTAGAAACTGGAACATCCCAGTCTCTACTGAGCTTCTGTGTGCATTAGAAAGAGACACCCCCTTGGAGCCAATTGGAGCCACGCACCGACTGGGCCCTTCTTTGCAGGCTGTTAACTGCACAACTGAATAAGGCAGGCCTGCTTCCAACAGGTCTGTGAGGGCAGTCAGGAATGGAAGGGCCTGGCCTTACTGATGGAGACTACAACTCAAGTTGACTCCATGATGAATTACTCAAGTTAGGCGGATCCAAACACATCATTCTATAGGAGAGACCCCAGTTCAGCCAGACAATGCAAGGAGCTAGACAGACGTACGTTAGAATGTTCCCTCCTAGAAGCCACTGGAACTCGGGCTTTCCCAAGTCTTGTTTGAGCATCTCTAAAATGGGGCTACAAATCCTCGTCACAGAGGTCCACTGTGAGAGTTAAACTTAGACCCTGACTAAGCTGACACATGACCCACATCAGCTGGCCCTGTACCTCCAGCGTGAGCAGAAGGAGAGATGCTAGGAGGGTGCAGAGGCGTGTGTTCAAGTGTGAGGAGCGGGAGGAGGCAGGAGCCCAGAGGCAGTGGAGGTTCCTTCTCTTTCTGGTGACTCACAGCCTGGTGACTAGTGAGGCTGGGAGGCAGCGTGCCTGGTGGGGAGGAAGGCTCCCTAATTCCATGCAGTCGACATATTGCGGGGAGGTGGAGGGTAGCCTGGTAAGCATGACATGGCTCCTGAGAAATCTGTCATAGAGTTTGAGAAATAAAGAAAAACAGGAAATGCTCTGGGCAAATATCAAAACAGGATTTCCTGCAGTCTGAGAATGTGGGGATGGGTCCTGGTAGAAGGCAAAGGACCAGGGATGCCAGAGGTGGGCAGAGCCTTCCTGGGCAGATGCTTCTCTGTCAGCCTAGGTGTGGAGGAAGATTTGGGTTCCACCCAGACCAGGACCTCAAAAGTGTCAGGGGAAAAGTCAGTCAGGACACGTTCCAGCCATACCACCTGGAGTTTTGTGTCCTCTGTGGGGCAGCAGCTTGACTTCACAGTCCCAGGGACCCTGACTCGGGCTTTGGAGAACTGGGTAAGCTCTAGCTACTCATGTGGCTTACACAGGAGGTCAGATATGTGCCTCTTTTTCATTTACTAAAAACAGATTTATCGAATACTCATTTTATCCCTGACTCTATGCTAGACACAGAATTTACACATATAAACAAGATAGGAGGCAAATTCTCATTCGGTTTTATTTACTAATGGGTATGTATACATGAAAGTGTGTGTGTGTGTGTGTGTGTGTGTGTGTATTTAGCGTCAATCTTTGTGGATTTATGTATGTAAGCAGTCATGTTTACATATGTGTTTTCATGTGTGAGCCCATCTGTGTAAATCTGAGTGTGCATGAATGTGTATGTGTGTATACGGTTACATATGTAAGTCTGTGTGGGTAAGTTTAAGTGTTTAAGCTTTTCGGTGTGCACCTTCTTCTCCAATAACTAAGAAGAAAATATAGGGAGCATTCTCTGTGCTGAGCCTATGGTTTATGTTTAGAGAAACAGGGATTTATTGTGGGAAGTATCTTGCTCCATAGATTCTGGGAGCTGGGACATTGCCTCACATCATGCTCACCTCATGCCAGGTAGAGTGAGACCCAAAGTGTGAGGCAGACATAAGAGACTGACCATAGGTCAGGGCAAGCAGGAAGCCAGGCCCAGGAAGGCAAGGCTGGAGTGAAAGAATTTGCCAAACTTGGGCACTTGAACTATCAAGAGGTCAGAACTCCCAGCGAGTGGAGGGCTAGGCAGTAGTCAGAAGACCTGAAGAGGACAGGAAAACATCTGATACCCAGGTATCCTGGCAAACTGAGCCATGTTTCCTCCTGCTATCAGAGAACAAGGTAATTTTTAGACAATAGCTGCCTTCGGCAGAGCCTCATTCAAATTTTCTGCAGGGTGACAACCAGTATCTAGCTGGCTTGGGAACCAGTAAGGGTCAGTGTCTGAAGGTAACTTGGCTTTTCCAGAGACATGAGCCACCAATGCCTCCAATGAAGATTGAGACTATAGAGTAGGTTGGGGAAGGGGTGGCCGAGAAGACCCAGAGGGGCTCAGAACAGGAAAAGGGGATGGATCAGATAGGACACTGAGGTCACCTAAAATATATGACCTATGTTTGCTGTTGTCCTTAGCATGGTTTGTCACCTAGATGGGCTTCTCTGAAATTTATGCTCATGCAATATCATTTTTATTATGCAGTTAATCACAGGAGGGAAAAGAAAAAGGGAGTGTATCTGAATGCTTCTATTTCATTTGCTTAATGGAGCGCTCAGAGTAGGAGAGAGAAAGCTCCCTAATCATTTATTTTAGTAACCGGAGTTATATTCAAGAGTTCCTGACAGTGACATCCAGCCACTGCGGGCAGGGAGACTGTCTTTATCTTGGTGCCTGTGAACAGAACCAGACATGCCTTCAAAGGCATGCTGTCTGCAGAGAGTACAGATAACAGCGCCGATAGCACAGGGCTGAGGGAAATGGCAGAGGTGCACTCTCCGATCTTATTAGAGCCTGGACGAGAATTTAGACTTACTTCCCACAGTATTCCAGATTGTTGGTTTCTTGGTCGTGGGAGGGATTTTAGATGTTAATTCCAATCTCTTCTGCCTGTAGCTACATTTCCTTTCAACCCTGGGCTTGTGAACTTGGGTTGGCTTGCACGATTGCTTGGATCTGTTCTCCACGCAGGGCCTGGGGTGAGGAGGTCAGGGGCTGCTGGGATAGGGCCTAACAGTAAAGTATTTTTTCTCCGGCCTACTTGCCTTGATTTCTAGGCTGGGAGTTCACATTTCTTATCCAAATGAGAGACAGCAATGCATTGGTAAGAGCATTGGCTATCGAGTTGGGCTAAGCAGGGTTCAAACACTAACCCTTGGATGATAAGTGGATGGGTGAAGCCTTGGACAAGTTACCAGGAATCTCGGCTGCTGGCACGGTGAGAGGCAGTACAGCATGGTGGTAAAGAGGGAGAACTCTAGAGCAGATACTTGCCATGTGACTTTGGGCAGGTTATTCTCTTGGCACCTGTTTCCTCGTCCACAAAATGGAAATTATCATAGTACCTACCTCACAGGTTGTTGTGAGGCTATATCAAGAGCTTAGAACAGTGCATGGCACACTAAGTATCTGATATTACTAATTTGACTATATCTATAAAATGGACATTATGGTATAGACGCCACCAAATTGTTACGAAGGGTGTGTGAAGCAGTACCTATAAAACGCTCTGCTTAATACCTGGCAGATAGTAAGCTCTTGATACACACAAGCAGTTGTGGTTGCCAGTGAAATCAGCTGGATGCCGGGTCAGGGCCCAGACAGCAAGGCGGTCCGTGGGAGACCAGCCGTCCACCTATTGCCTCTCCTAATGGGGAGGAGGTCTGGGCAGGCTGAGCCTAGTTACGTCATGACAGCTGCCACAGAGAGACACATCTCATCTCCTTGGCTGACTCCAGGCCTGGCTGAGCATCCCCTTTCTTATCGACCCAGGGAGGCGGCAGACGGAGAGGGCCGTTTCCTTCATGAAAAAAAATGCCTGTGCCTCTGAATTGCCTCTGGGTGCGAGACAGAGGAGGAGTGGGCAAGCATGGGCAAGGGGCCAGGGAAAGTAGGAGTGGGTGTGTGGGCGGAGCGGGGAGATGGCTGGGCTCCCACCACTGGAGACAAACACACCCTGTCTGGAGGTTCGCTGGGTGCTGGATCCCTGCCTGGTGCTCGTAAAGGCAGCGTGAGTGTGTGCCGGGACCTTCCCTCATCCGGAGAAGACTCACTTTCAGACAGGGCCCTAACAGAGCACCGTGCCAGGACAGGAGTCCCTGTACATCCTGGGGCTGAAAGTCTGGGACGCCACCTGCCAAGGCTAAGAGATTCTGAACTCATTCTTCCCAAGATAATGAACATACACAGACCTGAGTGGAAGACACAGAGAGGTCATGCTTTGGCTGCCGGGATGGAACCCTAGACCCGGGGGTCCCAGCCTGGGAGAGGGTGCAGGGGAACTTTGCCCTCTGCAGCTGGTACCAGCAAGTGGCCCAGCCCCAGGCTAGCACTTCCTCATTACCCATGATCCATTTTCATCCTACAGTGCCTTGTCTAAGAGCAAAACCAATGCTTCCTGCTCAAGTAGACTGGCACTTTTCAGTACTGTGCCATCTAATTATTTAGCAAATGATAATAGTAGTGAGCTACCATTCAGCCAACACATATCGGAACCAGATTGTCCTGGCTGGTTTCTGTGGTGCATTCTGTACTCAGATTGCCTGACTCTACTGTTTATTAACTTCGAACGCCTCCATTGCTCACCAGCTAAATGGAAACACGCCACTGTGAGGGATTACTGTTCTGAGGACGAACGAGTTACACATGGGCGGTAGAAACAGCACTAGGCCACCTGTAATCCCCTTTTAAGGCAGAACTAGGACCCACCTCCGGGGAGCACAACCTCTGGCTGTCTGCAACTTTATGGTCTGCTCAGCTGCACAGTTCTGCTTTGGCTAAGGTCATGCCTTTTCTGAAGAATCCCTGGAGGTCTTGGCACAGCACATGGGCCCCAGAGGGCGAGAGCTAAACCCTGGGAAGACCCAGGGGCTGCCAACTCGATAGAAGTTTTAGGGGCATAGTACAACCAAAACTTGTGCATGGGATGTATAAAACAAACACGAGAAGGCTCTGAAAGGTAGAGAGAAGGCAGACTGGGTAGGGGCCTTGGGACCTGAGGAACGTGGAGGCGAACTCTCCAGGCTTTCCTTCGCTTCATAAATTCCAGGCTTGCATCTGAAGACATTGGTAAGCTGGAAATAACCAGTGAGAACGGCAAAATAGCCTCAAGAAAGATCTGCTCCTTCTAGCAAAAGGATCAGGAAAAGAACAGTCTAGCAAGAGAGAAAACCTTCAGACAATAACTACTCCACTCTAGCCAAACACCATAGGAGAAACTGTGGCCCCATTCCCACCCTGCCCACAAAGGCCGAGTGGGGCACCCGTGCTCTGACCCCTTGCCAGGGTGGTGCCAGAGAAGGCCTGATGGAGAGAGGGGCCTCTTATACCCTCCCCCGCTGCCTGTGAAGACCATATCCACCCTTCACTCACCCCCTATTACACATTTTTCTGGCTCAGGCAGAGGAGTATTTCTTTCTTTCAGTTTCCCAGGACCCCACACATATGTGTGGGGGGAGACGTATTTTCTGAGTCTAACATAAACATCTTTGGCTTTGGGTTGAAATTGCCATCTGCAAAGCCACTGATATTTACTCCACGGTATCCATTTGATTTTGCCCTAAATCCAAATCTTGTGTTCTGGGCCTTAGGCACTCTTGTAAATCTCTCTGGTCCTGGTTCACAGTGGGCATGCTGATTTAGGTCAGTTTGAATCCCACCTCATCCACTGGCCAGCCATGTGGCTTTAGTCAAGTGACTAAGCCTTTTATACCCCCTGTTTGTAAAGCAGATATGATAAGAGCACCCATCTTGTGGGGCCTAAGAGAGGTCATACAGGCACAGGGCCTGTCGTATAGGAAACTCTCAATAAATGTTAACTTTTGCTCTGCTGAGTACTGCTTCCTACCTCTTCTCTTTCTCTCTGGGACCTAGAGTCATGAATCTGGGGTTTCAGACTCAACTCTTTCACAAACTGGCTTTGTGAACTTGGGTAAGTCTCTTAACCCTTTTGATCTTAGTTTTTCCATGAGTTTGAAAGGCACAGACACACAATCTTGGAAGGCTGTGGTGGGGATGAGAGACACTGGCTGTGTGAAAGCGCTTTATCCCTGCATTTGCTATGCAAATGGCATGCAGGCCATGGCAAGGGATCCAGAAAGTGCTCATTGTCCTCACAACAGCTGGAGGCAGCTTCACAGACTGGCTTTATGGCATAATATCTCACATCTGCCATGCACACTAGCACGTTAAACTCTTTTCCCGTCAGCTTCCCTGAGTCTGCTTCCATCTTTTCCTTACGTACTGATCTGCTTAACACCTCTCATCCCCCAATCAGCACACATGGGTGTGTGCTCATGTACACACCTGGGCCTGGGGTTCTCCATGAGTATGCGAGGATTGAGGGGAGGGGGTTTGAGAGGTCTTCCTGAGAAGCTGGGATCTTGGTTGGATGTCCTCTTTCTTAGTGGTCATGTTTGGGCTGGGGTGGCCCCCACAACATTGTAAATTTATACCACAATGGAACTTTGGGTCTTTGGAATCAGTAAGTCAACTCTTTTGTAATAGAGAGGAGAAAACAGAGGCTCACAGAAGGGAAGTTTTGTCTAAGATAACACACTTGGGTTTGCATAGATCTGGGTGCCCTTCTTAGGCTGCGTGCCTCAGAAGAAGATCCTGAGACAGGGATTTATTAAGGTAAGGCTCTCAGGAGAAAGTGAAGGAAGGAAGGGACAGGAAGGCAGAAAAGTCACCACGCGTGTGATTTCAGGCAGAGTCCCTGGACAGTGGTTTCAGCCTGGTCCTGTAGGACATCGTTGGGATGGAGACAAGAGAGCTGGGTATATGCCCCCTTGTGGGGTGTATGGGTCAGCATGGGGCAGGAGATGTTGTGTGAGGGGTACTAACCATCTGCACCTGTGGGCAAATGGCCATAAGGCTGGTCTCAGGGAGAGTCAGGAAGGGTAAAAATAAAGCAAAAATCACAGGTGCTGGGGAAAGGTCCATATAAATGGTAGGAAAGCTCCCTAGATATCTGGGGAAGCACTGATGGTGTCTACCTTAGTATTGATTCCCTTTATGGGTACTTTCCTTCCTTTCCCCCGATAGTTCCTGGGCTATAAGCAAGCACTCTAAAAATAGTTCCCTCTCATTCATTATTGGTAGATGTATTATGATTTATGATATAGCCACTTTGGGAGACGGTTTGGCATCATCTCCTAAATTCAAATAGCCTGTGCCCTATGAACTCCCACCTAGTTATTAACTCTCGCTTATAAGGAGTCATGTTCGAGAGCGTTCAGAGCACAATAGCCCCAAAACAGAAACCAGTCACATACCCATCAACAGCATCACAGAAATGTACACTGCCTATACCCACACATTGGAATACTATAGGGCAACAAAAATAAACTGCAGCTTCACACAAATGCACATAATGATCTCAAATAAGAAACTACAACACAAAAGCACACATGATTTTGTTCATATAAAGTTAAAAATGATGAGCAAAATAAACCATAATAGTTACGGTTGGGTGTGGAGACAGGAAACACTTAAAGCAAAACAAAGGCATGATTATTATAAAAGTCAGGATCGTGGTGATCTTTGGAAAATGGAAGTCAGAGGAATAAAGTCCTGGAGTGGGGGAATTTAGGATGTCTTGGGGCTGGACATGCTCTATCTCTTGCCCCCTGAAGTGGTTACTACAAAGTTTTCTTTGTGATAAATCATCAAGATTCACTCATCTCTTTTGTATGTATACTTTTCTGGAGTATATATGGTATACTGCATAATTGAAAAGGTTAAAATACCTAGGAACTACTTTTTAAACTACTTTTTAAATCTCCTTTCCCTTTCTGCTCCCCCCCCTTTGTTATAGTAGCAAAATGAACAATAACATAAAATCTTACTTGTAACAAGTTTTCTGAGAGAGAGAGAGAGAGAGAGACAGAAAGAGAGCAGAGTGGGGGGGGGAGGGGGTTAGAGGGAGAGAGAGAGAGAGCATCTTAAGCAGGTTCCACACTCAGCACAGAGCTCATGACCCTGAGATCATGACCTGAACTGAAGTCAAGAGTTGGACGCTTAACCAACTGAGCCATCCAGGCATCCCTGACACAAGAGTCGATGGCGGCCAGGACCTCTGGGTTCTGTGCCAGCGCTGTTCACCATGACCCATGACCAGCATACCCCCTGCTCCCTGTGCCTAGTGACCCCATGACTCCATGGGGACAATCACTCCCTTGTCAATAGGAAGAGAATAAACAAGGACAAGTAGGAGATGTCAGAGACTTTAAAGAGGTATCTTGACGTAGATGAAAGACACAACAACAAGGGAAGGTGTGGTCCTCCCTGGCTAGATGGGGGTAGGGACAGGAAAGAAAGGAAGGGGCAGGAAGAGAGGGAAAGCAGAAGCTGACGGAGTAGAAGAGGATGGAGAAAAGGTAATGAAGGCAATGAGGAAGGAAGGCTGTTTTCCAGAAGGAAAGGGCTAGCGCCAGCACCCCCAGACAGCAGCCTCAGGAGCTGCCACCGGACTCCCGAGGAAATAACAGCCCGTCACTCTCAGTGACTGGCACTCCACTTTATGGGGCCTGAAAGCAAAGAGGCAGCAACACTGACAGCCACAGGCGTCTTTAAGCCGGTGAGACAGCACAGTCCTCAACCTGACCCTCCGGAAGCACATCCCTACCTGATATATTATTGACAAGGCTGACTTTTAACAAGACGTTTGGGCCCACTGTGTAATAAATGTGCATCGCCCACTCTTTATCACCCATTACCTCATTAAAATAATTGTCTTCATTTCATTGTTAAAGTGATTAATAGGGCAAGTGTTAAAGGAAATTAATACTCAAAAGGAAGAATAAATGTAGCCGAAAACCAACTCCTCTGAATTGGTCTAGTGGTAAAGTTAGGGATTTTGTAGTTAATGAGCCTTAGAGAGTTAAATATAGGAGGGTCCAGGAGAGTCCTTTGAGAGATGGAGAGCAGGGCGGGAGGCTAGGGCAGCCGGGAGAGGTAGAGGTCGGTGGTGGTGGTGGTCGGGAGCACGGCTTGCACCTCTGTGTCTAATCACTGTGAGCCACGGAGAGGAGGTCACAGCTCCTAGCTTCCTGCACGCCCAATGTTCACGGTGGGGCCTGCCACCAGCATGGTCCTGGGGACTGAGACTCCAGCCCAGTCCAGTGCTCAATATGAGCCAGTGGCAAGGAGATGGAGGTTCTTGCTGAGGAGGATGGGTGTGTGTCCCAGACTGAGGCTGAGCTATCTTAATAGAATCAGAAACAGCCAGGAACAGGCTGCTGTCACACTCCCTCCACTATGAACTGGGTGAGAGGATCAGCATCCCGTTCCTTTCCTCCTGTGTCCAGCCATATTCCTTCCACTCTGGATCCTTCCACCGACCAGGCAGCTGGATCTCCAGGGCAGAACTGGGAGCAGGTGCCTAGGGGCCTGGAGAGGGGAAAACGTGCTTCCCTTTGGCAATCTCCTCACTTGTTCATTCAATCATTCATCTCATGTTGATTAAGCTGCTGCAATAAGACAGGTTCTACTTTAAAAGCTGGGCATATGCACATAGAAGCTTGGCCCTTTAACTCAAAAAGTTACCAGTCTGGGGGTAGTCCAGGTGGTTCAGTGGTTTAGTGCTGCCCTCAGCCCAGGGCCAGGAGATCCAGGATCGAGTCCCGCGTCGGGCTCCCTGCATGGAGCCTGCTTCTCCCTCTGCCTGTGTCTCTGCCTCTCTCTCTCTCTCTCTCTCTCTCTCTGTGTGTGTGTCTCTCATGAATAAATAAATAAATAAATAAATAAATAAATAAATAAATAAATAAATAAAATCTTAAAAAAAAAGTTTCCAGTCTGTTGGAGACAAAGACATATGCAAACTGATAATTATCAGACATGCATTGCTTAACACTCCCTATTATATATATATATAGTAGCACTCCAGTACTCAGGTATTAAATATATATTTTATATTCTGAAAGTTCTCGTAGGCTCTTAACCAATGAAAATTTCTCAAGACCTTTCTGTGCATCTTGGCTGATCAGTACATTGCAAACACCCTCAGCTAATGATCTGCATTATGTGCTCTGCACTTGGTTTCAATGTTCTTCAAGACTGTTATTTTGTGTCCCTGAAAGCAGCCATGATACTTAATGGCTAACCAAGGCTGTAAAGAGATGGTGGTGGTACTGCAGTGGACCAGAGCATTACAGCAGGGTGTTACAATGTGAGCTCTCCTGTTATTCAAGGTACATTCCAGGAAATGGGGGAGGAAGCACAGAGTAAAAAGAAGGCAATTAGGGAGCGTAGAAGACCTTTGACATTATTAAAGACATCATAAATGTCACTGCAGCCTGGTGGAGGTGGGGAGGGGCCATCGATTGTATTCAAAGAAGTTGAAAGAAGCTCTGGTCCAAGACAGAGGACAGGAAGAGAACAGAACAGTGCTGTGTCTTTGGACACCTTCTCCACAGAGACAATGCTAGGAGGGCTCTTGTAATGCTGCTGCAGGCAGCACCGGGCACTAAGGTTGGGCCTTGGCCATAGTCACCCATGTGGGTCCGAAGTAGGCACAGGCCTTTGGAAGGCTGGGAGTTCAGTGTCCACTCATTTCTGACATCTTTAGACTTTTGAATAACTGATCACATAGGTTACAACATATAAAATCAGCATAGCAATATCAGCAATATAGAGTATTCCATTAGGATTTGTTTTTATTTAAACATTCTCTTTGAAATATGGGTATAGAAGTAATCAAACATTTGAGGATCAAACTGAAAAAAAAAAAAAGCTCCTGGGTTTGATATGTTGAAATTCTATCAATGTTAGTTCAGGAAAATCTATATTCGGGATCCCTGGGTGGCGCAGCGGTTTGGCGCCTGTCTTTGGCCCGGGGCGCGATCCTGGAGACCCGGGATCGAATCCCACATCGGGCTCCCGGTGCATGGAGCCTGCTTCTCCCTCTGCCTGTGTCTCTGCCTCTTTCTCTCTCTCTGTGACTATCATAAGTAAATAAAAAAAAATGAAAATCTATATTCATTATTGAAAAAAATAAAATGGTGCAACAATTCATGGTCATTTTGAAAGCTGTTAATTTTCATGTGCAAAAACATTATTCAGAGCCTTCAAAGGGTTAAATAAAGGGAGAGTGAAAGTGTATTGGCTAGATACCTTTGGGAAAAATTTTTATATCTTTTCTCAATGTAGGAATATTTGTAAAAATTTAAATAGTAAAACAAACTGAAGATAGAGATTAGATTGTATCATAATTCTTATCTTTTGCAGAATTGTTTGGTATATTAGCATTCATAATACTAAACAAAATAACCATTAAAATCTGTATTTACTGCTTCATTTGTAAATGCCATTTAGGTCATGTGCCTTTCCTATTTCTAAATTCTTACATTTTAGAGGTTGAAGTAAGAGTAATATGTCAATCTTAGGATTCTGTGAAGAGAAAAACTCAAAAATCATGTGCAACAAATCCATAATAAACCATCTTTGTCAAGATATAATAAAAACATGCATATGAAAGAAAAAAGTACTGGGAACAACGAAAGCTCACCCCAAATATCCTGGTCTCCTACTGATCTCTTTTGGAAATGAGCGTCCATCAGAGTTCAGTGTCTGTACCGAGATCATACATGCAGCTGATTGTTCTGAACTATAACATCAAATTTCTGAAATGTAACCACTAACATTTTAACTAAATAATTGTAATGATAATTATTTGGTGTATATTTCAGATTTATTCTGAATTCTGGAAGGTCGTTTTTATGATGGTGATATTTGGCTTTGACCCAATATTGATTTTCACATTTGTTGTTTGGCCAAAATATGAGTGTGGTGTGATAGATGCTCTAACAGACATAATGATAACATGAATGAAGTCATGACTGAGTGGAAGAATTGGGGAAGACTTCATATAGAAGCTAAAACCGACACAGGAAGAATAGATTCCAAGTTTGCCCAGGAAATGAAACAGAGATGGCGTAGGGCTTTCTAAGAAGAGGGGACAGCTGCAACATGTCTTGAATGCCCTTAGAATGGTCCCACTTTGGTATTTTTCATGTATTCCTACCTTTCATCCCAAACCAACAGCATGGAGAGGTATTTTCTCTTTTTTGCAAAGTTGCAGACAGACACAGAGAGGGAAAGTGACTGCTCTCTGCAGACTTGAGAGTGGCTCCATAAGAACCTCCTAGTCTCATGAGAAGTGGCCTGAAAATGCCCATATCCCTCTGCCCTAAACTCTCCCTACCTCAGGTGGGGTGAAGGCCTGCCCTGGGACTACCCTAATTCTTTCCAGGTCCAGTGCCTGTGGCCTTATTCCTAACCGGTGACCTTATTCCTACTTGTGGCCTTATTTCTTACCCGTTGCCTTATTTCTAACATCACACAAGGGCCATTTTCCCCAAGGGTGCCATTTTCTTATGCCAGACAGGGCTGGGCAGAGGTGTCTCAGGCACCAGAGCCACTGGCTTCCTTTGTGGCCCAGCAGGTCATCCTGTAAAGCCCTCCTCTAATGGCCTGATTCTCTTCAGATGCTTTTCTTTTTTCTTTGGTTTTCCTTTCTTCTCTTTCGTCTCATCTGGGGAAGGCCCGCGGCCTGGCATGGCTATTGTGCTTGGAAATGAGCCTCCTAGGCTGGTGAATAAATTGCATTTTATTCCTCCCTGTCACTTCTGGTTGGGGGAGCACTGGGAGATGAAAGCTGAGACTTCAAAAGCACTTCTTTTGACCTAGGGCAGCATTTCTCATTTCCAAGCCCGACGGCTGCACTGAACCCAAACGTCAGTGGGACTGGCAGGCGCTGAGCCTTGGCCAAACCCGGGGGTCTTTTGGGCCTCCTGGGCTGGGCATCTGGATGTCACCGTCTTCACTAAATCGGCAGAAGGGGCAGGGCTCACTTCTCAGCAAAGCATCGGTGGTGGCAGGTGGCTCCTCAAAGGGAAAAGCAGGATCCCCATGCGCAGTGACTGAAGGTTGGATTTGGACTATAATATTAAACCACATGCAGCCATATTCCCCTGTGGGGTAGGTCTCACCTCTCTTTTCCCCTGTTCCACCCAGCGCTTAGTGCCGGGCTGCCTTTCTTGTTAAGACCCATGATATATCTCTTCATTCTCCAATAGGCACGGATTGAGGTGAGAGATGGGAAAAATCAGTCTCTGGTCTAGCACAGACCCTGGGCTCTGAAGGGTAAGCAGATTTCCATCATCCCTGTCAATGGAGTGACAAGTTGATGGAGGGGCTGAGTGAACTGGGGGACCCTAAGGAGCAAGCTGGCTTCCAAAATGGGCAATTATCCCCCAAAGATGCCAATCCTGATCTGGCAAAGCCACCAGAGTCTCTTCCTTCAGGTTGGCTTCCACCCGACTCAGGAACAGCCCAGACATGATGAAATCCTTGATGACTTTACTTCTAAGTATTTCCAGAATGGGGTAGTGTGTTGGGTGCAGAGGTGCACAGATTAACTGGTATCAGAGAATTTGGGGATCAAATTCTGGCTCTGCCACTGACAAGCTGAGGTGGACTCTCAGTCTCCTCATCCGTAAAATAGAGAGAATGGCACCTACATCAGATACAGAGAAGGCTGAATGGAATCACCTGGTAAAGCACCCATCTAAGAGCTAGTAGTTGTTGATGCGCAGTAAGTGGTTATTTTTATCGCTCACTGGCTGCACACACTTAATATGGGTGTCAGCAAACGGAAAGGGCACACAGATTTTGAAAATGGAGAGACTGAGCTCAAGATCCACTTTGGGTTCTTGGTTATTGTATGACCCTGGGCCATTTTCTTACTACAAGAATAAGCACCAGCTCCAAGAGCTACCATTCACCAAATGCTTATTATGTGCCAGGTACTTAGCCTAAGGCGCCATCCCAATATTTCTTATAAGGGGTTAAGTCACCTATGCAAGGATTTGCTGCTAGAAGCAGAAATGAGATCTGAAGTCAGGTTCATGAATGTAGTCCATGCTTATAACTAGTGCACTTCCTCACCAGACTGGCTCCCCTAACTTCTCTGGACCTTGATTTTCTCCTTTATAAAATAGGAGTGATAATGCTTACCTCCTGAGTTTAGGATGAGGATGAGAGAAGGTAAGACATATAAGACTCCTCCGAGACAGGAATCTTTCTATCATCAATGACTTCAAGAGGCAACATTTATTTATTTATTTATTTATTTATTTATTTATTTATTTATTTATTTATTTTAAATTTATGATAGTTACACTCACACACACACACACAGAGAGAGAGAGAGAGAGAGAGAGAGAGGCAGAGACATAGGCAGCAGGCTCCATGCACCGGGAGCCCAACGTGGGATTCGATCCCGGGTATCCAGGATCGCGCCCCGGGCCAAAGGCAGGCGCCAAACCGCTGCGCCACCCAGGGATCCCAAGAGGCAACATTTAATATGAATTCCAAGTTGCAGCCACAGACTCTGGGACATGGGAAGAGATTTTACCAGTCATCTGACTCCAGTCCCCTTCAACCCAATCATCAAAAGTGAGGCAGCTAGTGGCCCGGCACCAACTGGCTGATTTCTGAGAGATACAAGGACCAAGTGTTCCCGATGATGATCAAGATGTCCAACCAGGATCTGAAGATTATATTAGGAAAATATATGGAGCTGAACATCACCTCAAGCCCCATGGCTTCCAGTTTTTCTATTCCCCTACACAACTCATCCTGGCTGGGGATGGCTCATATTGTAGCTGCAGGGATGCTAGCAGTCTTGTGGCATTTGGGGAACATGCTCCCGGCCTGTCCTCAGGACCCAATGACTGTGGAGCTAATGTCTCCTGGGACATCCCCTCAATTCCTCTCTCCCCAGGAGCCTACTCTGGGCTGGAACCAAGGCTTCTGTTTTGCATATGGGAAATGAGGCCCCTTGGGGAGGTGACCTGAATTGGGTGCCATGGCTTCTTATTGATGGAGCAGAAGATTGAGGACCCTTCCTGCCTCTCCTGTCCTCAACCTTCTGCTCCATCAATCAGAGGCAGGAAGGGTCCTTTCCTTGGTGCTGGCCTTCATCTCTCTTTTGCTCTCCCTGGGGAAGGCCCAACAGTCCAGCCTCAATCCCCTAAAGTTCAGAGGCTTCTGAAGAAGCTGTGTGAGACCTGAGAGCTGTCATATGTCACTTCACGTGATAAATCCACAGAGATGGAAAGATCCACATCTGGCCTGGTGTGGAGCCTGCTCCCTCTCACCTTTGTAGCTGGAATTCAGTCTAATACTATGCTCACAGTGGTTCCATGCTCAGGACTGACCAACAGATGGACTGAACCAGAGGCAGGTTCTTTAGGTAGAAAGAGGGAACAAAAGTATAATCTTTGAGGCTCTGAGGTAAACTAGAACATTTCTGGAAAAGAAACTGAAACAGGGTTCAGAGTCTGCTCCATCCCTGCTGCCCCCAACCCTGCCCTCCTGCCTTCCCACTGGGCTGTCTGCCTCCATCAGCTCTTCCAGCAGATGAGAACATTCCTGAATGTCACCCTCATTGGGCATTTCCCAGCTCTGAGTCCCTGGGTCTCTGCCACCCCTGACATCCTCGGTGTGGATCTCCAGACCTGCTAATGGCCTCCAGACCACTCTTGTCTGTGCCAGGTTCACTTCCAGCTCCACTCAGTTTGGCTAGTTGTTGTCCCCTCTCTAGGAAGCTTGCCTGGCCTACTCTGGCAGCTGATGCCCTTTCTTTTTTCTTTTTAAAGATTTTATTTATTTATTCATAGACACAGAGAGAGAGGCAGAGACACAGGCAGAGGGAGAAGCAGGCTCCATGCAGGGAGCCAGATGTGGGACTCGATCCCGGGTCTCCAGGATCACACCCCGGGCCGCAGGCGGCGCCAAACCGCTGTGCCACCGGCGCTGCCCTGATGCCCTTTCTAAACTGTGGCTCTTCAGACACGGTCCTGTGTCTCATGTTGATATTAACTGTGTCCTGAGTGTCTTGTCCCTTGTTGGCACAGGAGGGTTGTAAATAAAATCGGACTATCTATCCATTTTATACAATTTGGCCTGCATAATCTTGGGCACACAATCTCGGTCTCTGTGCCTTCCCTTTCCTCACCATAAAATGGAGATCATAACAGTATCTAACTCTGAAGGGCGCTGGGAAAACTAAATGAAGTAATATATGTAGAGTACTTAGAACAGTATTTAGCACATAGTAAATACTATACAAATGCAAATGTTTATTATTATTTCCAAATAAACTCAAGACAGCTTAGCTTTTTAAACAAAATTTAGTATTATAAAGAAGATTTTTTTTTAAAGATTTTATTTTTTTATTCATGAGAAATACACACAGAGAGAGGCAGAAACATAGGCAGAGGGACAAGCAGGCTCCATGCAGGGATCCTGATGCAGGACTCGATCCCAGGACCCCGGGGTCATGACCTGAGCCAAAGGCATATGCTCAACTGCTGAGCCACCCAGGCATCCCTATAAGGAAGGTTTTATAAATCTCTTGTAGAACCCAAGGGCAGAGATGGTGATGGGTGCTGGTGCCAGTTGGGAGATGGTCATTCTGTGAGATTCATCTTTCTCTGCTTCTCTGTCCTCCAGCAGGAAACATAGCCACTTGTCACTCCTCTCTCACTTGTTCAGCCACATGGAGAACATGAGCTCTCCTTACTAAAATTTGTGAGGAAAGCCTCTGATAGGTCCAGCCTCTGATAGGCTCAGTCTTGATCCACTCAGCCCTGTCCAAGAGGGTATGACCAGGCCATGTCATATACAACGGCTGCAGGACTTATGGTTAAGTGAGTGTCTGTGTGCATGTGGGCGTAGCCATGAACCATCAGTTGCTTCAAATTCCACAGTGCGGGGGGCCCTCCCTACCTCCCCAGCCTCAGTCTGCTGTAGCAGAGTGCTTCACACAGAGCGGATGCCAAGTACAGATTAATCAAAATCTAAACGTAGACTCAAAATATAAAGATTATAGCTCACTGCATTTCATTCATCAAACTTTGGAAGGAGTTAGAGTCAGACAGATTTCCAGAGCTCCCTTGGGCTTGAAATGACTCTCATTGCTGCTGCTTCTTGCCCGCCCCCTCTCCTGTCATGTGCCAAGATATTGGTCAGCGGGAATAGCATCAACGAGGAAAAAGTGGAATTAGAATTTTGGAAATGTGCAGTTACCAACACTCTCTTTGTGCTAAGAGCCAGCAGAGGCTAGTACCGCCCACTCAGCTGGGCTTGACCTCCCTTTGCTCACAATGAATGGTCTATCAGGCCCCAGGCCCTGGAAACTTCCCTTCGGGCACTGACCGGGTGAGAGTCAGCCTGGGGGGTTCTGAGCACTGTGGCAACAGAAGTTGATGGAAAGATGCCTGCGCTTAGGTCACTTGTAGGAATGAAATCAGACTCTAGGGAAGAGTAAAGATGGGTCACTTAGGAGAGTATCTCCTTCATCCTTGACCCCAAACCTCCTAACTTTTCACACCCAGCTCATCCTCATCAACAGAGAACATGCACAACAGCTGCCTTCTCCCATCCTGCTTACCCTCACTCTGTGGGGCCGCAGTGGGGCCCAAACTTGGCTGCACATTAGAATCATCTGGGGAGCTCTTAAAGATCCCGATTCCCAGGCAGCGCCCTGGACCTATGAAATCAAATTCTCTGGGAGTGGGACTGGGCATCGGTCAGTATTTTTAAAGCTCCCAGGTGATTCTCAAATGTGGCCAAGTTTGAAAACCACTATACTCTGAGCTCATTTCTTCCCATGATTCTAGTACTCAGATGACGTGAAAACCTGTATCACCAGCCCACACACTCACCCTCTCTCTGTCTGGAGCTTTTCATTGTTTCAATGTATCCTCTCTTGCAGAATGGACTTACAAGTTCTGAACTTTTATCTCTTCCCTGCCATCATTTTGGCCCTTGCATCCCTTGCCTTCAAACCTTGGTCAATTTGCTCATCCCTTTCCTCTGCACCTTCATGGTGTGCAGACATTTCTCTTGTGCTGCATTAACTGTGCTTATGTTGCCTTACAAAAATATCATTTATTACAAGGTTTTTGAGGTTAGCAGAAACATGTTCCTATTTTTGGTTTATTTTCATATCTTCTGAGGATACCTGTAAAATGTTGATGACTAGCAAATGTAGTTGCCCAAAGACGGAGGAGAGAGCAGACAAAGGTGGTTTAGGCAGAGCCAGTAGGGACCTCTGAAGGCTGGAGGGTCTTTTCCAGAACTCTCAGTCTAGGAAGGAAAAGAAAGAAAGGTGCCATACTCTTCTGTATAACAAGGGTCTTCTGCTTATATCCAAGAGTGTCAATATTAAAGGAACTCCAGGGATGTGTCCTGGGAAAGTCTGTGGATGCTAGTTACAAAGAGGGATGCGTAATAGTAATAGTTACCACTCACCGAGTACTCAGCTTTGTGTCTGGTGCTTTACATACAACTGTTCACAGTAAGATTATTAAATGTTTCTGAACTTCAGGCTATTAGCCCAAGGTAAATGGCAGAGATCTAAAGGGCTATGTACTTTTCAGTAAGCTCCATGTGTTCTAAAAAAGCCTTCAGGTAGAGAGAAGAGAGTCAGACTGGTGTCTCTGTCTTCACTCCCAACCAACCTTCTTCCTCATATTTGATGACAGTGGCCTAGGCAAGAGTTTGCCCATTGCCCCGGGGTTGTGTGCATCACCATGCTTTTAATGCCACATTCTTAAATTGCTTTGGGAAAACAGAAGTCAAAGATAAAATCTATCTTTACCTGCATATAATCATTATCAATCATTCTCTAATGAGGACTAATTGGTTGCAAGTAACAGAAACCAACTCAAGCTAGCTTGAGGAAAACAAGAGAAATGTGAGGCTGCCTGTGGCAGTCAGAGAAAGGAATGTGGCTGGGGCCCAGGAAGGCACTCTTTTCCACCTCTGTGTCTCTCTGCTTGTCTCCCTTGGTCTCCTCTTGGACCTGCACACCTGCTTCTTGCACTCCCCATAAATACTGTACAATGTGGCTGCTCACAATTCTTCAGTTTACATGCAATGGTCCTGGCCACCTGGGAAGTTTAACTTCTCTCTCGGCTCCACTTTACTTTGTAGAGAAGAGCCTGCAACTAGTCCATAGTAGGTCAATGCCTCTTGATGGCATCCTTCTACTTTCATGTTGGTCAGTGGTGCTCTGGAGTGGGATGTGCCCATGTCTCTGGATGGGGATAAAATAATCCAAGAAAGGAGTGGTGTCTGTGAACAGTAAGTGATTAGCACAGCAAAGGCTACATTTTACTGATAGACACTAGGCTACAGGTTTTATATTTTTCTCAAATTCTCGTAACGGTCACTCAAGGTAGGTATTGTTCTTTCCATTTTTCGGAGAAAGAAACTAAAGAGATTTGACATTAGCAAGCCCTGGAACACGGATCCTGGGGAATTCAAGCACTTTTGGAATCTTCTTTTTCTGGAGATACGGCTGGGATTTAGGTCAGGTATGTTTATTTTTCAGTATTTGCTCCCATTGGTGAGGTGTACTTGAGTGTGTCTGCGCCTGCATAGCTCTCTGAGTGTGCATGTACTTCCTTTTTCCATGGCTGTGTGTGTCCTGAGATTCTGAGAATGCTCATTTTTCAGCGGGGAGAGAATGTTCAGCTGGAGCCTGCCAGCCTGAGTCAGCCCGGAGCAAGAGGCCTGGCAGGACTGGACAAAGATGCTCTTTATCCCCCAGGAATGCAGTGACCTCACTATGGCTTTCCTCTGCCGGCTTGGGTTTGTGTTAAGCAGAAGGGAGAGAGATTCGGTTGGAGGCTTAGTGCCATCGTGTTCACAAACCCTCAGTTCCCCTTTCTTTCCTTCATGGGCCACTGCGGATAGAAGCCAGGAGCTCTGGTTTCATTGCAATGAGGCTAAAATGGAGACAGGGCTGGAACCGAGGTTCCAGCAGACAATGGAGCAGGGACCCTGGAGTCGAAAAGACGACAGGTTCAGGAATGAGGCCTGGTTTCCAGCCAGCTTTTCCTAGCCAGCTGTAAGATTCTATTCAGATCATGTCACCACTTGAGATTTCAGTGTCCCGTCCCAGTGACATTCAGGGCCAGATGATCTCTAGTGAGGTACCTGGGGAGGTTAACCCTCTGCTCTATGACTGTTTGTGCCCTTTCTCCTTGTCTTCAGGGAAAAAAAGCATGGCTTGGCCTGGAAGGAGTGAAGCTGGTGGGTACAGTTGTCTTCTTCAGGCATGTGCTGACCACAGGTATGAAGAACAACATCCTGAGTAGGGTTGAGGCTAGAGATGGAGGGGTTTGGGGAGGCTTTGGGTGAGATCCATTTTTTTTTGACAAGGACAACTAAGAAGTCATAGACCACCTAAATTACTAATGTTCATCTTTGGATCTCAACTTCCTCTGCTGTAAAAGGAAACTGCCCCACTAGATGGTTTCCAAGGATTCTCTCAGTTCCAACATGCTACAGAGAGACTCACGTAGCCTGAGGACTCCCATCCTTTAGAAATCCTTCTCCCACTCCTTCCGTATGTTTGCCTGGAACACACCTGTTTTCTAGCTCATAATGGTCCAGTTGTTATAGCAAGAGAGAGAATTCTTGTATTTTGTATGTGTCTAGAGTGGGGAGTG
This sequence comes from Nyctereutes procyonoides, assembly GCF_905146905.1. NCBI lineage: Eukaryota > Metazoa > Chordata > Mammalia > Carnivora > Canidae > Nyctereutes > Nyctereutes procyonoides. Next base: position 69,229,552 of record NW_026575140.1, on the reverse strand, counting down.
GTGGAGGGGGAGAGAAGAGTATAAGAGGATAGGTGGATGGTGGGAGGAAGACATGAGAATGAGTTTTCAGGGCCTCCAGGAATCTGTCATGCTTTCATTGGCTCTCATAAACCAAAGTCATCAACCCTTCCACAAAAAACACAAGTCTGGGCAATAAACCAAAAATGATGGTCTGAATTGTTTAAATCCTTCATATTTCAGGCCACAATCACCTCATCTGACCCGTGTTTGACACAAGATGATGGCTTAGGGACCCAGCAGCCGGTTCCTGCTGAGTCTCCATGCTGGCTGGGGAAACCCAGCATCAGGGACTCATGCTGATGTTGACCTCTCTCCCTGAGGTTGTGGTACTGCCAGCTGCTCCTCATTGTAATCCTACTTAGTGCTGGTAATTTAAAAAGTGGCAGGGGCACCTGGGTGGCTCAATCGGTTAAGTGCCTGCTTTCAGCTCAGGTCATGATCCCAGGATCCTGGGATCTAGCCCCATGTCAGGCTTCCTGCTCAGTGGGGAGCCTGCTTCTTTCTCCCCCTTCCCCTACTTGTGTTCTCTCTCTTTGGCTCATACTCTCTCAAATAGATAGATAGATGATATATAGATAGATAGATAGATAGATAGATAGATAGATAGATAGATAGATGATAGATAGATAGATAGATAGAATCAGAGCTTTTGACACAGAACCAAAGGCAAAATCCATTTGCCATAAATGTGCAAAACATATTTGTAAGGAGTGGTCCCTTCTCATGAGAGTAGATACTGTTTGGGCACTACCCTGCAAGTGGAATAAAAATCTGGTTTGTTTCATTCAGGTATACCTTCTCTTCATGATTGTAGAAGATACTTTTTTTTAAAGATTTATTTATTTATTTATTTATTTATTTATTTATTTATTTATTTATTTATTTATTTATTTATTTGAGAGAGAGAGGCAGAGACACAGGAGGAGGGAGAAGCAGGCTCCATGCAGGGACCCTGATGTGGGACTCGATCCTGGGACTCCAGGATTGCGCCCTGGGCCAAAGGCAGGTGCTAAACTGCTGAGCCACCCAGGGATCCCTAGAAGATACTTTATTAGGACACTCAGAGGGATTAGTTGAGACGAATTGAATGTTTTATTTGAATATAAACTGTACAGAGAAATGAAGTTCAAAACAGCCAATTACAGAGAATATTCAGATAGAATGGCTCTGTAGGGCTGGTGTTAATGGCTAATTTCTCTTCCTGAGGATGGGGGGAGGGAGAAGAAGAGGCAGGGATGGTCCCCTACCTGACCTGACCTACAGCCTCCTTTCCTTCCCCTGATTCTGAGTCTGGTGCCCTCTCATGTTCTCTGTACCTTAGTCTGGCATCCACCAGAAAGGCCTGTTTTGGGCATTAAAGATCATGGCAGAGTGGTGGGGATTTCTCAGTGTCTGTCTGGAGCTGCTCAATATTGAATACATTTAAGATAACTGCTCTGGCCAAATAGAATCCATCAATCATACCACTCTCCTCTTTCACCTTCAATTTCCATTCCTAATTGTTAGTACACAGACCTCCATACCACAGGCTCTTAGAACAAGCAACTCCTAAATGTAAAGGCCTCTGAAAAATCTTTTTTGCTTAGAATGTCCTCTTTGGTGGTAGGAGGGCTTTTAGGGTCTCCCTAAAGGTTGGTTTGGGTTTTGCCTACCTTCTGAGTTTAATGATGTACATAAAAGATATCCCATGGTATTCAAAAGCCCCTTCCTCTATGTTTTCTCTGTCTCCCCTTGAATCAGTTCCACCATCTCTCCCCCCACCATCCCATCTGCCCCCACACCCAGCTGCAGTAGTTGAATTAAAAAGCTGTCCCTTATAGCAAATTCCACTTCACCAACACTTTGTTTATTTGTTCTTCATTTCAACTGTGGGAAGGAACTGACCATGAAATGCTGTGGGGCCCTACCTCACTTATTTACAAAGCTAGCTGTCAGGGCAAGACTAATTATAAACAGCAAATTTAAAATTGTCTTAGGTTTGGTGAGACAGTTACATGGGTTAAGATTGCTTATTTCTGATTCTTCCCAACATCCTAGACCTCCTAGATCAAAGAAGGTATGAGACATCATGGCTCTGGCTAAGTTTACACAAGGCAGGGAGAGCTCATGGCTGTTGTTATAATTATCCTCTCATCACCCTCCTCCACTGGCCCCTGGCTTTCTCCACCAGACACTAACCTGCTGTGGCATCTGAGATGACTCTTATTTCAGTGCTTCATTATATTGGAGCCGTGACCAGCAGCTCCCTAGCCAGTTGTGCCTCTTCCAGGAGCTTAACTGATCAATAATTCTGTTTGAAACCTAGCAGGCCACTTCAACAAATGGACCCTTTCTCCCCATCAGTAATTCAATTTTCTTCTTGTTTTGCTATGGATGAGGATGTCTCACGAATGAAGTGTGGGTTTGGAGAATGCTAGCATGGTAATGGGTCAGGACATGAGCGACAGGGGATGCAACACTGGGGAAAACATCTGGGAAATTTCTTGGAGACAAGGAACCTAAGAGCCAGCCAAGAAAGGAGAGAGAAAGAGGTGAGAAGTCACATCAGAAAAAAAAAATTACAGAGAAGTATTGATTCAGCCAAGGGTAGAAACTCTGTTGAACAATTGACATTGGTACTTAGAAAAGAGGTTTTGTTCTGACCACTCCTGGTCTTGGATAAAAGGAGATTCAAGTCACCCTGGAGTGTCTGCAGGTGGGGCTTGTGCCTGGTACTTTTTTGGAAATAACTTTACTCCCTGAGGATGAATGTGGGGAATGCTTATCAAGAGACCATCTGACTGTGGGCTCAGGATGCCTTGGGCCAGGGGATGATGTTTGATGAATTAAAAGTAGTTGCATGTCCAGTGGATAGAATGAATAAAGCTAGATTCTGAATCTCCGATACTTAAAATTTCCTTATCATTATATATTATGGGAATCCTCATTGTAGTAAAGTTATTTCATGTCAGCTTCTAGGTCCCCTCTTCCAGAAAGCCTTCCCTCATTTCCTCCCCTTGTCTTATTGTTTTTCAGATCCTCCTCTTTATTTCCATAACAAGGGTGACCAGATGTCCCAGTTTGTCCAGAATGGGCCTGGTTTGCATATGCTGTACTCACATAATCATTAATAGCACATTCTCCTAAGTATCTTGGACAATAAATTATATGGGTCACCCTCTCCTATTGAACATTCTGAATTTCTCCGTATCATAGCACTAGTTAATCTGCATAATAGCTGATTTATCTCGATCCTTTATTAGACTGCAAGGTCTTTGAGGGCAGGCACTTTTTCTGTCTTGTTCACTGTTGGATCCTCACTACCCAATACAGAGCCAGCCACACTGTTGGCGCCCCAAAAGATTTATTAGGTAGATGGATAAGTGCTCATAATCCAGCTCAGATTCCTAGGGCTTGCCTAGTTGGAAATGTTTGATGTACTGTTTTGAACAAGACAGAAATCACACAGAGAATAAAGGAACTGTCCCTATCCCTACTGTTAGGTAAACTGGTTTATAGCCATTGGCAGCATCCAGTTCCTTCTGCCATCTGGGTGTGGTCTGAGTAGGCAGCCCAGGCTACTCTCCTGTGTAGTGACTGTCGTTTCTCAGAGCCACTGGGGACTTTGAATTCCACATGAATTACTCCCTGGAAGTGATGCTGTTCGAAGAGGCCAGCAGCTGGAGAACAAACAGGGAAGAGGGCACTCTTGGCAGAGTCCAGCTTTCCCACTCAATGGCTCTGGGATCTTGGTCAAAGCCCTTTACCTCTTTGGTCTTAAGAAAAATATCCCTTCCAACTCTGACCCTCTCTGATTCAGGGACTGTCCTGGGATTCTCAAATAAATAGGAACCATGGACTGTGAGCCAGGATGACAATAAAATGGGCTGCTTGTCTGCAACTCTGTGCAGAGGGGGAAGTTGCCTTTGATTTCTCTTCCTTTGCTTTCTCTCCCAGCCTAGCCGACCCAGTGCTGAGTGCTCAACCCCCCGAAACGGCCCCCGGAGCTCTTTTAGGGCTTCATGCTCATCAAAGCCTTTCCCACAGTCCTCCACCCTTCCCTCAGAGCCCCACTAATCAATCCTTAGGTGTTGGCATTCCTGCTCTATGAAGGACCTGGCAAATGTGGGAAGCATTCAGGAGTGCACCTCCCCAGGGACCAGCTGGCTGTTTATCCCAGGATGGCCTAGAGCAGAGCACCTGGGGGAAATCTCTGAACTGTGGTTGGGAAAGAAAGCAAAGGGTAAATCCGAGATGTGAGGTAGAGGCAAGAACAGGGAAAGAGCATCATGAGATCAGAAGCCAGAAGTATTCAGCACTGTTTGGGAAACAGAGGGCAAAGCCGGTGGAGGTTGAGAGGGCAGCTTGAATGCTATGAATCAGGGAAATACATGAGTGACATGTTTCTATGGGGCTTTAGGCAAGTGGGAGCCCCTGCTGATGGTAAGGACTAGAACATTCATGGCTAATCAGCCTTCACATGGTTCCACAGTTGGGGTCATTTACAATTTCACAGAGGATTCCTGCAGAGGCAGCACCTTCACTCAGAGCATGAATTCTCAAATTACAGAATTTCACATGGTGCAACAAGCCTTGGATGGGGGGAGGAGGGGAGGAGAGATTTGGAGCCACTAAAACTGGATCAGAGAGTTACTGTTTCCTAAAGTCAGAGCTAGTGAGATAAAGAAGGATCTAGGGGAAGCGTTGAGTAAGATGGGTGAATGGTCAAACACCTTGTCCATCCCACAACATTACTTTAAAGCTGAGGACAACAAGCTGGCCAGTTGTAAGGGACGTAGAAGGTCTAGGTGTGTAGCTCTGAAAGCACAGAAGGGCACACACGTGTCCCAGGCTTCTGTGGCATGGCTCGAAGTGGTTCCTTAAGGAATTAGAGGTTCCGGATGGGATCTGCCCTCCTGCTTGCAGTTGATCCGCTGCTACTCAGATACTGTGAACTGAGGATGGAGGATGCTTCTGAGAGAGGGATCCCTTGTCTCTGCTTCTTACGTACCTTAAAAACAACACAGTTCCTGGGAGCTTACTGAGGAGCCAGTGAAGCTGGGGTGGCCTCCAGAGCTGCCAGTTTGAATGGCTGCTCTACCTCTCAACCCTGGAGCTTTGAGAGTCTCCCTGACAGTGTGGCTACATGTAGGTAATCGCGGCAGAGCTAATTTGTTAATCCGATGGAACTGCATCCAGCATCCTTTTGTTCACTGTCACCCGGTAATAGGGAGGCGCTAGTCCGGCCACTGTTCGCCTGCTGAAACTAAGCGAGAGCGCTCTCTGCGTAATTCATCTGTGCATGAAATGGAAGCTTAATAGCATAAGTAAAGCACTAAGCAGAAATTGGCAGTAAATGTCTTTTTTAAGTCTTAAAGATAGACTCTACTTCACTCATAAAGCCCAATTTGGTATTACTTAACGGCGTAAAACACTTTCTCTGAAGCCATACCTTACTGAGTGAATTTTGGTGCCCCCTACCTCCTTTGGCCCTGGCCTGCTGAGATGGCCAACCTCCTCTTGCTCCTGTCACACTTCCTTCCACTGAGCCTGGCATCCCGGTACTCATGGGACCTCCTGCCCTCCTCCAGGGCTCACTCAGCAATAGAGGCTGGAGGCACCCAAGTGCCAGGACAACCTGGCCTAGGGCTTTGAGCATGTCGGCTGCAAGGACAAGGGAGTGGAGGCTTGGGGTGAGCTTGAAGGAACATTAATGGCCAAAGCCAGGCAGGGTATTAGCCAGAGGACTTGGCCTCTGTTCTTCCAGTCCTGGGAATGGCTCTGATGAAATTTCTTCACCACTGAGGAGCCTCAGGCCGAACTGAGTCTGCTCGGAGCTTGCTAGCTGCCCGTATGGGTCAGGACTCAGCAGAAAGGACCTCCTACTTTATGGGTCTCTTTCCAGTTTTCTATTGCTGCACAACTCATTGCCCTAAAACACAGTGACTTGAAACAACCATTTAATTGAGCTGGCAATTGTATGCTTTGGAAATTCTAGAATTCTAAACCTTGTGGGTATCATGTGAGGCAGGACCCACTTCTCAGATGGCTTTCTTACTCCCATGGCTGGTACCTCCTGACAAGATGCACAGCGTGTTTCATCCTCTTAAGACCTCTGCATGTGGCTTTGGCTTTTCACAGCACGGCTTTCAAGATGGGTCCTCCTGAGGGGAGGTTCAAAAGCAAGATTCAAAGAGGCACAGCAGAAAGCTGTAAGGCTTCTTTGACTTAGCTGAAGTGCCCGAGATCACGTGTGCTCCCCTTCCTGGATCAAGGAAGTTAGTGAGTCCAGCCAGGTCCAAGGGAGGAGGCGGTGTACACTTCACTTCTGGATATGCACACAGAGGGGGCGGGGGAAGGCCATCTTGGAGGAAGCTTCCCTGGTCTCCAAGTCACTCACATTGAACCAAGGCTCTGAGTTCTACTCACTGGTTCTTGGTAACCAGCACATCCATGATGTGCAGACACAGACCTGTCCTCCCAAGGACACGTTGTGAGAATAGGCAAAGAGTGTTTCCTGTGGGTGTAGACTTCACAGGTGTAATGAGTGCTCTTACAGCTAAATGTTCTATATACATGGAGAAATATATTTTGAAATATAGTAGAGTACTTTTGTGGCAGCTCAATGGTCTAAGACTGGAGCGACATCCTGAAAATCAAAAGACTAGATCACTCAGCCATGTGGCTCCAGCCCCTCAGGTGGCGATGGCCTTCCCCGATGCCTCGGAATCTTCAGGTCCCAGGTGAGGTCCTAGTGAGGATTAGCTCACCAGTTTCTGTTGCAGGTGAGGTGGGGGGATGAGGAGGAAGACATTTTGAGTTAGTTGTAAGGTGGGGGATGGGAACAAGAACATCCAGCCAGCTGATGACTCTGGGTGGCAATAGGCTCTGACCTCGGGTTACCCTTTTCTTGGTCACTCTGAGATATAAAAGCAAACAAACAGGCAGACATATCAGAGATCAAGTCCTATGAGGCTTAACCAGCTAGAGGCCTTCTCTGAATCTACACACAACTCACAGCCCTTCTGCTAACAAAACTTCTGAACATTTTTATGCTACAAGAATGATCCTTGGGGCGGCCGGGGTGGCTCAGCAGTTTAGCGCTGCCTTCCGCCCAGGGTGTGATCCTGGAGACCTGGGATCGAGTCCCACGTCAGGCTCCCTGCACGGAGCCTGCTTCTCCCTCTGCCTGTGTCTCTGCCTCCCTCTCTGTGTCTCTCATAAATAAATAAATAAAGTCTTTTTTTTTTTTTTTTTAAAAAAAAGATCCTTTGTTCTGACTTTGAGTTAGTTCTCAAGCTCCCTGGCAATAACTTGACCTTGCAAGGCACTACACTTAATTACCCCTAATTTTTTATTCTCCTCCCCCCCCACCACCTTTTCCATAACCAAAGTTGGTGGGGAAGGGCAAGTCAACCACAGGGAAATGATCACTGGAGTCATTATTTCTTCAGTGTCTGATTCCTGTGTTGGACTGGAAGCTCCATGGAGGCAGAGGCTTTGTCTGCTATTTTTTGTTGTTATAAAGCAGCACATAGCAAGCACAGTATCTGGCACATGGTTGCACTCATTAAATTGTTTTGAATAAATGGGTCAATGAATTTATTCAACATCCATTCAGCAGCTCACGTATGCCAGGCACTGTTCTAGGTGCCAGGGATCTGCCTTCCAGGAGCTCGGACCATGCCTGTATGGGTCCATTTACATTTCTTGGCTATTTCTTACTCAGCCCTCAGATCCATGCACTGCTCATAAACTATCTGGCCATATGGGGACCATCTCTCTGGCACAACAGCCCAGATGGTGGCTTCACCAGGCAGGATTATTTAGGGGTGATCTTCTCCCAACCTCCTCCCTTCCCGGCTCTCACTTAATTACCCGGCATGCCTCATAAATAAAGGGGGGGGGAGGGATTGCCTTCGCCTAGTGAGCGTAAATGTTTTCTAAATGATATTGTTCCTGCAGCTTCTGAGAGCCTCATAAACATGCCTGGCCCTGGATTTATTATGCGACAATAATCCCGCTTAGCCAGCTGGTGAGATTCATGGTTCTGACCCCTTCCCCAGTGCCCCCCCTCTTCCTCGCCTCATGCAAGAGAATGGGAGGCCAAGGGTGAAAGGTTGCAGGACCTCAGGGACTATAACTTGGGCCAGCCTCCAGCAGGCTGATGCTCTCAGCCAACCCCAAGCACTGCTGCCTTTCCTCTTAGAGTACTTCTAGCCAGCCTGCCCCCCAGCAAAACTCCAAGGGGTTCTGCGGCAGCAAGGCAGGCCCAATGGGGTGAGGGGCCACGCACAGCCCTGCTGTTCTTCTCTGCATGTCTGTCCCTGCAAAGCCTCTTTAAATGAGCCCAACTCACACAAGTCCATGCTGGGATTGTTCAGAAGATCACCACAGGCATCGGCAAATGGCTCCAGAATCCTGCAAGCACCTCAGACCCTCCCGGTTTGCAGCTTTTCTGGTTTCAAGACCCCCAACACTCACTTTGGCTCCATAACTCAGATTCTCTATCCTTGTATTAACCTGGTCTTGGAACTTTCCCAGTGGGCCTGAGAACCTCGTTGTGACTTCTGTTCTCTATGATTTGGCTCTAGACATTGAAATGGTGGATAAGAAATCCTATAGGATAGACCCAGAAGCACCCCCTTTGCCCTGTTGCCTCCCTGACAGAAGAGGGACCTTAGACTTTTAAGAGTGATTACTGTGACACCGAGGCCCTGTAGTCATCAGTCCTGGAGCGCACATCCTGTTAGCTGCGTGTGCAAATGAGTGTCATCCAAATATATCTGAGCCATACTGCTGCAGCCTTAAGGCCTGGTTTCATACAGTGCCACATTAAAAAGAAAAACAAATCTAACTCCAAAAGCTGTGAAAAAGCAGTGTAATTTTTTTCCCCTAAAGGTTCTTGAGGAGATGGTAAAGGGAACATATATCACTTCACACAGAGAAAAGCATTCTAAAAATTCCTGTTTACTAATCTGTCTCTACAAGGTCCTACAATATTCAACAGCAGCAGAGTTGCAACATACAGTTATGCAGGTTGTGCACTGCACAACTTTAGGGGGCACCATGCACATTTGCAGCCATAACAGATTTATGTTTATTATAGCAACTCTCTGCAGATAGTACTAAAGTGTCTTAAAGAAGGGATGGCTTTTTTCATTTTTCTATATCTCTCTTTTCCAACTCTTTCCCCCCAAATCTCCAACCTGTTCTGGCCTTCCTGCTTTACTTCCTTCATTTCTCTCCCTCAGTACATCCTCCCACCATCCAGACCTTGTTTTTGGAGTGTGGTCCACATCCTCCCTGGGCCAGGAGTTTAACCTCGGCCCTTTTCAGGTCTTGATATCCTCTGTCATCACTATCACCTAGAAGTAGGTCTGTGGTAAACAAAGTTTCCCCCTTACAAAATGACATCGTTCTCTCTCCCTCACCAGAGAGACCTGAGGGCTGATGTTGCTGTCAAGAAGGAGATTTAAGAATCTAGAGGAGACACAAAAAGAACCTTACTCCTGCAAGACAGGACTATTTGATCCCACCCTCTGCCATCCCTGACCCAGTCCTTACAGCCAGGCATGCTTGGTGATTCCACCCCATGGAAGTGTTCCCAGAACCACCCCCATCCCTTCCAGGATCTCAAGTCAACTCTGTGCAGTGATATTTTCTTTCTTGTGAACCGAAGTCTCTCCCCAGATGACTTAAGACACAACCTCTGTTTCAGACCCACACTGGGGACAAAATAGGACATTCGTTTTCTCTCATTATCCCCTGAGCAAGACTTTTGTATCAGCTGCCTCTCTTCAGAAAACAGTTCGTGAAGTATGGGTTTGGAGGGGAAGAGATATACCTAATAAAAGCCTGGATCTGGGGCCACTCAGAGAGTGGGCATTGGTAACCCACCTGAATCTTCCTTTCTTAGGCCTCACTTTTCAGCAGGAAAAGTGGGTTCTCTCTCCCTCGCCTCTACCCTCCTGGCTGAATCCTGACTAGAGCAGTTTTGAACACACTCTATGATGGCCAGAGGAAGAGGTCCAGAGCTTCCAAGAAGACCTGATTCCCTACTCCCCACCATGGTGTGCTCTCTGCAGATGCTGCCTGGGCCAGACACCTGCTCTGCTAGCCCACACAGAGTGGGTACTTGCTAGACCTTTCCTTCCCTCAGCCAGCTTCCCCTCAGTGCACTTGATTTCCCATTTGAGGTTGGAGCTCACCTGACCCCTACTCAGTGCATAAGTCTCTCAGGGCAGCAAGTACCATACAGATAGCTCCCTCCACTGGAACCTCCCAGAACAATTACTACCACTCACAAAGAGAGCCATGGACTCCCTGTTTCCCCAAGGTCTCTTGGGAACCCCAACAGAGCCTGCATCCATGAGAGGAGAGGGGGCTCTTCCCTCTTTACTCTCTTCCTCCCCTCTCCTTCTCTTTTCCCTCATTCTCCTCACTCCTCTGTCTTCTCCCTAAATAACACATCACAATCTAACCAAATCAATCACCCTCACTCAACATCGTCCCCAGGGGGCCTTTTTGGAGAACGTGGTACAATCTTCCTGTCACTTTATCATTTGCTGAAACCCAACAGCGATGAGCTGCAGTTCCTGTCAGCACCACATTATGAACAATCTGTTTGGGATGGGTGCAGGGCAAGGGAGAAGGCGAAGCAAATGCAAGCCTTCAGGTTCTGCTGCCATGGGGTGAACTCAGCTTTCTAGTCTGCCCTTCTCATGCTCTACACATGCATACATTCTATATTCCTTTCTCCAGAGGATTCCAGAACCAGGATTTAAGACCTCATGCCTTGGGGATGTTGGATGTCTTACTTATCTGTCTTAATGTTCAAACTGGATCATCCTGGAGCAAAGAAAATGGGGTGCGACAGAAGGCAGGGGATGCAGTTAGCTCAGAGCTCAGAGGGGAGAAAGTACATGATGGCCCTGAAGCGATGCGTGTTGGGGGATCTCTATGCTGAAATACAGAGAGGGAAGAAGTGGAGGTTTGACTGGAGATGATTATGGGAGGCTTGGAGAACTGGCTCAGAAGTAGACACTTTATGCTGTGGGCACCTGGGATCTTCCAGTTGCTGGAGGTGCCCTAACATCCCGGTAGCAGCCAAGACTGCCTGCCTCATCCTTGGACAGATTACCCAGTGTCCAACCGCACACCCTGTGCCAGGCTGTCATCACCTCTTTTCTCCCTGCCTTTCTTCTCTTCCACTTCAAGCCCTCCCAGGCCTCAACACCATGGGATCCCTCCCAAAGGCCAGTTTTACATCACTCACTTGTGTTCAGGATGCTTCAACACCTCCCAACTGCCTGGTAATAAATGCATATCATGATTTAGCCAGGCATCCAAGGCCCCCATGCTTTAATATTCCTCCTCTTTTATTCTAGCCTTGTTTCTATTTTATGCAACTGAGGATCCCCCCAAACAATGCCACTCATTGGCTCGCCCTGTGTTATGCTTAAGACTGTGATGCCCAAACCATCCTCACCCTCCCGAGCTCAGTTCAGAGGACACTGCCAGTAGGAAGTCCCTTTGGTTTTGTCCTTGCCTCTCTGATCACTTTCTCTCTTGACTCATATTTACATGCATACCTTACCACTCGGAGCAGGGCCCACATCTGGCTCTTCCAGCCCAGGATGGAACCCCCCAGGCTGGGACGATCGGTAAATGCTACAGGATCTGTTGCCAGCCCAGGTCCCCCTCATGTCAGAGGCTAGTGGGCATCAGTGGCCACCTTTGCTTCTGCCTTTGGGAAAAAAACCAAAGAGTGGGGAAAAGAAAGACACAGGCCTACAAAGGTGCCTCTGGGAGACAGAAGAAAGAGAAGAGCTGGTGGCCACCTTTGCTTCTGCCTTTGGGAAAAAAACCAAAGAGTGGGGAAAAGAAAGACACAGGCCTACAAAGGTGCCTCTGGGAGACAGAAGAAAGAGAAGAGCTGGTGGCCACCTTTGCTTCTGCCTTTGGGAAAAAAACCAAAGAGTGGGGAAAAGAAAGACACAGGCCTACAAAGGTGCCTCTGGGAGACAGAAGAAAGAGAAGAGCTGGGTGTTTATTTCTGGCTCCCTGAGTTGTTTATTATCAGCTTCTCTCAGGTACAGCAAACCCTTCACATCCTCACCGACAATTACCGAGGAAGCATTCAACTAATTTCCTCAAATCCCAACTGTCTTTAGTGCGCTCTAATTTTAACATTATTCAGTTGTTTTTTTCAAGATGCAAATAAGTTGAAATGACAGGTGGTGGCGTGCCCACATGCCTGTCTATCTGTCTGTCTGTTTTTCCACTGGGTGGGCCAGGAGAGGGTGGAGAGTATGTACTTTAGGGGCTACCACTCTGCCTCTGTTTCCCTCAAAGCTGGCCAGATGGAGCCTAGGCCACTCCCTGGCTCAAACAGGAAGCAAGCAAAACACGAGTTTTATAAACTTTTAAAGCCATCAGCCATTTGTGTCTATTTCTTCACAGAATGCCAAGAGCTCTGATGTCCACCTTGTGTCAAACACTGAGTAGTTTAATGACACTGGTCATTGGAGAGGAGGGAGTGCCACGCATTAGAACAGGGAGCGATGAAGGAGGTGAGCGAGGACTAAGGAACCAGCTCCGACCAACAGCAGGGAACAGAGCCAGACCCTTGTGCAAGGAGCCTGGGGGTAAAAGAGCTGCTGAGGGGTCCTCTGGTTCATGCTGGCTGTCTGGGAAGAAAGCCAGCAGGTTTCTTTGTCACCTGCCCCAGGCTCTGTAACATTCAGGTCAAGATTTTTTTTCTGTACCTCAATCCTCCTTGCTCTAGCTTTAGCCAACTTGTAATTTTCTTTCTTTCTTTCTTTCTTTCTTTCTTTCTTTCTTTCTTTCTTTCTTTCTTTCTTTCTCTTTCTTTCTTCTTTTTGTCTCAGTGGAGACAAAGAATTGCTTTTTTTATTCAATCTTGCTTTCTATAAAAATAAGACTCTGCCTAAACAATTATACATCAACATTCTCTACTAACTTCAAATAGCACATATACTTTAAAAACAGAAGGTACACGATAAGATACACATTTTTGAACAAGATTATATTATTTATATTGTGCCTTCCAATGACTAAGTATTTCTTCCACCTACGTTGTTTCATTTACTCTTCACAACAACCCCACGATTCTGTTATCTCTGCCATCTCCTTTTTCTCTACGGAAGGAAAAGTTCTGTGAAGTTAAGCAACAACTCGATGCCACACAACTTGTAAGCCAACCTGGGACGGGATCTTGGGGCCCAAAGCCAGCATTTCCAGTACACTAGGCTGTCTCTCATTAAACGTCTTGGCCTCACACCACTAAGTGCATCCTCCAGTCTTCAGAACTGTTCCTTCATTCACTGAACACACTCTCATGGAGCACTAGTATGTCCTGAGTACTGGATAGACGTCATCAAATACAATTCCGATCAAAGCTGCATTAGAGCCTCTCTGTCTACCACTACTCACCTTCTGATTTCTCCATGGTGTATCTGTATAGTCCTACTCTACCATCATTCCCTGCTCCCTTGAAACCCCTAACTTAAACCACAGCCATTTGCCCCTCAAAAACTGCATTCACCCACTAATGTACACTGAAGGGTTCATGACTGACAGCTGAGAGCCCTATAAAAATGTCTAGAGAGTTACTTAGAGAGCATCAAGTCTCCAAACTAGAGCACATCTATAAGTATATGGAGATCTTCCAAAGGGATTGTGAACATGGATACATTGAAGGGAACCAATTTCCATTTCCGCAACACCCAACACCTTCTTTCCCAGAACAATCTGCCCTGGAACATACCTCCTGTTAAGATGTCATGCTGTTTCTACCTTTCCACATCCCGTTTCGTAATCACATTTCCCCCATTTTATAAAAGAAAAGCATTCCTCTCTGCTGTTCTAAACCCCACTATAATGCATGATTTGTGCAAAACCAAAAAAGCTCCAGAGCATCAAAAAAAGACATAATTCAAAATATCAATATACCTGTCAGGGCTTAGTGTAGGAAACAGAACCTGGAAAGGTATTTTAAGCAAGAAGGGATTTAGAGCAAGGAGACTTAAAAAAAATTTGTAGAAAGGCTATAAGTGCAGATTCTAGACTGGGTCCCTTGGAAAGATTTCTAGAGCAGTAGGGAACTTTTACTCAGGGAACTTCTCTGAGCTGACCCTGGAACAATGCTTATCTAGGATGGGAGCTCCATTATGGCCCAAAAGACCCTGCACACCAGGAAACTGAGTGTAGGATCCCTAAGCTATGACCCAAGAATTAGAGAGGGAGACCAGGCAACTGCCAGTGCCATAACTTTCTTGACACACAAAAGCTGGAGAGTATACATGGAATCCACTTCAGGAAAATCCTGACCTTTCTGACCAAGGGAGTCCATCAGATGCCTTAGGAGGAAGAACACTTTTGTCTCACTTCTACCTTCTGAATTTCACACAAGTGCATCACACAGCAGAGATTAACTGCATTCCCAATCCTATGCATAAAAGAGAACCCATAATGTAGTTGTTATATTTCCATCCTTTTTAAATGAGATCATGAAATGCTGAATTGAAAGGTCATTCCCACTACCTAGCTGCTCCAGTAAGTGTCCATGAAACCCCTTAAATTCAAGACTCTCATAAATTTTGGGGGTGCACTCATCTGTCCTTGTACACTTGCTTCTCTTAAGGATAAGAGATAAGCATAAGGATAAGAGCATTTTGGGATGCTCTGAATTCATGGGCTGATGGGAAGGATGAGTTTTAGTTGAAAATTCTTACCCAACTCCTGAGGGATGAGCCCACCAGCTATGAGCAGTGAGAGCATCAGCAAGAAATATTAAGGCAGCTTTATTTCATCCAGGTAACAAATTCATGGCAAGGCACTAGATAGCTTAAAATGTGAATGTTTAGGATTGATAAAAAGCTGGCTGGGAAGCCGCACACAGTCTGCATTTTCACAGATCTCAGTAGCGAGAGAGAGACATGTTAGTGAGGAATGCTTATTCACCCATGGCTCATCCACGTCTCAGTTACATATTTTGCATGATTGCAAGGGGGTGGGGGGTGAAAAGTCCCATACTCCTTCCAACTGCTCAATACTATACTCTCAAGTCACTGGAGCACATATTAGAGGAGTATCCATATTCATTTTTCACTTGGCCAGAATCTCCTTCCTGTTATCAGCCTCTTTGTTCATTTATTCCTTCCTACCAAAAGCTTATGAGATTTAGATTAATTTGATGAAAATATATTGTAGATCTTATTGTAAATAATGCTGTTACAACAATAATTAATAAGTATGCTACGGTAAGTCTCCAGCTTACTTGTGACTCAACACCTCTCCTTCTGGTATTAGTGTTAAATCATTAATATTCACCAATGGACACATAAATTAGTTATAAAAAGGAGCCTTCTGTGTCTCATTAAAAGAGAATTTCCCAAACTATTTTGCTTCATGTATTTAATATTTTCACTAAAATTTTTATCTGTGTATGTTATTCTGATTGATTCTACAATACTATTATAATAATATTTCATTGCAAAGAAGAACACTGCAATCTAGAGCCTTATGGTCAAAGAAATTTGTAAAAATTAGTTTTAATGTACATATGGTAGGGTAATAAATGAAAGTCTTTAAGGCATAAGAATATAATATTAAAGTAACATTCCACCAGGAAGCAAAATTCCTGGTTGCTAAAGACATGTTGGGTTTTGTTGTTATTGTTGTTGTTTTTAAGTAGATGAGGGTAGATGATAAAAGTGCTTTGGTGCTTAGTTTCTTTCTAACACATGACACAGAGTGAAGTAGCCATTTTATTATAAAATGGCAATATTTATAATAACCTGGAAATATCACCTTATGGAACTATATAAACTTAAAATTTTAAACGTCAACTTTAAAATATGCGAGGCAACACATAGTTTTTCTAATTTCTTTCAGGGAGTCCATGAGTAAAAATGTTTCAGGATCCTTATTCCTGAGCCAGCAATGGCCAAAGCCAAGGAATGAAGCTATAAGGAAGAAAATTTGGGCAGTATTGGAGGGCAGAGGGGGAAATACTCTTGACCCGGGTCAATGCAAAGAAGGGGTCTTTACCTGTTCACCAGGTCTTTTACTTGCAGTGGCTCAGTTCAATTCTCCCTCACAAACCCCAATGAGGGAGGCATTCTATGTTAAGAGTACAGGCTCTAGATCCCTATCCCAACTCCTTCTGCCTGCCAACTCGGTGACACTAGACACATGCCTTAAACTCTATGAGACCTGGTCCCCTCATAGAGTTACAGGGAGGACTGGCCCCGTGACCTGGGGCTGCTCTGAGAACCCACTGTGATCACTCATATATCATCCTTAGAGTGGCACCAGTCCTGGAAAGAACTCAATGAACACTTGGTATTTGTATCATCACTGAGGTTTTCCAGGGAGGAAACTGTAGCCCAGAGGGGCTAGGTAGCTTGAGATGTACTCCAGTGATCCCCACCATGCTGTGCTCCCTTCCCAGACCCGACAGTGATGGCCAGGAGGTGGCTGACTGTCCTTGCTGGCCAGTGAGCTGCTCTTATTCCTCATACCTTCCTGCCTCCCTCGGCTCCTCTTCAGCTCTCCTGTCCCCGCTGAGGGAGGTGGCACAGAAGCCTGCACAGGGCAGTGGGGACAGGTGGATGCAACGGGAAAGGAAGAATGGAGGGCAGGTGCATGATGCTCTGCAGTCTGCCCAGCAGATCTGTCTGCCCTTCTGTCTGCTCTGGTTCTGTTGTCAAAACTCACAAGGTACCTGCCTCTGATCTGGAGAATGTTTTTGCCCTTATGGGCACCTAAATATATCAGTTCTTCCTATGTCACCAAACAGGTAAAAGGGGGGGTGCAGGAAAGAGACTGGCACATAAGATGGTGTTGCTCTCCCTCACAGTTTACCCCCAGCCCCAGCAGAAAGGACCAAGCCCCATGGACTCAGGAAACAGCCGGCTGAGGTCCATTGCAGCTCCACCTTCTGTCCACAATCTGTCCTCCAGAGGGGACCTGTCAGAGCTGACTGAGCGGGGTGGCAGGAGCAGATGGGAGATCCGCTGCCCCTAGAATGCCTTCTGCATGGCCCCCAAATGCTTCAGCCAGCAAGGCTCCTACCTCCGACACTCCTGACACAATGGTCTTCTGCCCAACAGCCTGTGTTTTCCTTAGGCATGTTAACCCCAACCCTCAGTAATTTAGGTTGCTTGTTCATTGCCTGATCTCTCCTCTAGATATTAGATTATAAGCTTCAAAGGGCCAAGCACCCTGTGTGTTCTGTCCCTGGTTGCGTGACCATTGTCTAGAGCAGCTCTAGGCAAGCATTTGGGACTCAATAAATGTTTAAGTACATGAATGGAGAACTGCATGAGTGAATGAGTGACAGATGGGTCTTCACCTCCTCCAAGTACCTGCACTGGTCAGGTCTACTGTCCCCATAGTACAAAATGGCTGACCTGGCCTCTTTTCCTCACTACACCCGAACTAATGCATTCATTCATTCACTTGTTTGTTCATTCATTTCGTTCATTGGGTAGTACATCTGGTATGTGCCTATCACAGATATCAGACACACAGGGAGCTCGAAGTGCAGGATAGGGGCAGACTTCAAACAGGTAAACAGATGCATGCTATTTTTCACCTCTCCGATGGCTTATGAAAGAAAAGAACAGAGTACTAGGAGACAGAAAAAGGAGGATGGCGTTGAATTTAGAATGTGGGAACAGCAAAGACCTGAAAGGTGAACTAGCCAGAAGAGAGGGAGGCTATTTTGCAGGCAAAGAGAACAGCGTGTGCAAATGTTTGGAGGCCGGAAGGATGCCCCATGTGGTGGGTGCAAGGTGAGTCAAGGGCCATGGCATGGTCCAAGACTGGAGTGGCAGGTGGGGCTGGGCAGGGAGAGCCTGATGTGCTTTGCTGGAGAGTTTTGTTTTTATCCTCAGGTCTGTGAACACCTCACAGAGTTCCGAGGAGGGGAGTCATGGGACTCTTCTTATAACTTTAAAAGTTCTGACTGTTGAGTGGAGAACAGATTTAAATGGTCAGGGGAGGAGATGCATACTAGTCAAGAAATTCTTGAAGAAGTACAGGTAGAGAAAGAATGGTGGTAGCATTGACATAATTTCTGTCCCTTGGAGGTGTATACCTCATTGACAAGATCCTTCATTCACACATTCCTTCATTGAGAACTTTATGTGACAGGTGATGGGGATACAGCAAACAAGACGACATGGCCCTTGTCTCTGTGCACCTTGCTCTCTGGTATAGAAAACAGACCACTAAAACCCAAACTTCAGCCTTCTAGCCATGAGGAAGGGTGTGCTAAGGCAGGGGAAGGAGGGAGGTGTAGGACCACCAGAAGAGGCACCTGATCCAACCCAGTATTTCAGGGACTGTCAAGAGACCTACGCCAGCATTACAAATTCACAGGTACACATGAACTGACCCCACTGCTTTTTGACCAAGTGATCTTGGCTTGTATTCACCTAACTACGCACTGACTCACTCCACCAGGCTGTCTGTAGGTAACACAGTCTTAATGCAGCCAAAACTGAAAGCTTCACCTGTGACCCATGACTGTGCCCAAATTTACCCACACCATAGCTCTCAAAGAATGACTTTTCCATCCACAGTCATCCACAACATCCACTTGGGCATCCCTGTCTTACCCCTTACAACTGGTCACTCATCAAGTCTTCCTGGTTTAGCCTCCCGAGGGCCTCTCACCTTCTTCTCCTCTTTTGGTTCCAGGCTGTCCACCTGCTCCAGCCCCCACCCTCTCTTGCCAGACTGCTGCAATACCCCCTAACTGTCCTCCCACTCTCACAAGCCAAGAAATCCCACTCCCATGTGTTCAGAGGCTTTTTAACCATGTACCTCTGCCTAGCTATCTTTTCCTGGCTCCCCACCTCTCCAGCCTCAGCATGGTGGCCACTTCCTTTGAGCAAATTCCTCTGACCGCTTCTCCAGTCCAAGCCCCTCCCCGAGATGCCATAAGACCGGACACTTCCCATGGGCACATGCTGCTGTTGTGTGCTTGCCTTCTGGATCAGACTCTAAGCTCCATGCAGGCTCACGTCTTTATACACAACTCCCTGCCTACCCAACAGAGATTTCTAACAAGGGTGGTTTTCTAAGGGGTATGTGATCCCTCTGCTGTCCTGATGCCGATGCTGCATGAACGAGGAACCCACGGCAGGCAGGCGGTGGCCCCTCACCCAGCCCAGCCCGGCTGTGCCCGTCTGCCTCTCTCCTCCTTTGCTTTCCCTCCTCGCAGAGCTGGCTGCTGTGACCACAGATGGTGAGAGGAAACACAATTTGTATTTCTGTATTTGGTTTAGAGAGTGCTGTGACAGACGGAGATAAATGATCTCGCTCCTCACCCCACCCCCGAATTTCTCCTCCCCTGGTTTGTGAATGTTGGAAGCCTACTATCAGAGAGGGGCTGACAGGCAGGTGCTGGAGATGGGGAGAGAGCTGGGGAGAGGGGTTGTGACCCAGAGGAGGGCCACTAATGCATCTGTGGCTATTACTAGCACCATGACAATTGTAGTTTGGGAGGCACTTTGGGGAGGAAGAAGAAAGGAGGCAGAAGGGAAACCATCTTCTTATCTGTCAGAGGCAGTAGCACGGTCTGAGGTCTCTCAATGCCTCTGAAAATCTGTAAGGACTAAAAATCACTCTAAGACCAGGTCTGTGCAGACCCGGAGAGTAGCAAAATGAGCTAGACAGTATGACCATTACAACAGGTGCCCCACATTCTTTTGGATACTCCCCCTTGAACTGACACTTGCAGACCTCCCAATAGAAATTTCTAGCTGCTCAGCAGGGTAGATCAGTTCTGCATCCCCTACCCCAGGTGCTGGGGGCTCCCAGGGTTCCTGTTGCTATCCCTTAGAGCTCAGGGAATGTACAGTGATCCCTGAACTCTGCCCTCTATTTGCCTGAGCCTTCCTATTCTTTACATCATATGCGATCTTGATTTTTTTTTTTTTAGCTTTCATTTCAGTGGAGAAAGGGAGAGAGATCTTAGAACTGAGAGAAAGCTGAGAATTAAAAGCTACTACTAGACCTAGCAGTTCCACAAGGAGAGAACAGCACAGATATCATAGAAAACATAGAGACACATTTGTCTGGGGCAACAAGGGAGGGAGAGAGAGAGAGAGAAAGAGAGAGAACGAACAAAGATTTAGTAGTTCAGCACTGAGTCTCATTGAAAATGAAGCCAGAGCTAGAAAATGCCAGCTGGCTTCTGCTGTGCCTGCCCAGACGTGGGGGCAGCACGGGCTCAAGATGCCCTGTGCATGCACCCCCTTTGCTTTCCACCCCTCTTTGGGAGCATTCATGCAGTCCTGGGAGTCAGGCAGGGAGAGGGGCCGCAGACAAGCTAGACAGTCTTTATCAGATTCTGGGCAAAGGCAACAAACATTGTGCTCCCTCCCTTCCTAAATAGTTGAGTTCTGATACCCCTACAACTGCTTGCACCTCAACACACACACACACACACACACACACACACACACACACACACCTTACCACCACCAGCTTTTGCCAGGCAGCTATATCAAGCAGCCTACTTCATATTCACTGACCAAGGGCAAGATGCTAAAAGCCAGCTCTAGACCAGGTTGTGTCTCAGCCCCATAGAGGTTTCCAATGTCCACAGTCCTTGCCTAACCCAGAAAGTAACAGTAACAGAGCAGTTTGTATTTACTTGGTGCTAACTAGGGGCAGGCACTGTGCTAAGAACTCCGCAAGACTCATTGTACATAATCCTGACACCTCTTTATGGCAATTTCAGTGATTAGCTCCATTTTTTGGATGAAGAGGCCAAGGCTAAAAGTTAAACAAAACAAGCTAACCCGAAGTCACACGTAGCTACAAAGGATCATGGCCTCCGAGAAGGCTTCTCTGATTTCCCGCAGCTGATTTAGAGGCTCCTCAGGGTCTAGATTCCAGTAGGATCATAGCACTTTTCACATAGTATTATAATTGAACGTTTATATGCCATGATGAAACTCTAACAAAATGTCAGAGGAAGCTCCATGTGTGATTTTCAGGCCTGTGTGTACCTGTGATTCAGCTCCAACCAACTGGACTAGAGCAATGCCCTACAACAGCCGTCCTCAAATTTGGACCTCACTGGACTTGATGTGCAGCCAAGTTTAGGAACCATTGCTTTAGAAGATACTGGCCAAAAAATATGGAAGAAACCTGGGTCCCAGGATGACTGCATGGAGCAGAACCTCCCGCCAACAGGAACATTGACCTTGAACAGTTATACAAGAGAGACATCAACCTCACCCTTACCCTCACGAAGGCCAGGAAAGAGACTTACGGAGTTAAAAGAACCCCTGATAGCACATGGATGTCTGGAATATCAGCCAATGCTCAGGAAATTCAAAGGTACCAGCAATCCCTCACCTGTACACACAAGTGCATGCGCGCGCGCGCGCGTGCACACACACATACACACACACACAAACAGCTCACACTCTTTTCTTCATGGTTCTCTCTACCTGCCATTAGAACAGCAATCAGCTAGAACCATAGCTTTCCCAGCTTCCTACCAGGCTTCTTAATGAGGAACCTCTCTACCTGCTTTCCACTATTCTAAGGCAGGCTGAGGTCCAGCTTCTTCCTTTAAATTCTCCTCCTAGGGATCTCTGGGTGGCGCAGCGGTTTGGCGCTTGCCTTTGGCCCAGGGCGCGATCCTGGAGACCCGGGATCGAATCCCACGTCGGGCTCCCGGTGCATGGAGCCTGCTTCTGCCTCTCTCTCTCTCTCTCTCTCTCTCTCTCTCTCTCTCTCTCTGTATCATAAATAAATTAAAAAAAAATTTAAAAAAATTCTCCTCCTAATCCTGTAAAGAAATTAAAGAAAATTTTCAGTAGACTCTTCTTTTCCTATCTTCTGTCCCAGAATCTGGCTCAGATTCTGTCTGGCTCTTGATCTGCTACGTTTCTCCTTCAACTTGAGGAGGAGAGGAAATCCCATGATGCAAATGACCAGCTTTGGGCCATATACACAGCCTGGACCCCTGGTATAAAACCATGTGGAGTCTTGACCTCCCTGCTGCTCGGATTATAAGACTGGACCAACTCAGTAGCCCTGGAGCTTACAAATAGGGCTCCCAGCAAGCAGGGTCTGAGGTGATGAACAGCTTCTGAATAGATTAACAGTGGCAGTTCCCTGGGGACCCAAGCTGGTAGAGCCTGAGTCCAGGACAATGGTCAGGAAAGAGCTGGCCTGAAGAGCACATGGACAGAAAGGAAGGTCATTCCCTGGGTACTGGAAAGAAGTTATGGTCCCTCCTAGGAAATCAGCGCTAGGAAAAGATACATCAGGTACCATATCCATCCACCAAGAAGAGATGATACCTCTTAGAGATCTGGGATCAAAACCAGGAATGTCATGGCAAACCATGCATGCAATGATATGAGCAGCACAGGAAAAAGTCCTAGTCATAAGGGGGCATTCATCCCATAGGGCAAGGAATGCTATAGAGCTCCATGAGGGAAGCGCTACAACCCAAGTCCTAGTATTAAGTCCTCTACTACCCACTGTGGGGCCTCAGGCAGGTCAGTGGGCTTCCCTGAACTTTAGTCTCTTCATTCACAAAATGAGTAAATGGTAATATCTTCCCTACTGACTCTACTATGCTGTTAATAAGAACAAAGATGATGTATATGAAAGTAAAGAGTAAGACTTAATTGTGATAAATATTCAAATGCTCTGATTTTCTGCTGGCTTCAAATTAAATTCCAGTGCTGAGTAGACAGACTTTCCTATAGAAGCCACTCATTAAATATTTACTGGAGTTTTGTTGATTTTGTTGTTTAAAAAAGAAATTAAATGAACTGAGTGGCTTATATTTAGAGGAAAATGGAAAGACCAGGAGGAGAATGGAAAGACTACGGACAGATTCAGAGACTTGGATCTGATGTGGACCCTCAGTGCTCCCTAAGGAGGGACTTCCATGATGGAAGGAAGATGACTCAGAGCCCTCATAGACAGATGGGGGTGGAGAGGCTGTGTGGGAGACAGAACAGGGGAGCAAGTCAGGGAGCCCTGAGAAGGGCCCTTGGTCCCCAGAGTCTCTTCCTCTCTTTTCTGGACAGATTAGTTATGGTGTTTGGTCTGCCTCAGGAACCCATGTTCCCACAGCATCCAAGCAACATCTCCTCAGCTGACTATAGCTGAGTAATAGGCATCTGACCCAAGGGTAGCCAACCTATAGACTGGCCAATGGCCAACTCATGATAAATTCTCCCCTAATATTAATGACTTGGAGCGATATGGAAAGAATTGGGCAGTTAGCAGTGAGCCCTGAAGCTGAGGGTCATAAGGTTAATAGTCTGAGAGTCTAAGAGCATGATGGGCCATGAGCGGGCAAAGTTATGAGCAAGCAGCAACTATGAGATAGAAGTAAAACAGAACAAAGAGCAGGGAAGCTTGGTGGCAGCAGGAAGAGAAGTGGATGGACATAAAGAGGGGCAAATGCAGAGAGAGGTGCTGAGACACCTTGGTGACTGTGCTCTGGTGGGCTCTGGAGGGCCTTCTAGCCTCAGCATCTCACAGGCCTGGCTCACCTTACAGTTTGCTTTGTCCACAACTTGTATGTTTAGCTTCTCCAGGGAGAAGGTTCTTAAAAGCACCTGGGAGGCCTGGCTTCATGGCTAGGGTTCTCATTTTTTTATTCCCATGGACATTCTTACCACAAACCCCATAATACTTGAGGAACCCTGTTTGAATTTCTCCTTCCTGCAATCCAAAAAGCAAAATTAACAGGCTACCTTTTGGGATCTAGAAGCTTGAGTTTCCAAACCCAGGGCCACTGGTAGGTCACTAAGGTGCCTGTCTAGCAAAGCTGGGAGAGCTGAGTCCAGCCCTGCAGACTAGGAGAGCTAGCCTCAAATGCCTTGCAGCTCCTGACCCTGAAACCCAGTTAGGAGTCCTCACCAGCCAGAACAGCTGATAAATGCATGCAAGCTGGTGGGTGTGTGGGCCTGGTCCTTGCCCATCTGTGCTAGTTAACCGGCAGCTTCAGACCAGTGCCTTTGCCCTGACTTGACATCAGGACCATAGTCAGACAAGAAAGTTGACAGAGAGTGGATAGCCTGCAGATAGATGCTCAACCCTATTTTTTTACGCACTCCCTTCCCTAAAATTCGCAAAGCCTAAAGCAGAAGTACAGAGTCCCCCTGTCAGCACTTTTCTCTTTACAACCCTGGCTCCATCCCACACCACCAAGGGTTTCAAGCACATAGGAGTGGATTCCCCAGATCACAAGTTCAAACGCCACCCATGAGTATTCCACCCCCTCAATGGCCACACTTTGATCAACCCTTAGGCCTAGGGGTGTGTACTCTGGTGGTGAAGGATGGACCCAAGGAAGAGGCCAGGGTAAGTTGAACAGCAGTTGAGGTCTGTTTGCTCTAGGGCCCCAGTAACTTGAATGTGGCCCAGAGGGAATATGGGTATAGGGTGAGCACTCTACTCTCTTCCCCCACTTCACTTCCTCCTTTCTTCCCTTCTCCCTGTCTTCACTTCCAGGGAGCCTACCACCTGGGGAGGTACCTTTCATTTCTGACATTGTTCAGTGGGTGGTGGCAAGTACATTCCCTGGGCCAGCACTTGTGAAGATGCCTCAGGATGAAGGGAAAGAAAGAGAGAGAACAGACCCCAGCCATTGCTGAAAGGGCTTCTGGCACCCTGGCTGTGGACTCTCAGAAATATGGAGATTAGTTGTGGCTCTCCCTGACTATACCCTTTGCAACAGCTGTTTAAGAAAAAAAAAATCTATGAATAAATATTTGTAAAGCAGCTTAGATGCAGCCCCCACTTACTGGCACAGACGACACTCGCCACTCGGGTACACTCACATGGAGCTTCACTGACTCTCTCTCCCCACAGTGCTGACCCAGCGGAAACTGGAGAGTGACTGCAGGGCTGGCTGGCCTTAGGCTTGAGGCCCAGGAGATTGAGAGAGTCCGGGTAGTATTCCCAGGCGCCTCCGAGGACTTTTCTAGGACTGCTGGATCATAGATCCCCAGGAAGGTGTGGGGCATTTTCTTAACCCAATACTAGAGAGCAGTGTGCCACCTTTGAATGTCTGAGCTGAGGACTTTAGTGACCATTCCCTGTCACTCCATATTTCAACTAAACTTCCAGATGGTCTAGAGCCACAGACTTCTTATCTCACCAAGGTTTGGCTGAGTGGAGAAGTCAGTGTGTGCAAACGGCCTCACATTCCCAGCAGCTCAATAGGATAGGGTTCTTCTCCCTCAACTAGTTGTCTGCAGGGGTCGGCCCAGCAGGTGGGAGTGTGCACCCCAGGCCATCCTGACCATCCCCACCAGGGTCACCGGAAGATGGGAAGAGGAGGCAGAGGGTCACAAGTGGGAGGTTCTGACAGTGTGCCTGGGGTCTGCCCACATGCTGCTGGCCTGAACCCATCCCATAGCTGCACTGAACCACCAGAGAGGCCCCAGAGGAACAGAGGACACTCAACATTGCAGAGCAACCTCAGCTACTCTCTGGAAGGAGGCTATACTTTCTTTCCTTCCACTTTGAAGCTCTTGGCTATTATTCTTTCAGGCAGGTGTTAATGAAAACAAATAATAAATAATAAAAACAGCACACCTGAGCACTCCGTGTGTGCCAGACCCTGCGCAGAGGGAGATGATTTCATTTAGGCCTCACAACAAGTGAATGCCAAGATGCTGCAATTATTTCTATGTTACAGGGAAGGACTATGGCTAAGAGAGTGTTAGTGACTCCTCTGAGGTCACACAGCTTGTGAGTGGTCTGCTGAGATTTGGGCCCAACAGTTCCTCAGTTGCTGAGCACACCAGACTGGGGGACCAAAGCCGTGGCTGGGTCGCTTTGCCCTCTTGTAGACAACAGAGGCCAGACCATGGTTTCCGACGCAGTCCCCACGCCCCCACGCACAGGCAGTGAGGCAGACAGCCTCTGAATCACTAGGCAGCTTGACCGCACACCCCCCTACAGATCACAATTGCTTTTAAAAAGCACTTGTTTTTTATGATCTAATTCAGGATGATATTCAATGTTCCCCAGCAGATCCCACTGTCCCTTTCTCTTCCCTTCCCTGTTCTTTGTACCCCTTTCCCTAAAGCTGATGCTTTCCTTGTTGGTGCAAGGCCATTGCCATGCCCAGATGCATCTCCATCACTGGGAGGCCACTGGCCCCACTGGGTGGGGTGGGCCATGCCCAGGCTTTGGTCTGGCTGCCAACCCTTCCGTGTCGCTTCTAGTCTCAGGGCCCTGGAGCCTGACAGGGCCTCTGTTCTAGGCCAAAACACTCTCCACGATCACGGGCCCTGAAGTCAGACGAGCCCACTCCCAAGCTGGCTCTCCAACTTCTGCATTAGCTATGGCCTCTTAAGCAATAAAGAATCTGCCTTGCTTTCCTCATCTGTAAAACGTGGATAATAACTGTCCACAAGACTGTGCAGGGATGAAGTGAAATAATGGAAGTCAAGCTCTCAGCTCAGTGCCTGACACACAGAAAGACTAAAAATGCTCTTTGGTGTTATTAGTTCCGGAATAAAACTTCATCAATATGTAGATATTCCCAGTAAAGTCTTCCATCATCACCTGAGTAAAAGCCCCCACCTTTTGCTCAGTTTCCCACTCCTCCTCCCAGAGCTGTCTCCATGAGCCTCTACCAGTTCCTGCACCTTGGTGATGCTGGTTGCTGAGGAAATGCCAGGAAGGCCACAGCCCTGGAGGGGGTTGGTCTACAGGATGAAGGAAGAGGGGACAGGAGGTCCAGAGGTCCTCTGAGAAGCAAAGGCCAAGGTGGCATCAAACATGTGTGGGCTTCATCAAGGTAATGCCCGTGGGAGAGGAACTAGGGAGGCAGCTGGATGAGCCAGGGAGAACTGTCAGACTCTACAGGTCTGGCCTCAGGAAAGGAGAAAGAAAGAAGGTGGGAAGTAGCCTACTCTAGCTTGCTTTGCTGTCCAGCCAAGCCAGAGAGAGTCCGTAAGCCAAGGTCAACTGACAAAGGGGTGTCCCATCCTCCAGGAAAGGGTCTGTCTGAGTATCCCAGCCAACACCAGCAGCAGTGGGGAACAGCCCAGGGAAGCATGGCCTTGATGCCAGGGGGGCTATAGATTTCAATGTGCAGCAGCCAGAACTCTTGGTGGATGACAGAGGCATGCTCTCCAGGCCACCACAGAGGGAAAGAGAGAGGAAGACATCCATGGACAGAGGCTAAGGTGTGACGTGGTGGAGAGAGGTGTGGAACTAAAGGATGCAGAGTGCTATGGGGATAAGACCACTGAGAGTATACACATTGTTGGAAATGACCAATTATAATCTCATTAGTCTTTCTTGAGAGAGAAAAGTTATAGGTGGGGAATTCTTTTCATTACTTTTGGCTACCTGGGCTCTGCTCCCCTCAAAGTGATTAAGTCTGACACTAGTTCCAGTATTTACCAAGTCATTTTATAAAATACGATGCTATGATGTAGAGGGCATGGTTCTTACTGCTTTATAACTACGAATTCTTTAATCCTCACAACAACCCCATGATGTGGGTGTGACCGCCATATCTGGTTTACAGGAGAGGAGCTGGGGGTGCAGAGAGGTTGAGTAAGTTGCCTGCAGGCACAGCCAGGAAGTGGTAGAGCTGAGATTTGAACCCCAGAGACTGTGCTCTTGCCTGGTACCAAGTGCCACCCATGCTGGCCACCCCATGTCCCCCGGCCTCTTCCTCCCACTGCTCTCCTGTGTGTTAGAGCCTTGCTATGGCATGTAGTCATTCCCTTCTTCCATTCCAAACTCTGTGCATGACCCTGGGGACCAGGACGCTGCTACATGGAACTCTCTGAAGCACACAGCGCAGGCCAGCCCACACGTCACTACTATCTGCAGACCCTGAGTTTGGATCGTCTTCTGGGGCATTTACACTGTGTAATCCCAAAACTCAGCTTAGTTATTTGGGGCTTACCTAGCTCAAATTTGGCTCTTGAGTAGGGCTGAGTTTCACACTGGGTGAGGAGGAGAAACACTGCTACAGGAGGACATGGCACAGCCTTCAGGGCTCACCTGCACTGGCATCCCACCACCTTCTGAGGATCTAACCACTCTTTCATGTTAGTCTTGGATCATTCTAGCCTTTTTCTAGCTTCTTAGTAAAGCCTTCTGCTTAAATGCAGGACTGAAGGCCTCGCATGTGCCTGCCTACTCGCTGCCATGTGGGCCCCCTGGCACCTGTGAGGGTCGGCCCTGGCCAGGAGCGCCCCTGTGCCTGAGGCAGTGCAGCATTAAGTAGCAGATAAAAAAACACCATGACAGGGTGAGAGAAAAGTTTTCTATTTGAGAATTTTTAATAGTACTTTTCTCCTTGTTTTGAACAAGGAGCCCCACACTTTTATTTTGCATTGGGCCCCAGAAATGATGCAGCCAGCCCTGTGTCACCACCCAGACAGTATGGTACTTCTTACCACAAGTCATCACAATGGCTTTGAGCAGGGAAGCAGGGCCAGACCCATGAGGGACCTCCAGGAGGCTCAGCCTCCAACCCCCCTGCCTCTCTCTGCCCAACCTCTGTGGGCTCAGACAGCATCCTGTCACCTTCCACATTCCACCAGACTTTCCTGATTTCCTGCCCCGCCCACATCTCTGCTTGCATCTCGGCTGACTTTCTGCCCCTTCCTGCTCCCACACCCTCCATAGGAGGGGGGCCCTTGATGATCTGTGCTTCAGCCTCTCCTCTCTCTGTCTCCAACTGACGATGTCACCCCTTGGCTCTCACCTACCCCTCTGGCACAGGGTGACTGCCAAAGTCTGTCCCCCAGCCACCTTCTCTCTGCAGCTCCCATTCCTGCTTACAGAGCTAATCAATTGAGCAAATCTTCCTCAGATGCAGGTGCAAGGCACTCCGCTCCTCCCAGGATGGGCTGTCATCTCAGACTCAATGTGTGGAAAGTGGAAGTTACTCATCTTCTTCCTCAAGTCAGCTCTTCCTTCTGACTTGTCTATTCCTGGCTGTGACATGCTCATTCTTACAACTATCCGGGTCTGAAACTTCCTTCAGGCTTTTACTCTTCCCTTTCCTTCACCCACAACCTCCAACTGAGCTCAAAATCATGTCATTGTTTCCTTAAAAATGTATCTTGCATTAGTTTTTTCCTGCAGATCTCTACTGCCAGCAGCCTAGGTCAGACCTTCAGCCGCTCATGCTGTGACAAGGGCTTCCAAGCTGACCCTTTCCCCTATCAATGACTTGTGTAATGGTGCTAGGAATAAGTTTATTAAAAATTGTTCTATTGGGGCACCTGGGTGGCTCAGTTGGTTAAGTGTCTGCCTTTGGCTCAGGTCATGATCCCAGAGTCCCACACTGGGCTGCTGGCTTAGCAGAGGTCTGCTTCTCTCTCTGCCGTCCCCTCTCATGAGCTCTCTTGTGCACCCTAATAAATATATTTTTAAAGATTGCTCTTTTGAAGGCATCATTTTGTATTCAAACACTTTCAGTGTTTCCCTACCAACAAGGCTGGCAATCTTCTCTTGCTTACCAGTCACAATAACTGGTCACATCACATACACTCATTCACTCCCCTTCTAGAACCTTCATGGCTTTCTACTGTTCACAATAATCCCTAATATGACCTAGACACACATGGACTGACATACACAGACTCATTCTGCCTTGGTAATTCCTACTCATTTTTCTGAACCCAGCTTCCTTGCTTCATACTTCCCTTGAAACCCTTATCGCTATTATAATTTAACTGTGTAATCAATAATTTCATGTTATTCTTTTCTACTAGAATATAAATTTCATAGGGTGAAGACTAGGTTAGTCCCATTCAGACAGATTTGTTTCTTTGCCTGATACATGGTAGACATTTAGTAAATATTTATTGAGCACCAGAGTCTCTGTCATCTCATTCAATCCTCATGATAGTCTGTTGATATTATTTCCACTCCAGAGAAACCTAAAATGTCAAAGATCATAGCCATTAGAGGCAAGAAGCTATCTGCATCCTAGCTAAAACAGATCTTCCATCACCAGCCAATCACACCTTGGATTTTTTCACCTCTCTGCCTTTGTCTCCATCTGAAGCATCCCTTCTCCCTTCACCTGCTGAAATCCTAGCCACCTTTTAAGGTCCTGTCTTAAAAGGAGCTCCTGCTACCTTCTTATCTGGCATTAAACACATATATGGATTAAAACATGGGCTCTGAAAAAAAAAAAAAAAACATGGGCTCTGGAATCCAAAACTTAGATTTGAATTCTAAGTACTTTCTCACTTATAAGCTAGTGACTTTGAGCAAGTTACTTAAGCTCGGTTTCCTTATCTAT
Source organism: Nyctereutes procyonoides (assembly GCF_905146905.1). Classification (NCBI taxonomy): domain Eukaryota; kingdom Metazoa; phylum Chordata; class Mammalia; order Carnivora; family Canidae; genus Nyctereutes; species Nyctereutes procyonoides. The sequence continues at coordinate 69,199,227 of NW_026575140.1, read as the reverse complement.
AATATTAAGCACCTACCTCATGTGGTTTAAATGAGATCAAGTGTTTGGAGGGTTGGACTCAGAACCTGGTTTATAGAAGGGGCTAAAACAACATTAGCACTTCTTATTCTCCTCCCCTTTTTCCTCCTTTTCCTTTTTGTCTTCTCCTCTTCCTTCCCTTCAAAATCTACTTTGATTCCTATTCCCATTCCATGTGTTCATACTTATCTACCAGACCTGCCCACACCATCCTGAAACTCACTATATCTCCTTACAACATCAGTATCAGCGATTATTGGCAACATCTGCCACCAGTCATTGGTGGAGCACTCCACATGGCCCATGTGTGTATGCTCCCTCTCTTTGCCATGTGACAGCTATGGAGATACATCATTCTCCATCCACCTCTGCACATCAAATCTGTGAGTTCTTGGGATCCCTGGGTGGCGCAGCGGTTTGGCGCCTGCCTTTGGCCCAGGGCGCGATCCTGTTGATCCGGGATCGAATCCCACATCGGGCTCCCGGTGCACGGAGCCTGCTTCTCCCTCTGCCTGTGTCTCTGCCTCTCTCTCTCTCTCTCTCTCTCTCTCTCTCTGTGTGTGTGTGTGTGACTATCATAAATAAATAAAAATTTTAAAAAAATTAAAAAAAAATCTGTGAGTTCTTTTGCAACTAGCACCTTGCAAAATGTCCTCAGATATCCAAGTCAGGTCCCAGGTTCCCTGATAGGAGAACATTCAAGAAAGTGGAGTATAAAGGGATCCAGAGGCTTGGTTTTCAAGGTAGGTAGAGGCCTGGTGATGCTGCAGTAACAACTTAGTGGGGATTCTTGTAGGGGAAGGTGAGACAAAAGACAAACCAACATTTTAAAAAAAGATTTTATTTACTTATTTGACAGAGAGAAATCATAAGCAGGAGGGGTGGTGGTTGGGAGGACATAGAAAAGCAGACTACTCTCTGAACAGGGAGACCAACGTGGGACTCGATTCCAGGATCCTGAGATCATGACCTGACCTGAAGGCAGACGCTTAACTGACTGAGCATGCAGGTGCCCCACAAACATTTTTGAGTACCCTCTCTATGCCAAGTTCTGTGCTTGACTATTTACATAGTCATCCTTACAAGCCCATTCTGTGAGGTAGACCATGTCATCCCCATTTAGCTCCATTGAATGGGTAAGAAAGGCTTTCTAGAGGTAGTCACTTCCTTCTTGTCTTTCTCATACTTTTAGAAAAGATTTTAAAAATCATCACCACCAGATACTCTCCAAGAGAATGAAGGGGGTCATGTTCCAGTCACCCAAGGCAGATCCCAGGGGAGGAGCCCCAAAAGGGAAAGAGGCTATTTCCTCTATTTAGGCAGAAGCATCATGGCCATTAAGAAGTAGATTTAACACTCAGTTTTCCCCAGATCCGTAAGCTCTACACAGCACTGTGGTCAACCCCACAAACTTAAGCAGGCCTAGTACTTAACGAACATGGCATTCCACACAGTATAGCAGGTAATGTGGCTAATTCATCAAGGAGGCTGACTACATTTTTGGCTTCTAACGGATTATTATAAGCAGCTGATAGGAATAAAAAAAATTTTTAATAATAAAGAATCACTTGGGCCTCCAAACCTGCTGTGTTGTTTCTGCATATTTCCAAAGCACTTAGGATATATGAGAGGTGTTATTTAAGGAAATAAATAACAACATTTATAGGCTTTCCTGGAGAGTGCGATCAGCTTTGTATAATCCCCGAAAACTGCTCTCAGCATGGATGCCCATATTGGGGAGCAGGGCTCTCAGAGTCTGAGGGTGGGTCCTGCTGGAGGATGGGGCTCATGATGGGCAGGACTGAGCTCCTAAGCATCTGCTCAGGAGCCCCACTGGCCCAAACTGGCTCCCCCTGGAGCCACTTCCCCCCATCCCTCCTTCCAGAGGGGAAATATTTTAGGGCTTCCTTAGTCATTAACACTATAGAGAGGATTAATCAGCTAGCTTTCTTCCATAATGGCAAGCTTTTGGGAGGCCCAGAAGCAATGGAAATTTGGATTGGAAGGAGGAGTCTGAAGGAGAGAGAATGTGGTAGGTAAGGGGAAAGGGTCAGACTTGAGCACAGCGAGGACATCTTCAGTAGACAGAGAACAAGGAAGAGGAGGAAATGGGGATATAAGTCTACTGAAATCTGCACACTCTATGATTGGCTTCTGGAATCAGCCCTGTCAGCTTTCTCATCCAGTGGCTCTCTTCTTTCCCACCTCAGTCTGGCCTGGCCCTGACCTTTCCTTCAAATTCAACTATTTCTTATCAAGTTCAGCTATCATTCTTTTCCTCAGTCTCACCTCCCCTCCGCAGTGAGTACCATTCTTGTTAAAGGATTTTAATAATTGAGCATCATGTTCCTTTATGTTCCACTCAGGATGTGGGCCTACCTAGGCATCCTGAAGGGTCCTCAGGGCCACCAGGGGTCTGCTTATGAGAAACCAAGAGTCTCTTGGGGTAGACTTCATCCTACAGCAAGGAGACTCAGGGGACATGAGGAAATGATTCTCGTGGAGTCTGGAAAGTAGAGTGATTCTGAGCCCAGGTCTGTACATATTCCCTGTAATTCATGCCTGAAGTCTGGGATATGGAGCTTGTAAGAAAAGAAGCCAGGAAGACAGTGATGATGATAATGATGATGATGATGAGGAGGAGGAGGAGGAGGAGAAGGAGGAGGAAAAGGATGAAATACAGTTCACTAAAATCTGCACTGGGCTTAGAGAGGTATGGGCAGCATAGTAGCATAGGACATGGGGCTACTTTCACCTTGGGCTAGTGGAAGCTGTAGAGGCCTTTATCCTGCATGGATGCAAGTGGACTCCAGCAGCAGCCCTAGATGAAGGCCATGAAGAAAATGTCTGACCCACCTCAGAGGGATTAAGAGGTCAAGCCTGTGGAAGCTTTGTAAAACTGGTGAGACATCCTCTGTGGACTCCCAGAACTGTTTAGGAGGGTATAAGAAAGATTTCAGAGTTATCAAAGAATGAGAGGGTAGAGGGGCAGAGAAATCCTGATGGGTGATAGAAATCTGGATGGCCCTATTTCTGCCCCCCACACTGGCATGAACGTGGCAAGGTAGGTATCTGACTTTTGAAGGGAGAGTGGGCCTTATGGAATCCGTAGCTGCTTCTGCTCACAACTCTGTCTTTATACAAAGATAATTTTTCTAAGAAAGCTGTTGGGAAACCCTAGGCAAAGGCTCTAAGGTGAAAAACAGGGCATGTTACCCAAAAACTTGGCACAACTTTCACCAGCTTCCTGATCCATACTGACACCTCCTTGGCAAAACACTGAGAAGTGTCAGCTCATGTTACCAAATGTTCAAACACTTTCTTTACCATAAAGTCATAATACTTCCCAGATGCAGAGTGGTGGGAGTGGACACTTAATCAATATAGATGGAATTAGTTAATTCATTACAATCTCAATGATCTCAGTTCCTGAAATTGTGGGGTAGCTTATAAAAATAAAACTCTTCTCACTAGCTTGTGGTTTCTACATTTCACCAAGATGATGCTGGTTGTTAGGGATCAGTTTCAGGCTTAGCCTTGGGCTCACATCGTCTAATTAGATACCACCAACCTCAGCATAAAACTTTGCACTGTGGTTAGAAAACAAGGGATAAAAAGAATATTTAGCTTCAGTTAGAAGCCTTCCCTCCTCTTACCCTTTGGAATGCCCACAACTCAAATGATCTGTGATGAGGTCAACATAACCTTGTTTCCTCTGGGTTCCCTCCCCCTGTCTGGGGGCATTTCTTGCCCACTCTGTGTTGGGTGCATCACTCAAGTCTGTCTCTCTGTGAGCTGTAGGGAAGGGAACCAAGCACCAAAAGAATGAAGTATTCTGCTGTTGCCACTGTCAAATCCTCAAATAGCTCTTACTCACTGGAAATGAAAATACTAGTCATGTAGGACTCTGGTGCCTCCTGTCTTCCGTGCTCCAGACACTTCACCTATAGTCAGTGGCAATGCTAATGGACAGCTTGGGCAGCCTTCAGCCACATCTCCACCAACCTCTACAAACCCATCTATTTTTTATTTTATTTATTTTATTTTATTTATTTATTTTATTTTATTTCTTAAGATTATATTTATTTATTTGAGAGAAACAGAGAGAGCATGAAGAGGGGGAGTGGCAGAGGGAGAAGGAGAAAGAGATTCCCCACTGACCAGGGAGCTTGAGCGGGGCTCGATCCCAGGACCCTGTGATCATGACGTAAGCTGAACGTAGGTGCTTAACCAACTGAGCCACCCAGATGCCACCCTCTCCACCTCAGATTTTAAAGAGACTACTATTAGATAAGGACAATTGGTATTTTATCAGTGGGAGATAAATAGCATTTTTACTAAATGTCACTCTTCTTACTGATTTGCTATATACACTGTAAAACAAAACAAAGTATGGTTCCACATAAATGCTCCTTCAAAACAAGACCCTTGACCCATTTCTAACCAAATCTCAACTCTTGGGCAAATCTCCCATCCTACTTAACAAACACACTTTTGCTGTGGCATAACACTTCACTTTTTTATGTAGCTGGACTCTTGGTCTGCATAGTCCACTTCCCAAAGGAGGTGGGAGTATTATGTCATATTTTCTTGAAGTCTTTTCATTGTTGTTGTTGTTGTTGAAGAGAAGAAAACAGTACCCTTTGTGGACCATTCCAGTATCCCCCACGATTCATTTGATACATATCCTTTCTTTTTTTTTATTTTTTTATTTTTAAAATTTTTTTGATACATATCCTTTCAATTCACTTGTCATAGTTGCCAAAGATATATTTAGACCCATAATAATAGAAATATTGTTTTATGTGGTTTTAAATTTACCTATATGGGATCATACATAAATATCATGCCGTAGCTTGATTTTTTTCATTTTTATACTTTCGTATTGATACAAATGGATATCTTTCATCCCATTTAACTGATATTGTATGATTTCCAACATGCTACATTTCACCTACCCAATTACATACTGTTCGTTCATTTAAATTGACTACATTTTTTTCCTATTAAAAGTCAAACAAAGAGTCTTGTGCTTCCAGCCAAGATAAAGTACCATGGACTGGATTTACCTATTCTCCTGAAACAACTAAATACGAGAAAAATTGTATGAAACAGTAATTTTTAAGACATTACACATCAGGCAATGAAGGGAGTCATCCCTGAGAGACAGGAAACAAATGAGTTGAACCCAAAGATTGCCCCAGTTTACTGCCTTGAAAGCATTCCAAGCTACTGCAAGATGACTCAAGCAGAGAACTCTCTGATTTGAGGAAGTGAAGCAGAGAGTCCTGGCAGCCAGAGTTCACAGGGCAGAGCACAAGAGAAGAACACAATGCACAGAGAGAGAACTCTGGAGATCTGCGGAGGGCCCACCTGAGTCCTCAGCATAGAGGTGATAAGTATATACATGTGAGGAAACTATCATGGGTCAGGCAAAGAACCCCCAAAGGATTAGGAGGAATAGTGTCCAGTGATCATACAAGACTTATAAAAGTATCAGCTCCCCCCAGCCATGCTGGAAAGTCTTATGATTCATGGGCCACTGGGTTAAATATTCAGAAGAGTCTTGCTTCAGTATTGGGGAGTAACTATCTTTAAATTAAATGTTGCTCCTGTTCTAACAAATCTTAAAAGCAAGAGCAGAAAACATTAATCTGTGTCCAAGTACCTGAACTGCAACCTAAGAGGGAAAAGATCAAGAACACTTATAGAGATCTGAAACCATTTGGCACCCAACAGAGTAGAATTCACAATGTCTGGCTTTCAATAAAAAGTCATCAGGCATCCATATCTTGTGTCATCAGGGAAAGGCAAAGTAAAACAATAAGGAGATACCACTGTACACCTTTTAGAATGACCAAAGTCCAGAACACTGACAACACCAAACATTGGCAAGAATGTGGAGAAATAGGAATTTTCAATCATTGCTGGTAGAAATGCAAAATGGTACTGCCACTTTGGAAGACACTTTGGTGGTGTCTTACAAAATTAAACATGATCTTATCATATGATCCAGCAATTATGCAGCTTGATAATTACTCTAAGGAGTTGAAAACTTATGTCCACACAAAAATCTGGCACTTGGATATTTATAGCAGCTTTCTAAAAAATTTTTTTTATTTTAAATTCAACTTAATTAACATACACTGTACTATTAGTTTCAGAGATAAATTTAGGGATTCATCAGTTGCGTACAACACCCAGCGTACATCAAGTACCCTCCTTAATGCTCATCATCTAATTACCTCATTCCCCCACCCACCTCACCTTCAGCAACCTTCAATGTGTTTCCCATATTTAACAGTCTCATATGATTACCTCTCTGTTTTTGTCTTATTCTAGTTTTCCTTCCTTTCCCCTATGTTCATCTGTTTTGTTTCTTAAATTCCACATATGAGTGAGATCAAATGATAACTGTCTTTCTTGATTGACTTATTTTGCTCAGCATAATAACCTCTAGTTCCATCCATGTCATTGCAAATGGCAAGATTTCATTCTTTTTGATAGCTGTGTAATATTCCTGTGTGTGTGTGTGTGTGTGTGTGTGTGTGTGACCTTTATCCATTGATCTGTCAATGGACATCTAGGCTCTTTCTATATTTTGGCTATTGTGGGAATTATAGCAGCTTTATTCATAACTGCCAAAACTTGGAAGCAACCAAGATGTCTTTCAGTAGGTAACTGATAAACTATGGTACATCCAGACAATGGAATATTATTCAGCATTAAAAAGAAATGAGCTATCAAGCTATTAAAGGAAATGAAGGAACTCTAAATTCATATTAGGTAAGAAAGCCAGTCTGAAATGGCTACATACTGTATGATTTCAAAAATGTAACATTCTGAAAAGAGAAAACTATTAGGACAGCAGACAGATCAGTGGTTGCCAGGGATTGGTGTGAGGGGAAGAGATTAGTAATCAGTGCACAAAGGGTCTTTAGGGCAATGAAACTACTCTTTGTGATACCATATGATAGATATATGCCATTGTACATTTGTCCAAACCCATAAAATGTATAATACTAAGAGTGAAACTGATAAGAGTAAACTAGACTTTGGGTGATTATGCTGTGTACCCTCTGGTAGAGGGTGCTGATAATGGGGGAGACTGCATCCATCAGGGACGGTATAGGGGAAAATTTCTGTATTTTCCTCTCAATTTTTCTATGAACCTAAAATTTCTCTAAAAAATAAAGTCTATTAGAAATAGTTATCAAGCATGAGAATCAGGAGAAAAATCTGGCTCATATTTGAGGAGGTATATCAATCAATTGGAGCTGAGCCAGGACTGACATAGATGTTAGCATTAGTAGAAAAGAATGTTAAAACATTTTTAATTGTGTTCCATATGTTCAAAAAGCCAGAATAAGAAAAAAAAAGCCATAGGAGATACTGAATATGTGGAACAAAGACATGGGAATATTTTAAGACCCAAATCAAACCTGTGTAGATGAACACTTCAAGGTATTAGATAAAAAATACACCAAATGAGGTTAATAGCAAATTAGAAATTGCAGAACAAAATATTAGTGTACTTAAAGACTAGCAATAAAAACTATTAAAATGGAGCACAAATAGAAAAAAGACTGTAATAATGTGAACAAGGCATTAGTGAGCTGTAGGTCAACTCCAAGTAGTCTGATATACATATAATTGATAGAAGCGAAGTCTCCAAAGGAGAGGGATGGGATAAAAAAATATTTGAAGAGGGTGCCTCAGTTGGTTAAGCATCTGCCTTTGGCTCAGGTCATGATCCCGATATCCTAGTATGGAGCCCTGTGACAGGCTCCCTGCTCCTTGGAGGGCCTGCTTCTGCTTCTCCCTCTGCCTGCCACTCCCCCTCCTTGTGTTCTCTGTGTCTTTCTCTTGTGCCAAATAAATAAATAAAATCTTAAAAAAAAATTTGAAGAAATAATCGTCAATTTTTTTCCAAATTTGATTAAAAAACTATGAACTATGGATCCAAGGAAACTCAAGCATAGGAAACATAAAGACAATAGACCAAAGTGCATCATAATCCAGTTGTGCAAAACTATTGATAAAAGGAGAATCATAAAAGCAGCCAGAGGGAAAAGATACTTGTGTACAAAAGAACAGATATAAATACATCAAGTATTTTGAAGAAAACAATGCAAGTGAGAAGACATTGGAGCAATATCTTTAAAGCACTGAGTGAAAATATCTTTCCAACATGAAGGCAAAATAAAAACATTTCCAGTCATTCAAAAGATGAAAGAATTTATCAACAGATGCTATGCATTACAATAAACATTAAAGGTCATCTTTCAAGAAGAAAGAAAATGGAAATCTGTATCTACATAAGGGAATGAAGAATGACAGAAAAAATAACCTTGTTTGTAAACCCAGAGGATATTTTCCTTATTATGAAAATCTCTTTAAAAGGTAATTAACTGAGCAATGTATACAATTATTGAATTATTATACTGTATATCTCAAACTAATATAGTACTGGATGTTAATTATACCAGAATTTAAAAATTTTTTAAATATAATTGACTGTTTAAACAACAACAATAGCAATGATTATATAGTGAGCAGTTTACACCATAAACAGAGGTGAAACATATGACAAAATAGCACAAAATTTTGGAAGGGAGAAATGGAAGTATAGCATTGGAAGGCTCTTATACTATATGGGAAGTGCTATGCTATCACATGCAGGTATACTAAGCTAAGTTAGAAGTGTGTACTATTAATCTCAAAGCAACCACTACAATAATAAAACAAATAGTTATAACTTAAAAAGCCAGTAAAAGATATAAAATAGAGTAGTAAAAAATACTTAATTAAATCAAAAGAAGTCTTTAAAAGAAGAAAAAGAAAAAAACTTAACATGACACAAAGAGAAAACAAATACCAGGATAGTAGATTTAAACTTAACTGTATTAATAATCACATTAAGTAAGGTCTAAAAACTCCAAGTGAAAGGCAGAGAGTAGAGCATGTAGAATGTAGTCATTGATATTGTAATAGCATTATATAGGGACAGATAGTGGCTACACCTATACTGAGCAGAACGTAATGTATAGAAATATGGAATTAGAAACTGAGCACCTGGGTGGCTCAGTGGTTGAGCATCTGCCTTTGGCTCAGGTTGTGATCCTGGAGTCCTGGGATCGAGTCCTGCATCAGACTCCCCACAGGGAGCCTGCTTCTCTCTCTGCCTATGTCTCTGGCCCCCTCTGTGTCTCTCATGAATAAATAAATAACATCTTAAAAAAAAAGAAACATGGAATCACTATGTTGTACATCTGCAACTAACATAACATTATGTGTCACCTACACCCTCCTCCCCAAAAAATGCAGAGAGAGTTAGGTCGGATAAAAAAGCAAGACCAAATACTATGCTGCTTACTAGAAAATGTCTTTAAATATTATGAGACAAATAGATTTAAAATAACCTATTACTTATTCATTATTATCTTACAGAAAAGATATTATCATGTGAACACAATTAGTGTGAGAAATCAAATAGCTATATTAATAGACAAAGTAGACTTCACTGCCAAGAATATTAACAGAGGTAAAAAACAAAAAAAAGGTCATTTTATCTTTATAAATGGGTCAACTTATATACAGGACATAATTGTATCATGTATGTGCCTAATAACATAATGTTAAAATATATGAATCCAAAATTGAAAGAATTATAGGAAAATCTGCAAATGTCATGGGAAATATCATACACTTTCGAATAGTTGATAGAATATAAGAAAGTTAGTAGTATTAAGCACCTCAACCTAATTTTTATAGAACATTCTAGCCAACAAAAGTAGAATACACATTCCTTTCAAGTGCACATGGAACATTTATGAAGATAGATTGTATTCTGAACCATAAAGCAAATTTTAATAGATTTCAAAAGATTCAAGACAACATATTGGTCATTAGGGAAATACAAATTAAAACTACAGTGATATTCACATCTATTTGAATGGCTAAAATTAAAAAGACTGACCGGGGCAGCCCGGGTGGCTCAGCGGTTTAGCGCCCCCTTCAGCCCAGGATCAAGTCCCATGTCAGGCTCCTGGCATGGAGCCTGCTTCTCCCTCTGCCTGTGTCTCTGCCTCTTTCTCTCTCTCTGTGCCTCTCATGAATAAATAAATAAAATCTTTAAAAAAAATAAAAAGAAAAGAAAACAAAAAGACTGACCATACTATGTAAATCAAGTGTTTGTAAGGATGTGGAGGAACTGGATTTCTCACACACTTCTGTTGTGAATGTAAAATTATACAATCATTTTGGAAGACTGTTTGGAAATTTCTTAAAGAGTTAGCCATATAAAAGAATACCCAATGGGAAAAAGATAGTCTCTTCAACAAATGGTGTTGGGAAAATGAAGCTACATGCAAAAGAATGAAACTGGACAAAAATAATTTCAAAATGGATTAAAAACCTAAATGTGAGACCTTAAACCATAAAAATCCTAGAAGGGAGCATAGGCAGTAACTTCTCTGACATTGGCCAAAGCAACTTCTTTCTAGATAGGTCTCCTGAGGCAAAGGAAACAAAAGCAAACATAAACTATCATGATTACATCAAAATAAAAAGCTTCTGCACAGCAAGGGAACAATCAACAAAACTGAAAGGTAATCTAGGGAATGGGAAAAGATACATGCAAATGACATATCAGATAAAGGTTTAGTATCCAAAACATCTAAAGAACTTATAAAACTCAACACCAAAAAACAAATAGTCCAATTAAAAATGGGCAGAAGACATAAACAGACATTTTTCCAAAGACATCCAAATGGCCAACAGACCCATGGCTCATCATAACTTATCAGGAAAATGCAAATCAAAACTACAATGTGGTATTACCTCACACTTGTCAGAATGGCTAAAATCAAAAACACAAGAAACAAGTGTTGGTGGGGAAGTGGAAAAAAAGGAACCCTTGTGCACTGTTGCTGGGAATGCAAACTGGTGTGTGGCCACTATGGAAAACAGTATGGAGATTCCTCAAAAAGTTAAAAATAAAACTACCCTACAATCCAGCAATCACACTATTGAGTACCCCAAAAATACAAAAACACAAATTCAAAGGGATACATGCACTCCCATATTTATAGCAGCATTATTTACAATAGCCAAGATATGGAAGCAGCCCAATTGCCTAATGATTGATGAGTGGATAAAGAAGATTTGGGATTACATATATATATATATATATATAATTATTATATATTATAATATATATTATATATATAATGAATTATTACTCAGCCATAAAGAAATGAAATCGTGTCATTTGCAACGACATGGATGGAACAAGAGGGTATTATACTATGCGAAATAAGTCAGTCAGAGAAAGACAAATACCTTATGATTTCCTTCATATGTGGAACTTAAGAAACTGAACAGATGAGCAAAAATAAAAAAGACAAACCAAGAAACAGATTCTTAACTCTAGAGAACTGATGGTTATCAGAGAGGAGGTGAGTGGGAGATGAGTTTAATAGATGATGGAGCTTAAGGAGGGCACTTGTCATGATCAGCACCAGGTGTTGTATGGAATGTAGAATCACTACATTATACACCTGAAACTAATATAACACTGTACGCTAACTAACTGGAATTAAAATAAAAACTTTTTAAAAAGCTAATCATATACCTACCATATGATCTAGTTATTTTGCTCCTAGGTATTTACCTAAGAGAGACCAAAGCTTATGTCCCTACAACAGCCTGTACACAGGTAATCATGGAAGCTTTATTTATGGTGGTCAAAAAATGGAAATAACCCAAATGTCCATCAACATAAGAATGCATAAACCAATTGTGGTATTCCATGGAAAACTATTCAACATTATAAAGGAATGAATTATTGATTCACCCATAATGAATCACAAAATAGTTTCATATGAAAGAAATCAGACAAGAAACATTACTTACTTCGTGATCCTATCTATATAAAATTCTAGAAATACAAACTAAGCCACAGTGACTAAAAGCAGATCAGTGGTTGTCCAGAGAGGGGAAGGGCAGGAGTGGGAGGAGTAGGAGAAAAGTGTTACAAAAGAGCACAAGAGGCCTTTGGGAGGTGATGGTAATGTTCATTATCTTGATTTTGAGACACACACACTGAAACCAAAATAAGGTCGCAGATGCAATGAAGGTTGCTAATCAGCCATCTTTAAGATGGGGAGAAAGCCTGGATTATCCAGGTGGACCGAATCTAATTACATGAGTCCTTAAAAGAGGAGACTCTTTCTGGCTGGGTTCAGAGAGAAATGTCAGCATGAGACTTTGAGATGCTAGTTCTGAAATGGAGAAGCTACGCAAAAATCAGAGAGGCTTTAGGACTAGAAAATGCAACCATCTCCTCTAAAAGGAAACTGTTCCCTTAAAACCTTAAAATGCAAACCTGCCAACACCTTGATTTTAGTCCAATGAGAACTATATTAGACTTGCAATCTCCAGAACTGTCGGATAATAATTTGGTGTTGATTTAAGCCACTAAATTGGTGGTGATTCATTATGGGAATAACAGAAAACTAATACATCTCACTTAGCCCAAAGTTTTATGACTTCATACTTTAAAATGTTTATAATCTGATGGGGAAATGGCACCTTTTTAAAAATTTCCCTGATTGCTTTTGACTTTAGCTTCAATTCATATATTTCTTCTAAAAATGTGTATTCCAGTAAATCAATGACTTCTGCAGATTTGACTATCTTATTATTGATTAGTAAAAATTCTTTATATGTTGGACATTATTCTACTTATTTTAAGTGTCATAAATATTTTCTCCTAGTCTGCTCATATTTCAAAAATTTGTAGCATCTTTTGTCATAGGGAAGTTTTAAATTTTATAGCCAAATTTATCTTTTTTTTCAAAAAAACAAACATGTATATATGTATGCTAATAAAATCCCTCCTCATACAAAGGTCTTAAAAAAATAAAAATAAACCTACCATATTTTCTCCTAATGGCTTTGAATGATACAGTTTAGGTTGTATGCATATGTCAATTTTCAGGTAAATCAATTGTCTTAACCTCATTTACTAAGTAAATCACATATTCACCCATATTAGTCATTCCACGTCTATCACATGTCAAGTTCCCCTCACTCCAAGCAAACCAATGAGATTAAATTAAAGGCCCACCCTACCCAGGATGCTCTCCTCTTTTCCCCCCAGTATGCCTTCATCTTAATTACACCTGTAATGATCCTTTATACTGACATCCTAAGGTACTTGGGATAAGGACTTCAACATATTTTTTTTTTTTTTGGAGAGTTCCATTTGACCCATAACAAAAGAATCATGTCTCTTCTCTTACTCAAGTCTTCTTTTTTGTCCAATGACAATTTAAATATTTCTCCATAGATCTTATCCCTCTTTTGTCATATTAATTTCTAGGTAACTTTATAGTTGTTTTGCTATTAACAATGAGATTATTCTGTTACTTTTTTAAAAAGATTTATTTATTTGAGAAAGAGAGTACGCATGTGCTCAAGTAGGGGGAGGAACAGAGGGAGCAGGAGAGGGGTAAGCAGACTCCCCACTGAGCAGGGAGCCCTATGTGGGTCTTGATCCCAGGACCCTGAGATATGACCTGAGCTGAAATCAAGAGTCAGTGGCTCAACCAACGGAGCCACTCAGGGCCCCTTTATTACCTTTCATTAATTGATTGGTCGCTAATATGTACAAATTTTACTGATCTCTGTATTTTGATGCTTTATCCAGCACACTTATTGAACTCTTTTCATAATTTTAAATGATTTATTACATGTGTGGAAACATGAATTATAAGTTCCGTATTCTTTAATACAGCCATGGCTAGAAATAACACTGAACTGTAGAAGTAGTCTTGGTTGACAATTTAAGTGGAACATTTGAAAAGCAGAATGATGATTTACATGCTTCTAAAGACAAATACTCAGCTTTTTATCACATATTCTTAGACGATAAATAAAAAATTAGTGAATTTTTACAAATTGGCTAAAGTTTAAGTTATATTAGGTTAACAGCTTGTAAATAGAAATTCTGTTTTATTTCTAGTTTGCTAAAAGTTTTTTAAAAAATGACTTACTTTGAACTTTTACCATTTTTTCCCACACTCATTGAAATAATCATATGTTTTCACTCTTCTATTAATGCAAATTTTATTGATAGATTTTCTAATGCTGGAAATTATGAATTTCTGAGATAAGCTATATTTTATCAACAGCTTTTATTTAAAAAATAAACTACTGAATTTAAGTTGTTAATGTTATACTTGGAAATTTTGCATGTATGCTTTCAATAAAATTGGTCTACAATTTTGTCTTGTTCAATGTTTGTCAGTTTAGGTATCACGATTATACTGATTTCTAAAGCTAGTTAAGCTCTCTTTTCTCCTATTCTCTGGATTTATAAATAAGAATTTAATTTATGGATTATCTGTTTTTACCCAAGACTACCCCTACAATTTAACCCTGGCATCTCGCTGACTTTTGCAGTAAAATATGATTATAAATATACTAACTTATCCCATGGTTTCTCTCCAGTTTCTATAAATCTTCTGCCATTCATTAATTAACTCACCATGGGCAAAGTGGTTAAAGTCCTTTATTCAAGAAGCTCAGAAACTAGTTGATATAAACTATTTGTCTATAAACTGTTATCCTTCAAGAATATAGTCCAAATATCATTTCCTTTGCAACAAAACAACACCAAAAGACATAAAAATTGTCTCTTTGTTTCTAAGCCTTAAAACCTTTACCCCTAATAAGTTTACAGCCCTTTCTGCTCCTTTATTTTGTACGTAATCCTATTGCAGCCTTGATTTAGACATATGTGGGGGGTTGCAACCCAAATCAAATCTCCTCCTTCTATCTTTTGGTGGTTCAGGTATGTATTTCAACTTTGAGGAATCTGGTGGGAGAGGCTTCTGCGAAAGAATTCATATTGTGTTGATTCCTACCATTTAGAATATTGGGGGTGAGGGGAAAGATTTCCTTGGTTCTGTTCAGTGAATACTAGAAGCCTATGACTCTATATGAGATTCCCAACACTATAATTGAGTGTATATGTATGTCTTCCACTGATATGTCAAGAGTTTAAGGGCAGGAACCCAAAATGAAGATGAATAAACTATGCCTCACAAACTGGTTTTCTAATATCATGTTATTTTCAGCTTCCTTTTTGTTCTCTTTGAGCTTTATGCTCTAGCTTGATTTCAGAGGTGCTATGGGTAATTAGAAATGGGACCTGTCTTCATTTAGTGGGAGAGCCATACCTTCCTGTCAGCCCAGGGTGTAGTGGTGGCAACCAGGTTAGTGAGAAAGCAGATGTTGTGGTGCCCAAGTCAGAGATGTGAAGCACAGTGATCTCTCTTCACACACAGATGCAGCTCTGTGGACAGGTTCTACCTTGGATGATCTGGGTTTGACTTTCCTTAGGAAAGGGGAGCAGTTGCTTTTCTTATGTATGCTTCAGTCAATCTGAATATGGGAGAAACAGGTTATAGCAAGTCTTCAAATGTTTACAGAGACCTTCAGAAGAACAAAGGAGCTCTCTTTAGGATCAGTGCAGTTGACCTGAAGCCCAAGGAGAGGAATCTTCAGGAGCCAGAGATGTACAGGCTTGATGTCTTCAGGTTGCAGGGGCAGCTACAGTAGAGATCCTTATGAGCAAAACCTACTGCTAGGCTGAAAGTGTGCCCCTGAGAAAGGACTACGAAGCTGGATCTAAGAGGAGCTGAACCTCCACAGACTGACACTGCCCTAACCTATCTCCTCCTGGGTCTGTGGTCTAGATGACTGAGGAAAGACCAGCAGAATTAGATGCCTATGAATTGTGCCTTTAGCCTTTGAATCAGAAATATGAACTCTATAAAGCTCTTGCCTGTAGGTGTATGATTTATTTTTCATCTTGTTTTGTTTTCTCATATGTTAACATTTTTTCTCTTAAAAAAATATATATATATAGCCTTCAGCTAAAAGTGGTAGAGAGCCCAGATTCAAAGTAACAAATAATAAAATATTCTTCTCATCTAAGAGGAAAGGTAAGGTGGAGGGATTCAGTGGTTCAGGAACTTAAGTTCTGTCATTTTGGTTCTCTTCCATCTTCAGTATGTCTGCTTTCTCCTCATGTCAGCCTCTCCCACGGTCACAAGACATGGTCACAAGCAGTTCGGTTCAGTTATCACATTTGATATATCAGTGTGTAAAGGAATGTGTCTCTCTGTGTCTTTCTTGTGAGAGAAACTGTTTCCCAGAAGTCTCCAGAAGACTCCCTTTCAAATCTCACTGGCCATAATTGTGTCACATGCTGATGCCTCAACCAAAAACTAATATGGGAAACAAGGCCACCATGACTGGCTTTGGATAATCAAGACTGGGTCTGGGAGTAGGGCAAGGCTCCTTTGAGGCATATGACTAGATAGATGAGAATGCAAATACGAATAAAATCATGTTTCTTCTTGGGATAGAGGAAGAGGATGAGATGGGAAATGAATACAAGCTAGGCAATCAATAGGAGTTACTACACCTGAATAAGGAGGTTTCTCGACCCGGGTTCAGACTAGAAAAAGATTAATATTTTCTCTGGCAGCATTTGGAATAGACCAGATATAGCCATAGGAGAGAAAAGTGGGTCACCCAGCAGAGACAGAGACAGAGATCAGTATGGGGCTACTCTTTGGGAATTGGCTCATTTCCGCCAGGGCCATTTCTTCAACATTAGATACTGCTGCCTCCATATACCTTGCAAAGTCTAACTTAATAAACCCAGAAGCAACTAGCTTTAAAATTGCTGTCATGGGGGCTTTGGCTCTTTTCAAATAGCAGGATTAACAGAAACCTCAGGAAACTGCCTCAACAAGGAGCCATTAGCCTAAAGCACTGACAGGTGGATGGCTAGAATGAGTCCAGCAGGATGGATCCCCCCAGTTGTGAGGAGGTTGGATACCATTATACATATTTGCGCTTGTTGAAATCTTTAAGCAAAGCCGACCTCAGGAACAGAAAAATACTCTGCTCCTACTCCATAGAGATAAGGCCAACCCTGAAAGGGAGCCAGTAAGAAATAGAAGAAGCAGAAATTAAATTCAAAAGGTCACTCTACTGATTTATACTGCTTTAGACTACTTCTACTAAAAATGTTGTATCATTGATATCATCATCATCAACTGGGAGGTTGGTAAAAATGCAATTCTGAAGCTATACCCCAGACTTACTGAATCATAATCTCTGGAATAGAAGCCCATGAATCTATGTTTTAATAAGCTCTCCAGGATATATATATATATATATATATATATATATATATATATATATATATTTAAGCTTAAGAGGCATTGCTTTATTTATTTGTTTGTTTGTTTATATTTTTTTAAGAGGCATTGCTTTAGATCTGTGTTGTCTGTTGGTTTTCCTAGAACACTGGTAGGTCTGACGGGAGTGCAAGTGGCGAGGAAGGTGGGAGAACAATGGGTTAGGTCCCAGACTTCTGCCTTTGGAAGAAGATGATTAACTAGCTGGGGGAAAAAATGATGAAAACAAGCAGGGCCTGGAAGAAACAGATCAGTAACTTACTTGGAATGGGTGTTTGTTGTGTTGGAGATAGCATTGATCTGCAGTAAAACTCAGTGTGCATCAGCAATGTCATAGACACTACAAAGGATGACTTTTATGAAGAAAAAAGCCATATTCTCAGGGCCATTGCATATGTCTGCCTGGCGGTGCACCGTACAATTCTAGGAGGAACCTATAGGTACTACTGGTATCCTGGAATTGCACAACATGGCAGCCCTACTGATATATCTCTGAGATTAAAACATTTTAGATCTAGAAAGGACCATAAATCTCAACCCCTTCAACTTAGAAACCAAAAGAACTGAAATAACTTGATCAAGATCACATTGCCAACTTAGCAGCAGACCAAAGACCTTGAAATACAAATTTCTACTTTAGGACATGAGGCCTTAGAGAATAATTCAAAGGAGATAAAGAGCTAAATGCTGAAAAAATATTAATTTCATTTCAACAACAACACAACAACAACAACAAAAAAAACGATACAAGGATCTAAGAAGAGAACAGTCAACTTACATTAAATTTACCAGATAAACTCTCTCTCTTAAAATAAAGAGGTGGGGGAAAGGTGCCTGGGTGGCTCAGTTGGTTAAGCCTCCAATTCTCAATTTCAGCTCAGGTCATGATCTCAGGGTTGTGAGATATAACTCCACACCAGGCTCTACACTGGGTATGGAGCCTGCTTAAGATTCTCCTCTTCTGCTCCTCTTCCCCAACCCCACCCCCAAAAAATTTACCAGCCAAAACATTATATAATGGTTAAAATTATATTTGTGAAGTATACTATGCATATGTACATGCATATGTTGGCATATACACATATATTAGTTACTTATATAAATTATGTATGTATAAATGTGTACACTACCAGTCATGTAAGTGAAGAAGCCATCTTACACATTCCAGCCCTAACAGATGTTCTTTATCTCCAACTGGAGACAGATCTAAATGGTACTAAATGGTTGTGATTCTTGTTTCTTTTTCTCTCCATAGCTGGTGATTTTCATATAGTCAGACATACATTTGTGTGTTTATCTGTATATATACATATAGTCACTATGAAATTCATCTTTTCTGGGCCCTCTTCTTGTATCAGTGATGAAAGGTGGAAATTAATGATGCAAAAAAATATATAAGCAGCTGTAGTGTCTGTGACATTTAGTACAACAGATTTTTAAGGTTTATGGCCTTAGGTAAATATTTCTTAAAGTACATCCAGCCTCTACATGCTCTCTGAGCAGCCCAGAAGAACATAACATGTAACCCATCACATTTGAATGAAGTTTTGCTCAACCAGTTTGCTCAGTCAGGATTAGTGGAGTGCATGCTGCCGTTTACCTGGTTCGGATACCCTAATACAAGTCATGTGAAATAAGTGCAAGATGATGGCAGAAGTGGTCTTTAACAAACAATGTTATTAAGACTGAAAAACATTTTTAAACTTTAAACCAAAATTGCTTTTGATAGATACATACACACCAAAAAGCTACAAAACGTTCTTCTTCAAAACATTAAAGTAATAGAACAAGGTCTGTCTTGCTCTATCTGAACCCTGCTTAGTTCATGCTCTGTAGATCCCCTTCCACCTATCCCATACTGCCTGACTCTGTGGGGAACCACATTTCTTATTAGAGAAAATTCTAGTCTTTGCTTAAGCCATTTCAAAGTAGAGTTTTTAAGAACCAGTTGATTTACTTGGAAGATTTGGTTTCTCTACAAAATGATTTGTAAAATGCTGGGTGTCTATCCTTTCTGTTAATCCCAAAAATGGCTTTCCTTCATGACCTAGGCACTATTAAAGCAGCTCTATTCCCCCTAGTCTCTGTAAGTGTTCCCAGAGGAAGGAAATACCTAAACTTCCTTTAGTAAGAACTGAAACTTTCTTATCAAGTTTCAATCTGGAGATGGCTTTCCATTACACATTCTGTGTAATACCACAAACATGCCCTTGGTAGCAGGTCATTGACATAATAGTACAGTCACTTCATACCCACTATCATGTGGATCAGATGTATGCCATTTACAAATAGTTATGTGAGAGACTAAAAAGTCAACACAGAAACAATACTATCATGGAATTATTGGTGAATTTTCTTTTACCTGAGTTTGCCTACAACTATTTTTGCTTTTAAAATTTAAAAAACTTTTTTTTAAAAAAGTAGATCTATGTTATTTCCAGCAAACTGTGCTACCTTAAATATTCCCTCTTTGGGTTCATTGAACACATACCTCCAAAGAGGAGTTTCTTCTTCCCATCTACTGAATGGTAGGAACCCAATTTTTGGAGGACATATTCCTACTTTCTTTGATCCACTACTTTTATCTAAGATAACCAGTAGTAGGCATCTGTCTGGAAGTGCCTGTGGATCTCCTGGGTAGGTCTGTGTTGTCACTTCTTTGAAAACAGCATAGAGAACTCCAGCCCAGGTGATGAGGAGTTTTACTAACCCTAAAACAAGTACTGTCACTCTGCTGGGGAGGCGGCAAACTCTAGAGGATAGCCTCAGCAGGTGCTGGGTTTTAGAGCCAAGAAATTCCCTTGAGAATTGCTGAGTTTCACAACATCATCTCTAGAAATAGGTCAGAGATTTATATTATTTCTCTAATAAAGGATCTTGGAGTTCATGGGAAGGGTTATTATGGCTGTTTGATGAGTGTGCTTGACTCAGCAGACCAGCTCCTATTGAAGCGTCCAGGTGATTTAAAGACATCCAGGGAAATAATATAGAAACTCTCAGAAGAGACCACAAAATATGTGCCTCTTATAGATAACCCTCTCCACCTACTTTAGCTTTGCAAGCCTTGCTTTGCTAGATTGCCACAAAATAGAGCATCCAACATTTTACCATTGCTGGTCATGGGTATGGCTATCGAAAGCACTGTTGGGTTGGTTGCCCAGTTCAGAAGGACCTCCACTCTCTTGAGAGCTTTTATGTACAGATGCCCTGTACATAAAAATAAAGCACCAAAGGCTTTATTGATTCTATTTGACCCTAATTCTGAGTCCACTACTCCATCCAAACATAAGCACCTGACCAAGTTAGGCCAATCAGAGTCCTCCCTGGGATTCTCTCAACTGGATATAAGGGACAAAGGTCACTCCTTTGTTGATGAGATCCAGGATATGAGTCTTAAGGACTCTGTGACTTTTTTTCCCTCATTACAGAGGAAATACCTTTATCAAAAAAGAGAGAGAAGAAGTGGAAGCTAGAGATAGAAAAACCCTTAAGGTCACTTAAGTCCCTAATTAGAATTATTCCTGGGGCCCCTTTCCTTTTTAGTTGTATACAGCATTTCAGTATTCATCCAACAAATTCCCAAGTGATGGGAAACTACCAAAGATGATTTCTGTTGGGTTTCTAACATTGGGATCAAAAGTGTCCTAATACAAGGACCCTGGGCAGTGTCAAACTACTCTGATCAGTTATGCAGGAACCCGGTCTTCTGGCCCATGCATCTTCTGAGAGAGACAGATCTGACCAAGTGTTACTGGCAAGTGTCACCGGTTACTCTGTTAGGAAAGATAGAGAACACTATGCCTCAGTGTTTGGGTGCATGTATTTTTTGTTGTTTTCTTTTGGCTTCCCTGCAAAAGCAATTCCTTCCCAATTTTCTGTTTCAGGAAAGTACTGACAGCCAGGTACCAGCCTAGAGAAAATGAACTCTTCTGAGCTTAGCTGCAGAATCCTCCTTTGGAACACTATCCTTTCCTTCAGGCTTCTACATGTTCACATGATCCCTGGGGCTGGGAGGAGGGAGGAGAAAGCAAGGCACCTAGGGCACGAACTTTTAAGAGGCACCCATACTCAGGGCCTAACAAACGCCCCGGGATCCCCACCTGCTGCACCTGAGTGCTGGCCCTGATGTGCACATGTGCCTCCTCTAGGGTCATGCCACAATGTGGTAAAGTGTAAAACAATTAGACTGGGAACCAAAAGGCAAAATTTTCATCTTGGCTTCATCACTGACTCACTGTGATATCAAAATATTCTGCAAACTGTCCAGTCTCTGCTTCTAATTGGTAAATTAAGGATAACCACCTTTACCGTAGTTACTGCCAGAGAATATGAAAAGAATAACATAAAACTATGTACAGAGAGGTTAAGATACTGGTATGAGGTTGTAAAGTTTATTTGCTGGAACGCTAGACCTAACCTTTTGGGCCAACACTGGGTTTACTATAATGTTTAATTAATTAAACAAGTGAGCAGCAAATGCTTACTGTAACCAAGACACCTAAGAAAAATCCAACAACATGCTCTAGTCGGATGAAATTGGAAGGATGCTGCCATCAGTATCCCCATATCCTATGTCCAGTGTGCTTCCCGTGACCTATCTGCCTTCCACACCTGATCTGGGCCTGCTCAGATCTCTCAAGTGTGACTTGTTGTCCGAGGTCCTTCCTTGTCCAAAGCCCAACCAGTAGGAGGCCTAGAGTTGCTGCTGGGATGACCCTCATTAGAATTGCCTTAGGAGAAAAGGAATCAGTCCCAAGAACCATCGCCCACACCCTTGATTTACCTGGAGCCTCTGGGTCCCAGACCCATGAGACAGAATAGGTGATGAGCAGCTCACAGTGAATATTCTCTATTGCTGTTTTTGGTCTTTCTTGACCTTCAGTGACACAGTCTTGTATTTTGAAGTCCAGGATAATTGGAAATAAAATGAAACCTCTCATGTTTAGAGTTCATAGCACCTCTGGGCAGTGGCTGAGGACAGAATTCTGAGGACAGAATTGCACTCTAATACTCTGTATTAACAGGCAAGGTAGAAAGTCCCCTGCAAATCTCTGCTCCTTTGCTGCTCTATCTGGGGCAAGAGATGGCACCAGTCTAACAAGCCCAAGGATGTAAATCTTGTATTGAAATCTCTCACCATGGAAGGATGAAGATTTTCTTGAAGAATGAAAAAAAAAAAAAAAAAGCCCTACCGCATTAGGCATTGTAGGAGTCAGTGTTCACGTTTAAATGTTAAACATTTACATTTTATAGCAAAGTGACATTTTTAAAGGGGTTATATTGGCCATTTGTAGCCGTTACTCACTGCTGGCCATAGGCTTGCGGATAGATCTGGGCGATGAATCAAAGACACCCTTTGTGTCATGTCACTAAGCAACTCCCTCCTCTTCTGTTGCTCGTGGAGCCGGGGCTGGGCACACAGCCTGTGTCATCCACATGGTGGATTTACAGGTCTCAATTTATGCCAGCCAAAGTTTCCCGAGGAAAAGGCAGCTGGGGCTGGGCTCTGGCCATGTCTCAATTATGTGCTGGGAGTAAAGCATGGAAAAAGTGGGGATTGGCATGCACGGACAAGGTCAGACCTAGCCCCTTTGTTACAAGCTCCCAAATCAATGGTCTAGAATGATGCTTCAGTCTAAGAAAGGAAATGCTCAGCATGCATGCTGGTATGACCCCCCTCCGCCACCTGAAAGAGACAGATCATTAATTGATCACGGTGCTCTTCCCTGCTGAGTTAGACATGGCCTCTGATGTGTAGTAGGTACACATTCCCGGCAGCTGCTACCAACTTGGTCAGTTGGCATATGAGATGAACCCATTTGTCATCCCTACCTTGGTCTATGTGCCACAGTCTATTTCACATCTCTGTTTTTACAGTAATACTGGAGGCTCCAGGAATTCTCCATTGACAGCTATCTCTGGTAACAACAATAGCTGTAATAGTTAACATTTGTGCTATTTATGGGCTGAATACTTTATATGCAGGAAATCTTTCAATTCTCACAGCAACCCGACAGTACCAGCATCATACAAAAATAGTATCTGTCATTTATTAGATGCCCACTGTGTATCAAGTACCACA
The DNA here is from genome assembly GCF_905146905.1 of Nyctereutes procyonoides. Classification (NCBI taxonomy): domain Eukaryota; kingdom Metazoa; phylum Chordata; class Mammalia; order Carnivora; family Canidae; genus Nyctereutes; species Nyctereutes procyonoides. The sequence goes on along the minus strand of NW_026575140.1, from coordinate 69,175,842 downwards.
TTTGATGCTCTCATCCCCACATATTCCCATCTCAGCATGAACTAAAAACTCAAAAAGAATAAGAAAGTTGACCACAGCCACAGAGACAATCAGAGGAAGAGCCTAGATCTGAACACAAGAATGTTTCATTCCAAAGCCCATGTTCTTAAATAAGCACTAGACCTTGACCTTTTGGCGCATGAACTCATGATTTTGACCCCCTCAGTTAGTTTTCTTCTTTACTGCCAAAGGGGGGGGGTCTTCTAACAGGAACTGGTCCCAGACGTTCCCTAACTTGCTCTAGCTCCCATAGCAATATTCTTTTACCCTCCTGTCCTCAGCATCCATTTCAAATAGATGAACTGGTAAAATTTCTGCAGGGTGAGAGAATTGAAGACACAGCCTTGATAAAGTTGAATTAAAGATGTTGTTTTAAATTCAGAATGTGGTGCTCTGCTGGTAAGGAGGGACTACCTGAATCCCCCTGGTGGATACCTGGACTAGAGAAGGTAGGGACTCCCCAGGCCTGGTGCCAGGAAAGGCTGCATGGCTGCTCCTTTGAACAGAGAAGAATGAGCCACTGCAGCCTCTTCTCTGTCCTCATGTGCTGAAAGCTGTGGCCATGCTGAGATCCTGTTTCTTAAAAGGTCTTTCTTAGCTTGGAGGCTTTACACCCGCTATTTATTCTGCTAGGAACCATTATTGTTAACAGTTATCTATCTCCTCCTCTATGACTTCCATCTCCCCCAACTCTGTCACCTTTCTCCGGTCTACTCCCACTCATCTTCATGTTTTAACTCACCTGTCTGACTTCCTTTGGAAAGTTGAGTTAGATGCTACCTTCATGTTCTCCTTAGCACCTAGCACTTCCTCCAGGCCAGCGTTTGCCACACTGACTGCCTTCTCCACTGGACTGTAAACTTTGTAAGGACAGATATGTGTCTGACTCATACCCCAACGCCCAGGACTATCACTAGGTCTGTACTTAAGAAACAACTAATAAATAAATAGATGGTTGAATTAAATGGATGGATGAACCCACTATTGGGAGGCTAAATGGATTAGCATGCATAGAGAGATTGTCCCCACCTCACTTCTGTGCCCTGTTAACTGTAATTGGCAGATTTCCCCAGGCCTGGTAGAAATGTGAGAGTAACCAGCACATCCCACAGGGAACTTAGTAGTGAGATCTAAGGGTGATGAGAAAACATGCCCAGAAAGATTGCTTTATTCAGCTGCTGTCCATCAAACAACACTGGATATAAAGGAAAGCAAGCATAAGCGATTACATCTTAGTTTCATTGCTTAGCATAGCCAAAAATCCATATCTGATGTTGAAAGAAAAGTTCAAAATTTGACCTTGGCATACAAATGTACATTGATTTCTCATAAATAGATATGTGTTCACCTATACAGGACTGTGGACACCAAGTGAGAATCATTTCCAGAATCTAAGGATAGGGTTATTAAATGCCATTCCCTTGTCATAAATTGAATGAGATTTGCCAGCTCAGGCTAGATGAGGAAGAAGGGGAGTTGGTTGATTCACACAACTAGGAAGAAGGACTGGAATGGGCCTCAGGCATGGCTGCACCCAGACACTCAAATTACGTCATCACCATTCTTTTCCTCTTGAAGCTTGGCTCCTCTTCTACATTGGCTTCCCCCTCCTCCATGGTTTGGGTGCCCACAGACAGCCCAGGCTTTCACCTTTCTAGCTTGGGAACCCTAGAAGAAAGAGCTCTTCTCTGTCTATAAACTCCTAGGAAGGATAGCATTTGGTGCTGCTAGGGTCTCATGACCCACCCCTTGACTCAAGCACTGTGGTTAGAGGGTAGGTAGTATGAACAGACCTGGCCATGTGTCGAGCTGTGTCATAATAAGAAATACATATTTGGTCTCTGCCCCCAGTTTGTGACACAGACTCCTAGAACCATTGTAATTTCTAAATTGATAGGAGTGAAAGGAGTACAATATTTGGTCTTAGTCCCTGGTTCCTTAAATAAGACCCTTGAAATCTCCAGAGTGGTGAGTATCTTTTTATATGTTAATGAGAAGACTGGTGGCTGGGGTCTCTAAGAGAGCTTCAGGTTGGGGATTGGTTGCCAGAGGCACCAACCATGCAATTAAAGGATTGGAACTTTCAGTCCCACCCCCACCTCCAACTGCCAGGAATGGGAGAGATGCTGGAGGTTGAGTTCAATCACCAATGACCAATGATTTAATTAGTCATGTCTAGGTAACAGAACCTCCATAAAGCCCCTAAACAATGGGGTTCAGAGAGCTTTCAGCTTAATTAGTGTATCTATGTGTAGGGAAGGTGACACAATCCAAACTCCATGGGAATAGATGCTTCTACACTTGGAACCCTTCTGGGCTTACCCAATGTACCCCTTCATCTGCCTGTTCATTTGCACCCTTTATAATAAACTGGTAAGCATAAGGAAAGTGTTTTCCTGCATTCTATAAGCCATTATAGCAAATTATGGGGCAAATTGGGGTCCCCACTACCAAGTTTGTAGCCAAGTTAGAAGTATGAGTAACCTGGAGACCCACTACTCATGATTGGTGTCTGAAGAGGAGACAGTCTTGTAGGACTAAGCCCTTAATTTACAGGGTCAGTACTAACTCCAGGGACTTAGTGTCAGAACTGAATTGAATATTAAACATTCACTTGATGTCCACAGAGAATTGGAGAATTGCTTGGTACGGAAAACACACGCACTGGTATCAAAAGTGTTGAGAGTTTAGGAGTAATTTAGCTTGTGGTCAGGGTAAGACAAGGTTCTGCAACTCACCAAAAGTACCTGGAAAGGAGTAGGGAGGAAGCAAGATGGGAAGGAAGAGATATGGGAATGATCTCGATTGTAGTAATAGTTAGACTTATGAATTTATTGAAACTCATCAAAACATATAAAGTGGATGCATTTTATTGTATGCAAATTATACCTAAAAAAAGTTTATTTAAAAAAATAAAGTCTTCCAGGGAGCCTTCCCTAAGTTCCCAAATAGATTAAGCACCAGCTCCACAGAACTTCCAGTGGTCCCTATGTCTCTATTATAGCATTAATCATATCTCTAAGGTTATCTGTTTAGCTGTTTGTCTCCCACACTATTCTATGAGCCTCTGAAAGGCAAGAATTATTTTCCGTTTGACCACTGTATCCAGAAGAGCTGGTGCAGCGCTCAATATACAGTATACATTTTAGGTCTGATAAATTTATATGTCTGTTGTAGCCATTACCACAATCGAGATAAAGATCATTTCCATCATCCCCAAAAGTCTCCTTCCAGCTCTTGTAACCACTCCCAGCCCTAGACAAGCACTGACTTGTTTTCTGACACTATAAATTAGACTTGTCTTTTCTAGGGTTTCATATCTTGTATCTTTTGGAAATCAGGGAAGATTGTTGAGTTTCAAGTGTGGGTCAATATCCATAAACTGGAAGTTTCAGGCACATGATTAGAACATAAATAAGCAGCATAAACTAAGGAGATGTATAAGCCAGAAGCTAGAGAAGTAGTAACTTAATATCACAACTCACTTCCCTCCTACTCTCCCAAGAGTTGGCAAACATCTTGGGAATGGCTTTAGCTTCCTACAGGTCATGGAATGTGAGGATAAATTAACTTCACTTCGATTTTAAAGGGGTAAAGAGATTCCAGTAGACAGGTGGGTAATAAATTCAAATTTAATTCAAGGCAAAGGAGTAGAACCCAAAGAACTTTATATAAGGAAAAATGGAAAGCTTCTTGGAAGAGGCAATGTCAGAGCTGGAATAAAATACCAGAACAGAGAGTAGTAAAGGGAATTCCAGGTATTAAGAATAGACAGCAAGTAAGTTAATTAAGTAAGTAATTTAAAAATGGTATAGTGTGAGTGGGAAACCCAGTTTGGTGGTGCTTGAATGTCAAATGCAAGGAGTGAAGTAGAAAATGAACGTGGAGAAATTAGCACAAGGCCCTTCATGAAGTATGTGGAGCAGGTAAGAGTGTTGGAAATTCCTCAAGATTGCTGTTGCTCAACAATTTCTAGCATTCTTTCCTTCTGATGGACAGAAACCTGGACCTGCTTTGGAGAACAGCCAGCAGCCCCCAGAGTCCCTTCCAACCACACAGCATCATCCTGGGTCCTCAGTGGTGTTCTCTAGCTGAATGCATCAGCCAGGGGCACCCCATGCCTTAGCTGATGGTCATTGTCCTATTGAGGGCCAGCTGTCCACCTGCCTTGAAACAGTTGAAGAGAAAGGCCTTTTGCTGGGTTTTATCATATTTCCATATTGCCAGACTGATTTTAAAATCCTTTTTTCTTTAAAAAAAAGTAAAAAGTAAAAAGAAAAAAAAGGGGAGCTTTATCCCAAATAAAATGTATCTAAAGCCATAATATACTGAAAAGATAAGGTTGTAGCAGTTTGGTTGAATCCAGGTGGAGGGGGGCCTTACTCCAGCCTCTCTTCTCCCAAAAGCTTACCACCCCTTGCCCTTTCTCCTCCAGCTTCACCAGAGCTCCAGGGACACATCAAGGGAACTCTAGGGCCCCAAGAGGCACAGTCTGAAATCATCAAACAGAGGTAACCTCCTAGGACAAAAGGTCTATGTCTTCATGATCCCCAGGACCTGGAGCCAAGGGGATACTCAGTGAGGCTAAGATCCACTGTGGTCTCTCTGGCTTCTCAGATCTCATATTAGTTCCAATGCTTGTATACAAACCTTCTCTCTGGGCCTCCCGAGTGAGAAGGGAACTTCCCCTTGTCCCAGCTTGCTCTTCTCTCTATGCGCTGTAGTTACCTCCTCCCTTCCAAAATAAGTCTCGTCATGTTCAGTTTTTTTTTGTTTTTTTTTTTTTTTTTTTTTTTTTTTTTACTCAAGCTCCCTCCTGCATCCCCAGCTGTCCTCTGTCCACCCAGCAGGATTTAGCTTTCTTCCTGATACATTATTATTTGAACCCACAGGCTCAGCCTGGGTGCTGAGGGCCTGAGCAGAGTGTGTTTGTGTCCTGAGGTCCTAGTGTAATTAAGGCGGACACTGGCAGGGAAGCCCAGCACTAGTGGGTGAGGGAGATTACCTCAAGTGAGCCTGCAGACTGGGACACATCAATTCCACCCCACACACAGGGGACAGTTTAGACCTTAGCTTATTGCTCTAGTGAGAAGAAAATCTGCTCCTCTGAGGCCCTGACTGCCTAAACCTGAGGCACCAAGATCAGATATGAAAGAATGGGCCACATAGTTATTTTTTAGGGATTTGCCTTTTTTGTTTCTTTTTTGTATAAAACTCAAATTTTATTCTTTCTTGGTGAAGTTCATCATTTCTGGATTTATTTGTGCCTCCTTTACACACAGAAACACCATATATCAGAATAACTGATATGAGGATATGCATCTTATGCCACCCATTCAGGTGTGCAACATATTCATATGTTTTATTCTCTTTAGATCAGAGTTCACTGTTCTCCTGCTCCCCAAACACTGGCAGGCAGGAAATTCAGGACTGGGCATGGCTGCTGTTCCTCTCCTGGCCTGGGGGTCTCAGGATCCACGGCACCTACCCCAGGCTGTGCTTCAGACCCGTAGAAAAATGTTCCATTCCCTGACTCCAGTAAAGCTGCACTCCAAGGGTGCCTTAGGTCCCTCTTTCAGACTCCAGACATAGTTTCAATTATCTCTCTCCTCTATTATTATGGGCTGGTTCTTCCCAGATAACAGAAAAAGAGACCATTTATTAAAAATTCTCCAAAGCCAGGTAATGTGCCATTCACTCAGTGCATCACCTCATTTACCTGGCAATGGCCCCAAGCTCTCCCAAAGTGGACAGTGGAGTGCTAGAGCAACATCTGCTTCTTGTATAGACACAGAAATGGAAGGAAGAAGCCGCTTGCTCAAAGCCATGCTGAGCTGAGTTACATGGTCTTGCCTCTCATGACCACCCATCAGCCTCACCTTTGCCCTTTGATTCAAGGCCACATCACCTCTTCCTCTCAAGGTCCCTCAGTGTCTGCGCCATTTCTCATGCTGCAGGTCAATCCAAGATACCTTCCCAGGATGCTGGAGCATTCTATTGGTATCCTCTCTACTTCACTCCCTTCCTTCTGTCCGTCCCCAACTGCTCTTCCTACTGAGTGCCTTCCCAGGCCCACCTCCCACTCACTCCCGGCCTGTGCCATCTGACTGTAATGCCAAGCCCTGCTCATTCTCCAAGACATTTCTCCACCACCATTCAAGCTGCACATTTTCTCCTTCCAGTAGTGCTTCCAAATCTGTCTGATGGAGCAGACAGCTTGCCCAGCTTGGCCAGGCTCTTCTACAAATGAACACCAAAACCCTAAGTTGTAGAGTTTAAGGAATATGTTAAATCAGGAATTCTAACCTTCCTGTTTTACAGAAAGGAAGACCAATGGAAGCTCAGAGAAGGAAAGCGATGTGCCCAAAGTCATTGAGTCAGGGCAGGTCAAGCAGGACAAAACCGACATCTGCACTCATGGGTAGACTCATGTCCATTCCTTCACGCTGGCCCTGTGGGTGCAGGCGAGGCAGCCAATCTCCACTCCTGCTGGGAGCCAAGGAAATGAGGCCCAGGAGTGTCCTAGGACCTGGAAACTAGATAGCAAATTAGATACCCCACACCACTTTCACTTAACCATTAAACACCCTAGTAGCCAGAAATATAACTGAATATTGAGTTAGCTCAGTTGCCTCTGGATGACAATTGAGAGCCCAAAAAAGGCGGGGGAGGGGGGCTTTGTAACAAATCTGTAGAAGTTCCAAAATTGGAATTGGTACATAAAATCAAACTAATAACATTTCAACTAATCACAGAGACAAAATCAGCACAAATTCTAGATGAAGCTGCTAGAGGATTGACACACATATAATTTATTTGACAAGCACAGACTTTTTAAAAAGAGAAAACCACTATTAAATGTTACCAAAATCACTTTCGATTTAGAATATGACAGCCCACTCATCACTTGTGAGGTGCCAGCCACCCAGGGCTCAACACCACCAGCTGTAATCCCTCCCTCAGGCCCTACAGTTCTCCTGCCAGTTCTTCTCTGTCCACCACACCAAGAATGAGGGTGCACCCCATTTTCCCTGCCGAGATTCAGTAATCAGTAAAATTATAGTACTTAGCATTTATCATGTCCCTACAGAGTGCAGCATATGTATTATCTTATTTAATTCTCACAGCAATGCTATTGGAAGGTTCTGTTGTCATTTCATACAGGCATACCTTGGAGATATTATGGGTTCAGTTCCAGACCACCAAATAAAGCAACTATCTTAATAAAGGGAATCAAATGAAGTATATATAAAAGTTATGTTTACACTATACCATAGTCTAGTAATTGTACAAGTGTTCTGTCTAAAAAAAACTATATACTTTAATTAAAATACTTTATTATTAAATATAAAGACTAACCATTATCTGAGCTTTCAGCTAGCCATGATCACTGATCACAGATTGTCATAACAAATAGAATAATAATGAAAAAGTTTGAAATATTGTGAGAATTACTGAAATGTGACACAGACACACAAAGTGAGCAAATGCTGTTGGAAAAATGATGCCAGTAGACTTGCTTGATCCAGAGTTGCCACAAACCTTCCATTTGTAAAAAACAGAAAACAAAAACACAGTATCTGTGAAGTACAATACAATGAAGTATGTTTGCAAATGAGGAAACTGGAGTCCACAGAGGATACACACCTGACAAGGTTCCACATTGAGTAGTAGAAGCCATCAGATTCATCAAATTAGTCATTTTGCCATATATACCTACTTCACATGGCTGGATGAGAAATGACTGCATGAGGTAATGCATATAAGAAGTCTGTCACATGCTGATATGTAATACATGTTAGTTCCCTTTCTGCTTCTGATCCACTCTCTCTCTTTCCCACTATACTGTCCTTTTATTTCTCTATCAGAGATATATTGCTTTGAGTTTTTAAGGAAGGTGGTTTTGATGATGCCAGGGATGTGTGCTTTGAACATTATTGCTAATTTATCAAATATTTTGAAACAATTGCCAGAATTTAACTTCTCTTTTTGTCTATTGTCTAGTTTCCTCTGGTCACTATGAATACAAATGCAATCTATCTTATGAATACTTGCCTTCGATTCAGGGTCCAGGAGTATAAATGTTTATGAAGATGGGATTCCACGCGCAGGAAACAGTAAATATGGGAAGGTTCTTGGCTGCTCATTCCCTGTGAGACTCTAAGAATCCCTGGGCCTTGCCAGGTAAAGCCTTTGAGTAAAGAGGAGGGTTAGGTGAGATTGGGTCATCATGAAAGTCTATTCAGCCACCTTTTCCATGGACCCATATGCACCAAAAGCCTAATGCTGCAACCCATGGGCTCTGGAGTGGAGTTGCCTCTGACATGGCAATCAGTGTCACCTGGACAAGCAACTTGACTTCTCCCGGTCTCAGCCTCCTTGTCTCTAAAACTGGGATGGTAATAACATCTATATTGCAAGATTGTTGCAAAAATGAAAAATAACATCTATATTGCAGGATTATTGCAAAAGTGGTTCATTTAAGCACTTAGCACAGTGACTAGTACACCATGCTCCACAAATGTCAGCTAAGGCTATTAGCAGTAGTAGTATAAATAGTTGTAATGGTCATGGTCCTAGTAAGAACATACTCAAAAACTGTCTCAACAACAAAAATAACTGGAACAATTCAGGTGGATCCTAAGCTATGATTTCAACTTGAATCAATCAGTTAGCTTTCTGATATACATTTTATTCATAATTTCACTCCAACTCACTCCTCAAAAGAATTTGAGACACTACGATGAGACACTTCCAAATTAGAAATAGAAAATTGGAAATCATGTTGAAGGAGGAGAGAGGAAACAAACTCCCAAGATTGAATCTCACCTTCAGTTCTGACCTTCCCAGCAGCTAGTACAAAAGGAAAGCCAGATGGGCTATGACATACTCATTATCTGATGTTTTGTGCGTATCAGTCTAGTGTGAATCCAGATTAGCAAAGTTATTTTTCTTACAATTCACCATATAGCAACTGCTACTGACAGAAGGTGATTTCATCAGCTACCTTTTTCTCAAACATGTCTATTTTCCCTACTGTTCTGTAAATTCCTTGAGGAGGAACTGCAGTGTATTAATGTTTGTATCTCCTCAGCATACTTCCTGTCTTCAGTAGGTGCTTAAGGAAATATTAAATGAAATATATTTTATATAAATTGCTTAGCCTTAAGCCTCATAACTTGATTTGTGTTTACACAAAGTCACAAGCAGAATTTGAGTCTAGGTCTTTCTTACCCTCAAACCCACATTCTTTTTAATCCTCTACTGTCCTAGGTATCAATTACTATTTTACAAACTATGCCAAACCTAGATCCTTCCAAATAACAGTTTAGTATCTTTCACAGCTCTGTGGATTACAGAGCCTCTGCTAAGCTATTCTTGCTCAGGATCTTTCTTGAAGTTGTAGTCAGGTGTAGCTAGGGCTGAAGTTGTCTGAAGATTACTCCAATCACCTGTGTGGAGTCTGGGTGGAGATAGCTGGAGTAGCTGTAGCTTGTCAGACACCTCTTCTTGCACATAGCCTCTGCATGGCTAGCTTGGGCTTGGTCACTGCAGGGTTGTCAGGGCATTCAGATTGCTTACATATTGCCTAGCTTAACCAGAGTGAGCATTTTCACTCAGGGACCAAGCCAAAACCTGCAAGACTTCTGATCTTGTCTCAGAAGTTACACAGAAACACTTTTGCCATATGATATTTGTCAAAGTGGCTACAGGTACAAGAATTCAAGAGATGGAGAAATAGGCTCCACTTCTTAATGGAGAAGGACTTGCTTCTTTCTAAGATTTAAGCAACAATAATCTACACAGTAAACTGTTTTCAAGATAAATTGACAGTAACCAAGACAGATTTCTATTAGTATTATAATACACAGGAAAATCAGTAGAACAGAATACACAGTCCAGAAATAGACCCATACATTTTCATTTGACTGACTTTTGACAGAAATGCAAGTATAGTCTTTTCAACATATGATACTGGAGCATCTGACTATTCATTCAGAAAAAAATATTTTACATTGATTCATAAAAAATTTAATTTGTGTAATGCACAAAATTTAATCTTAGATCATAGACTTAAATATAAAAGCTAAAACTATAAAGCTTCTAAAGGAAAACATAGGACAATATTTTTGTGATCTGGTTGTAGGTAGATTTCTTAGACAAGACTTAAAAGCAATACCATGAAAGAAAGGACAAATTTGACTTTCTCCTCCTGCTAATTAAAAATTTCAATAAAGAAAATTAAAGGTTCATTTCAGTAGATACAAAAACAGCATTTGACAAAATACAACATCCATTCATGATAAAACCCTCAACAAAGTAGTAAAGTTTAGAGGGAACATACCTCAACATAATAAAGCCATATAAGAAAAACCCACAGCTAACATCATACCCAATGGTTAAAAAAAGAGAGCTTTTCCCCTAAGGTCAGGAATAAGACAAGGATGTCGCCCCTCCACCACTTTCATTCAACATAGTACTTGGAAGTCCTAGCTATAGTAATCAGACAAGAAAAGGAACTAAAAGACATCTAAATTGGTAATAAAAGGGAAAGCTTTCATTATTTGCAGATGACATTATACTATATATAAAAAACACTAAAGACTCCACAAAAAATATGAGATTACAAGATGCAAAATTTATATACAGAAATCCATTACATTTCTATACACTAATAATGAAGTAGCAGAAAGAGAAATTAAGATAACAGTCCCATTTACAGTTATATCAAAATAATAAGGTACCTAGGAATAAACTTAACCAAGGAAGTGAAAGACCTCTACTGAAAACTATAAAACACTGATGAAAGAAATTGAAGATGATACAAACAAATGAAAGATATTCCATGTTCATGGATCAAGAGAACAAATATCCTTAAAAATGTCCACACTACCCAATCTACAGATTTAATGCAATCCCTATAAAAATACCAACAGCATTTTTTACAGAACTAGAACAAACAAGTCTAAGATTCATATGGAACCACATAAGACCATGACTAGCCAAGCAATCTTGAAAAAGAACAAAATGAGGTATCACAATTCCAGATTTCAAGATATACTACAAAGATGTAGTAATCAAAACAATATAGTATGGGCACAAAAATAGAAACATATATGAAGAGAACAGAATAAAACGTTCAGAAATAAACCCACTACTATATAGTCAATTAATTTTTGACATGTTAATTTTTGTCTTTTCAATAAATGTTGCCAGGAAAAGCAGACAGCTACATGCAAAAGAATGAAATTGGGCTACTCTTTTATATCATACACAAAAATAAATTCATAATGTATTATGAATTATGTATTGACCTAAATGTGAGACCTGAACCCATAAGAATCCTAAAAGAGAGCATAGGCAGTAATTTCTATGACACTGGCCATAGCAACATCCTCCTAGATATGTCTCCTGAGACAAAGGAAACAAAATCAAAGATAAACTATTTTAACTACATCAAAATAAAGAGCTTCTGCACAGCAAGAAAACAATCAACAAAACTAAAATACAACCTCCTGAATGAGAGAAGATATTTGCAAATGATATATTTAATAAAGGGTTGGTATCCAAAATATAGAAAGAATTTATACAACTCAACACCAAAAAACAAAACAAAACAAAAACTCCCCAAAAAATCCAATTTAAAAATGGGCAGAAGAAAAAAAAATGGGCAGAAGACATGAAGAGACAAGACATACAGAAGGGCAACAGATACATGAAAAGATACTCAACATCATTCATCATCAGGGAAATGCAGATCAAAACTACAATGAGCTATCACGTCACATCTGTCAGAATGGCTAAAATAAAAAACACAAAAAACAAGTGTTGACAAGGATAGAGAAAGAGGAACCACTATTGGTGGGAATGCAAACTGGTGCAGCCATTATAGTAACAGTATAGAGTTTCTTTCAAAAAATTAAAAATAGAATTACCATATGATCCAATAATTTCACTACTGGGTATTTACCCAAAGAATATGAAGACACTAATTCAAAAAGATCCATGCACTCTTATGTTTATTGCAGCATTATTTACAATAGCCCAATTATGAAAGCAACCCAAGTGTTCATCCTTCAATGAATGGATAAAGAAGTGGCATTCATATATATAATCAATATTACTCAGCCATAAAAAAGAATAAAATCCCTTTGCCACAGCATGGATGGATCTAGAAAGTATAATGCTAAGTGAAATTAAATCAGAGAAAGACAAATACCATATGATCTCACTTATATAGAGAATTTAGGAAACAAACAAATGAACAAAGGAAAAAAAGAGAGAGACAAACCAAAAACAAAACTATAGAGAACAAACCGATGGTTACCAGAGAGGAAGTGAGCAGAGCGACTGGTAAAAGAGGTGAAGCAGATTAAGAGTATATTTATCTTGATGAGCACTGAGTAATGAATAGAATTGCTGAATCATGATATTGTACACCTAAAACTAGTAATAGCCCTGTATATTAATTATACTGGAAATTTAAAAAAAGAAAAAGTAAAAATGTAAAGGCAAGCCACAAATTGAGAGAAATCATTCATAATACATGTATATATGTGTGCATATATGCATATTATATATTTTATGTATACATGACAAAGGACTTGTATAAAGACTCTATTAAAAAAAACTTCTACAACTCAAAAATTAAATGACAAACAACCCAGTTTAGAAATCAAGCCAAGGACTTGAAGAGTCCTGACAGCAAAGAAGGTACACAAATGGCCAGTAATCAAATGAAAAGACATTCAACGCATTAGCAGTGAGAGATATGCAGATTAAAATCACCAGTGGTTTTAATGAGATACCAATGTATACCCACTAGAATGGCTAAAATTGAAAAGTGACAATATCAAACATTGATAAGAATGTGGAGCCACGGGAACTTTCATGTATTGCTGGTGGGAATATAAAATGAATATAAAACACTTCAACCACTTTTGAAAACTGTTTAGCAGTTTCTTATACAGTTAAATATATGCATATCCTATGACCTAGACATTCTAAGTAATTATCCAAGACAAATAAAGTCATATGTTCACAAAAACACTTGTAGACAAATGTTAATAGCAGCTTTATTCCTAGTAACTCCAAACAGGGAGCAACATAAAGTAGGACATAGTCATACAATGGGATATTGCTCGGCAACAGAAACAAGCTGCCAATACCCCCCAAACATGAATAAATCTCAAAAACACTTGTGTTGAGTTAAAGTAGTCAGATACAGAAGAATGGCATTCAAGTAAAACTCAAGTACAAGCAGAATTATGTTGACAAATTTTTTCATTTCCCCTTCCCAATGTAGGTAGCATGGGAGTGGGAACAAGAGACTGGCAACTAAGAGATAAGAAGGAACCTCCTGGGATGATAGAAATGTTCTCTATCTTGATTTAGGTGGAAGTTACATGGGTGTAAACTGTTGTCACAATCCATGGAACTGTACACTTTAGATTACAGTGTTTTCTTCTTAATTATGCCTTCAAAACCTACCCAAAAGTAGGCAAGAAAATAGGAAGCCCAAAAGGTAGAGCAGGCAGGGAAATAGAAAACATATGGTAAAATAGTAGATTTAAACCCAAATCTGGTGACCACTGCATTACATGTACATATGCCAGATACTCCAATTAAGAGACAAAGCTCTGTTGGACTGGATTTTTAAAATTTCAATGATTTGCTGTTTATAAAAGATACATCTAAAAGAGAAGCTACAGAAAGATTGAAAGAAAAAGGAAAAAAGTAACCTATGCAAATTTTAACCAAGAAGAAGCTAGAGGAGCTATATTATTATTATTATTATTATTATTATTATTACCAAACAATATGGCTGAAGAAATTATTAGGAAAAAGAGAAAAATTTCATAATGATCAAAGTTTCGATTCATCAGATAGAAAGTAGCCAATTCAAAACATATATGCATCTGGCCTCAAAATAATTAAAGTAACAAAGAGTATTGTCCTTCTCTGATTGACTTACTTCACTCAGCATAATACCCTCCAGTTCCATCCACATTGAAGCAAATGGTGGGTATTTGTCATTTCCAATAGCTGATTAATATTCCATAATATATATATTATATACATATATATATTACATCTTCTTTATCCAATCATTATATAGTTTTACTCATATGGGGAATATAAAAAATAGTGAAAGGGATTATAGGGGAAAGGAGAGAAAAATCAGTGGGAAAAATCAGAGAGGCTGACAAAACATGAGAGACTCCTAACTCTGGGAAATGAAAAAGGGGTAGTAGAAGGGGAGGTGGACAGGAAGATGAGGTAACTGGGTGATGGGCACTGAGGGGAGCACTTGACGGGATGAGCACTGGGTCTTATGCTATATGTTGGCAAATCGGACTCCAATAAAAAATATACGATAAATTAATTAATTAAAATTTAAAAAACAAAAAAAATGAATTAAAAAAAAGAAACTAAGAGGAAAAACAGATAAATCAGAGTTGAAGATTTTAAGTCATTTCTTTCGGTAATTGATCCAAAAGCAACCCCTGCAAATCAATAAGAATATGTGATATTTTAACAACACAAAGTGTAGATTTAATCCAGTGGACAAATAGAACACTATATCCCCAAGTTGAAGAATACAAATAATTAGCCAGAGTTTGTGAAACACTTACAATATTGATCATATGCTGGGTTACAAAACAAATCTCAGTAAATTTCAAAAATCGAAATTGTGAATCCATACTCTGACCACAGAAGAGTAAAGCCAGAAATCAACTGTGAAAAAATAACAAAACTTGCTATATGCATTTTTCAAATACATGTTCAAATAATCTTTGGTCAAAAACTAATCACAAAATTAGAAAATATTTTAATTGCAAGATAATAAGAATATGACATAGCCAAGACTTGTAGAATGCAGCTTAAAATTTTATATCTTAAATTCAATTATTGGAAAAAAAAGAAAGGAATAAGAGAAGTCAGTGATACAAGTAAATCATCTTGACATATTAGAAAAAAAACTCAGGAAATTAAAACCTGAGAAAGAAGAGGAAAATAATAAAGGAAGAAAAATGGAAATTATACAAATTAATGGAATTGAAACAAACCTAAAATACAGAGGACAAACAGAACCAAAAGCTGGTTCTTTGAAAAGAGTTACACATTTAATAAATCCTGGACAAAGTTTTAAGAAAAAGAGAAAGAGAAGTTACCAATGTCAGGAATAAACATGATGTCCCACAAATCATATAAACATTAAAGAGAGGTTATGAGGATTAGTATGAATAGCTTTATGCCAAAAAAGCTTGAAAATCTGATGAAATGGAAAAATTCTAGGAGAAACACAACTTAAACAAAAATTGACACAAGAAAACAGTTGAGAATTACATAATTGTTTAAGAAATTAAAAATGTAATTGAAATTCTCCTGCAGAGAAAATGTTCCCAGACCCAAGTAGCTTCAATGGTGAATTTGCCAAATGTTTAATAAAGAAAAAATGCCAATGCTATACAGATTCTTCCAGAGAATAAAGAAAAGCAATGTTTCCTGGCTTGTTTTATGCAGACAACATAATTTTAATACCAACTTGATAAGAACATGAGAAAGGAAAACTATAGTCCACTACTACACTCAGAATATAGAAACAAAATCCCAAACAAAATAGGAGCAGATGGAATCAGCAATGTATAAAAGAATAATGCATCAGAGAAAATTGGATTTATTCCAGGAAAGCAAGGTTAGTTTAACATTCAAACTTCAATCAACCTAATTCATATGAACAGAAGAATAGATTTGTATGATCATCTTGATAGATGAGTTGAAAGCTACAAAAGCATCCACTCATCATTAAAATAAATAAAATCACTTAGCAAAGTAGGAAAAGAAGAGAACTTATTAGCCTGATAAAGTAAATCTATAAGCCAGTAAAAAACCTGTGACTTAATGATGAAATGCTGAAAACTTTCCTTTAGAAGTAGAGATTGAAAGATTTAAACAACACAATTAGCTGACCAACAGCACTCCTAGCCAATGTTGACTGGAGGTCCTTGCCAGAATAATAAGGCAAGGGGAAAAAAAGGCATAGGAATTAGAAAGGCAAAAAATAAGTCTTCTTGTGTATCTAGAAAATCATAAGAACCTACAAATTCTTAGGTTTACAGATACAAGGTCAAAGCACAAAAATCAATTGATTTCGATCTAGCAAAAGGAAGTAGTTAGAAAATAAAATTTTTAAAAAAGATTCACATTTACAGATCATTTTAAAAAATCAAGTGTCTAGGAATAAACCTAACAAAAGTTATTTGAAACATTTATGCTAAGATCTCTGAAATATTATTAAAGGAAATGAAAGGAGGCCTAAATAATTAAAAGGGTGTGATCTACCATGCTCATTAACTGGAAGACTTAACTTTATAAAGATGTCCATTCCTTCCAAATTTATGTGAAGAATCAGGGGAATCTAGATCAAAATTCAAAGGATTTTTCTGGAGGATTTTGACAAGCCAGTTCTAAAATTTGTAAGAAATAGGAAAGATTAAGACACTTATAGAAAAAGAACAAGGTGGGAAGAATTGCTCTACCTTAAAGCAAGATTTATGGTAGCTACACTGCCGGTGAGTATAGCACAATGTTTGGAGAAGTTGAATCACTCTATTATACACCTGAAATTAATGTAATACTGTATGTCAACTATACTCAAACTTAAAAGTTAAATAAAAGACTTATGAAACCATACTAGCTAATAGGAATTAATGCAAGGACAAACCAATAGACCCATGGAACAGGATAGATCTCTAGCCCAAAACCCACAAATAGAGTGGCACTTCATTCACTTTTGACAAAAGTGCCATTGCAGAGGGAAAGTTTTTTTCAAGAAATAATTTCCTATATTAATTGAATGTGAAAACAATTTAAACTTGATTCCCTACCTTACACTGCACATAAACACATCATTACCAAGTGGATGTGAAAGACACATACAGATGAAAATAAAACTATAGGGCTTCTTGAAGAAAATATAGGATATTTTCATGACTTTGTGTCTTCCTAGAGCAAAACACAAAAAAGGCACTAAGAATAAAGGAAAAGATCGATGAATTGGACATTAAATTAAGAACTTCTGTTTAACAGAAGACATGATCAAGAAAGTGAGAAAGCAACCATACGTGAACAAAGACTCCACAACACACATAACTGACAAATGCCTTATCCACAATGTAAAAAATACCTTACGAATTGGTAAGGACAAATAGACAAATCCTATTGGAAAATGGGCAAGGATCTCCAATAGGAACATGACAAAAAAGGGTATTAGATTGCCCATTGAATACATGAAGAGGGAGTTAACCTCATTAGTGATCAGTGAAATGGAAAAATAGGCCATTCGAAGTCAAACAGAATACTGCCCAGAATGGCTCATATTTAAAGAAATGACCATAGTAAGTACTCGCAAAGATGTGGACAAAGGGAACACTTTGGGAGTGAAGGTGGTTATAATTTCTTGGGAGAACACTTTGGCATTTCTTCCAAAGCCAAGCATACATATACGCTATGACCCAGCAAGTCTGCAGGGACACCAAGAGGCGTGTCCAGTAACGGACAGTTGTATTCATAATAACTTCAAACTAGGAACAACCCAAATATCCACCAATAGTAGAATGGTTAACTAATTTGTGGTATTTTCATACAAAAAAAATTGATACCTCAATGAAAAAAAATGAATGCTACAATATGTCTATCATAAACATAACATTAAACAAGCCTCATATAAATGTATATGGTAAGACTTCATTTGTCACTCTAAAAACTGTAGTTATCAAAAGATGTCTGATTAGGTGATAAAACTAAAGAAATGCAAATGATTACCATAAAAACCTTGTTAGTAGCTATCTCTGGGGGGACAAAAATTGTTCCATTTTTATTTGGATGGTGGTTCTGTGGATGTTTGCTTTGTGATAAATAATTAAGCTAGATGTTTTTAAGTCACTTTCTGTATATGTGTTGCATTCAGCAGTAAGTAGTTAGAAACCAAAAGAGAGATTGGATTGGCGACACAGACTCTAAGGATCTCACGGAGATTGCTCTCTGGGTGGGCATCGATGATCCATTTGTTAGCGTTCTTTAGACTGAGTGGACCCCTCCCCCACAAAGGAAAACCCAGAAGGATTATAACAGGGAAATTTAGTGTCAGGATCCACCAAAGCAAAAGTGTAGAAGTGTAGTTTGCCACGCAAAGTGGATTTCAAACTAGCTGGGTCTGCTTCATTTCAGAGTTGCTGCCCTTGTGGTGAGTTAAACACAAACACTTATTTTGATGGCAGCTGCCTGAGAAGCCAGGATCAGAGTCGCACAGAAGGCTCTGATGGTTTGGAAGACTCAGCAGTAGATGAGGCTGATTTCAATGGTGGTCTCTTTACAGCTCAGACCCAGACTCCAGCCCAGGGAGCTTCCCAGAAGCACAGTGACTGGAGGCTCCAGAAAAGGAGGAGGAGGATGGGCTATGAAGCCCCTACAGAGACACTGGGAAGATAATGCCACCTCCTTCCACAGCTGAGGAGGGTGCCAATAAGAGGAGCCAGAGGGAGCTCTAGGAGGTGTCTGTGCCTCCTAATTTACCCAAAGCCCCCAGGGGGGATAGTTAATTCTGTGTGTCAGCTTGACTGGCTATGGGGTGCCCAGATTAAACACTATTTCTGAGTGTATCTGTGAGGATGTTTTTGTTTAGATGAGCATTGGTTAACAGTGGACTCGTAAAGCAGACGGCCCTCCCCAACGTGAATGGGCACCATTCAATCCATCAAAGGTCTGAACAGAACAAACAGTGGAGAAAGGAGGGACTTACTCCTCTTTTCTCTCACTACTTGAGCTGGGGCATCTAATCTCATCTTCTCTTGCCCTCAGCCTGGGACTGACATCAGCTCCCTTGGCTCTCAGGCCTTCCAACTCAGACTGAGTTACACCACCACTGGCTTCCCTGGGTCTCCAGTGTGCAGATGGCAAGTCGTGGGACTTCTCAGCCTCATAATCACATGAGCCAATTCCTCATAATAAGTCTCCTTTTATAAATATCCCACTAGTTCTCTCTAAAGAACCCTGACTAATCCACCCCATCCCCAAGGCATTCTGCTTGCCTTGTCATTGCTGCTCTTCTCTCCCTCCTCTGTGTTCCTGGCTCCAAACCTTCTATCAGGGAAACCATGCTCTGTTTAGTTAGAGCCTGGGCCCAGAGCATCCTCCACCATGCCTCTTTGCCACTGTGTGTGCTGAGTTGGCAGTGGTTGCAGGCCCTGTCTTACCTGGGATGAAAGTGGCCATTTGGCACTGGTGAGGGAACTTCTGGATGAAATGAATATCCCAGCTTAGTCTGGTGAAAACAAAATTGCCTCTAAGGCTATCCTGACCTGGATTCGAAGCCGAGTTTGGCTACTTCCTGTCCATGAGCTATGTCACCTTGGCAAATTACTAGGAATGTGTGTTTTCAATAATATTGCATAGAAAACACCTAGCACAGTGCCTGGCACACAGAAAGTTAGGGAAATGGTATTGTTTTATTATTTCTTACCATCATAAAAATTATTCTTAATTATACTTATTAAATTACATAGTAATAAAAAAATTATTATTAGAAACAGCCTATGGAGAAAGGAACTGCATACTCCTTGTGGAGTGATGGAAGCAAGCCCATTTAGGAAGAGGCATGAAGCTTCAGCCACTCTACACACTGGAGGTACGACAATGGATCTCTTGATCCCAGGTCCTGGGACTGTGAGGAGGCACATTTTTTCTTCTTGCCTGAGACTCTCCCGGGACAGGAAACAGAGGCTGAGTGTCAAGGGGTAAGGGGGGAAGAGTCCTTGGCCTAGCACTGTATATGTATACTTTTCCACAAGAGAAGGTCAAAGGTACACAGACAGGTACCACCTCTTGCGACCTTCTGTATGTGCCTGTATTTTCCATCACTGTCTCCAATATCATTCCATCATGATCTCAAGCACTGTCAGGTCAATATATTTCCTTTAAAAATATGTTGGAAAAACACCAGCTTGGAAGAATATACCTGGAAATAATGACCACCATTATTCTCATCCTACATGAGCATGAGAAACCACAGGGAGGAGGCAAATGGTGCTGGGAGGACCAAAGAACATAAACAGGAGGAATCACCAGTGGGACAGGGAAGATGGAGGCAGCCAAGGCCAGAGCTGGCAGCAGGTTATTCCAGGAAGCACTTGCTTGCAGGTCCATATGAAGGGGTAGAAACTGGAGCAAGAGAAGGTGGTAGATTGTTTGCAAAAATGTCTACCTACAATCCCTTCCATTTCCATATATGTGTGCTGCTCTTCCCATCAGGAAGTAGAATCTATTTTCTCTTCCCTTAAATCTAGGCTCATTCTGAGATTTCTCTGATCCACACAATGCAGCAGAAGTGATGCTGCATGACTTCTAATCCCAGGCCTTAAGATGCTTTGCAGCTTCTATTTTCACACCCCTGAGATGCAGCCAACATGTAGTGTAAGTCATGCTAACCCACCAAATGAAGAGAGGCCATATGGAGAGCAAGAATGGCCCCACTAGACCAAGCTGTTCCAGCCATCCCAGCTGAAGCACCAGGTGTGAATGAAGCCACCAAGGATGTTCCAGCCCATCCCAGCTCCCAGTGGAAGGCAGCTGCATGAGTGGTCCTGGCCAACACCATGTGGAGTAGAACTGCCCAGTTGAGCCAGGCTGATCCACAGAATCATGGAGAAATAGTAAATCCTTGCTGTTTAAGCCACTAAATTTGGTCTAGCGTTTTACACAGCAATAGATAACTGAAACAATATTCGACTCAAGCTACTACTTAGACACTGAAAGGATGCTCAGTTAACATCACTAATTCACTGGCTTCAGAACATAATGCTTATTGATCTTTTATGCTTTTAATAAAACTTCTGTTTTAAATATACACTGTGGCCAGCATGTTTGCAAGTGGGAAATTGGTGCCAATAACAGAGACTTCCCACATGTTTCTAATCAGAGATGAGCCAAGGAAAGAGTGTCATAAACAGTGATGGGTACTATCATTTATTGTGCGCCTCCCTTGGGATGGGCCCTAGATGAGATGCTTTACAGTTGTTATTTCATTTTGTCCTTTGGAGGTAGGAACTGTAAAATGTCTCATTTTACAGAGAAGAAAACTCAGAGGGTTATAAAGCAGAAGCGTTTGCTGAGGGGCTAAACCATGAATGAGTAGCAGAGCCAGTGTTTGAACCCACAGCTTTGAGTACTTGACCTCCAAACTATACTGTCTTTCTTAAACCAGAATATCCTAATTGTTCTTTGGTTTTAGCTGCTTCTTCAGATTGTGGGCTTGGAGACTGGGAGCTCACAAAGATGGCTCGTGGAGAATTTCTTTCCCTCTCTGGAAGAGGCTACTGGCCCAGGAGGGCTAGCATAGAAGCAGGGATAAATTTGTCTTTCAGGCCACTGGGGTACCTGGCATCAGACGGCACAAGGCCTTTCCCTCCCCCCAAGAAGCAGCACATTCAACATTATGCCGTTCCACATTCTGTGCTCTTTATTTCCAAGAATGGAGCTTTCCCTTTGAAAGCCACAAGTAGCCCCAGGCCACTCAGAGGAGAGCTCTGTGGAGTTTCCCCTTGTCCTAGAAGGAAAGAGCTTCATTTCTACCCTCTTTTAATCTTGGAAGCCTTCCTGCGAGAGTTTAGCTTTGGAAGAAGTGAGGGAGGCAGCTGGATGAATGCTAAGTAGGACATTTTTAGTTTGAACAGCGACTCTTGAGACACTGCAGTGAAAATCTAAGTGAAGAAGGCAGAAATAGTTTGTGTTGTGTGCAGCAAATTACAATTCAGAATAATTTCAACGATGGGCCAAAACCAACATGATAACCTTTAGCAGAAATAAATGTAAACTCCCAAATGTAGGTGCAAATGATCATTTATACAAGTTTAAGGGTGGAGAAGAGCTGACTTGAAAGCAATTCATGGGAAAACGATTGGGGTTTGGTGGAACATACATGAACTCAGAATAAAGCAACAGTGGGATGCAGCTGCTAAAAGATCTAAGGCAATCTTGAGTTTACAAATATGTGTTTATTGTGCTACTACAGGTTAAGGAAAGTGAAAATGACCAAATGGGAAGTCGGGTAACACTCCTCTAAATAGATGCAGAGTCTGGGCTCCCAAGGTGCCCCCAACCCCCGATCTGCATTGGTCCGATTCAAAGGCACTGAATCATGTTTTAAAGGGTGAAATTTTCAGTGTGCTTGGGCGGCTCAGTTGTTTGAGCACTGACTCTTGATTTTGGCTCAGGTCATGATCTCAGGATCGTGATACTCTTCACAGCCGGGTAAAAGTTT
Organism: Nyctereutes procyonoides; assembly: GCF_905146905.1. Taxonomy (NCBI): domain Eukaryota; kingdom Metazoa; phylum Chordata; class Mammalia; order Carnivora; family Canidae; genus Nyctereutes; species Nyctereutes procyonoides. The sequence continues at coordinate 69,153,482 of NW_026575140.1, read as the reverse complement.
TCTTTTTTTGCTCCTTTTCTCCAGCTGCTGTAGGTGGGGTTGGATCTGCCGTTTCTCCCATTGGAGGCTAAGGTCTGGGACTCAAGTAAGACCACTGAGAAGCCAGAGAGCCAGGTGGACTTCAAGACTCTGGCCAGAGCCTGGCAAAAGGAGTTTTCTTCTCTGCTGGAACAGGGCTCTCCTGAGCTCTGCGAGAGGGTGAGGGGAGACTCCTCTAGCTAATAACAACACTCTGCCTCATCTATGCAGACATTTTCTTTGGGAAACTGTTATGGATGGTGCTGTGGCCCCCTCAAATTTATGCTGAAGCCCTAATCATCTCCAATGTGATGGTATCAGAGATGGGGATTTTGGGGGTGATTAGATGAGGTCATGGGGGTAGGGTCCTCATGATTGGATTAGTGCCCTACATGAAGGTATCTCCCTCTCTCCCTTCCACCATGTAAAGATACAGCGAGAAAACAGCTGTCTGTAACCCAGGAAAAGGGCCTTCCCCAGGAACTGAACTGGCTGGCACCTCAGTCTTGGACTTCCGATCTTCCAGAACAGTTAAATGTCTGTTGGTTAAGCCTCCCCAGCTATATTATTTTGTTATGGCAGCCTGAGCAGACCACTAAAGAAACCTATTATAGCTCAATTGAAAAAAAAAAAGGAGGTACTTTATAAGAAATAAACAAACCTATGAGGAGATGGTTTGAGCACCATGTCATCTGCCATAACAAGACTATCTCACAGTATCAGTACAGTCATTCCTGACACAGATGGGCTGGAGTGTGGCCAGAGGGAATCTGTTCCAGGAAGAACCCATGGCCATGGCAATATGAGAATTATTTGGGGGCTAGGGCTGCTAACCTCACCTGAGAGGAGGGCTGGGGCACCAAGAAAATCCCATCAGTAGGGCCATTCCTTAGGATGAAGGATGGAAGTTAGCTGCCTGGAGAAGCAAGCTACCCACCTGAGACTGGGGCACACCCAATGGCCACATCTCCCAAGGGTGAGGAGCTGAGAGGGAAAAGTTAGAAGAAGGGAAAGTATTGTAAGATAGTAAGCAGGAATGTTCAGGAAGGCTCCTGGGTACCATCTTGGCACGGGAGGCAGAGTCACAGGCCAGGGACCATTTGACACGTAAGAAGATAGGATTCTGCAGTGACACCATTTTTGGTTTCTTGGTCACCCCTGGCCAATAAAGCACAGTAACTCCTTTCTTCTGCATTGCCAGGGGTGGGGAAGATACATTAAACACAACAGATGGAATTTGAAGGACTAGGTCTCCCTTTCTACCTGACTGCATTTGGGACAAGACACGCCAGCTAGGGTGGGCAGAGGCCCCCTTGAAGGGGGGAGAACAGGCTGATGCCTGGGGCCCGTGGGAAAGAAGAACAGTAATGACAAAGAAATGGGATAGTGTCCCTGGGGCAGAACAAACAATTGGCTGGGGTGCAGAAAGGCCCAATACCCATCTCCAGTATCTACAGGGCCATCCTTAGAAGGTGGTCCTGAGTGGGGCAGTGGGGACCAATGAGTAAAGTCACAAGAAGACAATGCTGGATTCCACCTGGGCAAGACATGGTTACCCCCCAGGGCTTGCAGCACTGCAGGGTCTACTTCTGGAAGAGCTGAGGGGCTGAGCAGGGGGCGGGCTGAGGGGCTGCGGTGATACTAGAAGCTCTCCAAGTCCTCCAGCAATGAGCAGGGAAACCCAATAGCCAATCTCAGCTCCCGGAGCAGGCATGAGAGAGGGACTATGTGCAGCTGCACAACAATGATTATAAATGCCAGAGAAATATTCAATGGGCTGTTTCTGATGATCCTCTTCTTTCCAACTCATCTGGAGTTGGTATCACTTGGTAATTGGACACTCACATGTGGCCTGCTGTCTACCCAGCCTGCTCTGCCTGCCCAGTCTCTGTTGATCAGATGGACTCATCTGCAGGAGTTATAAGCAGAAAAAAAAATCTGATATGGAATGAGGGGGACCATTTCATTCATTCACAAACATGCGGAGGGGCTTCTCTACTCTAGGCACTGTGCATGCACTAAGTGTGCAGAGAGGAAAGAAAGCCCCTGCCTTTAAGAAACTCAAAGACCAGGGGCACCTGGGTGGCTCAGCTGGTTAAGTGTCTTCCTTCAGCTCAGGTCATGATCTCAGGGTCCTGGGATGGAGCCCTGCATCAGGATCCCTGCTCAGCGAAGAACTGCCTGCCCCTCTGCCCCTCCCCCACTCATGCATACACTCTCTCTCTCAAATAAATCCTTTAAAAAAAAAAAAAGCTTGCAGTCCATAGGTGAGGCAGTCATATCAACAACAGACAAATGAAATTCAGTCATTCATTTGATGAATGTTTGCTGAGTATGGGCACTGGAGATTTAACAGCGACAAGAAAGACATGGCCTCTGCCCTTGGAGAACATTCCAGAACAATCCAGTGGAGGAATCAGATAATAGGCAAATCACACATAAAGAAGATCATGACCCATTGTGCAAAGTGCCATGGAGGAAATGTGAAAGGTGAGGGAACAGAGGAAGACGGGTGGGACCTACTTTAGAGAGGGTGATGGGGGGAGGACATCTCCCACAAAAGGACAATTAGATCCCACCTGAAGCTTGAGAAGTGGCCAGTCAAATGAAGAGTGTGGGGCAGAGCATTCCAAGGGGACATTTACCACAAAGACAGGAAAGAGCATGATGTGGCAAAGCAGCAGAAAGGACACCACTGTGCCCCAGTGTGGTAGTTGATAATAGGAGATGGGCTAGCAGGAAATGAGGTAGAAAAAAAAAAGGCAGGAGGAAGATCCTATAGGGCTTTGTGGGATTTGAAGGAGGATTTTATTATAAATTCAGCTCAAATCAGCATTCCCAGTGTTGGGACCATAGGAGTGAGAATTTTATTTATTATTTATTTATTTATTTTTATAAATTTTTATTTATTTATGATAGTCACACACAGAGAGAGAGAGAGAGGCAGAGACACAGGCAGAGGGAGAAGCAGGCTCCATGCACTGGGAGCCCGACGTGGGATTCGATCCCGGGTCTCCAGGATCGCGCCCTGGGTCAAAGGCAGGCGCCAAACCGCTGCGCCACCCAGGGATCCCTATTTATTTATTTTTAAAGATTTTATTTATTTATTCATGAGAGAGAGAGGCAGAGACACAAGCAGAGGGAGAGGCAGGCTCCATGCAGGAAGACTGACACGGGACTCGAACCAAGGTCTCCAGGATCAGGCCCTGGGCCCAAGGTGGTGCTAAACCGCTGAGCCACCCGGGCTGCCAAGGAGTGAGAATTTTAAAAGAACAAATGTTGTCAGGACTCTGATGCCCTATTCAGAGTGTGGCCCGCCCCTCCTCTGTTTGGTCTCCTGGCTCTGCTGTGCCTTCATGAAGGAGCAAATGGTGGTGAACTATTCCAGGAGATGGAGGAACTTGGGTGTTTTGGAGCCTGCCAGGCAAGGGCTTTTGAAGGAATCAGGTGGCTCAGGAGATAGTAGAAAAAGAGGAGGGACTCATGGAGAGAAGTTCCAGGACTCCACGTCACATGGTCCCATTCTCCTGACAGTCACTGATGAGGCAATTCTCTTTCTGTCTCTCTCCCCCACTACCTCTGGCCCTCCAATCACTGCAGAGGAGGGAGTGCCATAGAATTCCTCCAGGAAGGTTGCTTTCTTGGAAGGCCTGGGCTTTTCAGAGCCAGTGCTACTGCCGTAACATTTACCACATCAATTCTGGAAAGGAAGACGCACGGGAAGCTGGGCCAGGCAGAAGGCAGGAAACTTGAGAGCTTCTCTGGTTTAATCTTTTCTTCTGTTTTATTTTTAAAAATCCACTTTGCAAAGATATATGGTCTCCAAGTTTCTGAAAAGGGAAGCAGCAAAGAAACTCCTTCTGGTGTGAATGAAAAGAATTACATAAACCACAGTAAATTTAGTATGAAATTACATTGCCAGCCCCAGAGGAGAAAGATGCTTTTTCCATCCTGCATTAGCCATGTTCAAAGATCCATTATCCTGAGTTCTTAGCCTGTCCACATTTGAAGGGACACAGTAGCACAAAGGTCTCACTTGTCTCATAAGATGGAAGCTGCTGGAATATATTAATTATTTGACCTTCCTTACGGCATTGGGTTTTTACAGAAGTTCCTCTTTATATACTTGTGTCTTCTTTACTGTCTAAACTGGAAATTGAGCTCTTGCTGATTCTTGGGCTCCATTAGATCAGACTTTTCTTGTTCTTTGGGTTTTTCAGTTTCAATGCTTCCTGAAGTCCTAAGAGCAAAAGGACGAAGCTTCTAGGCTGAAAGAAGAGAGCTCAGTGCTTCAGATACAGGTTTCAAGTCCAAGCTCTGCTAGCTTTGAGCTGTGTGACCTGAACAAGCAAGTTACTTAACATCTGTTTCCACATCTATAACATAATGATAATAGGGCGCCTGGGTGGCTTAGTCAGTTAAGTGTCCAACTCTTGGTTTTGGCTCCAGTCATGATCCCAGGGTTGTGAGACTGAGCTCCATTTCAGGCTCAGCATTGGGCATGGAGCCTGGTTAAGATTCTCTCTTCCCTCGCCCCTCCTCATCCCCACTCATGCGCTCACTCTCTAAACAAAATAAATAATTAAAAAAATAATAGTAATAACCCACCCACTTACTTCAAAATATTATTATGGAATTTTGTTGAAGAACTGTGTTTGCAATGCTCTTGGCTCACAGCAATTTTTCAACAGTAAGTATAGTCAACTCCTATTTCAATTATTCTAACAACATCTCCCTCTGAGATACTAATTTTCTCCGAAGGATGCTGAGTGTGTGGCTCTCATAGTGTGAAGTCCAGCTAAATATGCTTCACTCATTCAATAAAAATTTATTGAGTTCTTACTATGTGCCCAGAGCTGAAATGGATTCTGCTAATAAAAAGAAAAGTAAGACACTGTCTCTTTCATGTAGGGGTTTACTGACATCAAACAAGACAGACATGAAAGCCGCCTTGCAGGCTGGAGCAGACCACAGCAGAAGAAGCAGAAGTCCTAAAGTTGGGCTTTCCCTTGGTTCCTGTGTGGTGAAGCCAGGACTAGAAGTAGTCAGAGGGCCTCTGTGGAGTTTCTGATAGTAGGTCACCACAGATATGGGAGAAAGCTATGGGTAAGCTCTCAGCAATGGGAGTGACAGCTTGACCTTGGGCATCCCATACAACCAACAAAGACTAAGTGAACTAAGTCCACTAGGGAAGGGAGAGAGACATTGGCTCTGACTCAATCCAAAGAAAGAGACTGAATTACACAAGCTCAGATTTGGCTCACAATGCCAGGAGGAGAAAGGCATAGCTCTGGAGACCAAAGGAACCAGGGTGCCCTGCAACCTCCCCTCCATCATAAGGTTGCATAAAACCCCCTCCATCCTTTCTCCATCTTGGGGCAGGGGGTGGTGGGGTGGGAGACGCGCTGAATAGCCAATAGGAGACTGAACATCATTTGTGTTTGGAAGACTGCCATTTCCTAATAGGACTATTGTATTATTGAATGAGCTCAAGTTCTAAGTCATATTGGATATTTAACTACTTTTTCCCACCCTTCCCATATTTTCTGGGAAAGATGACCAGATCAGTTATAGACAATAGAGCTTATTTTCTCTCTCATTTGAGTTACAATATGGCTAAATCTTGTGAACCCTTTTCCCTTATGGTAGGCTCAGCACCTAGCTCAATGACTACTACCAAAGTGACACTTGATAAATGCAGCTAATCCACACAATATGAAATCCTATCTGCCTCTGTGGATCTCATTTCCAAAAGGTATAATCAAGCCAATGTGCATTTTTTGTATCAAATACAGCCCTGAACCCTTGCCCGTTTTTCTGCATTCTTGATGCCTGGACCACACCTAGGCCCTCACTGCTCTGGAGGTGGAGAGAGAGGCAATAGGTCTAGCTGGACCTGCTGCCAGCTGCATCTATTCTGTGGCCAGGAACTTAGTTTTTTTTTTAACTGAGTTCCCGATAATGAATCAACTGTGTGTCCCTAGAAGTCCTCACAGGTCCCCACCCTGGCCACACACATACACAAAGCCACATACCCCAAGCACACAGCTGAGTTGAGATGTCATGTAGATGTGGGAGTTTTCAGAGTGGAAGGGTCTTGGCTCTGGTTCCATGATGGAGAGGAGATGGGGGTGGGGTGAGAAGGCCCCACCTCTCTCCCGGGGAGAGGCTACACCAACTTGCAGAGCCAGAATGGATTGTCCCTTAGGGCAGAGGCAAATGGGGGAGACAGTGTCTGACCCTAACCAGAGAAAGATTTTATTTTTCTTGAGTCTCACGATTAACACTTCTCTTGGGTGTGTGAGATTGTCTGTGTCTCCTGCCTGGGGCAGGTGGGAACGTGGGGAGGGCAGGGTGCTGGGCTGTGTGGATGACATCATAGGAGGAGAGGGGAGTGCTGTGGTATCACAGACATGTGGGAACTTCCTGGGCGAGAAGTCTGGAGGAGGACGACAGAGTTCGGGATCCTATTTCTGGCTTTAATAACAGCCCTGGTGACAAGCAGCCACATGAGAGGGATGCAGGCAGGCGGGTCTGTCAGAGAACAGTGGCACCTTCTGTGTGGAATGAGGCTTTGCTATGAGGTCTTAGTGGCCTTTAATGCAGGGGTGGGGTGGGAAATGTGGGATGCATTTTTAGTCGTGAGAAGGCACAGATGCATGAAAAAGAATGGTACAGGGTGCAAAGCTGGTGCCACAACAGGGCTTCAAAGCAGTTGCTGAAACATGGCTGAGGCAATTGTGTGAGTACAGTGGATTAAGCAAGAGCAGACATGCTGCAAGCTCCTCGCTTGTGACCTTGGGAGATTTTCTTAACTTCTCTGGGCCTCCGTTGTCTCTTCTATAAAATAGGAATATGTAAGAATAGCACTTTCCTGGCAGGACTGTCAAGATTAAAGAAGTTAATACATATTTGTAAGGATTAGAATGATGCTTTGCATGTAGTATGTGCTCAAGAGAAGTTAATTTGTAAAGATTAGAATGGTGCGTTGTATGTAGAATGTGTTCAAAAAAAGGTAACAATTCTTATGGTGGAAAGAGCATTGGGGTGGGACTCAAAGGACAGGGATTTAGTGCTGACCACACTAAAGTGACCAAGTAATTGTCTCTTAGGGCCTCAGTTTCCTCATTTGCAAAAAGAAAAAAGGGATTAGGTAATATCAACCTTCTCTTCCATCTCTACTATTCTAAGACTTTGACTTGGTCATCTATGTAGAGTTAATACAAGTCCACTTAGCTCCAAATTATCCTGGGTATGCCAGTGTCTGCAATTCCACCATTAAGGTACAAGACTTTGAATGAAGTCTGTTCTTTAATCTTCTCCCTTCTTCAGAGAAAATAGATCCTGTGGGTGGGTGGTGGGTATTTAACCAGTAATACTTGGAATTAATTAATTCCTCCAAAAATGAATGGTTCTTGAGTAACAGCAGGCCATGTAATGTATCTCAGAAAGAAGAAAAAAAAGGAAGAATCATAAATCTACATTTTTAGTACACTATTTTTTCTAGGATAGTTGCTGTCCTAAGTGACTTTTATAAGAAAACAAAGACAAAAGCAATTGCATGAATAATCTATGGGGTATAAGTAAAAATCCAATTAATAGAATATGAACAGAACAAAAATCTTGAGTGGGAAAGTGAGGAAGGTTGAGACCAGGTGATGGACAAGAGGAGTTCTTGAGGTTCTTTCTGTAACTCTAAGGGGGTCCTAGATCATCTGTGCTTCTCTGGGAGTGCACATCTGAATGTCCCTGGTAGAGCTTGGCCTTCCTTTCTGGGCATGTTGGAAGTTCTATGGCTTCTGGAGCAAAAGCTTAATTGGTCTTCCACAAAAAGCTCAGGGAAGGAATATGCTACATAATAATTCAGTGATGTCCTCCCTGCTGGGCATTGCAAATTGAGCTCAGAGAATGTCTGAAATGATCTATAGTCATCAGGCTGAAATTGGAGTGACTAAGACGATGGAATTCTTGTCATGCAAGTCAGAGGGTGAGTACTCAGCAACTGGTCCAGAGAGGAGATGGGAGTGGGCAGGAGGGAAGGGGAGAGGAATGTTGGAATTCCAATGGCTTTTTGCCTTGATGCCCCCTTTCCACAACTCCAGCTCAGAAAACGAGATCAGTGGTGGATCCTGGGGTCACTGTTCAGAGGCAGAGTTAGGAAGAAGTCAAGGAAAAATGAGATTCCTTTAAACATTCTTGGTTTCCCCTCACTGAAAAGAAATCCAGGATAGCAAAACTGTTTTCCCCATCCTCCTGCTGTCCTTCCATAGAATGGTGCAGGCCACCATCCTGCTGACTTGTTCCACCCTGAGGAATGTCAGAAGAGAGTAATGGTGAGAACACATTTATATAATTATTCACTCATTCATTTGTTCCACATTTACTAAGATTCTTCTATCTGCCAGGTGCTTAGCACACACAGAGAAATTGGCTCCTACCCCAGCAGGTGATAGGCACAATAGAGTGTAGAGTGGTGGGATAGAAGGAGGCTGGGAGCATCTGCTAGACCTGGGGCCTGGGTGAGACCATGCTGATCGAAATCATAGAGGGGAAGGGCAGTAACCACACGGGCAAGGCAGTTGTGAGAGGGCTTTCTGGACATAGAGAACATAAATGGGAAGGGGTAGGGATGCAGAAGATCACATGTGTATGAAGAACTGGCTATGCTGGGTGCAAGTGGAATGTGGAGAAGTGGAGCTGGAAAGGTCTTGGAGGGCTGTATGCCACATAGGGGAGGAGGGTCTGGGCAGGAGAGGGGATGGTCAATGCTGTCCTTAGGGAGAAGCTGCTGCTGCTGTGTGGGAAATGGATGGGAGAGGGGCAGCTGGAGGCCCAGACAGCTTATCCCTTAAAGGGCTGTTAGGAGGAGCTGACCCAGGGAGGTGGGAACAAAAAAATTGTCATGAGATATGTGGGAATGCAGTCCATAGGACATGGGAGTCACAAGATATGTGGATTGAGGGTCAGGGACAGGGAGAAGGTAAGAGGCAAAAAGAGATGAAGAGAGGGAAGGAAGGAAGTGGAGGTGTATGGAGGGGAGATCTTCCTCTTATTCTGGGAAAAATCTGCCTATCAATTCTCAGAGTCATGGATCATAGCTGGGTTGGAAGAGACTTTCAAGGTGACCTCCTCTGACCTCCCTACAGCCATCTCCTCTATAACCCCTTCCTGGTGCTCAGCCATCCAGCTTCCTTATTCATTCAAGCACTGAACACTAGATTATTGCACATGTACCATGTGCCTGGCACTGTACCAGGCCTTGTGGATATGATGGTGTGAAAAGGCCAATGGGTCAGGATGAAGAGTACACAGAAGAATGAAGACATTGGGAAGACAAGGCCAGCAAATGAAGGTTTAAATAACAAGGGTTATGTGACGTGTGATGTCGTCACATGCATTACCTTAGAGCTGGGATGGCCTGTGATGTTATTCCAAGCTGGGACGAGGAGGCCAGGTGTTTATTAGCACTGCCCTCAGTCACTGGGCTCAAGTTGCCCTTGGAAGGAAATGTGACTTTGGGAAGACCATCCACAAAAGGCTGGGGCTGGTAGCACTCATAGTAGCTGGGGAATTGAGTCTTTTGTTACTAAGGAAGACCTGAGTGCTGCATCCCAGTGTCTACCACAGAAAGAGCAAGGATTTGAGTGTATCCTGATTGTGTTCATGTGTGTCCATTGGTCTGAGTGTATGTTTGTGTGTCTCTGTGTGCACGCTGGTATATCTGTTAGTGTGACTGTGTGTAGAGCTGCCCCCTCTTGGATCAGGGACCATGACAGCTCTGCAGGGGGCTGGGACTTAAGCCTTGCCCTCGGCCACTTGCTTTGGTGGAGCCTCCAATTCTTTCCTGTGTCCTGTCCAATCTGGGCCTGGGAAAAGGTATGGAACGTGGGCTTTAGAGTGGGAGGTAACCAGTGGACTCTCTACTAAGAATCTTTATATTCTCACTTACTGAGAGTAAGAGAGGGCTATCCTATACAACTCCCTTGTGCAAATTAGGTAAAGCACCTCTTGCTAGCAGACTGCGCTTGAATGCATAGTCTGGCAAGTAGACTGGACAGATTCAGTCCCCACCAGACCCCTCTACTGGCCACCCCCAAGGACTGTCTTATCTGGACTATATTTCCTGAGCCATGACGGTATGAACAACAGGGCTTTGGGAGCCATGTCTTCCTGAGGCAGTCTTTGCCATGTCCAAGACAAGACCTGGACTTCCTATATTGTCAGAAATCAGAACGACAGTACCTGCCATGAGTCCAGGCTCCTGGGGCAGACTTTTGCCCAAAGGCCCCTGGAAAGGTTGGCTTCCCAAATTCAGCACAGAGGACAGCCTAAGGATGGCCTTGGAGGGAGCTGGTGCAGGTAAGAAATGGAGCATTTCCTGGAGTGCCTGCATCTGTCTCCTTCATAAGGGACATGCATTTGCACACTGCATGTCCAATGGCCAAAGGCACATAAGAAGAGAAATCAGCAGGAATGAGGACCCATGACCTGACTTTGTGGAGATGGGAAAACCAGATCACTGGATGCTCCAGGGAAGACTCTATCAGTGATTCACCCAAACTTTGTAACTTGATGCTTCACCAACTAGTTTCTCAAAGAGCCTGCAATCACTTTCCTAGAAATAACATCCCTCTCTTTCTAAAGGTTTATATATTATATTCTTTTACACATGTAATTTTTGGCTATGGTAGACTGCAAAGTTCATAGGGCAGAGTGGCAGGAGGTTTTGTGTTAGTGAATTCTTGAGTGCTAGAGCTGTAAGAAGCTTGAGATCATCCCATGCCCTGCTCCAGCTCAGGGCCTGGGGCAGAATTTTGTCCATCATTTTGTTGGATTCAACCCACAAAATGAACAATGAGAACACGTTGGTGCAGGGCATGCCCTCTCCTGCTTATCTCCCAAAGCTAGCCTATTACATCCTACCACTGGTCCAGAGGTCATGGGGTGCAGTAATTTGTCCAAAATACATAGCTGGTCAGAGACAGGATCAGGATCAATGCCCAGGGCTCTTAAAGCAGAGCTGTGTTCTCTCTCAACCCTAGAAACCTCTGGTTCTCTTTTGATCTTCATGGATAGGAGGTATGAATAAACACTATGAACCTATTATCTTGATGAGGTAACAGATTATACAAGCCCCCTGTAGACCCTAGTACATACGGGTATGCACACGCACATATACACATATGCGTGTGCAAGCAGACCCATGAGCTCAGACTCCCAGACTGCAGAAAGGGTCTAGGTCTTATTTTATCATTTTGGTTTCTACCTAACTCAATGCCTGGCAAGATGTCACTTCTCAAGAAATGCTTGTTGAATGCATGAATGAATGATGAATATTAATGGTTATTTATCTTCCCAAGATTCCTTTGGCCTTCACCATAACCTTGATTCAGAGGCCCAATTAGACCATTTCATGGGGAGGGAAGAAGAGAAACAGTAAATTTATTAGTACTGTGCCAGGCACTTAAATGTATATCATCTCAGCTAATCTCATTTTAAAATAAGTAATCCCAAGTGAACAGACATCCCCCCATAAAGGAGTGACCCCACCATCCCCTGGTGCCCATACATAAGGGCTTTAAGTACAGCAGGCTTATGGCGTCTGCATCAATTTCTGCTTCTATTTATCCCCAGAAGATCTGAAAAAGAAAACAACATCAGAACTTCTGAAGACCAAAAGCTCAGAATCCTAAGCTTGCAGCCTTCCCTTTTGTGAGACAGAGAAGCAGGAGAATATTAAGAGGAGTGAGTGCAGGAAGCTAAAAATATCTTCAAAGCTTATGTAAATTCGGCGCACATAGAGGCGCTGGCCTTTGGGCTCCAGCTGTTCTCAGGACTGACTTAGATGCCCTTGACATGGAGATCCAGACATTCTCAGAACCCGCCCACCATTTGTAACCTTTTAAAAATCTTCCTAATTGTGTTCCATGTTCTTTAAATTTATCACCCTTGGGAGTTGAGCTACAATATGCTAATGAGGCCATTGAAGAGGTCGAGACACCCCTCCTCTCCCAGCCTCTTGGGAGAACAGTAGGAGGTCAGAGACATCCATCCTTGGAATAGCAGGCGCCTTTGAGAAGGGCTGTACCCCTAACCATTAGCATGTTAATAGGGAGGGAATCAAAAGATCACTCAATCAGCACCCAATGAGGGCATCATTTCAATCAATAGCGCAGCTCATAAAAGTCCCGATGCCACTGACACTGCATAAAAACAATTCCTAATTGAGAATTAAACAAACTTTTATCTGATGCAATTCTGAACTTCAGCCTTTAAAATAATGCCAAGTTCAGAAATACATTTGGCCTCATGATTCAGCCTGGCGGCTTGTATACATTTAGTGGGTATTTTTCCCTCACAGCTGACACTTTCTCTTCCTGGTTCACATAGGAAAATGAGACGGGTGTCACTTCCCCAAAGGCCACAGTGCTAAGTTAAGTGTTTCTGGGTACGAAGGGGGTTCTAAATGAACAAATATTAACCTGAGGTGACCTACAGCAGGGCTGGGTCCTGGCTTTCCAGATTTGTAAGCAACACTTACTAAGTGTAATTCGGCTCTTAGGTACTCAGGATGCTGGCTGCCAGACTGGGAGACAAGTAGTTTTTAATGCACTGATGACACAGTCTCCCTGACATGAGAGGCATGGCCATGAACCAGGTGGCCAATTACTCTCAGAAAGAACAGCTCAATATCAACTGTGCTAAATTCAAATGGTCATATTCAGCAGAGGCTATTCAGGATCCAGATGGACCCGATTGAATATCTCCATTCAACAGGGCAATCCATTTCATTACTTGCAGAGTCCTTCCATAGCCAGCTCATCCTGATGGGCCCAGGGAGACCAGGTCCTGGCCAGAATTAAGTGTGTTCAGCAGGAATATTAAAGCAAATGCAGGAACTTGGAATCTTCCAACTCAGTGCCATCTTACTATTACATTAGATGGTTGGTTAGAACTCTTCAAATTCCTGTTGAAAATCTGCTCAACCTTATGAACAAATGTAAGCAGTCCTTTGGAATGATCTCCACTCTGTTTAGAAGAAGCCTCTGCCACCTTTCAGAGCTGGGCTGACCTCCACGGGAGAAGATGACAGTTCAACCCCCTTACTGCTCACACTGAACATCACCTTTGCCTCCTCTTCATATGGTAGTGAAGGTGTATGGTATTCCCCATCATCAACCCCAGCAAGCATTTGCACCTGCAACATTCATCTCAATCTCATTGCAAAATATGCTGACCTATTGGGAGGTGTTGCACAAGGGCGATACCAGCTACTGTTTCCTATATTTGAATATAGCAAATTGGTTGCCTGCCTATCAGCTGAATTCAACCACAGATGTGGTTCAGGGTCTCCTCTGCCCCAGCTCTCTCTCTCTCACACACACACACCATATACACAAACACATATACGTTACACATAAAAATGCACACACCAGACACACATACACAGCACATATACATATCACACACATACCAAATACATACCACAAACACCCATCTATACACATAAACACATTTACACCACATATACATATACCACATGTTCATATACATGCACCACATGCACACCACGTTCACACACACATAACGTGCATACATGTACACACATACCACACACAGTATGTTTTTTAAAACGTAGCTTTGAATGGCTTTAGGCTAAGATCTTCACTTTCCACATCATCACAATCCCCACTAAGTCTCATGCCACACACATCTTTGGCTTCACTTATTTACCTTATCTGTCTGGATACTGAGAGTGTTTGAGTTTGTAAAACCTTGCTGGAGTCTACACATTTTAACCCATATTCTAAATTTTGGGTTTCTACAATGGAGTAACAGGTGGTTCCTTCCAGGTAACACACTAGGATTGTGTCTACAATGGAGTAACAGGTGTCTACAATGGAGTAACAGGTGGTTCCTTCCAGGTAACACACTAGGATTACAACCAGTAGGCCAATTAATAGCAACCCCAGGCAATCCATTTCTCTCCTTTGATTCAAAAGGTATGGGTGGAGTTGCAGAGGGGGGATCGAGGGTTACTTACACGTCTTACTTTTCTGTTGCTCTTTTCTGGCAATATAAATTGCTGCTGGATGCTCACTGCTTTCGTCTCCTGGGACTTCATGACAGACTACCACATACTGGTGGCATAAACAACAGAAATCTATTTCTCAGTTCTGGAGGCCGTAAGTCCAAGCAAGATCAAGTTGCCAGGGTTTGGTTTCTAACGAGGCTGCTCTTTTCAGCATGTAGACTACCACCTTCTCGCTGTGCCTTCACATGTCTTTTCTCTGCATGTCTTATAAGGACACCAGTCCTATTGATTAATTACCTCCTTAAAGGCCCAATCTCTAAATACAGTCATATTGGAAGTTAGGGCTTCAACATATTCTGGGGGTGGGGGGTGGAGACACAATTAAGTTCATAGAAAGTACTAACTAGTCCATGTGCAATTGTTGCTAACACCCCTTTGCTATTGTACCAACATCAAGGATGACAAATATGCTAATGTTAATTATATCCATTAGTTGTATGTAAGTCCATTAATATATGAATATTATTATATTAAGTATAGGAACTAATTCTATTAATTATTCTGATCCCACATCCCTGGCAGACATTTCTACTGGGTGTAGGAAACATAGTGTTGAGGCAGCCATTATCAACTGGACTTGGTACAGGACATAAGACATATATGGCACTTGTGCCCCAGAGGCAGGCCTCCTCCATCTTGAATTTAGGAACTGAATGAAAACCCAAGAGTGGCTGGAGCACACCCGTGTTGCAGAGCTGGGCTTTCCACAGTGCTTTCATGCTGGGCAGAGCGCCTGACCCACAGGGACTCTTGGCTGACAAAGCCTTGCTGGAAACACCCTTTCCTTGATTCTGTATCAAGCAATTAATCCTCTCACAGCTTTTCCATTTTTTTCCTACAAAGCTCTAAGAAGCTCCAAGCCACAGATAACACTTGGAGCCATTGACCTTGCTTCCTGATTTGGGGAAGGGCTATAGTCTCAGAAATTGTTGCTTCCTAGAATGCTTTTACCCCACTTTTCCTGGAATTTTATTCTTATCCACTAATCTGTACTGTTCTCCAAGGACCTCTGTCCCTGGAGCCTAATTTCCCCATTTCTATCAGTTGACTGGCCTTTCTGCAGAGGATGCAAAAGAAAAGATTTGCAAGGGATAAATAATACTACATTGTTTCTCCATAGAAACGTCTTCAGAAAAATAGGATTTAGCATTATGAGGGTAGCTTCAATCAAAGAACAATATAAAGAATGATATTTGGTCTTTTATGAGATAGATTTTGAAAGTACTCTTCATATTACTGTTCCTTGAGTTCCTCCTTGAATTAAATGCCAGGGAAGCAGATCATCCCTCCTGATAAATGAGACAATCTGCTTCCCTAGTATTTAATTCAAGGAGTAACTCAAGGGATAATTAATAAACCCATCATGTTTTCCTCCTTTCCTTGGCTGCCAGTAAACTCACAGCTATGTTTTGTGCTCAGTGGTCATTATTATTCTTAGCTAAAGGTTTCTGATAAACCATTTTCTCCTTTCATTCATTGCTGGACTCTCTTATCCATCCTTAGCATGTATGTGTCTTCTATCTGAGCCATCTCTTCCCTTAGGAAGTAATTGGGGTACTTTTAATAAATAATACTTCAGAAGCGGAGTCAGGGACAGATCACCAGGGGACTTGGCTTTTGGCCCAATTCAGTTCACCAATCATCTGCTGA
The DNA here is from genome assembly GCF_905146905.1 of Nyctereutes procyonoides. NCBI lineage: Eukaryota > Metazoa > Chordata > Mammalia > Carnivora > Canidae > Nyctereutes > Nyctereutes procyonoides. The sequence goes on along the minus strand of NW_026575140.1, from coordinate 69,137,719 downwards.
CCCCCATATTACTGGGCGGTCCTCAAGCCCTCTCTTGGTGCTCTCCAGGAAGAGATGCTGGATCTTTTCAAATGATGAAATGCTCCTCAGTTTTCGACTGAGCAAAGCCTTGTCAATAGTTGCCATACTCAATTTTGGCAATAACAAATCCCATGTCCTCAGACCTTCATAATTCAAAACATGAGACACCCATGATTTCAACTTCCCCTTCATCTACAACCTCTCTCCCAACCCTAGGACCCATAGCTCCAATTACATCTTGGACATCTCTTTTCAAATATTCTAAACACACCACACACCTAGAAGGCACAAAACTGCTATCCCATCTCTCTAGAAATGTGTTTTTTTCTCTACATCTTCTATTTCAATTAATAGAACCACTGTCCACTGAGTTTCCAAAGCTAGAAGCCTGATTACCCCTCATATTCAGTTGGTTTCCAGGTGTTTCCAAACAAGCTTGTGAACCTGCTGCCTTCCCTGAAACCATGCTGTCTCTGTCCTGGTGCAGGACTTGCTTTTCTCCCTCCTGAGCTATTGCAACAGCTTCCTGAGTCTTTCTGTCACCCAATCTTTCCCTCTACTCCCATATCGCCATCACTGTCATCCTGCTCACTTCCTGCTTAGAGTCCTTCGCTGGCTGCTCAATGCCTGTAACATAACATAAACACCAAATTGATAAAGTGTTGCACAATGCCCAGGGGAGTCTAACCCCAGCCTCCCTCAGCATCATCTCTCCCTTTCCACTAGAACTCCTCTGGTCCAGTCATACTGAATTTCTTGTTCTTTTTAAAACAAGCCATGCTCTTTCACAACTCTACTTTTACACTGTTATTCCTTCTGCCAACAACACTATTTATAGTGTCTACTTTTCTACCTGCAAAATAATTTTTATTTTTCATGAATTAACTCAGATATCAACAATACTCTGGCCATGTACGCTGCAATTAAATATTTTTGACCTTTCTACCTTCCCTTAGCTGCTTTCCACAAAGTTCCCTAGAATTTACCAAGGTATATTCAAATTGCTCGTTAACAGGCTTTTATCTACCCAACACTCTGAGCTAATTTAGGCTAAGAACCATATTTTTCATAGACCCCAGTACCAAGCACAGTAAATGGCAGAAGGTTGGTGCTGATGAAGTATTAATAAGGTGGGCAGTGAGATATGAAAGAGGAGTAGGGGGCCAATGTGGGGTGATGAAACATCTCTACTGAACTGAGTTACTAATGCAGGACCCTTTATTCAATAGTTCTGGACTCCCTGAGGTACTGAATAATAAAGAAGGGAGTAAAGGTTGTTCTAGCTTGCTATCTTAGCCACTCTGGGGCTCATCTTGCCTCTACCTCTTGCCACGTCCTTCAGTGTTCCTTCTATGCCTTCACCACCAAAACAACCCTATCTTACGAGAGGCAGTATGCAGGAAGGACAAGCCCAATCATGCTATTTTTGCTCGCAATTTGGAGTAGATTTCACTAATCTCATCCCATGATAGTGTCTTCTTGTGGGATTTTTGTGCCTTATGGCAAACCCCCTTGTCCACAAGGATTGAAACTGTTATAGGTCATGTAGCTGATTATATTTTTCAAAGGTGGCTGCACCAGTGCCTCCTATCTCACTTGCTTTTCTATAGTGTGACTTTGCCTTATCCCCATAACTCTCTTCCCCTTGAATCTGGGAAGTCCTGTGATTGCTTTGCTCAATAGAGATAAAACAGCCTTGAGGAGCTATTGAGAAAAAGACCAAGACTGGGAGGCAGGGTGGAAAAAGATGACCCTTGTTATAATGTGGCAGAAAGTTTGGCAATGTTGTTTTTACAATGCAATTATTTTTGTAATGACATGGAAAATAAAAATAAACTTAATTAACCAGTGGATTTGGCTAAGGCGATTTCCAAGCAGACTGCTAGAGTGATGCCTGAATTCTTTTACCCACATAAATGGAACCATTCAGTGCTAAAGAAAATTTAAAGGACATAGAAAGGATCTAGGATTTCTTGGGTTTGAAAATAAAACTATCATCTCCATTCTCTCACAGAAGAAAATTTTCAAAAGCAGAAATGGCCTTAGGGTGAAGATCAAATCCAGGGTGCTAAAATATGAAAACATCTCAGGGTAAATATCAAGCCAAGGCTGTGACTGTAAAATTCTTTCTGAGGACCTTAGAAAGATCAAAACTGATGTATCATAGGCTCTTTCAAATAGACAAAAGGACTTCTGAGTATCTTAAGGGCACTCCTTGCAGTTCTTCTCTGTTAAACAATGGGGTTTCTAAGACTCAAGTATGTTGTCTGATAGCAGACTCAGACACATCCCAAGGTAAAAAAAAAAAAAAAAGCGCTCATCTCAAAGACATGTGTGAGTATGAGTTTTAACTGATGAAATACATTAATATACAATAAGTCCACAAAACTTTTAAAAGAATTATAGCAGCTTAGACTGAGAGAGAAGGAGAAAGTACAAAATGAACAGAAGCTTTTGAATCCCTAAACTTTTGTGGGCATCAAACAGGCTAAGAAGCCTACTTTGCTGCAAACATGGAAGCTTCTGTATAGAAAAGGATGACACATAGGATGGAACTAAGGGCCCAGAAGGCAAAGCCAATAGTCCTAGAGGATGACTCCAGGGAGTAGGACTGAGTCCTAACTAAGGAACTAACAATATGTGCTTGGCTTGAATTGCTATGAACCCATGCTTGCTATGTGCCTTTCACTTTTCCTCTTTTAGAATGGGACTATAGTAGCTATTACCCTATACTTGTCTCACCTGGGTGTGGGGAGAGGAGACAGATAACTGTATTTATAATTCACAAATCCTTAAAGCAAGAAGAACTATACTAAAAGAATTACAGCAGAGAAGCCCCCATTGTCACCTGGACCGTACTTAATTGATAAGATTTTGGCCTTTGGACTAATGGCACAATGGGATGAAACTTTGAAGGTCTTGGGGCAAGGAATGCCCGAATGCATGTGAAGATGGATATAAATTTTTGTGGTCAGAGGCAGGCTGTCAGATAATATTTTCCAAAGGTGACTGAAACAGTATCTCACATCTCACATCCACTTCTACAATGTAACCTTGCTGATATGCTATCAAGAGATGGAACCTAATTCCCTTCCCATGGATCTAGGTGGGTTTGTGACTCTTCTAGCCAATAGGATAAAACAGAAATAATAATTTGTGTTTTTCCAGGCTGGGTCATAAAAAGCAACATAGTTTTGACCTTGTACACAGGGACACAGTGTAAGAAGTCCAACTACCCTGATGCCATTCTGAGAAAGCCCAAACTAGAGGGAGAAACCACATGTAGATGCTCCAGTTGACAGCCCCCATTTGAATTTTGAGATGACAGGCAATATCAGCTGCTAAACATGTCAGTGAAGATGTCTCTAGATGTTTCCATTCCTCAACCCCTGAGTCACAGCCAGCCACTGAGTCTTCTGAGCCCAGATGCTGGACATCATGAAAGACAGAAAAGCCAACTCCACTGTGCTCTGTATGAATTACTGACTCACATAATCTAAGAATATAATAAAATATCTTAAAAGCCATTTAGTTTTAAAATAGTATGTTAAAAAATAAATAAAATAAAATAGTATATTAGAGAGTAACAAACTGGAGTATATGGACATGGGCTCTCTCAAAATTTTATCACTCAGTGTTGCTGAAGTCTACACCTTGTCCAAGATCCATAAAAAAATTGAAAAATTATATGAATCCTATATACAAACTAAAAGAATGTAGAGGGCAAAGTTCTGTAAAAGAGTGAGAATGTGGATTATCATCTCTAGATAAATCTACTCATTACATAAGGACAATATTAGAAGAGAGCAAAGTTATCCAGAGAAGCAAGAGGAAGAAAATATTAACTAGACAGCGTTGACTCCCAAATACTGACACCTTAGATGGTATGATTTTTCCTATAGGTTTTCAACCATTTTCCTGAAATTAAAAATCTGTAAAAAGACTTCCACTTCTGGTAAAAATGGAGTAAGAGACACCAGAATTAGCAAAATTAAATGTAGACTATATATATTTCTGGTGTTGTCTAATAAATCTGAAAAGACTAAAAAGGATGCAACATTTCTAAGTAACTGAACTTTGTCCCAGAAAAACAATCAAGAATATTTATAAGAATACGTAAATAAATATCCAGCCAGCACTTAACAAGGTATAATTCACAATGTCTGGCATCAAAAACTAATAGACATTAGAAGAGGTAGGAAAATATGACCCATAATGAGTAGAAAAATCAATCAACCGAAACCAATCCAGAACAGACACAGATGTTAGACCAGCAGAAAATAACATTAAAACAGTTCTTATAAGTTACTTCCATATGTTCAAAAAGTTAAGTAGAAACATGGGAGATATTAAAAAGACTCAAATAAAACTTCTACAGATGAAAACTATGATGTTTGAGATATAAACTATCTGGATTAACAGAGTTTAGAAATTGCAGAAGAAAAGATTAGTAAACATAAAGATATAGAAATAGATACTATATCCAAAATGAAACACATGGAGAAAAAATAATTTTACGAAGTGAGCTGTGAGATAATTTCCAATAGTCTATTGTACATTTAACTGGAGTCCCTGAAGGAGGGAGATAGAGGAAAAGTATTTGGAAAAATAATAGCCAATTTTTCCCCAAAATTTGATGAAAACTATAGACCCACAAACACAAACAGCTCAATAAACTGCAAGCACAGCAAATATAAGAAATGTACATCAGGGCACATTGTAATCAAATTGTTCAAAATCAGTGCTAAAGAGAAAGTCTTTAAAGTAACCTGGAGGTGGGGGTTAGGCAAACACTCTAGATACAAAGAAGCAAAGGTAAAAATGACATATTTCTCATCAGAATCAACACAAGGGAGAAGAGAGTGGAGCATCTTGAAAACAATGAAAGAAAAAAACCTGTCACCTAGAATTCTATACCCAGTGAAACTGTCTTTCAAAACCAAAGGTCAAGTTAAGGGCTTATTCAGAAATACAAAGCTAGAAGAATTTATCATCCGCAGACTCACACTACAAGAAATGTTCAGGCAGAAATAAGGAAAATGATACCAGATAGAAATCTTGATTGATACAAAAAGAACGAGAAGCTTTGGAAATAGGTAAATATGCAAAATTTCTAATTATTTAAATCTAAAGGGTAACTGTTTTAATCCAAATCATAACAATGTTGTATATTTATAGCATAGATAAGAGTAAAATTTATGATAATAGCCCAAAGAATGGGAGGGAAGAAATAGAAGTATGCTACTTTAAGGTTCTCATAAGTGATGTTTTATAATATCACGTGAAGCTAGATTGCATTACCTGAAGATGCATATTCTGAACCCTAAGGCAAACACTAAAATAACAAAACAATAACTTACAACTAATAAGCTAAAAATGAGATATAATGGAATTACAAAAAACATTCAGCCTAAAATAAGTTATAAAAAAGTGGAAAAAGGGAACAACAATAACAAAAACAGATGGTACACAGAGAAAACATTAGCAAGAGGACAGATTTTTATTTTAATAATATCAATAATAACATTAAATACAGTGGTCTAAACTAAATAATATACTGGGTCAAAAAAGAAAAATTAAAATTATTTTGAACCGAATGAAAAAAACACAACATACTAAAATTTGTAGGGTACAGCTAAAGTAGTACTTGGGTGAAATTTATAGCACTGAATGGCTGTATTACGAAAAAGTAAAGGGCTCAAGTCAATGGCTTCCACATCTATCTTAAGAAAGTAGAAAAGGAGAGCAAATTACATTTATAGTAAGCAGAATAAAGGAAATATATAATATCAGAATAAAAATCAATGAATGAGAAAACAGTAACAGTAGGGGAAAAAAATCAATAAAGCCTCCAGCCAAATTGATGAGGAAAAAAAAAAGATAATCAAATTAACAATATCAGGAATGAAACAAATAGCATCACTACAAATTCTAGAGATAATAAAAGGAATATTAGAAACTCCTCTATGCCAATAAATGAAACTTAAATGAAAAGGACAGTTTTGAAAGACACAATCTACCAAAGTTTACTCAAGAAGCTATAACCTGAATTGCCCTATATCTATTAAAGAAATTAAATTTGCAACTAAAAACATTTCAATAAAGAAAATAAAGACCCAGATGACTTCACCTATGAATTGTACCAAATGTTTCCAGAAAATGGAGAGAAGGAAACACTTTCCAACTCATTCTGAGGTCAGCAGTACTCTGATAACAAAATTAAATAAAGACTTATGAAGAAAACTATAGACCAATATCCCTCATGAACATAAATGCAAAAAATTTAAATAAATTAGCAAACCATATCCAACAAGGCATAAAAAAAATTAATAGGGCATGATCAAGTGAGGTTTATCCCAGAAAGGCAAGCTTGGTTTAACATTTGAAATAAATTCACCATATTAAATAAATAAGGGGAAGAAAACCTTATATGATCATTTCAATGGATGAAGCAATTGAGAAAACCTAAAAAACTCTTAGCAAACTGGAAATAAAAGAAAATTCTTCAGTCCATAATGACACTATGAAAAACCAATAGCTAGTATCATACTTAACAGTAAAAGACTGGATGCTTACTCCTTTGAGATCAGACAAGGATATTTACTCTTACTACTTCTATTCAACATTGTACTGGAAGCTCTAGCTATTGCAATAAGTAAAAGAGATAAAAAGCACCCAGACTAGAAAGGAGATAATACTGTCCTTTTTCGCAGATAATATGATTGTCTATGTAGAAAACAGTGGAATATGCCCCAAAAGAGCTTCTAGAATTAATTGAAATTTTTATATCATGTGCAATAGAATTAAAATAAATACATAGAAAGAACTCTAACAAAAGATATATAATACCCATACATAGAAAATAATAATATACTGTTAAGAGAAAATAAAGACCTAACTATATGGATAGATAATACTATGATTAGCGGTCAAACAACTCAATATTATTGTGATGTTAATTCTGTTCAAATTGATTCATGCAATCCTGACAAAATCCCAGCAAGCTGGTTCTAAAATTCTTATGGAAATGCAAAGGACTTAAAATAGAACAACTTTGAAAAAAGAGAAAGTGTGAGAACTAACACTACCTGATTTCAAGACAATTAGGTATCGGTGCCAATATGAACAAATAGATCAATGAAACTGAAGGTACAACTCAGAAACAGACACATGTGTAAATAAACACCCAATTTTTGACAAAGGTAAAAAGATAATTCTGTGGAGAAAAGGTAGTCTTTTTAACAAATTTTTAACAAAATTACTAGATTAATTGCATATTTATATGCCCTCTATACCACCAAAAAAGAACTTCAGTACATACTTTCCACTATTTAAAAAAATTTTAAGTCAAAATGCAATGTAAATTTCAATATAAACCTGAAACTACGGTATTTCTAGAACAGAATATAGGTGATAATATTTGCAATCTTTAGTTAGACAAAGATTTCTTAGATATGACATTGAAAACATGATCCAAAATGGGAAAAATTATTTGGACTTAATTCTAATTAAAAACATCTGCTTTTCAAAAGATACTGTTAAGAAAATGAAAAGACAAACCACAGACTGGAAGAAAATATTTGCAAAACATATATCTGATAAAGGGCCTATATCCAGAATATATAAAGATCTCTCAAACTAAGTAGGGGGGCCTGGGTGGTTCAGTCAACTGAGCATCCAATTCTTGATTTTGGCTCAGATCATGATCTCAGGAATGTGAGATTGAGTCCTAAGTTGGGCTCCCTGCTGGGTGTGAAGCCTGCTTCTGATTTTGTCTCTCACTCTCTCCCTACCCCTTCCCCAGTTTGCTCATGCTCTCCCTCTCTCTCTCCCAAAGAAATAAATGAATGAACGAATGTCAAAAGAGTTAAATGACACTTCATCAATTAATACATATAAATATCAAACATGCACACAAAACTATGTTTGATGTCATTGTATTTTAGAAAAATGCAAATTTATACCAGGGCAACATTCACCATCTATCCGTTAAGATGACTAATATTAAAAAGACTAATCACACCAAGTGTTGGTGAAGATGTGTGAGAACTGAAACTCTCAATCACTGTGGATAGGATTGTAAAGTAGTGCAATCACGTTGGAAAACAGTTTGGTAATTTCTTTAAAAATTAAATGTACACCTTCCATTTGACCCAGCCATTCCACTCCTAGGTATTTATCCAATTTAAATGAATGTGTATATCCATACAAAGACTTGTACCTGAATATTCACAACAATGTTATTTATAATACCCTGGAACTGGAAAGAACTAAAATATTCATCAATATATGATGAAATAAACAAGCTGTGGTATATTCATACTTTGGAATATTACTCTGAAATGAAAAGGAATGAACTCTTAACAGATACAGTGAACAGATAATTTCAAAATAATAATAAGAGTACAAAGGGGCATGGAAGTAACTTCTGGGGGTGATATATATGTTCATTATCTTGATTTGTGGCTATGGTTTCATGGATATATACATGTCAAAAGTTTTCAAACTATACACTTTAAATATGTGCAATTTATGTAATTTAAATATGTGTGAATGTCAATTACATCCCAACAAAACTGCTTTAAAAATTTAAATGTCAAATAAAAACTGTCAAAAAGTCTTTGCACCACTCTGTGGCCTATAACAGCACAGCTCTTGTGAAAAGGCAGCCTGCAAAAACACAAGTTTCTTTCTACTAGATGAAGGCAGAAAACCTTGGTCTGTGAGGACACTGCTGAGAGCAGGGATGATGCCCAGTGTGTCAGGTATGTAGAAATTATCAATGCTTTTTCCTCTCTCCTGCTCAGGTCACTTGATTTAAACAGGGGCAATAGAGTCTCTTAGGAACAACTGGACCCCCATCTATGGAAGGCAAGAGATCATCAGATACCAAGGCATTGGGGGTTTCCCAACAGAAGTGAGAAAAAAGATGGGGCCCAGGAGAGAGGAGGCTGTCACTGCGAGCCAGACATAGCTCTATGACTAAAGGAAGGAGGGGAATTGGTGGCTGCAGATGTATCTTGCAGCTGTTGTGGGAACTCAGCCCATCCCGGCCACCATGGTGCTGTGTTTGCCCTCCAGGAGAAAGGGGACAGTGTCTATGAACTGAAAGGACTGATTCACAGAATTCGGTAGCACTTTGGGATCCGAGCCACCAGCTGGGACATGCCATCTGTCTGGATCACAGCACTCTTCCTACTGAGTGTAACAGTCTACCTCCTGGTAGACTGTGGCGCTGCCGTGGCGTTGACAGCACCAAGGGCATCCTCTGCCTTCTGTGGAGCTCCTGCAGGGCCACCCCAAGGTGGAGCAAAGGCGATTCAACCCAGCTCAAGGAGAGGGACAGCGCTGGCCCAGGCTGCACAAAAGTGAAAGGACTTGAGGCAGAGAACAGAGCTGGGCTGAGGAGCTCTAACAAGGGGACCCAAACAACAACCCATCAAAGCCCCCATTTGAGAAAAACATAGGAAGAAATAATATTACCCTCTTTCTTCTAAAAAAAAAAAAAAAAAAGCGTTATTGCCCAGGGTGACCCAGAGGTTAAACAGCTCTCAGGTGGCAGTGATATACTTACAGCTCTGTAGCATGAGGACTCCAGTGACTGGAATAAGGAGCCGTGGTGGGGACGATCAGAACAAGGCATTGCGGCTGTCACCAACGGTTTAGGAGTGCTAGGCAGGCTAGTTTGGCCAGTGAGGACCAGGGCTAATGTCTGATGCATTTAAGGTAACCTCTGGAGGATTCCCGGAGACACCCAGGAGCAAGAACCTACAAATCTACCCATGCATTTTAAATGCAATTATATAGTGACTATCAAGAGTTAAGTTTTAGTATTAATATGATGAATTTCTGCCCATAGGCTAGGAAATAACTGAGATTAACCTGAATTAGTACCCCAATCCACAGGAGAACATTTTCCTACTATTGGAGAAAAGGAAATACAACAACAAAACCCTCTCAACATGGTGGTCCATATTCATAGATGTATGTTGGGAGTTCAGAACAGATCCAGACTGAGCAACTCCAGTGAGAGGAGATCATTCTGCAAAATGATATAACATACCCCAGACCCTTTTATAACATAACATCCAGAAAAATCAAAGTACACAACAGGGTTTAAACAAAAGTATGGACTAAAATTCCTCAAGTATTCACTATGAGTTTTTCAAAAATGTTTATCTGTTGGGTCCTTACACTGCACTTCCCAGTGAGTAAAAGATCTACTGTGTGTGGTTATTGGTGACCAAGGGAGCTCGCTCGCTTGCTCGCTGTCTCTCAATAACAGAGTACGAAGAAACAGAATAAAACTTAGGATTTAGATTAGGCAGCAAGAGAAACGTGATGGCAAGAGGCATAAAGCCCTGGAGTCGTTGTCTAAGCGACGTTTTAAACCCCCGTGCTTTTTGGGAGCACCTGTCTTTCAGAGACAGAACCATCTCCAAACATCCTGACAGTTCAAAGACACAAACAACAAAAACTGGCACTGCAATACATCATTCTTGTGCTTACTCTTTTATCTCTAAGACTAAATATTTTCGAATATCCATCTGATGTGCTAACTAATGAAGGCAGAGTCCATTCTTTCCATAAACAAACGGTTTTGTTAAAAATTCAAATCAGACATAGCAGAATCTTCCCATTTGCTGGTTGCTAACGTATCCCAACCACGACATATATTCTTACATGTTCCAATTCAGCAAATTCTTTTTCTCTTAGCTGGAGATGCCAGGTTTGGACGGCGTATGTTTAATCTAGCCAAGAGAACATATTTCCTCCCTGAAACACGGCCTTGACAGCAAGGCAAAGTGTGATTAAGTTGTGTCACAAATAGGTGTGGCTCAATCCATCTGGCACAAGGGTGTCTATGCTGCCTAATTAGAGAATTTAATGATCTGATCGGATCAAACATCCATTTACAGTTTTGATAAGTGAAATTACCCAATTATATTACTGCAAATGGGTGTGAGCTGGTGTCCTAACAAAACCCCCAGATCCAGGAGTATGGACCTTGGGATGATGCGACTCATACACATTTAGGTCAGCAACACATATTATAGCAAAGGAATGATGCACGACTTTCTGAAGCTTCTTGGCCAGTAACTTGTGAAATGCTGATCTGATTTGCTTGAAAATTTTTAAAATAATTGGCTCCTGCTGGCTGAGGCCCCATGCCAACACCGCATGGTAATTCATTCGTGACATTCCTAGAAGAGAGAATCTGCCGGAAGAGCTGCAGTAATATGTTTAGGGAATAATCATGCCACCTCCGAATAGGATGCATAAAAGGAAGCAAACAGCAGGAGGCCAGCAGAGAGGCCTCTGGGTTTCCAGGGAAAAGATTCTCAATTTAAATGGAAATTGTATGACTGTTCCTCCTTTCTCCCTTCTCAAACTCCAAGTAAGACAGTAGCTAGGACCATTTCAAGATCAAGTATACAATCCCAGAAATAATTATTTAGGTCTCCTGGATTTGGTATTTATTAACCAAAGCTCTGGAGACTCTGATGGTGACTTTGCAAAGAATCTGCTTGAGGCACCATGTTCTGGGTTTTTATAGATGTCACTTGATTCTTGGGAAGCTTTTCAAGAAATATGTGCACCCTTTGAGAAACAAAAATACCCACTAAGGTAATTGAACTTTTCTGGAAATAGCAAGGACTGTATTGTAGCTCAGAGCTAGAGTAAGGAAACTCAAAGAGAAACAGGAACCAAGATTATGAGAAAACAAACAGTGGGACTAGGGTTGATCACTTAAAAAATAAAAATTAAATAAGGAAGGGAGGGAGGAAGGGACAAAGCAAGTTTCAAGAAAAGATTCAGGGGACGAAATGTGAAGAGAGGCAGTATCAGAAACTGAGTGACAGGAGAATCCAAGAAGGAACAAGGATACAGGGAACTGTTCCACACCGAGTGCCAGGACACAGCTCCATCGCTATTTGCCCCCAACCCCAAGTGGAGATGGTATTCTTCAGGAATTAACATGTTAGGAAAGCTATAAAGGACATAGCAGAGACATCTAGATCTGAACTTGGTCTGCATACCCTGTGATCTGAACAAGGCATTCACGCCAGTTGTTCTTAACAACCTGCTGCTGGATGCTCATTTTCGAATTCCATCTCTTGGGTTTTCCTATCTACAAGGATGAAGAAAGGGTAAGAAAAACAAGACAGAATCCCAATTCTAGGAAATGGCAACAAAAAGAGTCTGCTCTGATAATGTCCCAGAATAAAGAACTTCAGCTCCAAGCACCCTGGAAGACCACTACAAGGGGAATAGAAGAAATAGTGAATGGAAATCTAGCAAAAGCTGGCAAGAGCTGAGGGTTGATTGGACTGACTAGGACCAGCCATGACCACCCAAGTGTGAGAGGATACAATAAACTCCATCGTCAGGTTCTAAGGAGTCCTGTCTGGTGGAACAGACAAGCACGGTGCCAGGCTTATAGGCAGGGACAATTCTTGGGAGAGGCAGTAAAGGTGACATGGATTCTGAGTTAGGGTAGATACTAGACTCTCAAAACTAGAACACAGTAACCAGGGGACGAGGAGTCCCAAAATATTATGTGACTAAGGTTAATTAGGGTCCAGTATTACTGACCTGGGATTAGAGCCACCCTCCAAGACAAGGGTCCTGGGAGGAAACTGGCCCCATGCATAATAATGTGGAAAAGAGGAGGTTGAGATGGTTGCTTAGCTGGTGCCTGAAGGTCTGATCATTCCTTTTTGAAGACAGGTGGTCTAACCTGGAAAATAGAATGCTCCCCCTCACCCTCAAGGGAAGGGAGTTCTCAATACATCACAAAGCCTGGTTCTCAAGGCTCAAGGATTGGATAAGGCTGAGCACACAGGGGGCAGGTTATTATTGCTGGCAGATGGCTAGGCTGATTCAGGCAAGGAAACTAATAAGAAGCTACACACCAGGAGTCTCCAAATTTCCCCCCTTTAGAGATAGCTTCTTATAGAGATAAGATTGAGATATATATATACAGGAACAGTGGTCTGAGATTTTATTTATTTAAGAATGCAATTATATGAGAAATATCACAAAAGTATAAAAATCAGATCATGTTCAATTATATTTAATGGATATAAATGTAATGACAGAAAATCTATCCTATCCCAGAAAGTCCAAGATACAAGGAGGCAAAACTAATAGATCATCAGGAAAAGGATACCGTCAAATATCATTAATTAAGCAAAGAATATTTACTGCCCATAACTATGTGTTAAATGGTGTGCTAGGTAATGTGAAAATTTGAGAATAAATAAGATGTGGTTCCTACACTCAAGGGACTTTTAAACTAATAGCAAGGAGGTAGGGGTCTGGGGAGGAGCTAAAACATATTAAACACCGCAGGCTCTGCCTATGCCTGTTGGACCTTTTGTGCTTAGGCTGGGACCACAGAAGACTACTCTGCCCACGTGGGCAGCAGCCTAGCAGAGCTGAGGAATAACCCCCTGGGAGCAGACCTTAGCCAATGACTCTCAGGAGTTAATATATAAATATCTCAACTCCTTCACCCCTCAGGTGGGATAATCCTGAGACATGTGTTTTGTACTGCTTCCAAGAGTTTCCTCATGGGCTTAAGCTCCAGGCAACCACTGTGGTTGTGGCTTTAATAACAGCCTTTACCGTCTGCCTTCTTTCCTGCACTCCTCTACTGGTATCCTTGCATTTCCCGAATAAATGAATTGCACTTGAATCCTTGTTTCAAAGATAGCTTCTCAGGGGATCCAAACCAAGACAAGGACCTACTAGATGATTTACACTCATTAATTCATTTAGCCCCTTTAGCAATTGGATAAAGAGAAATATTTCATTATAGCACTTTACTGCTTGAGATTCTCCATTACTTCTCTATCACATTCAGGACTTAAAAAAAAAAAACGTGTATCACAGTGTGGTAGACACAAACTGAGCAGCTTCCTGACCCTAATCATTCTCCCAGTGGCTAGAACTATGCTATTAGCCCCTCCTTTGGGTACATGCATCTTACTCATCTCCAAAATGAGGCTTTAAAGGGGACCACCAATCATAGAATTCTGCTTCCGTCACACATGGTGTGGGGATGTGACTCAAGCAGGAGAGTCAGTCTTTTGGGGATATTTTTACAGTTAGAACCAAGAAAAGCTGTACGCTCTCTCTGCCATGGTGACCTGATAAAAGGTGGGAGCCTAGGAACATTATGGCCACATCTATAGGCTCACTGAGAGAAAGTTCATCTTTGGTGGGGAGGGCAGAACCAATAGAACGAAAAGAAAGCAGAGGCAGCATACAGAGTTAAAGGAGGTTCTAGGGGCTATTTGCCTCTGAAGCCAGACTGACCCTTGCCCTTCCTTGGCATTCATTACAAGTCAATGATGTTTCTTTTTAAAATCAAAGTCAGATAAAGTTGGATTCTTGCCACTTGCAATAGAAAGATACTGGCCTAATGCACACAACATGGCAGAGACTATAGACTGGCTTGCTCAGCATTTATCCCAACATGGTATAGAAGGCAGAGGTTGGAAATAAAACCATAAATTTCCCAGGATCTCTTATAGGTGGAGCTCTGGGTAGAACTTAGATTCCACAAATCAGAACACCTCAAGTGAGCCTTTGTTTCAGAACTGAGGCGAGCAGAAAGAGACAGGCAGGGTGCAGAGCATCCAGTTGTGGGTGCTGATTAGACAGAGGTAAGGCTATACTGCAATCAATAGCTTTCCAATTTGGGAGGTGCTTCCTGATTTAACAGCTTTCTGAATTGGGGAGGCAGTTTTCCTAATCATGCCAACAGCTGAGTGCTTCTAAGACTTGTTATTTCTCCCAATACTTTTGTAGCACCTAAAAGCCTATATTAAAATCCTTACTGCTTGCACTAAATAGAGCAGATTCAGTTATAGGTATGTGAGCTCTGGACTGATCATCTGGCATGGCATGTATGGCCCTTCATAACTTCTTACTGTCTACTCATTCTCTTGCCCTTCCTCCTCCTTCCCCTCCCCACGACATCCCCCACCCACTCTTCCACATTCCAGCCACACTGAAGGACTTCGTGCTGCACAAACACAAACATATTCATGTGGTGATGCCCTTTGGATAATGAGAAATGTGGGTCCAGGTCTTAGAAGTGAATTCTAGACTTAACAGATTTAGGAATCAGCTACATGGAGTGATACATAAAACACCTGAAGTAGATGAACTTCAGAGACAGGATGAGATGGCTGAAAACCAAACTTCAGGGGAGGCCTGCATTTAAGGGAACAGAGACAACAGGAGAAGTTGAAGAAAGCACTGAGAGTGGTCAGAAGTGCTGGAAGAGAAGACACGGTCATAGAAGCCAATAGAGAGCAAGATCCAAGACATCACCAACACAGAGAGGGAAGTGAGGAAAGACATTCGGCACACAGGGTAGATTTCTGATGTTTCTGATGGAGTGGTAGGAATGGAAGCTCAAATGTCCAAGGTAAAGGGATGGGTAGTGAGGAAGCAGAGGTAATGAGAAGAGCAAAGAGGGAAGAGAGATAGTATCATCATGGGTTTTACTATTTTATTAGGAACAGATGCCCTCCAAGCACCACTAGCCCTATGCCAGCCTCAGTGTGATATACCTGGTAGGGTCCCCACACTAACGGCGTTAATATCTGTGAAATGTGTCCTTACCCCCAACAAAAAAGATGAAGGAGAAAAAGAGTAGCAAAAGACAAAAATTTTTAAGTAAGTTTAAAAAATGTGTTTAATAAATAGAAAAATAAAGAGAGAGGGGAAAGGAAGTTTAACCCATTCCCAATTCTATGTCCTAACCTCCAGGCTCAAGTTCTTTCTGACCCTGCCAGCATTCATCATCACAAAACGACCCAGAGCTCTAAAATGCCTCTCTCTCAGAAATGTCACAAGTAGTGTTGCTTTCCTGTGCGTTGGCAACTGAAAGACCACTGCTATATGGGTAGAAATGTCTCCCCTAGACAAGATAATCCTAGGGTCAACCACAGGAAAGAACCAGCACGCACATGGGTAGGACTTCAGTCTCTGTCTCAGCCACCAAGATCTGGGTTCCAGGAAATGAGGCCTGAACCTACACCTGCTCCTGGCAGGTACTGGCTCGAAGCAGCCTCTGCTCTTGGGGCAGGAAGGCATCCAGCAGTGAACCAGAACTTAAGGTGAATCTGCTGTATCTGGAAGCAGACCATCTCATGGTCTCCAGTCTATCTCTCTTTGTTGCTCTACCTTGTCTCAGCCATGCAGTGAGGCTCCAGTGAAAGGTCCTGTATCCACATTCTTGAGTTGCTATGAAAGGATTATGAATCTTCCCAGAGGACAGAGCAGAAGCCCCTGATCTCAGTGGACTTTCAGCCCTGGGACTGCCTCTTCTCACTCTTCCTCCAGACACCTGATGTTACAGCATTACTCCTCCCCAGTGCCAGGTTTTACTTCACCCTCTCTCAAGGACTTGTTTGGGGAAAACCATTTCAATCATGCATACATGGGGTCAGAGTGACTCCATCTTCCATATATTCCATATATCCATTTCTTCACTCAATTATCCCTGCAATTTGTTTAGCATGTTCTATGTTTGAGGCATTGTGCTAAACACTGGGACATAACGGCAACAAGGCATATTTCTTTCCTTGAGAAGTTTTCCATCAAGTAAATTTCTCAGAATCTTATAATAGGGAGACTACGGTAGCCCCACCTATGCTTCAAAAACTTTTCTCTACAGAGTTACTTTGAATAATGGGAGTGAGCAGGGCACCTGAGATTGGTGAGCAGTCAGTTGACCATGACCAGTTCCCACCTCCCTGGAGCATATGCACCTTGGATTTGTGGTCATTCAAGAATGACTCACTCCCCATCATAGGCCCTGCCACCCAGACAAGATGTGCTGCCAGGAGGGGTTCACTATGAAACACTATGAAAAGGTTTGTACAAAGCCCTGGAGCCAAACTGAGACTGTTCCTACTGGGGGAGGAAAGATAAGAAAAGGTAATCCAGAACAGGATGTTTACACACAAAGGGAAATTAAAACTACTGTGCTTGCACACAGAGCAAACATTTTAAAATGTAGGCCAAGAAGGCGGTAACCACTGAGTGGAAAATCAGGCATGGGGGGAGGGGGTCCCAGAGCCAAGCAGAATTCAAGCGTAATTTTGGAGAGAAGGAGGGATACATCTCCCTTAAGGACAAGAAAAAAAGAGGAAGAGGGAGGAAGATGATCCTGATGGATTCTGATTAGAAGAAAAGACACTGGGAATTCAGATACAGAGGGGTAGTGAATTCTCCTTCATTTTTGTTCTGCAAAGTCCTGTGATCTTTCCAGTTAGGGGGCTTCCCACAGTGTGTAGTGGTGGCTGAGACAGTGCCTCTCTAAAGACGTAGAGGGGAAACAGCCTCACTTCACCTCACCCTACCCCACCAGGCCCTGAAAGCCAAGGTATGACCCATGACTTATGTTCAATCAGAAGCTCCTTCTAGATCTTTCAATGAGGTGAATGTGACTTAAAAGTTAAGGGGAGGTATATTAGTTACCTATTGCTGCATAACAAATTAACCCAAAATTTAGTAGCTTAGAGCAACAAATATCTATTCTCTCTGTTTCTGTTAGTTGGGAATTCAGAAGTAGCTTACCTGGATGGTTCTGGCTTAAGATCTCTCATGAGATTTTAGGCAAGATTTTGGCTGGGACGGCATCACCTGAAGGCTTGACTGGGGTTTAGGATCTACTCCTAAGGAAGTTGACTCACAGGACTATTAACAGGGAGCCATAGTTCCTCACTGACTATTAGCAGGAGGCCTCATTTCCTCTCTACAAGGACTGCTCCAAAGGGCTTCTTGAGTGACCTTATGGCATGGCAGTTGGTTTTCCCCAGAATAAATAATCCAAAAGAAAGGCAAAACCATGATGTCTCTGGGGATTCACACACTGTCATTTCCATTATATCCCACTGGAGACACAGGAGGGCCCTATCCAGTTAAGACAGGGACTGCCAGCGGTGTGAGAACCAAGGGGTGAAGATCATCAGGAGCCACTTGGGGAACTAGCTACCACAGTCCCTAATGGCTGGTCAGCTGTCCAGCACTAGTGCCCTGCAGAGATGGCAATAGTGTCAGAAGCAGGAGCCCTGGGAGCATCCAATCATATCCCTCCTGCAGCCAAGCCTCTAGACCAGATTTGAGTTCTGATTATTTTCCAAGCTCGCTCCTCCATCCTCCTATGGATTCTGTTGGTCTCCACATCCTTATAAATCTCTTGTCTTGCTAAAGACAAAATGGCCAGTTTCTGTTGTTTGCAATCAAAAGCCCTAACTGGAACAGATGATACTGACCTCCAGGAAGGTATAGATGAGCTCACGTGAGAGTAAGGGAGAAGACAGAACAGAGGTTAGAGTTGTGAGTTTAAGAAAGCTCACTAGGAGTAATGCTAGGGGTTATCCAAGAGAAAAATATAAGAAAGGTTGAGCAGCCATGGGGACCAACAGGGATTTGTGTAAGACTCAACTTAGAAACCAATATAGAACAGATTGTTCTTTTTTGTTTTATTTAATTCAACAAATATTCTCATATTTTAATAGAGGTCCCCTTGGGTCATTGAGAACTATACAAACTGCAGAGCCCAAACTAACTTAGAAACTTAGCAGATTTCATATTTTTGCTCATTTATTTAATTTGGACCTCAGGTGGAGAAGATTGAGTAAATTGTACTTCTTATATTTTTCCATTAAACCCCCTCTCTTATTTTATGTATCTATTCTCTTCTATTCACATATTCACTTCCCCAATCCCATCCCTATAGTCAGTCATTCTAATGGTTCAATCTATATCAGTTTATTTGTATGTATTAATGCAAATGGGTACTGTTTTGTATGCATTCATTTTTAATTTGTGTAAATGTTGTGTTATAGATCTCATTCTCGTTCTTACTTTTCATGATCTCTGTTTTTAAGATTCATCTATGTTGTTATGTTCACATCTAATCAACGGCTTCTAACTGCTGCAGAGGCTTCCATGGCATACATCTACCACATGTTACCTTCCCATTCTCTCAGGAATGGATGCCCAAGATGCATTTAACTCCTCACCATCACCACAAATAACTGTTGTGAGCATGCATGCCCCCTTTGCAATATATCTCTTGCACTGGAATGAATGGGTCAGAGGGTATGTGTATACTTAATTTGATGAAGCCATGCCTGATTGCTCCCCAGAATGCTTCCACAAGTCCACTCCCACTAGAGGTACATGAAGGTGAAAAGTTTAACTTAAAGATTCATGGCCAATATGCTGGCATCATAGAAGCAGCCTCTGGGTGTCTCCAATCTTGACTAAAAGTATCTTATACTTAGAGTTACATATTCAATGTTTTTCTCTCATTACAACATTTTGCAGGTGCTCCCTCCTTTGCCATCTCTAAATAACACATCCCACAATAAGTTTCAGAATATAAAGGAAGAGGAAGAAGTCTAGTAGTGCGACCTTTGCCTCCAGCTCAGCCCTGCCCACCTCATCTACCCTTCTTGTGAGCTCTCAGGACCTTCAGATGTATGTGTGGACCATGCATGGACACTGAGAAGCTTTTTGATAAAGTAAGCTTTCCTCAACTTCTAACTTGGCACTGAGTATACTGCTTGACTCCTCCTCTTCATCTAGCATTGATAAATCAGATGGTCACCAAAATTATATGACCTCTATTTTCTGTTCCCAGAATTATCTGGGAAGAGGCAAAAGAAAAATGAGGCAAAGGTCAAAGGAAGGTGAGTACAACAGACTTCCCAGTTAACTAGTAGGGAAATGTGCAAGGTTACTGGGAGAAAGTGGATTATTGGATCCCAGAAAACAAAAAAGATGAATTATCCAAGTCAGACTGGATTTCAAACTGTCACCCCACATAATCAGAGAGCCCAAAGAGCTTCTCCAATTATGATCGATGTCCACCAAGAATAAGCTAACATTAGATGGGGTTTTTATAGTTTACAGTATACTTTTACAAAATAACCTTATTGTTTCCCAATGTAGCCATGAGGAATTAGGACAGCCACACCGAAGGTCCCCAAGTTATGGTAGACAGAACTCAGGATCAAAGAGTTTTTAATGACTTGCCTATGATCACATTGCTGGTCAGTTGTAGAGCTGAAAACCAAATGCAAACTCCAGTGTGGGATCTGGAAATGTGACTGATAACAATGCAAAATTCCACTGTTGAAAGAGAATTTGGAGCCAGACTGGAGTTCAGTATAATAGAATCCAATTCAAGTATAATATTTGTTGTTACAGGAAACTTCTAAAGTGGGATGATACATTACGTGGGATGTTTCCAATCTGGGTGTACTGTTTACTGGAGGAGCAGAGCAAGAGAGTTGTTGCTGAAGGAAAATCTATAGTTCCCTTCCTTTTTTACCTGTTTACAAGTCAAAAGATGAGGTAATCTCCCCTGAGACTATAAATCAACTCTCTGGTGTCCCCTTTAAGGAGATCAGAAGAGGCTGCTGCTCCCCACACTCTGCTGTGCACACACACATCCACATATGCAGCAGTTCTTGGAGCTACCCACAGGTGGGTGCAGCTTCCCTGGACCCCCAGTGTTCAGAGAGAGGCAGGGCAGGGCTTCCAGGCTGGGGATCTGCAGTCCATGCTGAGAAGAGAGAGATCAAAAACACAGTGGTTCTAGGATCCCAGGCAGAAGTCTGTTGCAGAACAGCTGAAAAAAATTTTCTGTTTTATTGTAGAGACAGAAGAGACTGCCTGCTCCAAAGATGTGCAGTGTCTTGTCAAAATTCCTCCCTGAACCCTGTGGAGTAATTTCAGATCCAAATCCTGCTGTCTGCGATACTACTCCACATGCTTCACTTTGGGGACTGGAAGAGAAGACCTTTCTCATGGTTCCCCCCAGTCCCAGGGACCCCTATTGCTGACTTCTGATCTCTAACTTCTGGTCACTCATTATCCACCTACTGGCAGGGTTTCTGTGGTAAGAAAGACCAGCTTAGGCATGAATAATCATGCCTAATCACCATTAGATATTTTCTCCTATTTTCTCCTATGGCTCCTATGGTTTTATTGATGAGAGAGAATCTGTGTGAGAGGTGATGCAGGTATGAGAGAAGACAAGTAAAAGTAAGCTTAAGTTGGACATGAGAATCCTACTTGATCGTGTCACCTCCCTGCCAATGACAAAGATTGCTGAGTAAGGGCCTTCTACACTATTCACTTTCTCTAGATGTCTATTATCATTGCTATTTGCATGGCTAGTATATTGGGTTTGCTGGGGCCACCATAACACAGTACCACAGGCTGGGGGGTCTTAAACAACAAAAATTTACTGTCCCACAGTTCTGGAGGCTGGAAGTCCAAGATCAAGGTGCCAGCAGGTAGGTTCCTCCGAGGGGAGAATCTGTTCTAGGCTTCTCTCTTACCTTTGGGTAGTCTGCCAGCAATCTTTAATGTTTCTTAGCCTAGAGAAGACAGCCTGATCACTGTCTTCATCTACTTAGGTCATTCTCCCTATGTGGATAGTCTGGGTTCAATTTCCCCCTTTTGTAAGGATGCAGCCAGGCATATTGTATTAAGGTGCCCACCACACTCCAGTATGATCTCATCTTAACTAATCACATCTTCAACACTATTTCCAAATAAGGGTCCGTTCTAAGGGACGGGAGGTTAGAGCTTAAAGATATTAATTTTGAAGGGATGCAATTCAACCCACAACAGGTGGCCCTTTCCCATCCTTCAAAGTTAGCAGAGTGTCATATACCCAGATAATCTTGTCTGAACCTTCACCACCACCAAATCCTACTTGTCTCACCGATTACAACTATCAACCTTTGATGTTTTCTTTTTGTTTCTCTGTTCCACTAGGATTGGAAGTTCCACTAGTGAGGGGTTGGGGGTATATTTGTCCTGTTTTCCATTGGACCTCTTGGTGCTAAGAGCATTGAATGCTTATCTATATGCTTTGTTGTGCTGAGCCCTATTGGAGCCTGAGGTGGAAAGGAAATCAATACTGTTCATGTCTTTGTTTAAATTTTGGATATTTTGTTCATCAAGATATTTTGCATTGATTTTGACTTTTTAAAATCTCTATTAAAATATCATTTACCTTGATTACTGAATCTTTTGGTGCCCCTTATATTTTATGCTAGAGGCAAGAAATAGCACCTCAGCCTAGTACTAGTCCATCTGTAACAATGGAAAAGAAGGCAAAATGCAGGGAGTAACTTTATAAGCAGAGATTGAGTATTTCTTCTTATTATGAAAAGCAGCAGAATGATAGGTTCCTCTTCAACAAAACTGGGTAGAAATGGACTTAAGGGAAACTGAGGCAAGAATTGGGTCCTGGACATACCATGTTCATGGATTGGAAGAATTAATATTGCTAAAATGTCCACACTACCCAAGGCAACCTAGATTCAGTGCAATTTCTATAAAAATACCAATGATATTTTTTATAGAACTAGAACAAATAATCCTAAAATGTGTATGGAACTACAAAAGACCCAGAATAGCCAAGCATTCTTGAGAAAGAACAACAAGGCTGGAGGTAGCACAATCCCAGGTTTCAAGATATACTGCAAAGCTATAGTAATCAAAACAGTATGGTACTGACACCAAAATAAATACATAGGTCAGTGGAACAGAATAGAGAGCCCAGAAATAAACCCACAATTATATGGCCAATTAATCTATGGTAAAGGAAGCAAGAATATACACTGAGAAAGATGGTCTCTTCAATAAATCATGCTGGGAAGACTAGAAAGCTAGATACAAAAGAAGGAAACTGGACCACTTCCTTACCCCAAACACACAAATAAACTCAAAATGGAATAAAGATCTCAATGTGACATCTGAAACCCTAAAACTCCTAGAAAAAAACATAGGTAGTAATCTTTTTCACATCAGCCCTAGCAACATTTTTCTAGACATGTCTCCTCAGGCAAAGGAAACAAAAGCAAAAACAAACTATTGGGACAACCCAAATAAAACGTTTTTGCACAGCGAAGGAAATCAACAACAAAACAAAAAGACAACTTACTGAATGGGAGAAGATATTTGTAAATGATAATCTGATAAAAGGTTAATATTATATATATATATATATGATATATAATTATTTTGTTTTGTTTCCCACACTATTATATATATATAATATATTGTGTAAGATATATATATATATATCTTGAGGTGTGTGTGTGTGTGTGTATATCTTCCACAACTCAACACCCAAAAAACAAATAATCCAATTAAAAAATGGGCAGAGGACCTGAAGAGACATTTTTCCAAAGAACACATACAGATGGTCAGTAGACACATGAAAAGATGCTCATTATCACTAATTGTCGAGAAATGCAAATCAAAACTACAATGAGTTATCACCTAACACTTGTCAGAATGGCTAGTATCAAAAAGACAAAAATTAACAAGTGTTGGTGAGGATATACAGAAAGGGGAACCAGCTCTCTTACACTGTTGGTGGAAATGTAAACTAATGCAGCCACTGTGGAAAACAGTATGGGGTTCCTCAAAGAATTGAAAATAGAAATATGACCCAGTAATTCCACTACTAGGTAGTTATCAAAAGAAAACTAAACACTAATTTTAAAAGATATATGCATCCCTTTGTTTACTACAGCACTAATTACAGTAGCCAAATTATGGAAGCAACCCAAGTATCTATCCATGGATGAACGGATAAAGAAGATGTAGTATGCAATGGAATATTACTCAGACACAAAAAAGAGATCTTACCATATGTAACATGGGTGGACCTAGAACTTATTATGCTAAGTGAAATAAGTCAGATATACAAATACCATTATAATTTCACTTTTATGTAGAATTTCAAAAAGAAAATGAATGGACAGAACAGAAACAAACCATAAATGGTTGCCAGAGAGGAGAGAGTGTGGGTGGGTAAAATGGGTGAAGGGGAGGGGTGCCTGTGTGGCTCAATCAGTTAAGCATGTGACTCTTAATTTTGCATCAGGTCATGATCTCAGAGTTATGAGATCGAGCCCTGTGTCAGGCTCTGGACTGAGCATGGAGCCTGCTTAAGATTCTCTCTCCTCCTTCCCTCTGGCCCTCCTTGTCTGCTCATACACACTCTTCTCTAAAAAAAAAAAAAAAAAAAAATAGTGAAAAATCTTTGAATGGGTAAAGAGGGTGGCAAGGTACAGACTTCTAGTTATGGAATTAATAAATCACAAGGCTAAAAGGTACAGCATAGGGAATATAGTCAATGATATTGTAATAGCATTGCATGGTGACAGATGGCAGCTATATTTGTGGTGAGTATAACACCAAGTATAGAGTATGAACAACTATGTTGTACACCTGAAACTAATGTAACATTGTGTGTCAACTATACTTCAATTAAAAAAAAAATTGGATCCTGGAAACCCAAAGGGGACACGCCAACTTTTCAATCCCCTGTTTCTTGCAGCAACAAGATTTTGTTTCTGTCCTAGACAATCACACCCTTCTCTTCCCTTGTGGCCTCAAGGCTAATCCAGGGCCCAGTGTAATATCACTGCATTTCTGCCCCAGCCTCAGCTCAAGAGAGTCATGCAGAAACCCAGGGCTCCTGGTGCTATAAGATCTTGCTCCCCTATCTCCAGGACATCCAGGGTAGGGCCCGGGCTTCTGAAATACATAGATCACTGACTGGCAGAGAACTCACCAGAAATACTTAGGGACCATTCAGCTTCTAAGTAAGAAGGAAGCTTGACACACCTTCCCAGGGCTCCAGCTCCTCACCTAGCACACACACACTGACAGTTTCTCTGCAGGGCCTCTTGCCATTCATTCAGGTTTTCCCCTTCCTGCCTCACCACCTCCCTGCCTCTCTCCCCCGCTCCTTGCCCCTCCCCTCCAGCCAGAATGAGACACAGCGCCTTAGGGACAGGTTTATTCCTCCAGTTCCCCACAAGAGTCATTTCCACGTTAAACATCTCTCCATAACCCTGTTTCTGGGTGATAAATTACCTGGAAAGGGGAAAAGAGAGGAATAACATCTCCCTGGTGCTGAGTGGGGCTTCCATGCCAGTGGTTCTGGGAGCTTGGAGGAGGAGGTATCTCTGCTAAATCTTTGGTCGGGAAGCCAGCTCTGGAATGCCTGAACACTTAATGTGAGAGATGGTCACGTAGCAGCCTGGGACACTGGTGTGGGCTCAAGGCCTGCATGCAGAGGAGTTCAGTAGTTGCGGGGGGGGGGGGACGCCACTGGTAGTGCAGCAGCTCTTTTAAGGGTATAGGACTAACTTTGTCTCCTTTCTCAGAACCCAGAGATTTCTTGAGCACTTACAGTTCCACAGCTGTTTGCAGTGGGCCTGATGTTTAGTCTCTCTGGCAGCGGGTCTTCTTAGATCAAGGTACCTGTCCCACTTAGAAGGAGTTGGGAATTTGAATTACTCTGCCCTTAAAGCCCATGCTATGTGGACACTAAAGGAGAGAGGCATCATGATACCCTAGACCAGAGACTTGCTTTACCCCCATGAAAATCAGTTTCCTTGACTTTCAAATGATAACAGTTTCATGTCCTCTGAATGAATTGTTAAAAGGCTTAAATGTGTAATATATGCTAACATGCCTAAACTGCACATGGCAGGAGTGCTGTGAATGCTACACAGACCTACTCATCCCCCCCCACAAGCACACACATGTAGACACAGATACACACATGCACACTCAGTATACATACACATCCTTCCAAGGGAAGCAATAGGGATGGTCCACACCACAGGGACATGGCCTACCTAGAGCCTTCTACTCTCATGCCAAACCCAAATTCTCAGATGCCCAGGACTTTCTTCTTGTCATTTTTATTCCCTATATCCACATGGAAGGTCTATCCACTGGTTAGATACAAGACTGGAAAGATACCATATACCCCCTTCCTTGTTTCTGGGCTGAGTCATTTTGGACGCTACCTTTCAGAGCTGAAGTTCTAAACATCTCTGATGAGGAACCATGCTGCTTTCGCTGGGTTTCCTAATCAGAGCCTTTGCTGGGCTTCCACCATGTTTGAAGCAATGACATTTGGTCCCAAAATAGGACTGGGAGAGAAATATTTCATTTTCTCTTTTCATCTCCAGCTCCTATCAGCTTTTTTTTTTAATTTTATAAATTAATTTTTATTGGTGTTCAATTTACCAACATACAGAATAACACCCAGTGCTCATCCCGTCAAGTGTCCCCCTCCGTGCCCGCCACCCATTCACCCCCACCCCCCGCCCTCCTCCCCTTCCACCACCCCTAGTTCATTTCCCAGAGTTAGAAGTCTTTATGTTCTGTGTCCCTTTCTGATATCTCCCACACATTTCTTCTCCCTTCCCTTATATTCCCCTTCACTATTATTCATATTCCCCAAATGAGTGAGAACATACACTGTTT
This sequence comes from Nyctereutes procyonoides, assembly GCF_905146905.1. NCBI lineage: Eukaryota > Metazoa > Chordata > Mammalia > Carnivora > Canidae > Nyctereutes > Nyctereutes procyonoides. Next base: position 69,111,340 of record NW_026575140.1, on the reverse strand, counting down.
GTCCTTCTCCGATTGACTTACTTCACTCAGCATAATACCCTCCAGTTCCATCCACGTTGAAGCAAATGGTGGGTATTTGTTGTTTCTAATGGCTGAGTAATATTCCATTGTATACATAAACCACATCTTCTTTATCCATTCATCTTTCGATGGGCACCGAGGCTCCTTCCACAGTTTGGCTATTGTGGACATGGCTGCTAGAAACATCGGGGTGCAGGTGCCCCGGCGTTTCATTGCATCTGAATCTTCGGGGTAAATCCCTAACAGTGCAATTGCTGGGTCGTAGGGCAGGTCTATTTTTAATTCTTTGAGGAACCTCCACACAGTTTTCCAGAGTGGCTGCACCAGTTCACATTCCCACCAACAGTGTAAGAGGGTTCCCTTTTCTCCGCATCCTCTCCAACATTTGTTGTTTCCTGCCTTATTAATTTTCCCCATTCTCACTGGTGTGAGGTGGTATCTCATTGTGGTTTTGATTTGTATTTCCCTGATGGCAAGTGATGCAGAGCATTTTCTCATGTGCATGTTGGCCATGTCTATGTCTTCCTCTGTGAGATTTCTCTTCATGTCTTTTGCCCATTTCATGATTGGATTGTTTGTTTCTTTGGTGTTAAGTTTAATAAGTTCTTTATAGATTTTGGATACTAGCCCTTTATCTGATATGTTATTTGCAAATATCTTCTCCCATTCTGTAGGTTGTCTTTGAGTTTTGTTGACTGTATCCTTTGCTGTGCAAAAGCTTCTTATCTTGATGAAGTCCCAATAGTTCATTTTTGCTTTTGATTCTTTTGCTTTCATGGATGTATCTTGCAAGAAGTTACTGTGGCCAAGTTCAAAAAGGGTGTTGCCTGTGTTCTCCTCTAGGATTTTGATGGAGTCTTGTCTCACATTTAAATCTTTCATCCATTTTGAGTTTATCTTTGTGTATGGTGCAAGAGAGTGGTCTAGTTTCATTCTTCTGCATGTGGATGACCAATTTTCCCAGCACCATTTATTGAAGAGACTGTCTTTCTTCCAGTGGATCGTCTTTCCTCCTTTGTCGAATATTAGTTGACCATAAAGTTCAGGGTCCATTTCTGGATTCTCTATTCTGTTTTTTAAAGATTCTAGGTCCCAAAGGGCTCCTTCCATTGCCTGACTGGTCAAGGAAAGGTAAACAAGGTTGAAGGGATGACTTGGAGGCTCATGGACTGCCCAGCCTCCAGGAGGAAGCTGACTTTGACTTTAAAAGATCAAGGCACAAGACTCTAAAGGAAACAAGTGGAAAGGAGCTCTAGAAACCCCTCTTGAGCCAAGAGTAGCTACTGCCCATGTCCATGGAGCACAGGGGAGAGAGGCATAGAGTCAGAGGTTGGAGAGCACTTGGGAGTGAGCCTGTCAGCCGGCTGCCTCATCCAACATAGAAAACCATTCGTCATTCAGTCATTTGTTCAACAAGCAACCGTTGCTTATCTAATATCTGCTTGCAGATTTGGTGAGAGAAAAGAAAGCTCACCATTTACCATGGCCTGATCTTCAAACACAAATGAGAGAATTTTGGTTTATCAATGTTTTCAAAGATTTCCTCAGAGTATAAGCTCCATGAACTCTACTTTTATGCATGTTTTGTCCCCTGCTGGATTTCTTGCTCCTAACTCATCATTATCACTCAATAAATATTTAACAAATGAATGAATGGATGATTGAATGAAATACCCAAATGGCAGAAGAGAGCAAAGTCATACCTCCAGGGCTCTAGGAGAATACCTGGGGACTGAGAAGCAAGAAAAATAAAAAGCAGCAATAAAAAAAAATTGTAAGTTCGAGTAATTGTTTTCTTAACAATTCATGCAAAAATGACACTTTGTATGGAAATATATCCTTTTTCATTGTATTATATAAAGAGGTGTTTTAGATTATTTATCAGGGAGTACAATGTATGTATACCTTGTGGTTTTGCTCTAGGCACAAAGCCACATGCGCCTAGTAGGTACACATAGCCTTGCTTGGAAGTCTGGTGGTGAGTGACTTCCTGATCCCACTCCTGTATCCTGTGGCTCCCATCCTGCATCTACCTTCCACTCCCCTGTCACTGCATCCCACATCCCACACCTTGCTCTAATTTAGCCTACACCAGGCTTAGGTTCTATCCTCAGAAGAAGCAACCCAGGTGGCAGCAGGAGGTAGCAGTCCTCTTGCCATTTTTGCCTTTCATAAAACTCCAGGTGAGGTTATAAATAATTGGTTCTTTCTGGAGAGGAACTGACTATCTGTCTCTCTTGGAGCTATTACTGGGCTGGCCTGCCAAGTGGACAAGTGTTAAGAGGAGAATATGGGGCAGTGGCCAGGGTGAGGAGTGAGCTCAAGATAATGGAGTCGAGAGCTGCAGAAAGGTCCTCTCCTGGCAGCAGACTATGAATCATATCTGTCCTGGAGACAGTCAAAATTCACAACCCTCCTGCCCTCCTGCTGCAGCTGGTCCACAGAGCTGGCTCAGCTCACTCTGGACTTGGGCACTCTGACTCCCACTGCTGAAGAGGCCTTGTCCCGTGGGTATGGCCATGTTACCACCCACCATGTGGAGCATGTGGAGGACACCAGATGTCCCAGGAAATAGTACCTGACATGTCAATCAGCAGGTGCTGTTGAGCTTCTTATGAACCCAGCACAGCACTGGGTCCTGAGGATGTGGCTCTTTCCCTCCACCGGCTCATAGCTGGAAAGGCCCACATCCCATCCCTGATCTGGCCACCTCAGAATCACTCCTATGGTCCAAGGCTCCCCATTATTAGTTCAGGACTCCATGAAGAGTGTAGTCTTCCTCCGTCCTTGTCAGTGCATAGTGCACAAAGTTTGCAGAATGCTTTTATGCTCATTATCTCCTTTAATCCTCAAAACCATCTTGTGAATTTATTTTAGAAATAGAAACTTAAATAAAATAGTCCTCCAAGTTCACAAGTCTAGGTAGTGATGGGCCTGCAGTTCAAACCCAGAATATCCTAAGACAAGAGCCCTTTCCTCTTTCCTCTGCTCATGACTGTGGGAGAAGAGGCAAACTCTGGCATAGTAAAATGGCAGGGGCTGTGGAACTGGACATGAAAAGGAGGGTTAGCTGGGTAGGACGTCACCATGGGTAGTTCTTTTTTCTTTTTAAGATTTTTTTATGTATTTATACATGAGAGACACACACACAACAGAGAGAGAGAGAGAGAGAGAGAGAGAGAGAGAGAGAGAGGCAGAGACACAGGCAGAGGGAGAAGCAGGCTCCATGCAGGGAGCTCGACACGGGACTCCATCCTGGGTCTCCAGGGTCAGGCCCTTGGCTGAAGGCGGCGCTAAACCGCTGAACCACCGGGGCTGCCCACCATGGGTAGTTCTGAGCAACCAGAGGACAGTCTGAGAACCTGCGAAGCCACTGGAAAGGTGGAAAAACCATCAGCTGCTCCTGGGACAGGTTTATTCATATTTCTTCCTGGAAGACAAAATTCTAAGATGTGCATAAAGGCTCAGGCACCTGGGTAGTAATGACATAGAGGTTAATGAGATGTTTTGTTTTGTTTTTTAATCTTTGTTTCTCTGAATATGTATGCAGCCACATTGATTACACTTCACTATACCAGTACAGGTTTCCACTACTCTCTGAAAGTAGAGTGTTCCTAGGAAAATGTTCATAAGCCAAAATGGCATGAAACAAAGATTATTCTCCACTTTCTGGAAGTTCCCATTAGGCCACTTTGCCTTTACAGAAGACCTACATTAGTATGGCAATGGCGGCTTTTTTCTAAAAAGTGAAAATCGTCTTTGGAGTTCTTTTGGTTAGCAAAAGCAGGTACTGATGTAGGTCTCCTGTAAAAGTGAAGTGGCCTAAAACAAACCTTTAGAAAGCAGGCGATACCTATACTGTGTACTTCTGGTCTTTGGAAGCATGTGACTGGGAATCTGCCATGTGTCTTCCAAGAGTTCTTCTTCCCCACTGGGAAGGGGCCAAGCACCTTCCTTTGCCTGTCCATTGTGATTAGAAAGGTAGGTGCCCTCAATACTCACCAACTATCCCTCTGACAAAGTAGGGGACCAATGAGTGTCCCATTTCCCTCAAGAAATAATAGAGGACCCAGAAGAAATGGTACCAACCTTTTTCAGGTACACTCTTTTTATTCATGTCATTCATATTTCCCAACATATACTCTTTCTATGCCTTTTTCTTCTATACTTCAGGTCTCTCTTTTGGTTTGGTTTTCCTGAGCTGCACACCATGAAATTGCTACCCTCCTGATGACAAGGAAGGTGCTCTATTGTGACCTGCTCATGGTATGTATGTGTATGTGAGAGAGACTGAGAGAGAGAGAGAGAGAATGAGAGAGACCATGCCACTCTTATACTCTCAGGCTAAGATGTGAGAGCTTTCTCTGAGACCCTTAAAATCTCCAATGTGCATTCCTATGAGGTTCTTCAGATGGCCAAAGCAGACAAACATGCACGTGCACACCTATGCAAACAGACAGACACAGACACACAGACACAGACACACACACACACAGAATCCACACAATGAATGCATGGCTATCCCAGCAGCACCAGGATTGGGTGTGGTGTTGGTTCTAAACTGCCGACAGTACTTCCTTTTCTCAGCCTATCTCTCATGGAGAAGACCTGAATTCTGTTTCCTTGACAACCCATCTCCCTCGCTCCCCTTATTTTTTAATGCTGTGGTGATAAGGTGTATTTAAACCCAGCAGCCATGTTCCCATGGTGATAGAAGACCCCCAGTAAGTTGCTATGGGAACAAGAGATGGCTTTGAAAGAGGATAAAAGTAAGTCGGCTTTGCAAGCGATGACAGAAAAGTTAGAAGCAGAGAGGCTGGAGAATATGGCTCAAGAAGGCATCAGGTCATGTGTAATGGTCCAGCCTATTCTACTTGAGGCTGGTGGGAGGTCAATGGGGAAGGGGGACAGAGAGGCAGGAGATGTGACTCCAAGCTTCCTGCTCTGTTCACAAGACAACTCTGACCAAAGCAATATGACTGCTGGAATTTAAAGACAAGTTCTCTTCGTTTGCTCTTATTTGCTATTTACTCCTTTGTTCTCTCCTCCTGAAAGGTTTTTAGGAAACAGGAATTGGGTGGAGCAGTTGCAATATGTGTGAAGACCTGAATGATGAGGAGATTTGTTCTCCTTAGCTGATCCAGGACAGGAAAGAAATAGGGCCACTCCTACATCAAGCAGCATTATTCCTATTGTTTTTCCCCTCAACATTTTATTATTAGTATTTCCAAACACACAGCAAAATTGAAAGGATTTTGCAGTTAATACCTATATATCTACCACCTAGGTTGTACCATTAAAATTTTATTGTATTTGCTCTCCGCATATTTATCCATCTGTCCATTACTCTTTCCTTTGACTGATTTCATACTGCTAGTGGGTGAAGCAGGATTCAAACCAGCTCAGTTCCTTGCCAAAGCCTCCTTCCTTTCCATTATATAACAGTTAGGATAACCAACCATCCCACTTTGCCTGGTACTAGAGGGCTCCCAAGACATGAGACTTACAGTTTTAACATTAGTATAGCCCAGGGGAGTTGTTACCCTAATCCTTGCATGGTATGTTTTGAGGAATTTAAGGTGTGGCTAAAGGGGAAGGGGCCCCAGATAAGTAAGCATGCAACAACTACATGTATAAACAACTGTAAGTTGTTTACAGACAGACAAACCCAAGTGCTACAGAGGGTATAGAGGGAATGCTGCTGGCAGGTGTGTCAGCTGTTACAACCACTTTGAAACACAGTTGAAAGTATCTACTAAAGCTAAACATACACATAACCTATGACTCAGTAATTCTACTCTTAGATAGCCAAAAGAAATAGGAGTATATGTTCACCAAAAAAAAAAAAAAAAAGAAGAAAGAAAAAAGAAAGAAAACCATGTAAAAGAATGTTCAGAGCAGCTTTATCCATTTTAGCCCAAACTAGAAACAACCCAACTACTCATCAACAGGGGAATAGATAAATTCTATATATTTACATAATGGAGTACTACAGAACAGTAAAATAAGAAATCTACTGACACATGCAACACCATGAATGAATCTTAAAAACATAATGTTGAATGAAAAAAACAGACACAACAGAGTAGACTGGATGATTCGATTCAGGTAAAATCCTAGCATGGACAAATATCACCTACAGCAATAGATGTGAAAGACCAGGTTACTTACACTTGGGTGGGGAGGGGCTGGTGTGGACCGGTGGGCGATGGTACTGGGTGGGTCCGACAATGTGATCTGGGTGGGAATTATGTAGATATTCAGATGTAAACATTCACTGAATTCTATAGGTAAATTAGTGTACACTTTACTGTTGTATCTCAATTTAAAAGCTTAAAAAAAAGGCAGACAGGGATCCCTGGGTGGCGCAGCGGTTTGGCGCCTGCCTTTGGCCCAGGGCGCGATCCTGGAGACCCGGGATCGAATCCCACATCGGGCTCCCGGTGCATGGAGCCTGCTTCTCCCTCTGCCTGTGTCTCTGCCTCTCTCTCTCTCTCTCTCTCTCTCTCTCTCTCTGTGACTATCATAAATAAATAAATTAATTAAAAAAAAAGAAAAAAAAAAGGCAGACATTAGAACTCCAAACTAAAAAATAAAAATAAAAAGGAGAGAGAGAGAGCAGTAAATGCTGGAGCTCATAGAGAAAGCTGCAGTGTGGTTGCCAGTGAGCCCAGAAGGGGCTGGAGAACACTGAGCTTGTTACCAAATTACTCTTTTACTTTGGAAATTTTTTCCATGAGGCTGTCAGTACCAGGAATTTCACATCACACTACGAAGAGCCAGAGCTAGTAGTTTGCAATGGCAAGGTACTGTATTTTAAGAATACAAAAATCATCTTCTGTTCTTAAACAGGAAGGGACCAAAAGGTTCTCTCTCCTGTCTGAACTGAGGAGCTATTTTGGAAAAAAACAAACAAACCAAACCAAACAAAAACAAAAACAAAACACAAAACAACCTAGTAATTACTCTTGGAGGCAGATTCTAGGAAATTGAAATCTGGAAACAAAGTCAACGCTGCTTCTATCTTTCCCACCCCTAAGGAAGAAATCTAGTCTGGGAAATTTCCATCCCCCTAGCAGAGGAGAGGCATCTGCAACGGACAGGTACCTAAGACCTCTGTCTGAGTCACCTCTACCTCTGTGTGTCTGGAGCCAGCCCCGAGGGGGTAGGAGGGTGGGAATCACATCTGTGCCTTCAGTGTAGGCATGCCAACCTTTCCACGGACTTCCAGGTGCCCTACAAAGTCAGAGACAGCCATGTGGAGGCTTGGCCATTGCACAGAGATTTCCTCCCCAGAATGAAAGGATGTGCCAACTCACTCTGCTTTTGGTAGCTTCTGGGTCCCGCAGCAACTGTCCCCTTCAAACAAAGCTTCTCCTCTCCCACAGAGAGCTGAGGAGGACAGGGCGGGAGGCAGGTTAGACACTTCCTGCCCTCTGGGCCTCTCCATCCCAGTTACTTCGGCTGCATCATTTCTTTTAGTCTGAATTAATTTTGCATTGCTGCATGATTCACTCTTCCTGTCTGGGTTCCAAAGCCCATAACTAGAGGATCCCTCCAGAGAGGAACACCAATTGTTAATACCTTTAACATGCCTGCTTCTGATGGTGAGAGCAGGAAAAATATATATTTTCATATTACATCTATATCCATCTATATATTTTTAACATGTCATTGTGCCACTTTGTACAGGATTGTCATTTTAAGTGGTGGTTTGGCCTCACTCCAGGGCTTGATGCATCAGGGTCAGGCGGTCTCAAAGGCAGCTGTAATTTTTATGCTGAGCTCCCAGAACACGATGGGCTAGCTTGGGGGAAATTTCACCACATTGCAGAGAGCTGGAGTAAGTGGCTCTCAATTGAAAGGGCACAGCTTTTAAAGAGAAGAAAAGTCTTGTCCTTTCTCCATCTTTCTTTTCTCTGGTAGGAAAGAATAAACTGCCTGGACTGAGGGATTATTGCAAAAGAGAGTCAAGGAACTTGTGAAACACCCCCAACCTAAGATCCTGGGACACTAATTGGAGTCAGAAGGCAAATGGAAACATAGCTCTGCTGAGCATTTACGCACCTCAAGGTGACTTAGAACTGAAACCAGGGGCTGTTTATGGGCCTCAGGGGCCTTCAGGGGTCTTAGCCCACAGTCAGGTAACTACCTGCCCTTCCTGCCATTAAGAAGGAATGCTCCCTGATGTCACAACAGGGGTATCAGGAGTCCTTGAGGTCTCCAATTTCCCTGTGGGGCCCAAGGGAATATATCCAAAAGCAATGAAGAAAGTAGGTAATGGATTGCCCAGACCATAGAATAGACTTGGCCTTTAAAACTAGGCACTCAAGAAAGCAGAATGGGTCTTGATATTCTTCTGTATAGAGCCATCAGCAGAAACTCTCCTCTCTCCTCAGTAGGAACTTTGGGGACCAGAATCCAGCTCCAGCTTTTCTAGGCTCCCTTCTCTGTCCTTCTTCCAGACGGGGCTGGCTCCCCAGCTCCAGGGCAACTGTTCCTGGCCCCTAAGATCCTCTCCTATGGCAGAGCTCCCCTCCCTCCAAGTGGCTATTTAGAGCCAGGGAAATAAATGGAGAAAAAAAAATTTCTTATTTAATATGTGTATTTCTGCTATTCCTTTTGGTGTGATAATCCCTAACAGACCACAGCTGCAGAAGACCAACTGAGCAAATGACGGAAGGATATAAATATCTAGAATTACTGTATCTCAAATTCAGTTTTCCTGTTGCAGCCCCAAAGAGCCAGATTTAATTTTCAAAAGAGACTTCAGAGAGAAAACCCAGGCCTCTGGCAAGGCCTTCAATGTACAATAAACAAAATAAAGCCTTAGGTTCACAGTTAGCAGCATTGCCCTGTTGATGGAGGAGAATGCTTGTATGTGCACGAATATGTCCATGTGTGTCTGGGTGTGTGGATGTGTGTGCGTGCAGGTGCCTGTGTGTGTGTATTGGCTGTCAGGAAGAAGACTGGAGAGGCTGTAAGGATTAGTTTCAATCATCAAAGTTTCTGACTTCCACATCCCTGATATAGGACATTTGTTTACATGAGAAAGTGAGAAGGCAAATTAAACAATGATTTTCAAATCCTTCAAGAGCTATTATGCAGCAAATGTCATCCAGCTGTTCTCCACCCCCTGTCCCAGTTCCCCATCTGCTGCCTGTTGTAGGTGGGGCTTACAGGACAAGACCACTCGCCATCTTTTGGTTGGCAAACTCGTGAGTAGTTTGGCATGTGGGTTTATACAAACCATCCCCTTGGAGATGGAGTTGGCAGGATTTGACCTTTCCAAGTGGACTGGAATCTGTGCCTATACCATCTGGGTGGTAGGCTCTGCACAGCGGGCACCTGGACCTCAGGCCAATATGAGTAGTGCATTGGCTCTCTCAGGGCACAGGGTGACACTACAAATGCCAAATACCAGAATCACTCTCTGGCTCCCCTGAGAGCAGTTAAGAAAAGATCAAGACTGGTGATTTGGAAGAGTTCCCGGTAGGCATCTGGCCTCTAGCCATGGAAACCAAATCAAAACTTGAGGCTGGAAGAATATGGTACATGCATATGCAATTCATCCATCCATTCAGCAGATATTTATAGACCCCTATTAGGGGCAGGGTATCTATTCCAACTTTCTGGCCCAAACTATATTGTTGCCTATGTTACTTTCCTCTATAGTCCCATAGGACAGGGTAGCATAGCCTTAGAGGTGTGAATAATTTTCCCTTTTGCTGCATATGAAAACATCCCATTACTGCCATTTCTTAGCTCCTCTGACAAAACCTCCCCACTCTCAAGTTTGCCTTCTGTTTTGTTGAGCCAAATGGTTTTCAAGAGAATGCCTGGCCTCCAGTGACCTAGGCGTTGAAGGCTTTGCACTTGATGGGTATGGCTCAGGAGGTGGATAGGTTTGGGCACAGGATCCTCCCTGGTTCCACTGCTGCCTTTGGCCAGGTGATTGATATACACCTGGAAAGAAACCATTCTGAATGCTGGTATTAGAGCTGGATGCTCAGATGATCTGGAGACCCAAGGACCAAGAGAGACAATGTGTTTATTATCTCAAAGATCTCTCTGCAATGCCTTTTATTCTACTTCCTATTAATCATCTTGCAGCCATACCATGTCAAATCTCACCATTCCTTTTCTCTACCCTGCTCTGTATGTTGACTACACAGCCCAGAGAGAGGAGGGGGTCCGCTCTTCATCTACATTCAGTATTGCTCTCTCTCCCTCTTTTGAGGGAGACTTGTTCCCTATGACATCCTTAATGGCTGCTTTGCCATTTCCCTGAGGTCTAGCACAGTGATTTTCACCATAAGCTCAGTACATATTTGTCAAATGAGGGAAGGAATGAATGTGTTATAAAGTGATACAAATGAAACCCTCACAGTGTTTTTGTTAAAAGGAAGTTGAGAGACCAGATTTGCAAAAAGAAAAAAAAAAAGCTACCCTTCCATTCTCCTGGGATGAAGAGAGTAACCCTCATTTTGCATTCTGAGTCTTTCTAAGTGAGGAGGGAAGGCAGATACATTTGAACCTTATTTGCAAAGGTCTTTAAGCCATTCTTCTGTAAACCAGCCCAAATAGAAAGCTTCTAAGGAACAGAAAGGCCAATTAGATGTCAATGGGCTCACCTTTTCCATGCCATGATGGGGACAAGTAACTGAGACATCTGTCAATGCTACTTAAGTCATTGTCTCTGGACCTGATCACACACTACTCATTGATCATAAATCCAACTCAACCCATCCCAATCCATGTGGTGAGGCACTCAGATTGAGTTTCTGAATTCCTATATTTCTATTCTTTTTTTTTTAAGATTTATTTATTTATTTATTCATAGAGACACAGAGAGAATGAGAGGCAGAGACACAGGAAGAGGTAGAAGCAGGCTCCATGCAGAGAGCCCGACGTGGGACTCGATCCAGGGTCTCCAGGATCACGCCCTGGCTGCAGGCTGCACTAAACCGCTGCACCACCGGGGCTGCCCCTATATTTCTATTCTTGTTTGGCTTCCCTACCTAGGCTGTCAGGACCATGCAGCCTCTTGAAGACATGGGAAATGGGATATTCCTAATCTAAGGCATGGGAAATGGGATATTCCTAATGGAATTCCTAATGGAAGCATGGGAAATGGGATGGGAAATGGAATATTCCTAATCTAAGGCAAAGAGCCCCAGGCCAGACAAATGCTCCTGAAAGACTGTCGAATCCCCTGCCATTTGCTTCTGTCACTTTACTCACTTTCCATTTTTCATATTCTCTGCTCACATTTCTCAGCTCTATCTCTGATGATAATACTTATTAAAAAATGCAGTGTTTACCATGCACCAGACACTGTGTTAGGAGCTTCACACACATGAACATCTCTCTCACCATAGCTTTAAGAGATAGGTGCAGTTATGATTCCCATTCTATACATGAAGAAAGAGACAAAGGAAGGTTAAGCAACTCATTCAAGTCACACAGCTGATAAGTCTAAGATTCAGAGCTCAAACTGAGGTCCTTCTGACTTTAAAGGTCATTCCCCTAACCACAACACTGTTCTCTAACAATTTGCTCTGATCTTGGAGTACTCTGCTCTATCTCTGGGAATTCTGCTCTGGTATTGTCTAAAAACTTGCCTCATGGAAAGACTAAGAGTCCCCATCACTGCTTCTCTAGCACTAGCCCTCTGCCAATTCCCACACTGCCCAGCATAGCTCTGGGCTCAGGCTAGCTCACCTCTGCATCACTAAAGGCATGTTGAGTAACAGTGTTGGACAAACAGAAGATGTCACAAATCCTTGCCCCGCTAATTGACTGGTTGCATTCTTGTCCTAGTTCTGAGGTCACTCCTTTGTATCCCGAAGAGTGGTTCTTGTTGTCCTTCTGATTCTCTACCTTTTACTTGGCAAGCTGTCATCTACCCACCCAAGGCCTTGCCCCACTTGCTGCTGCATAAGCACAGCATGCTTCACCCATTCTCTTTTCCACGTAAGCTATAAAAATCCACAGGACAGAATCTGTGAGAATTATCCAAGTGGTTCCCCCTTGTGGGGCATTTCAGTGGCCAGCCCATATTGGAGCCCCTTTGAGTGATTAATTTCAGCAACCACTCCTCTAAAGAAAATGAAGAATTTTGCAAAGCATTTTCTTTTTCAGAGTAAATGCACCCAGGTTTGGCAGACTGTACATCTCCAGCACCATGGCCTCCTAACAACACAGAACCTTTCAAGAATCTAGAATTTGGGACGGAGTCCCCCTCAGTAGAGTATGTAGCTGTACTTCCTTAGCATCATTTGACAGGCACTTCTACCCTGGAGGCAGCTTCAGCCTCTGCTGTCCTGTAGCACTGTTTTCCACTAATATGCTCATATTTCATCTGCTTTAGCATTTTGCTTTCCCAAGCCTCTTAATCCCTCATAATTGAATATATTTTATGCTGATGAGCAATAGTGTTAATCATGCCTCTGGGCCATGCCTAAAGGGACATTTTATTTCATTCTTTCTTGGGCTTTATGCCAACTTGTACTTTTTTCCATCTCTAGGGAATAAGTTCTCTCCATGAGGATAGAGTGTGAGCTAGAGGTGAGGAAGGACTTCCTAATAGCCTTTGAGACCCTGGAACTAAGTGTCAAAGGGAATTAACTTAAAGAGAGATTTTTAAGAACAGAGATACTCTTTTCCCTTCATTGTTATCCAACTAAACACTTCATCCTGGAGTCCCAGGGATGAACCAAACGATGTATGGATTCCTCTCCAAGGCTGAGAGTGCTAACTCTCCCATCCCAATGAGTTTCCATATGTTCTCAAGGGGGAGACAGAACAAGAGGGGTGAGTACAGAAGATTTACAACCTGATTGGAATTCATAAGAAGTACACACAAAGTCAGCTGGGAGCCCCCCAAAGATGAAGGGTGGGGATGATTCCCTGCAAAGCTTCCATTGATCCTTGCTCTGTAAAGGCTCTCCTGGTAGCCACCCTGAAGTGCCACGAGCATTGTTTCCCCAACTTCAAAGCTGGGATTTCGTTAAATTAAAAATGCATAAAGCCACAACCTTGTTTTCTTTCAATTTTAGTGCTCACAGAACTAGAAAGGATTGATATGCCAGTAATAGCAGACAAAAGGGAGAAGAATTTATGACCCCAGAAGTGCTGAGGCAAAGCAATAGAAAGAAGCATTTAAGTCTTTCTATTAAAGTAACTCATATTAAAAAGTAATAGAAGCTGGGGTGGTAGAGCCCTTACTTATTTCATCAGTGATGCCAACAGTCAGCAATTTGTCATGGCTGAAGAACAGGAAACAACCGTCTACCCCATGAATGAGCCAATGCTCAGCACAGCCTGTCAACAAAAAGCCGATCATAATCTGGGAACACTGGGACAGTTTAAAGACTCACATTTAAGAGAGATGGAGAGACAATAGTATTGCTGCTTGGGGCTGCAGGATAGGTGGAACTTGGATTTCTATCTTAGTCCATTTGAGCTGCTATAATAGAATACCAAAGACTGGGTGACTTAGACAACAAACATTCATTTATCATAGTTCTAGAGGCTGGAAAATCCAAGATTATGGTGCTGGCAGATTCAGTTCTTGGTAAGGGCTTCCTGGCTTGTAGATGGCCACCTTCTCACTGTGTCCTCACATGGAAGAGAGAACTAGTTAGCTCTCTTGAGTCTCTTCTTCCAAGGGCACTAATCTCATCATGGAGGCTCCACCCTCATGATCTAATCACCTCCCAATGGCCCTATTTCCAAATGCCATCACACTGATCACACTGACTAGATTTTAACACAGAAATTGGGGAGGGAGTACAGTCCCTAATAATTTCATTGCCCTTGAAATTCCAAAGTACAAAATTAGCCAAGAAGACAAGAATTCAGCAAAAATTTTAGAAAGCTGGGGTTTGTTTCTTCCCAAGTGATAGCTCCTAGGGGCACCTAGGTGGCTCAGTTGGTTGAGTGTCTGCTTTTAGCTCAGGTCATGATCTCAGGGTCCTGGGGTCTGCCCCCCCCACCCCCGCTCAAATAAAGAAAGAAAGAAAGAATCTAAGTGATAGCTCCTAGAAAGTCTGAACCACTGATCACAGGCTTAACTTCTTGTGTCTTCACATCCTTATTTACCAAGGACAGGGGTGACTCAGAGTGAACACAGTGATGGTTCCTTAGTTCCTGCTTTCTTCCCTCACAGAGAGAGAATGGAGGACAAATAAGCACACATTTTTCTTAGCTTTAATTTAAACAAAGCAAAAAGCAACAAAAACCTTCATTGGATAAATGCATCTCTTCAGTATTACTTCATTCTTTTTTTTTTTTTAATTTTATAAATTAATTTTTATTGGTGTTCAATTTACCAACATACAGAATAACACCCAGTGCTCATCCCGTCAGGTGTACCCCTCAGTGCCCGTCACCCATTCACCCCCACCCCCCACCCTCCTACACCTCCACCACCCCTAGTTCATTTCCCAGAGTTAGGAGTCTTTATGTTCTGTCTCCCTTTCTGATATTTCCCACACATTTCTTCTCCCTTCCCTTATATTCCCTTTCACTATTATTCATATTCCCCAAATGAATGAGAACATACACTGTTTGTCCTTCTCCGGTTACTGTGGCCAAGTTCAAAAAGGGTGTTGCCTGAGTTCTCCTCTGGGATTTTGATGGAATCTTGTCTCTCATTTAGATCTTTCATCTATTTTGAGTTTATCTTTGTGTATGGTGCAAGAGAGTGGTCCAGTTTCATTCTTCAGCATGTGGATGTCCAATTTTCCCAGCACCATTTATTGAAGAGAGTGTCTTTCTTCCAGTGGATCGTCTTTCCTCCTTTATCGTATATTAGTTGACCATAAAGTTCAGGGTCCACTTCTGGGTTCTCTGTTCTGTTCCATTGATCTATATGTCTGTTTTTGTGCCAGTACCACACTGTCTTGATGAACACAGCTTTGTAGTACAACCTGAAATCTGGCATTGTGATGCCCCCAGATATGGTTTTCTTTTTTAAAATTCCCCTGGCTGTTCGGGGTCTTTTCTGATTCCACACAAATCTTAAAATAATTTGTTCTAAGTCTCTGAAGAAAGTCCATGGTATTTTGAGAGGGATTGCATTATACGTGTAAATTGCCCTGGGTAACATTGACATTTTCACAATATTAATTCTGCCAATCCATGAGCATGGAATATTTTTCCATCTCTTTGTGTCTTCCTCAATTTCTTTCAGAAGTGTTCTATAGTTTTTAGGGTATATTTTGAGAACCATTTGAATGGTAAATGGTTCTCCAACCTTTTATTTTCAGGTTGTAGGTGTCCTTCTGTCTAAAATGAGTCTCTTGTAGACAGCAAATAGATGGGTCCTGCTTTTTTATCCAGTCTGAAACCCTGCGCCTTTTGATGGGGTCATTAAGCCCATTCACGTTCAGAGTTACTATTGACAGGTATGAGTTTAGTGTCATCATGATATCTATTTAGTCCTTGTTTTTGTGGATTGTTCCACTGAACTTCTTCTTAAAGGGGAGTTTTAAGAGTCCCCCTTAAAATTTCTTGCAGAGCTGGTTTGGAGGTCACATATTCTTTCAGTTCCTGCCTGTCTTGGAAGCTCTTTATCTCTCCTTCCATTTTGAATGAGAGCCTTGCTGGATAAAGTATTCTTGGTTGCATGTTCTTCTCATTTAGGACCCTGAATATATCCTGCCAGCCCTTTCTGGCCTGCCACGTCTCTGTGGAGAGGTCTGCTGTTACCCTAATATTCCTCCCCATGAAAGTCAAGGACTTCTTGTCTCTTGCTGCTTTAAGGATCTTCTCTTTATCTTTGGAATTTGCAAGCTTCACTATTAGATGTCGAGGTGTTGAACGGTTTTTATTGATTTTAGGGGGGGATCTCTCTATTTCCTGGATCTGAATGCCTGTTTCCCTTCCCAGATTGGGAAAGTTTTCAGCTAGGATTTGTTCAAATACATATTCTGGCCCTCTGTCCCTTTCGGCGCCCTCGGGAACCTCAATTAAACGTAGGTTTTTCTTCCTTAGACTGTCATTTATTTGCCTTAATCTGTCTTCATGGTCCCTTAATTGATTGTCTCTTTTTTCCTCAGTTTCCCTCTTTGCCATTAACTTGTCTTCTATGTCACTCACTCGTTCTTCCACCTCGTTAACCCTCGTCGTTAGGACTTCTAGTTTGGATTGCATCTCATTCAATTGATTTTTAATTTCTGCCTGATTGGATCTAAATTCTGCAGTCATGAAGTCTCGTGAGTCTTTAATGCTTTTTTCTAGAGCCACCAGTAGCTGTAGAATAGTGCTTCTGAATTGGCTTTCTGACATTGAAGTGTAATCCAGATTTTGTAACTCTGTGGGAGAGAGGGCTGTTTCTGATTCTTTCTTTTGAGGTGAGGTTTTCCTTCTAGTCATTTTGCTCAGTGCAGAGTGGCCAAAAACAAGTTGTATTGGAACACGGGGGAGTATCACTGGTCCGTCCAGCTGGTCTTCTGGGGGAGGGGCCTGCTGTGCTGATTCTCAGGTGTTAGCACTTGGGGGAGCTGCTCTGCCCCTGCCTGCTGCTGGGCTCAGCGGGGGTTGTTTACCCCCAGGAGGAACAGCAGCAGTTGCTATGGCAACTCTGGAAGCCTGGATTTAGCCTCCGCAGGAACTACGGGGCTCAGGGCTCTCGGCTCTCTGTCCGCAGGGCCTGGAGGCTCCGGGGCGGGGCCGCTGATCTGCTCAGCTCGGGGCAGGAGCGTCCTTGCTGTCCTGGGCCCTCCCGGCCTCTGCCTGTCCCGGAGGAGGCCGGATCCTGGGCTGTGTCCCGGCGCCCTGTGCTCCGGGGCCTGGGCTGGTGGATTCGCGCTCCCGCCCCGCAGCTCCCTCCCTGGAGCCGCTCCCGAGCCCCTCCGAGCTGCTCCGGTCGGTCCCGCCGTGCGCGCTGCAGCCCTTAGGGAGCTCGGAGCACTCCCCTGCGCTCGCAGGTGTCTGTTAGTGTCCCAGGGAGCCCGAGGGCATCCCCGCCCTCCTGGGTCCTGCTCCAACTCCCTGTGAGCCCCTTTCCCCCGGGAAGGTTGGTGCAGCTCCTGCTCCTCCGGGACGGGGCTCTCCTGTCCTGGGGACACTCGCCCCGGCCTCAGCCCGGCTCCTCGCGGGGCCCCTCCCCCTCGGAGGCCTTTTGTTCCTTTATTTCTTTTTCCCCGTCTTCCTACCTTGATAGAAGCGCGAACTCTTCTCGCTGTAGCATTCCAGCTGGTCTCTCTTTACATCTCAGGCCGAATTCGTAAATTTTCAGGATGGTTTGAAGGTTATCTAGGTAATTTGGTGGGGACAGGTGATTTGGGGACCCTGCTCTTCCGCCATCTTGCCCCTCCTCCCCCCTCATTCTTCCTTTATAAACAAATAAGTTCCTCGACCCTCTGTGTGGTACACAATTATTGACCCAGTGTCTGCTCCATCCACACACTGCCTGAATCCCTACTGCTAAGCATCACTTCTGCTTGAGCTTCTCCAGGCCACCAGTTCCAGGCCACCAGGCACCAAGTTCTAAGGCCCCTCAGCATTATTTGGTGCTGCAGACGCTACCTTTGCTTCTTGAAATTCTCTGCTACGCACTGACCACAGAAACAATATCCTAGCTGTCCTTCACACTCTTTTTTTTTTCCCTTCACACTCTTTGACCAATTCCCATCTTTGTCCTCCTCACCTCTAAATGTGAGTTTCTCAAGGTCTGAACCTAAGTGTTTAGCCTTTCCATCTCTATCTGCACTCCCTTCTTTAGAAATGTTGTCCACAATCACAGTATCAATAATTGCTCCCAATGGAGTGACCACCAAACCACACTGTGAACTGAGTGTCCTGGAAAACATTTTATCATTTTGCAGTGTGCCATTTCCCCTCCCATCTCCAGTCAACTTGTAATGCTGCCTGGTAGCCTTCCTACTTTAGCCTCTAAGTTCTCCTGCATTGCCTGGTCTCCCACCTACCCAGCTCAAACCCATCACCAGCCATCACCCCACTGCTACACATACACAAATGCAAGCACGTACTCCTTTTTTTTCTTTTCACATGTTTATTATTTTTTTATAAATTCATTTTTATTGGTGTTCAATTTGCCAACATATAGAATAACAACCAGTGCTCATCCCATCAAGTGCCCACCTCAGTGCCCATCACCCAGTCACCCCCACCCCCCACCCACCTCCCCTTCCACCACCCCTAGTTTGTTTCCCAGAGTTAGGAGTCTTTCATATTCTGTCTCCCTTTCTGATATTTCCCACTCATTTTTTCTCCTTTCCCCTTTATTCCCTTTCACTATTTTTTATATTCCCCAAATGAATGAGACCATATAATGTTTGTCCTTTTCCGATTGACTTATTTCACTCAGCATAATACCCTCCAGTTCCATCCACGTCAAAGCAAATGGTGGGTATTTGTCGTTTCTAATGGCTGAGTAATATTCCATTGTATACATAGACCACAGCTTCTTTATCCATTCATCTTTCAATGGACACCGAGGCTCCTTCCACAGTTTGGCTATTGCCAAACTCCTAACACATGCTGATGTATCCACATTCTGAAGAGTTAGGGCTTAACTCTGTCTTCTCAGATCAGAGGAAGAGAAACAGGAATAAAACACATACACTGAAAATTGAAATAAAAAATAAAGAAATGGAAAGGCCACCAAGCAGTATATAAAGTTCCAGAATATTTTATGATTCGATGACCACCAAAGAGTGGGAAGGAGGGAAAAAACATTCTACTAACACTTGGGACCTCCAAACTGCTGCCCCCCTCTTGGAAGAAGAGAGCAAGAAGGATGGATTTGGTTGAGGAAAGTCTCAGAAAACCCAGAATATACTATTTAAATCCACAATGGGACCCTTTATCCCTACCATCTTTTGTTGATGTTTTCTCTCACTTAGAAGTTTCAGCTAGAAAAATTGGAGTTGGGTCTGGGTTCCTAAGAAGGATAGGAGTTGAAGGATTCAGAGTAATAAAGTCAAGAAGAGCAAGATTAATTCACAAACCTGACATTTGTTTGTGGCTCAGTGCCTAATCACCGTATCAGGGGGTCTCCCTTGGGTTGTGATATGTATGTATATTTCTTTGATACAACTTGCATCTAGGGATGAATATGATGTCCTACCGCCTCATTATTGCTCTTAATGTAATTTCCCTTCATTTATTGATGACTTCAGTGCTTCGATCTCTCTCTACTATGACTATGACTACTGCTATTGCTATTATTCTTGGAGACTTCAACATCCACATTGATGATCCATCTAATGCTCTGGCCTCTTAGTTCCTTAACCTTCTTATCTGTTATAATAATGTCCTGCCCACACAGCCAAACCAAGATCTTAGCATCAACAAAAACTGCACCACCTTTGAAATCTCAGCTTCAAACATCATACTTGCTAACCTTCACAATCTCTCACCTTTCTAACATGCTCTACTACTCCTATTTCAAATTTCTAGAACCTCGCTGGGACCTCTAATTCATTGACCTTCATCATTGGTATTTTACCCATATTATTCTCCTCATGTCCTCACTGAGAGAAGATATTTAAATAGTTAAATTTTTAAGGGTAGGGGACTGCTAGATATATGGAGTGAAGGAAAAGAAGACTCTTGGTAGCTGGTTTGAGTGACTAATCTCAACAGCTTAAATAGAGAATGTATGTTAGGGAAGAAAGGAGGAAATGATGAGTTTTGGTTTGGATAAGTTGAATCAAGATTGTCTGGTTGGCTTCTAGCAGACAGTGGTTGTACATAAGAGTGAAGATGGAGAGTAGGAAATCATTAAGCTATAGGCCTTCACTGTCTTTCAGCTATATGACAGTAGCCGCCTCATTCATCTTCCTGCTTCCAGGCATGCCCCTTCCAATCCATGCTGCATTCTAAAACACAAAATTCATCCTGTCACTACCTACTTAAGACACTTTACCATTTCCTATTACCTTCAAATTAAAGGTTGAGATATACTGGGACTTTTAGGATCTAGCCTCTGGTACATTGCCAAGTCTAATCTTCCAACCATTCCTCATTTGCTTCCAGTTCACTAAATATGAAATACCCTTTCCTGTATTTTCAGTCTAACAAACTCCTATTCATTCTTTAAAACTCAACTCAAATTCCACTTCATAGCAAACAAGGGTTCTTAAAAAAAAAAGATTTTATTTATTTATTCATGAGAGACAGACAGAGAGAGAGAGGCAGAGACACAGGCAGAGGGAGAAGCAGGCTACATGCAGGGAGCCCAACATGGGACTCGATCCTAGGTCTCCAGGATCAGGCCCTGGGCTGAAGGCAGCGCTAAACCACTGAGCCACCCAGACTGCCCGCAAACAAGGGTTCTGCCTCTGTGTTCCCACTGTTAGTTGTCTTTACATCTTATAGCACTTGTTACACACTGGTTATATAATGTTTGCAAGCTCATTCCATTAAACAATTAACTCTGTGGAAAATGATTTTTCTTTATTTCTCACTTTTACCCCCAATGTCCAGCAGAGTATCTAGCACATTGTATGTGCAGGTTTGCCATTTACATTGTTTGACTAAATGAGTGAGACTTAGCTGGTGCTTTGGGCCTTGACTCTATGGCTCTTTCCCTAGCGTTTCTTTACTAGAGAAATAAGAAGCAAATGAAAAATTGGTGGTAAAACAATCCCTAAGGATTCTGGGGGGAAAAGGATTCTATGTTCTTATTTCTTCTCTCTCAACTTCTTAATGCAAACAAAATCTTAGCTTAGGTCAGACCCCTAAGTCTCTACTATTCCTACCTACACAACCAGAGATTTAAAAAAAGATAAACAAACAAACAAATAAATAAATAAAGATGGAACAAATTCCTCTAGGAATTTGTTTCCTTGGACTTCTTTAGAATTTCAAGCAACTCAAGAGAACAACCACTAGTCTCTATAGCCTCTCAGGATACAAATAAGTGGTGGGAACCACTGAGACTTCTGACTTTGGGGATTTCTCCTCATAGTATGACCTACCTATGCTTTGAAAGAGTATTTTGTGTTAAAGGATACAAAGGTTAATATAGTAGAAATCTTGAGTCTGTTCCTGTATAACCTAGGGCAAACAGTTTGTTGTGATTAGGACTAAGTCTCACATTTGTAAACACAGAAGTTTGAACTAAATAACCTCTAACATTTATTTCAAATTTAAAAGCCTATGAGGACTCCAAGTTCCAGTAGGATAATAAATCCAAATCAATTCATACATCCTCAAAAAAGAATCAACACAAGAGTAAACAAAACCACTCATAATCCAAGACAAATAGGGAGCCAAGAATACTATGAAGTTAAAATTGTGCACGTTAGGAAATAAACCTAACCAGCCAAGTCATCTGGAGAATGCATGCCAAAGAAGAGAGAAAATATTGGGTGGGGAAGGGAGGGAGCACAAGGATCAAAAAGACAAAGGAGCATCTAGAGTGGGGAAATGATGAGAATCTGTCATAGACTTGGTGGATCCAAGTGCTGGTCACTGGGGAATCAACTGGAAAAGACTTGAAAGTGCAAGAAGCCAAAGGCGAAGGTCTTGAGTAGGGGCTACTCCCTAAGGAGAGAAAGAAGACTACAAAGAACCATCATTTGAGAGTTAGTAGCAAAGGGAAAGAAGGAATAAGAAGTGGAAATTAATGGCCCTGCAAAAGAGAATCAACAACTCAGAAGGCACCCCAATACCTCTCCTGACTCAGACACCATGCAGTAGAGAACTTGCATTTCATATCTTAACAAGATGGTACTTTTGAAATAAAAGAATTCTGGTAAGCCTCCTCCATTACTGTCTACATACAACTGTTACTGCTAGTCTGGGAAAATAAATATTTTAAGCAAAAAAAAAAAGTTACCATAAAAAGTCAGAAAATTTTAAATAGTTCAGTCGGTTAAAATTCTCCCCCAAATCCAACCATGAAGCAGAACAAAACTGTACCACCACACCCCAACCTGGATTAAATATCCTTAAATGGATATTGTCACATATGAAAACAATTTAAATTAAAAACTCAAAAATTGGAAACAGGACAAAAAACAGAAATATATGAAATAGGAGTTGACCAAACTTAGGAAACAAACTGAAAAAAAGGCAAAATCATCTTAGAAGTGACAACTAAATTGCAAAGTGCCCAAAATAGAATATAGTTAACTTAAAATATAATAAGAAACATTAAAGAAAGATACAATCAAGAAAACAAAAATGATGTAAAGGTGTTTAAAAAACAAATCAGAGAAAAAGTGATTAATATTGAAGATAGAAAAGATAATCCAACATACATAATTGGGAGTCTCTGAGAAGAAAAAGAATAGAACAGAAATAATATTCAAAACTATGATCCATGAAAACTTTGTAGAAATGAAGGAAGCCCAGAATCTGCATATTGAAATGCTCCACCATTTACCCAGGAAAATTGACTGGAATGCTTACATATGAGATCACACTTAAAACTTTCCTCTAGCCTTCATGTTTGAAGCAAAGACTTGAAGTCAGACTTCCAACTTCTCCCAACAATGGAACAGTACTTTCAAAAAACTCAAGAAAAGAGTGTGAACAAAGGATTTTATATCCAATCAATTTGTCCATCAAATAGCAGGGCTAGAGGAAGAGATGTAAACATGCAAGAACAGTAGGAAATCTGTACTCAGAAACCCTTTCTGAACAATTTTAAAAGTCAAACTTAACCAGGAGATATCTAGGAAACATCAAGAAAGGAGTTAGAGCAAGTACTGAATATGTTTAACTGTTGCTTTAGACTAAAACCACTGTGGGCTGAGGGTGTAAGACCATAATGCAAATGTTAAACGTCCTATAAGGTAAATGTAAAGCGAAGTTGAGTGGGGAAGTGAGAGAGAGACAAGAAACCAGAATAAACTCCTTAGCACATAGGTAGTAGAGAGGGGTCAAAGGTTCACATTTAAACTTGACAACCAAATAGCAAATGCCTAAGTAGGAGAAAAGGGGATTGTGGGTGTTATAAAATGTATAAAATACTAGAACAACTATATAAATTCTTAAATCCTGAAAGAACTACAAAAAAGAAAAACAGCAAATAACAGATAGTAGAAAACAGAGTAGTAAATACAACAATACTTATGGTAAATATAACACAAAGGTATGACATTAGTCATATTTGTCACATTAATAAATATAAATATACTAATTTATCTATTAAAATAAGGAAATTTCCAAGTTGGTTCAAAGAGCAAAACCCAATTTTATGGTAAATACAAAAGACATATCTAAAATGAAGTGAATACAAAAGACATGTCAAAAAAATAAAGTGATTCTAAAAATAAATTGACGGGCAAGTTATATCAGGCAAATGGAAGCAATAAGAAAGGTTAGGATTCCAAAATCAGACAAAAAAATTCAGACCTAGTAGTCTGGAATAGGAAGTAGACAGATAGCAAGTATATACAGAAGTTAGTGTATTAGACAGCTGATGTCTCAAATCAACGAAAAAAAAATGGACTTTCTAACAAATGGAATTAGAATTGAAGCACCTTTGAAAAAAATGATAAAAGTGGCTTCGTTCTTCCTATCATTAGCAGAATAACTCCAAATGCACAAAAGATCTTAATGTAAAGATGGAACCACACAGATACTAGATATGAGAAAAGGCTTTTAACTATAATTAGAGATCCAGCAATAGTAAAAACAATTAACTGATCGATTACATTAAAAAAATCTTTTATAAAAAAAATCTTTTATATGACAAAAAAACCATTAGTACAATTTAAAGACAAATGGTAAGTTGGGAGACAAAAAGTACAACATGTGTAACAGAAAAAGGACTGATGGGATCCCTGGGTGACGCAGTGATTTAGCGCCTGCCTTTGGCCCAGGGCGCAATCCTGGAGACCCGGGATCCAATCCCATGTCGGGCTCCTAGTGCGTGGAGCCTGCTTCTCCCTCTGCCTATGTATCTGCCTCTCTCTCCCTCTCTCTCTCTCTCTCTCTCTTTGTGACCATCATAAATAAATTAAAAAAATAAAAAAAAGAAAAAGGACTGATATCCCTAATGTATTAATACTTAGAATAAATTTTTGAAACAAATCAGATAGAAAAATTGTAAAAAGCTATAAACAGTTCGCCAAAAAATATATATAACGTCCTTTGAATATATTAATAGATGTTCAACTTCACTCAGAATGAAGAAATATAAATTAAAACAAAGCTATATTCTCAACCAAGAAATCAGCAAAAAATTCAAAAGTTTGGCAGCCTCTCTGTTATAAAGCAGTAGGGGAAAAGTTACTCTCAGACACAACAGTGGGAATGAAAAAATGGCACTACTCCTATGGAAAGAAATAAGGTAATATCAAATATAGCTACCAATACGTTTGCCCTGTGACTCAGCAGTCTCATTTTCAAATTTACCCTGAAGATAATCCTTCAACAATTACAAAATGAAAAAAATCGCAAGGTTTTTCTTCACTGCATTATTTGCAAGAAAAATATTTAGAAATTATCTAAATGCTCATCGGCAGAAATATGATTAAATAATTGATAATATAAGCACATGATGGAGGACTGTACAGTGATAACAAGTGAGGAGGATATCTATGAACAGATATTGAGTGACTGATGTGTTGTAAACTGAACAAAATAGCAAGATGCACAGGCTTTTGTAATACACTTGCTTTTGTGTAAGAAATAAGGAGAAATAAGGAAAGATACGTATGTGTATGTGTACATATATATGTGTGTATGTATGTATGTATGTATTTGTGTTTACAAAACAAAACACAAGAAGTTAAACTAGGAAACTGATTATATCTAAGATGGGGGGCTGGGAGGTTGAGAGGGTGGTGAGTTGGCATAAAGTAAAGAGGGTGGTGAGTTGGATTAGAGAAGGGAGAGAGAATTCTCTAAACATACTTTTCACATATTAAAAGACTAAGCTAAATCACCAAGAAGCTAATGATTTACATATTCAAAACAGAAACTAAATCAGGAAAGATATCTAACATTGAATACCAAAACAAAAACACCCCCAACAACAAACAGCTCTAATTGCACATCAAAGCGATAATATAACCATATGGAAAAAAGAAGTAATTCAAGTACCTTTGAACACAATACTTGGCTGAAGAACCTCAGTGAAATATATTCTAAGGACAAAAGGATCTGCAAAAAATCTTGAATTTTAATTTTAATCTAGGGTTTTGTCGTGTTATATTGAATTCTGATACTATTTTATTTTTATTGTAGGAGGCGGCAAATCCTATCAGCCAGGATTCAATGGAATTGGAATTCAGTATATCAGTATAAATGAACGATTAGGTTTGATATATAGATGCATATTTTAGCCTTGATGTGCTCACTAAAATGGTCCAGAAAAATAATGACATCTTTGTTTCAACATGTATACCCAGTATAGTGAGTTGAATTGTGTTCCCCACAAAGATATGTTGAAGTCCTAACCCTAACACTTGTGAATGTGACCTTTTGGAAAGCGTGTCCTTGCAGATGTAATCAAGTTAAGATGAGAGCATACTGGATTAGGATGAGTCCTAAAGAG
Source organism: Nyctereutes procyonoides (assembly GCF_905146905.1). Taxonomy (NCBI): domain Eukaryota; kingdom Metazoa; phylum Chordata; class Mammalia; order Carnivora; family Canidae; genus Nyctereutes; species Nyctereutes procyonoides. Next base: position 69,085,827 of record NW_026575140.1, on the reverse strand, counting down.
AGAGAGAGCCATGAAGATACACAGGGGAAAGACAGATAAAGATACATGCAGATAGTGAAGTGAGGTAGCCACAAGCCAAGGAATACCAAGGACTGCTGGAAACTGCCAAGGGAAGGATTCTCTCTCAGAACTTCCAGAGAAAGCATGACTCTGCCAACATTGATCTTAGACTTCTAACCTCCGGAACAGTGAGACAATAAACCTCTGTTGTTTTAAGCTACCTAATTGTGGTGCTTTGCTATAGCAGCCCTAGGAAACTAATGCATCCAGCAACCACATCTTGGTTTCTAAATACCATCTGACACAAAAAGAATAGGAGCATCTTGAAGAAATACCTGATGAATACATCAGTTACTGAAGCAAGGACATACTCAAACACATGGGAGTATGATTAAAAAAAAAAAAAGCCAGCTTAAAGAGGTTCTCCTTAGCCAAATTTGGAATAATTTGAGTATTTAAAGAATAAGGAAAAGTGATGCTTAGGGTGATTATAGGCATTAACTAGAAAAGGACACTAAATAGAAAGGGAAAACTTTCTGTGGTGATGGAACTGTTCTATACAGAGGAGTGAGTTATAGGAGTGTATATGCTTGTCAAAATTCATCTGTGTATTTAAGATCTGTACATTACACTGTATGTAATAATGATAGTAATAGATTATAACATATTAAATTTAATTCTTCTTAAAAATCCCTGTGTCCAAAACAATATTAAAAAACAATGGGTGACGGGCACTGAGGGGGACACTTGACGGGATGAGCACTGGGTGTTATTCTGTATGTTGGTAAATTGAACACCAATAAAAATTAATTTATAAAAAAAAAATAAAAAAAAATAAAAAACAAAAATTGGCATTCTTTTTTAGAGAAGAATGCCAGCTAGCAAATGGAGAATTTCAACTACTAATGTAATAATTGCTTCAAGCAAAGATAATCAATGGATGCTAACATATTAAGTAAATGATTTTAGAGACCAAAATATTCAAATAATCTCAAAGTACCATCCAATAGGTAAGGGAAAAGGTGCCTTTGTGACGAAGAAATCTGGCAGACACCAAGTTAACCAAAAAATCAAACCTAAGAGTGATAATGGGACAAACCAATCTCATTGCCTTCTGATGTGCTCTGACTGGGATGCAGACCACCTACACCTGTATCAGCCCAAAACTGCAAACTTGAATCTAATCATGAAGAGGCATTCAGAAAAATGCAAATCATCAGGGATTCTTCAAAGCCAGTGGTCTAAATTCTTCAAAAGGTCAATATCATAAAAGAACAAGAGGAAGGGGAAATATTCTAAATTAAAGAAGATTAAAAAGACATAATAAACTAAATGCAATGCTGGACCATTGATTGCATATTGAAAAAAATAGCTATGAAGGACATTGTTTGAATATAGGTTATATATTAGATAATATTATTGTATCTTTGTTAAATATCTTGTGTGTGATCATTATAATGTGTCTGTATAGAAGAATTCCTTTATCTGAAAAAAGAAAGCAAAAATGGCAGTAATGATTATTATTATTGTTAATAACATAGCAATAATTATTAACAATAACCAGAGAAACTGTGGTGAGAATATAGATATTTATCGTACTAATTTTTCCAATAATTAGAATTTTTAAAAGTAAGATACTTTGCAAATGCTATTTTGAAGCATTTTAAAAATCTGTAATTTGTTTTGCTCAGTTTTTGCAAAATATCTTTTGCATCTGTCACTTTCTCATCTTACTGCCCCCACTCTCAACATAACTGGATAGGTTACCTCACAAAACTTCCCAAAATAATTTTTCTAAATAGAGCTTTTGTGAAGACACACCTCAACACAATATTTTTCTAAGGTCTAAGTTGTCCTGGGGCTAAATTCAAAACTCTTCAGTCTGGCAGTTTCATTAGTTCTGAATTTGTGTTTCAAATTATTGGCTTGACATCTCCACATGAAAACTGCAGTAGCCTCAAACTTTAACTCACCCAGTTCAGAGTTGTATACCTCCCCTTTCAAACTGTGTTTCCTATTTACTTTGTGGCATTATCATGTGGCATATCCTTCAGTCACCCAGGCTGGCCTTCTCAGAACCACTCTAGGTTCCTGCCCATTCTTCACACTCTACACAAGCCCTTTAGGTCTATGGAAAACATCCCTTGTCAATCTCTCTATGTGTTTTTACCATCTCTAAGTTCTAACCTATTCCCTGCCTACCAAATGGTCTCCTTGATGTTCCCTAATAAATGTTAAATAATTATCTATTGATGGAGGGCAATGAGGACTAATTATTGCCCTTTCCATCTCCCTCTTCCCCCCAAACAACATTATGATAAATGTCTCTCAGGTAGAAAGAACAGCAAAGTAATTATTGCCTAAAGTCTTAGAAGAAAAAGGTGCCACTGAATTCACTGCCTCTTCACCTAGAGCCTTGAATACTCAGTATGACCAATGGGACAAAGAGATTAAAAACAAACAAAAAACTCAATCCTAATGCCTGTTATCCTATTTCCCATTTCAGAAAGCAGGGGCAAAAACCCAGCTGGAACATTCCAGCTATCTGAAGAGTACAGGCTTTGCCTGCCTCTAAACCATGCTTGCTACAATATGCCTGGTATTCATGGTGCTTATGCAGGCAGAAGCAAGATGGAAATGTGTCCCATATGGCCACCCACTCCCAGCTATGGTGGTTAAAGACAGATGCTCTAAAGCAGGGATTGGCTAACTATGGCCTGCAGTTCAGATGTGCCCCATGCCCTGTTATTGACAGTCCACCAGCTAAAGATGGTTTTTACATTTTTAAGGAAATATTAAATGTGTGTGTGTGTGAGAGAGAGAGAGGGAGAGAGAGAGAGAGAGAGATACAGACCATACATAGCTGCAAAGCCTAAAATTTTTACTATCAGAGTCTTTATTTTAAAAAGTTTACTCATGAGTCTGAGTCTGAATTCCATCTCTGACCTTCAGTAGCATAAGCAATGATTGAACCTCTCTTAGCCCTGGTTTTCTCACCTGTTTTTGAACACCTGCATGGAGGATGTTGTAACTAACATTGGTAATCTACTTAATACAATTCTTGATACATAAGTACTCCATAAATGTTACTTCTAATTGTATTAGAGAAAAATTATTACTTAAAATATCACATCTGTCTTTTAAAAAGAAGACAATTCATATTAGAGAGGATATAAATCTCTATAGAGCTCCCTTCTCTTGGCTGATATTAATGGGGGAGGATGAAGGCAAAGATGGAAATATCAAAGCTTCTGTCAGTTATTCCAGGCTGCCAAAGAGGAGACTTAGAATATATAATCTATTGTTTAGTAGAGCACATCAATGAGTCTTTGCATATATAAACAGGGGTTCAGAGTTGAGCAGGGGCTGGGGAGGAAAGTTGATCTACACAATAAAGAGAAGAGAATTGAGTTTGAAAAGGGAAATCAAGCTTCCTGTCAGTTTGTGATGGCAGATTGAGCACAGGATGAGATCTTCCCCTTTACTGAACTCCAAGAAATAGGAGGAAATGTTAAAATAGTGGAAAAAATAAATACAGATTCCATGTTGCAAAGCAAGAAACAGTACTTTCAATAGAGTGGAAAATGGAAAGAAGTCCCTAAAAGGAAGAAAAACTCTTCAGCTTAATTCATACTCCATGGCAGGGAACACATGTGGCACTTCTGATATTTAAAAGCTCAAGTTTCCTACCAATAGGCTATTGGTATTTCATAGCTATAGATACTGATGCAGGCAAATGACCAGATCACAAAAACATAAGTTTGACCTTTTACTCTTTGACTCGAGAATATGAATGGCTGAAAAAACTAAGCCGTTAGGGATGTGCTCATTCAGGATTTCTCCTGCATGGACAAGATAAGACATACAGAAAAAGAACACAGAGCTGGCAAAGTGGCTCTTGAAAGGCCAACCTACATCTCAGTGATGCTGACTGCTTGGAGGTAGTAGGCTAGATAGAAAATCTCCCAAATGTCCTTCTTTCATATTCAAAGATTGGGCAGAAACATCAGCTGATGAATGGTGTGGTCACTGAAGATGGAAAAGGGAGCACTGTGAGATACCACGTTGTGAAATTCCAGATCTCTAATGGCAGAGTGGACTGCCTTAACAACAAATATACTAGAAAGCAATGTCAAACCCAGAGTCAGAGTCACCCATGGTCAGTATAAATTTTTGCCTAGACCAAGAGTCCCATTTAGTCAACAGGCCAACATACTCAGCTAATGTAGTCATATAAAAGAGAATCTCAATGGGCCTATCCATAGTGCTAGCAGCTGGTACTAAAAAAAAATTTTTTTTAAAAAGCATTTGTATAATAGAAGAGTAGAATTCCCTAGTAATTACCACTGCCTACCTGTAGTAGACAGACAAGGGTAAGGACTAAGGATAAGACAACCTGAGTCATGGCAAAGACACTGGCAAGAAGAGGAGTTCTTCTGGTAGTTATCATCATAATAGATTCTAATACTGACCCTATTCGATAGGCTTAATATCTCCCCAAATGTGTCTTTGCCAAAATAGTTTGGTCTTAATGAGATATTTCCCCACTGAGAGGACCAATAAATGAGGCCATTAACCACAGTCCAGGAGTCATTCATTAGGAGATAGAGGAAGTGGACAAGTGGGCAACCTTGATAAAGATCTTTTAGAGTCTCCAGCTCACCCTAAAAGAATGAAACACCAGAACCTTTCAGAAATCTCTCAGGGATGAATAACACATAGCTGCTCTTATACTCTACTCAACTATGAGTACCACATAGAACCATCCAGAAACCAAGGCAGATAGCCTTCCTTATCCATTCAAAAGTCACATCTAACTATAAAGTAAAGGACAGTTAAGAACCAGGAACCAATGACGGTATCACACTTATAGCTAGGGGATTCCTCGCTACCACCACACAGAAATGGAAGTTATCCATTGAAGCATACCATGGCCCACATAGACCACCCAGACAGACTACTACCTAAATACAGTCATCTTTGTCTTGGCCAACATTGTTCTAGTCCAGATAGGATATAACCCAACTAAAACACTAAAATGTGGGGGTATATATGGTTTGGATGTTTTTCTAAAGTAAATGGGCATGATGGCCATAATATAGGTGTTCAATTTTAGTGAGATCTCTATAAGCAGATAAAAGGTTTTTTTTTTCCTTTTTTAAATACTTTATTTATTTATTCTTGAGAGACACAATGAGGCAGAGACATAGACAGAGGAGAAGTAGGCTTACTGCAGGGAGCCTGATGCCTGAGCCAAAGGCAGATGCTCAACCACCGAGCCACCCAGATGCCCCAAAAGTTTGTTTTCTATAGAAAAGTATCTAAAGACTAATAGCAGGAGTTTGCTTTCATAGAAGTTCAGAGACCATTTCTAGAGCCTTGAGGAACCTACCAGATGCTTAAGAAGGCATGTGTATCTAATGTAGGTGCAAAGGAAGGTGCTGTGGAAAAATATGAAGTCAGGGTAACAGAATATTAAAACAGGGCTCAATGTACCAGCCTCTACACCAACTCAAGATCTCTTGTTGTTTGGGTCCTCATTCAAAGGTAGACATCTATGAATCCTAGGAGACAGGTTTGTGTAAAAGGCTGAGATCAGGAGTGAAGATGCTCCATCAAACAACAGGAGTAGATGCTGGACCTCGTACTTGGAAAAGAGCACTTTTGCCTAGAATTCTGAAAGTATTATGCCTAAAATCTGACAATTCCAGGCCCAGATAGTGATGTTGGGACCTCGAACTAAATTTAGACTAAGAAGCCACCCACTGAGAAGCCATTCCCTATCTGTCACACAGGAGATGAACTCACTTTGATCAGCAAATGACCCCTGAATGACAATATGCTGTCTCAGAACAGGAGTTAGACCAAGAGAAGAAAGGTCTCGTTGTACTGTACGGTGACAGAGGGCCAGGCAGTAAACAGGTATTGCTGAGATTCACAAGTAAAGATATACTGTTGTTACTGGTTGGGTTGGAAGGGAATAGAGAAGATATTCTTGGTTAGATCAATGACCATAAATCATTGGAGCAGACATGCTAAGATACGCTCAGTCATGGAGATGATATCATGGATCTAAGACAAGTGGGCAAATCCCTGCCTCCAGGAAACAATAAGGTTCCCAAAGCCACTGCTCTTTTAAATTAACCATACCAGGAACTGAAGGGTGATAATGTTAAGACTTTAAGTGAACCTCAGCTAAAGAGGCTCATTCCAGTCCCTTTCCTTTGTGTGGGCAAGGAAGATCCAAAAGAGGTATTGAATAAATGAAAATCTGATTTTATGCATATCCCAACCTGGTGATGCTAAGGACTTCTCACAATCCAAGGGAAGAGCTCTAGTAGCCAAGACATGAAGAAATACCATATGCTACCATGAGATAGCCTGGGACAACCAGAAGATAGCTATAATGTATAAAATTGTTTTATTTTCTAATCCAGTCATAATAAATATTGGAAGACCCTAGCAAAGCCAGGCATAACTTGACTACAACATTTCTGAGTGTCTGGTCATAAAAAATCTGCACCAGTAGGGGTAAAACACTGCTCTTCTTGACAAAGGCCATCACCAGAAGCTTTGGGATAAATCAGGCATGAATTAATAATGATCTTTCTTCACACCCCACATAAAAGAGAAACCATCTACTGGAAGCAAATTTAATCCCATAAATGGAAGTAAAACAGAAACAAACACACAGGACAACATCATAACCAAAAGTGATGAGAAAATACCACCTTGAGTGGCCAAGATTCATGAGGCTGTTGCTTGCCTGGATGCAATGGCACTATGGTGCCTCATGTCTTGAGTTGAAAAAAAATTCTAGATCCTGTTCAGTCACATTTCACATGCCCAGGGGACAAGGCAGCTTCTATAAGAAGCAGTCCCTTAGAACAAGTCATGGTAGAGCTAAGAGAGCACCTCCTCTTCTTGTTCTTCTGATGACCTGGAGCTCCTCCCAAGTCCCATAGGGTGTCTCTGTGAGAACATTTTCCAGAGTGCTCCTGTGGAGCAGCATGCGTCAGTCATGATGATCATGATGATCATGATGATCATATGGTTGAAACTCATAAGTATTTCATTGTAGAAGCCAGCCTCTAGGTTGCTCCCAATAATCCTGGCTCCAAGGCTCCCTGGTATAGTCCCCTTTCAGCTGGGCAAGGCTATTCTGTATAACCTATAGGATGCTGCAGGAATGATGGTGTGTGACTGCCAAACTTAGTTCATAAAGACGTTGTTCTCTCTTGGATTACTTGCTTGGGGAAGATAGCTGCCATGCCATGAGGAAACTCAAGCAGCCCAGTTGAGAAGTTTATGTGGGGATAAACTGAGGACCTCTGTCATCAGCCAGCATTGACATGCCAGCCATGTCAATAACATCTTGGAAGTGGATCCTCCATCCCAGGTAAGCTTTTTTTTTTTTTAAGATTTTATTTATTTATTCATGAGAGAGACACAGAGAGAGGCAGAGACATAGGCAGAAGGAGAAGCAGTCTCCTCACAGGGAGCCTAATGAGGGACTCAATCCCGGACCCAGGGTCACGCCATGAGCTGAAGGCAGATGCTCAACTGCTGAGCCACTCAGGTGTCCCCCAGGTAAGCTTTTTAATTATTGTAGACCCAGCTGATATTTTGACAGTAATCTCAAGAAACACCCTGAGTCAGAACCACTCAACCAAGATGCTCCCAAATTCCCAATTCACAAAAACCGTAAGGAATTTTTTAAAAAGTGTATTATTGTTTTAAGCAGCTAAATTTTAGGGTAATTTGCTACATACCAATAGTTAACTACAGCTAGCATAGATAGAAAGCAAGTAAGTAGCTTCTGAGCTTGTGAGATGAATGCAGAATTCCTAAGATACACTAGTTACAGATAATGAAGTAGTAACCTGTAAGACATGCAAAAGATATATAGAATAAATGGAATCTATGATGAAACAAACAGGAATGTTACGTATAGATAGAAAGAGATAGAATAAGTCATGATCGTGCCACCTCCAGGCTGACAGTTTTGTCACCCTTAAGTCAGCAACACACTGGCTGACATCCCTATGGTCTCATTTTGGCCCCATGTGCTCTGTACAAGAAATGCAAATAACACTCTTGGCTGCTCAGAAGGCTAACTGGCAGGCAATAGCTGTGGGCAAGCATTCTTGTTCTTGCCCCTGTGTTCCTCTCCTCAAAGAGCAAATGCAAGCTCTGGCCCCAGGCACCTTCTGTGGGGCCTTCTTGCTCAAATCTCAGTTCTGATCCTCATAACCAAACCATCAGCAGAGAAGGCTGATGCAGCAGAGGGTATTTTATAACCCGGGATTTAGGGAATATGGTCCTTCTACCTGGTTGTCCCCATCCTAAGTGAATTAACCCATTCCCTTCCACCCCCCTTGCCTCTTGCTTTGTGTTTTAAATAGATTTAGTAAGCTGCAAGTTCTGAGCCCTTAATTCTGTCTGTGAGGCCTCAGAAATAATCTACCTGGTAGAGGATTTAGAGACCACCACTGCTTTAAAGGAATTTCCCATATTACAGGGACCGTGAGAAAGTCATTTTACCACTCCGAGCCTCGGTTTTCTTATTTAAAAAAAAAATGGGTGAATGCTATATAGTGGGTGGTACTGTAAGAATAAGAAATATTCATGAGAACGCAGAGACATAAGGTAGATACTCACCAAAAAATAGTTGCTTCTGTCTTTGTGTGACCCTATACAGGCGGCCAACCTCAGCTTTGCCATCCGTTGAAAGGCTATCATACTTACCCCTCCATAGACACTATGAGGATTAAGGTAACGTTTCTGAAAGCACCTAGCACAGGGCTTGACACACAGTAGGTGGTCAGCCCATTTTCAATGTGTCTTCCTTTCCTTACAGAAGCAAAACAAACAAAACCCAGTGTAACAGCTGCTGCTATGGTATCATTTCAAAAATGTGGAAAATCTCTCCATCCTCACCACCAACTCAGATTACATCCCTCCTCTACTCTCCCTGCTTCCCATTCCTTTGAAGGGTTAGAGCTTTTGTTCCTTAATAGAGAGTTACAACTCATCCTGGAGGAAGAAGCCAAATGACTTAAATTCACCCAAAGACACAAATGACTAACAATAGATCCTTGCACAGAAAGGAAGATTTTATGGGGAGAGAGAGGAGGGAGTAAGACAGGGTTTAGAGAAAGGGCACTCAGAGGTGAAAGAGAAGAGAAAGGCCCAGAGAGAGGGCCTGGACACAAGGTCATAACAAAGACACATTTATTGCTGTGAATCTGTCCAGAAAGGCCAGGGCCAGAGAGCCGCTCAAAGTCCCTGCCCTCAGACATCCCCTCCACCCCTTACAGCGCGCTCCCCTGACAGATCCCTTCCCTCACACAGGACCCCTTCCCCACGCAGCCCCTCCCCCACAGAGCCCCTCCTTCAGACAGATCCTTCCACATAGGCCTGTCCCTCAAGTGCCGTCCACAGTCCCCCCAACACACACAGCCCCCCCATGGCCCCTCCCACTTACAGATCCCTCCCCAACAAGCTCTTCCTTCAGACAGCTCCTCCCACATAGGGCCCCCCTTAAGCACCCCTCCCAAAGCTCCTCAGCTCCTTCCACACAGGCCCATCCTACAGTTGCCCCCCACATCCTCAACATACACAACGCCTCCCACACACAGGTCCCTCCTTCACAAGTCCTTCAGACAGCTCCTTCCACAATAGGCCCCCCTTCAGGCAACCCCCCACAGCCCCTCAGGCAGCTCCTCCCACACAGGCCCATCCTAACCGTGCCCCCCATGTCCCCACAACATACACAGCCCCTCCCACACACAGCCCCTCAGACAACTCCTCTCACATATGGCCCCTTCCCCCCAGGCAGCCCTTCCTACACAGGCCCCTCCCTCACATGGCCCTCTGCTCCCAGAAGATGAGGATGTGCAACCCTCAAGGTAGCAGGACTCAACAGGCCAAGAGCAAGAGCGGAAGGAGCGTCCTACTGAAAGGAGTTGCAGCAAGTTGAAATGGCCCACTTTTTGACCACAACCTCCTCCTCTCCTTAGGACAGGGAAGAGGACTGTGGAATTTGTGGCTCAGACCAGAAGTGGCCCTTGAAGAAAGAGGTTACATGCTACACTAATGGAGTCCCAGAGCAGTTTGGCAGCCAAGGAGGGAGGCAGTAGAGAGCAACGAAAAACACATTAAGCTTAGCGTCAGAAGTAGTGACTGCAAATTTCAGCCTCACACCTTCTGAGAGCCTTGCCCTGGCACAAGTCATGTAATGTTGCAGTCCGAGTCACTAAGCAGGGATTCTCCCATACCTGCAGAGCAGACTCACCTGGGAGCTGGCAAAGCAAAGCCCCTGGCCCTTCCCTTCAGGCCTCCCCCACCCCCAACCTGAATGCAGAGTACTCCTGGGGGAAGGGAGAAGACAAACTGCCAGTGTGAAGCATTCATATGTAAGCATTTCTGGTAAAATGCCTAAAGAGATCTCAGAAGAAAGAGACCTAGATTCCAAATTAATGGTCATTTTGTGTGTGGGTGATTCAGTTTTTGGCTTGTTATAAATTGATATTCACTTTTGTATCTAATTTTGTATCTGTATTATTTTTCTTAAGGCCCCCTCCCCCTAAATTGTACTTCAGATCTCAGGAAACCTGGATCTACCCCTAAAGACATCAGAGAGTTGTTAAATCAAGAGGCCATAGAACAAATGACTACCTCACAAAAAGCTGGAAATATATGCTTATTAAATAAGATTCTGAGGTCCCTAACTCAGTACCTTTCTACCCAGGTGAGGTAGGGGTAAGAGGAGAAAGTTCAGCCCAAGAATCCTTCCCCAGGTTGAGAAACAGCCTGTAGAGCTGGCGAGAAGCCTGCCAGGGCCCCTCTGGTCTGACAGGGACAGATGATGTAGTGACTTGATTCAGTGGGTAAACATCCAGTGCAGCTTGCTGGAGGCCCCCAGCCTCGTATTACTGTTGACACAAGGCAGATTCCCTTTCTCTAAACCGCTGTTTATATTTTAGCCAAGTGTCCTACATAAATCTTCTATCGAACCACCAGACTCTGGCTGCTACAGAAGTGACCAACTAGAAAATGGCCTAATAAGGAGTTTGCTGCAGAAACTGAGGATATCTCCATATGAAAAGCTGCCTTGGGGGCACTGACCAGGAAATCCTGATGTTAGGCTTTCCATAATGGGGGGCCAGAACAGGGTTGAAGGCAGTTTCAGCTAAAATAAAAGTTCTTTTAAAGAACTGAGTCTCAACCAGGGGACCTGGTCTATGAAATATAGATTCAGTTCAGCTCAGGGTTCAAAGAACATTCTAAAGTCCCAATTCAGTAGTTCTAAGAAATATGTAGGCTTGATTCCAGTTCAAACTCATCCTTCAATAGGGGGTTTTCAGAGGAAAAATAGAACACAACTTTGTAATCGCTTTGTGGTTCCATAAATTAATATTAGGGCTTGGTTCAGAGCTCAGCACAGTTGTGCGGTAAGCTGTGGTTTGGGGTTCATGGTCTGGCGGAGGTCCCTGATGGAAGGGCCTCAATGCCTGGAGAGCTGTGGCTTGAAAAGAGCAAAGGGAAAATCTTTTCCTTGCAGTAGGAGCTAACAGCTGAATCCAGTTCATCTTGACTCAGCAACGGGCCATTTAAAAACTGCTTCCCCCAGCTAAAGCTTTGGGGAGTGGCCTCTATTTCTTCCGTAGTCCTGCGTGTATCATAAATAGCTACTCTGGACTACCTGAGTAGCTGTTATTTCAAATAATAATTAAGAAGAGTGAGAGTAATCTTCAGGGACTAGAGGAGGGGAGAGGGTGCCTTATATTTAGATATTCTGGACTTGATTATAAATGCTAGAGCTTGGCTGCTCTGTGGGGATCTTGCTTCTCTAGGCGGTCCCCTCTCTACATGATTAACTGACTACTGCCATCTAGTGGATGTGGAGGCCTTTGATGATTCAGCTCCTAATGGACATGATGTTGGGGATTGATCTTGTGAGATGCTGTGCTTAATTCCGGCTGCAGATCTTAGGGTGGCCTATAGGTAGGATTACAAATCAATTACCCTGGGAGATCTCCATATGCACTTTCTCCTCGTTGACAGAGGTTAACAGAGAGAAAGGAAAAAGTTTAAAAATTCAGTGCCTATGGGTCATCCATGTTCTGGAGTTTAGTTGGCAACTGAATCAAAAGAGTCCTTCAGAGCCTTACGAAGAGTCAGTGCTAAGGCTGTGGGTAATCACCTTTCTGCTCTATCCTGAGCTCTCTGTGCAGGTGGCAGTGGCCACACTGGACCACAGGGATGGCTGGTGATGGGAGGAAGTCCTCTGTATGGAACAGAAATTTGGGTCCCTGGCAGCCATTCTTGATAGGGCTGGGCTATCCTGTTCAGGTAGATCCCTGAGCTCAGCCTCTAGGTGATGCCTTTAACTGAAGAAATAAGAAAAAAGGGGGCCAGGCAGGAACTGTAGAACTTCCCTCTGTGGAAGCTTCTGTTTACCTGGAGTGGTTGTTCTGAGGACAGACACGTAGATGTTCAGGGACAGAGTAGATCAAGGAATTGCTGAGCTGGAGTTTTCAGAGATCTTAAGAAAGGAATCAGATTAACTACATGAGGAATCAGCAAATGTGCATAAGTTAGTCTTCAAAATGGACAAGAAACTTGGTATGACTCAAGACATTTGCATCTCTGCCTCAAGAACCACATAAGGATGCAAAGCAAATCTGCACAAAACATTTGGATGAGGTCTGCAAAGATTTCCTTTTCAGTTATTGTAGCTTCATTATTCTGGATTATAACCCTCTTCTCCTGCCCTGGGAGGCTATGAGGTTTCTGTCTAAAGCTGGGAATGAACCCAAAGCACTCTCCACTCCCCCCACCACAGACTTCAGGCTCCTTGTCTAGAAAATGAAGGGGTGGGTTTGATTATCCCCCACTCAGATCTCTCCCAGCAGAATTTGAATTCTTCAAGTTTAAATTTTCCTTTGCACAGTTTCCTCTAATTTCACCTAGAGTGTGCTCAAGGTCTGGGGCAGACTGAACTAAGGGTCTTTTACTATCACTTGGAATGTTCATCTAGAACAATATGCTCTTTAGGCTAGAACATGAACTTGAGTGACCATCAGGTGGGTGTGATAAAACAATTTTTGTAAAGCAGCCCTGATGTTAAGACAATTGGGATTCCAGCTTGCTTCTAACTCACTGTGTGACCTTGGGAAGTCATTCATTCCCTTAGACTTTGCTTTTCACATCTAAAAAATAACAACCCGCTATCCTATTTCCCTCTCAGAATTGTTGAGAGGAAACAAACAAGCAAAACGACATAAACACACACAAGAAGTGCTTCCTTAAAAAGCTCAATGTGAATTTTAAATGCCATTTTTCTGTTTAGATTAGGTTAAATATATTTAATATAAATGTCTTGCAGAGGATGCCCATCAAACAAACAGTCAAACAATCCCTGTCTGATAAATCACACTTTGCTCTTGAGAGAAACGGCTGAGCTAAGACAGAAAAATCAGTGCCTCTAACCAACAGGAAAACTCTGACCTTTCTTCGGACCTATTCCTTCAATTCCTGGGACCTCACTGTTGGAACGGGAGCTAGAATGTAGACATAGAAGATGGCCTGAAACCCACTGGCCTATCGCTTTCAGGGGATGGTAATAGGAGAGCTGGAACTTACATTTTTACCTGGAAGATCCGAGACTGCTTCCCCTCCTCCACTGTAAACCTCTTCATGAAAGAGCAGAGAACCAGAAAACTGCAAGATGTGATTCGTAATTGTCAATAACATTTGTGTCATTTTGATGCTCTAACTCTATTATGTTAATTGCTTTCCTCTCTACACTTTAAGGTGAACATTAATTGATTCCCAACTGTAATCACAATTATGGTGAGTTATTCTGATTAATGGAAGATGTGATTAATAGGTAGGAAGGTGCAACTGTTTCTCCTTCGCAGGGAAGAGATGATATATGCTATTATAGCTCTGCTGTAGGCTGCGTTTTCACCAAGAATTCAAAGCTAATGCACAGCTATCAATCACCAACTTCCATTGTTCTGCCCGGTTGACTAGACACGACTCCCTTCAGCGTGGCCTGTTTCTCCTTGCCCACTGACTCTCAGGCTTCCTGGGGGAACTCTCCTATTCCAACCCACCAGCGTTCCAGAGATAGGAGAGTTTCCAGTATGTCAGATCTGAAACCTGAAGTCATGACTCCTGATGCACTTAGCCTGGGCAGCGTGATGCGTGTGTACCCCTAGGCCCAGACCCAGAAAAGACACTGCAGCTGGTAGAAGCGGGAGACAGTTGTTCACGTGTGTTCTCCAAAGCCTGGCACCACAGCCAGCATGTTGAACTCTTTACCACACCATATTTGAAAAGGAGAGTGGACAAATTCAGTTTCTCTTCCTCTCCTGTGTCCCTTTGCTATCCCAGCTCCCTGTCTACGAGCTGTCCTGTGGTAATTCTGGACTTCCCTCAGCCTCCCCACCCAGCCTTGTCCTCCTACTAAAGAATTGCTTCTCTAAACCTCTCTCCTTACAACCTAGCTCACCTGTCCTGTGTTCTGCCCTATGAGTCCCTTGCCAGGAGACAAGGAAGCTCATCAGATGGATGGATTGATTTGATAGCTAATGCTGAGATAATTAATCCTGTAACAGTAATCCTGTGACAGGAATCTTAAATACTTTTCTTTATGACTCCCTTACATTGGACATACTTCCCCCGACCCTCATCTCCAGGCAACAGCCCCTCCCATCCAGCCCTTTCACATACCGGGCATAGATGTTTGGTAATTTTGTCACCTACTGGTCCAGTGCCATCTTCTGTGTAGAAGCTTCAGGCCGTGTGAGAGGAGAACTACAGGACTTGCTTTGAAGCTGCCATGCCTGACAGGCATGGAGGTTTCTCTCATAGTATTTGTTTATTTACGAGGGTTAAGGAGGGCCTCTCACGGAGAAGTCTTGTGGGGAGCTCATGTCTGCAGTTCACAGCGCTATCAGCCACTGACAGTATCCAAAATTCATACTTCTGTACCTTTCCCCAGGAGCAGGTAGGTCCTTTGCTCTGTCTTCTGGTGAAATTCTGCTCATTCCCCAGCATTTTGCTTAAACGTAAGATCTTTCCAACTGGGGTGTTCTGGCCAGGCCAGACTGTACCCCTATCCTCTGGGCTTGGAGGCACCCTGGCCACACCTTTGCACAGTCCACACAGCACACCACCACCTGGTAACTCAGCTGTCTGCTGCCACTCTTGTGCCAGACATCTGGGCCCCTGCAGACCTCAATGCAGCTTGTACCTGACTGAAGACAGCCAGCAGAGGGGGTGAGTCGGGGCAGAAGTCCAGCCCTTACTCTATTTGCCAAGCTGTGGTCCCTGGCTTGTGACTAAATCTGCCTGTGTGAAGGGAGCCTTTTGCTTTCTCTAAAGGTTCAGCCTTCAGCTGCCCAAGCCATGCCTTGGTTGACTCAGCCCAGAGGTGTGTTTCCTGCAGAGCCCAGAGATACTGATGAGCCCTCAGCAGTCCTGCTCTGACTCTGTGGGCACAACCCTTGGGCATAACCTCAGCTCCATCACTGTTTTTCACAAAAAATCAGTCACACTCAGTATTGTGCAGCTTAGTTGTAGACTTCACAGGGAACCACAAGGGGAAGAAGCAGCTGTGCATCTGACACAGTGGTACACATCTCACTCATCTGTCTGGCATACTGTATTCTCCCTGCAAATGACCTGTTGTACTAACAGCAGAGCCATGCTCCTCCTCCTGGCCCAGCCACCTGTAGCAGAAACCCCTGTCTCCTGGGTGCCCTCTCCTCCCTGTATCCATCTTATGACCCTGGGCCACCCTACCTCCTACTCCAAACATGCAAACTCTCCATCACAACCCAACCAATAAACTTCGGCTTCCAGGATGCACCATTTCCTCATTTAACCACTTCCTCCCATGCCCCGTCCCCAAACTAATAATAATAAGTTAAAAAAACAGAAAAACCCCTTCTGCTATAATTTGGGAGTTAATCTACCTATTAAAATGTGATTTCCGTGAGGGCAAAGACTGTGCATTATTTGTCCTTGTCTACCTGGTCTGACTTCGATTCAAACTTAGATCCTTCACATACTTCGTGGTGTAACTTTGGGTCACTTTAGCCTCAGTCTCCCCACCCATAAGATAGAGGCAATTATCAGGCCTATTTCAGAGGGTTCAATAACCTTCTCATTCAATGATAAGGACTGAATGGGATGAGGTACATAAGGGCTTGGCATACACGTGCTTGATAGATGTTAGGTATTAGTGTATTACTAGTTTCTGTGGTTATTAAATATTAGTGGAATGATAACTGAACAAGACTGCACTATTCCCAGCATAGTTAGAAGTTGCCAACGCTCAGGGTGTGATGTTAGTTCCATCTATCCTCCAACCACAACCTCCATCAATAGTACCCAAACGCCTCTTCACAAAAGATCGTGCCAGATATGCACTTATACATAAGATGCAGGAGCTGCTTTTTCCAAATCATGACCTCAGATCTTGCCTACATGTGCTAGTTTGGCCCCAAGATTGTACATTTTAGGGATCTGTAGTTGCCTGGGTCTTCCCTCAGCCTCAGGGCCTTGATGCTCTTAATTGGTTTGGTTTCAAAATAGCTCAACCCTTCCAGGCATAGGGAGATGTAGGCTAAATCCTGATGGACAGTTAATAGATGTGTGTGGGCATGTGTATATGTAAATATTTAACCACCTCAGAAGAACTGAGATGCAGAGCTATGGACATGTGCTTGAAAGATTATGTTACAGTTGGGGCCCTTCAGTGAGAGACTTGCTCAGAAGCTGTCAGAGATTGCTGGCTCAAGTTGGTTCTGTTCAACAGATTTTTATCCAACATCTACTAAGTGCCCAGCACTGTAACAGACAGTCTGACAAATAGCCCCATGTTATTACAATACTACTGCAGAACAACAACAACAAAAACCAAACCATAACACTTAAGGTTTCTTTCTCACTCATCTCACTCACTCACTTTCTCACCCTCTTAAGGTCAGAGGGTCTAAGGTGAGCTTAGCTGCAGGTCTGTGGGTCAGCTGGAGACCATGTGTCTCTTGTTCTTGTGGACCCAATGACTACCCAAGGAATGTTCTTCTCTGTGGCCTTGGTAGAGGGAAAAGCCCAAGCACAACAATGCAAGCCTCCATTTTGTCATATTTACTAATATTCCACTGGCCAAAGCAGATACATGGCCAAGTCCCAGGTTAAAGGGCCAGATGGTATTATCTACTGTGAGGCCAAAGCAAGTACCCAGCCAAATCTAAAACTCATGGAGTAGGAAAATATACCATCATCACTGAGGTGGTGGTGAAGAGTGAATATCTCTGCATAATAATCCAATTTATAGCATGCCCCCATTGTGATTTAGTAGAAAAGAAAGCTTCATCTGAACCCAAAAGTGAGTTCAGGCTTTAACAAAAAGAAGGTGATTGTGCAACGTTATTTTTGTTGCTGTTTGCTTATATTTACTTGTGGGGCAAGCAGATCAAGGAAGAAACAGGACTAGTCCTCAGAGCTGGTATTCTGATTCATTCTTTGGATCTCTAGAAGTATCCCAACTGCAATACTTAGGTTATAGTTTTAAGTCCTTAAGAAATGAGGTGCTGCTTGAAGCTTCAATTTCTCATTGAGAGTGCTTATCTTTTCCAATTTGGAAATCATTCTCTTTGATTAACTTAATGAAGGCTTTTGGGCCTGTTGCTCCTGAAAGTGTAAGCCGAATGCTGTTCATAGGGTCCATAGTTTCATCAGGTTGTCAATAGGCCAGTAACTGGAACAGGGTGGCCTTCCATAAAATGGGCAACAGGCAACTTCACAACAAAAGCTCAAGGTTGAATCCTTAAGTCCAGACTGATCATTAAGGAGATGGTTCCTGAATCTTTGTAAAGTGGTAATCACATTCAAAATACCCAAGCCAAATTTACTTGTTTCCTTTTGGGAAGTCTGTAGACTTCAGTAAGAAATTTGGCAAAGGCTCCTACAATACTCTTGTAGTCAAGCTAGAAATATGGGCAATATAGTAATACAGTTAGGTGAAATCTTAGTTATTTAGAGTGCTACTTGGAAAATGTTGATTAAGGTCACCCTGAAGGCCAGCTTCTGGCAGGGTGCCTCAGGACTCTGGCCTTGGCCATCCTCCGACAGTTCTATCAATTACTTGAATGAAAAAAAAGATCAGAAAGCATGCTAATGAAGTTTGTGGGTGACACAATGCTGGGACAGTGAAGTGAAACAAGTACAAACCCACACTCTGTGTAACAGACTACTGTAATAGAGTGCATTGAATAAAGATAACCACAAAACCCAAATTTAGGCCCTGAAGCAGTGCATGCTGTGAAAGTTATCTGCCTTGACAACAGTTTAAATAGAAAACATCTGGGGATTCCAGAGGGGCCTCAAGCTCAGTGTGAATCAGAAGGGCAATAGAACTGCCCAGAGAGCTAATAAAATTTGAAAGTCCACTTTCATAGCAATTATGTTCCAGATCAGAGAAAATCATAGTCCCACTGTACACAAAGTTGATTCAGGCACTTTGGTCACCCCAGAAATGACCAAGGATAATTCGATTTTCTGGCCAGCTAGAAAGACCTCCTTCTTTCATCCTCTCATTTTTGTCTGATTTTCCTTCCCGAAGCTCTACCTTTAGGCATAGAGGGTTTAACTTCTGATTTAGGCAATAAGCATTTCATGCAGTCAACAAATATTTATTTAGAACCTGTCATACGTATTCACTATACTGAATCCCTCTTCTAGTGCTAGGGGTGGGATGAAAAACAAGATAAACACAGAGTGGGGAAAATGCACAAACATACACATTACAGTGTGCAAAGCGCTAAAATGATGGTATTTGCAAAATGCTAACACTGGTTTCCCCCCAGGCAACAAGTATATTGTTGGGCTACAGCAGGCAGTTTGTTGTTTTAAGGGAAGTCAACATAGAGGTCATTTCACTCCAGGGCCAACCACAGAGCCTTGCACATAGTATTTAATAAGTAATTGATTGATGGAGGGCTGGAAAAGAAGACTGGCTGGCAGATCTGAAGGTGAGTCCCAACTCTTCAGCTTCCCAGCCGGGAGACACTGGGCAAGGTGAATCAACTCACTGAACCTTAGTGTTTTTATAAATAAAATGGGGATGATTTAATGAAATAGAATGGGCTAACAGACAAAGTCTACAAAGGTATATGGGACCTGGTAAGAATAAGCTGTGGTATCCACTGTGCCTCTGACTCATGTGCCAGTGAGACTGTATTTGGATTACTCTGGTTGTTGTGTTCTAAGAAAGGCATCTACAGATCACAGTCTGTTCAGAGAAGAAACCAAAATGGAGAGAGGGTCAGAAAGCAGGAGCCACTGAGGGCCAAGGAGGTGAAGATGATTTAAGAGCTTTCCTCAGTGAAAGGAAGCTGCCTTATCCTGCAAAGCCCCAGAAGGCAACACTGAAAGGGGGGGTACTGGAGAGTTGCATTCTGGTAGGAAGAATGTTCCAACAACTACAGCTGACAAGAATACCTGCGAGCGGCCCTGTCAAGCATGGGGCATCTCATTGCTGGGACCTTAAAGATTGCCAGGCTAGTCATACAGTTATATATTCAACAGAATATTTCTTGAGTGCCTACTATGTGCTCCCATCTTGTTTTAGGGATGTCTGGATTAAAAGGGGGGGAAAGGAAAAAAAAACAGCCTCTGCATCTAAGGTGCTCACCAAATAGCAAACAATTCTGTATATGATGCTATCAGCTGCTGTGGGAGCACAAAGGGTGTAGTAGGAGGGATTTTACATGTGGGTGGGAGGTGGGATGAGATGACCTCTAAAGTCTCCTGGTTCCTATTACTCTGTGATTCTATGTAAGTCATAATCTCTGTCTGCAAAGAATTTACTCATCTAATCCAAAGACTTCCTTCAGATTTAAACCTTGGAGACCCAGGCCCCTAATACTCATATGGTAAGAATCCATGAAAACAATAATAATGATGCCTTTTATCAGTAACACCCTTTCCCTTCTAATCTGCTAGGAGAAGTTATATATTATAATATCTGAAAATCACATCTAGCCTATACCTGAGACCACATATAAATTGATAAGGAAATGAAGCAACAGAAACAGCAAAGGAGACTGGCCTAAAATTAACCAGCTCATTCAGAGGAGAGCTGGGGAGCACTCAGGTCTCCTGAGTCTCCTTTACTGTTCTTGCCAAGAGACCATAATGTGTTTAGCTTTCTCCTTTGGTGGATTTTGTCCCAGAAAGTTTCTCTTTTCTTTTGCCTTCTCCCCTCCTCCCTACTCTGTTATTGCAAGCACAGAATCTGGCAGATGAATGACCCGGCTGATCTCCCAAGTCTCCCTCTGAAACGTAGAACCCGACATCCCTTACATTTGGAATTCCAAACACAGACATTGCTGTGTCAGAAAAATATTAACTGTTTGAGCAGTGGACCTTGCCACTAGCCCAGGAGAATGATAAGCACAGGCAGAGAGGGAAAGTGCCTCACTACTTTTGTTCAGCTCTAAGGGAAGATGCATGACCTAGTTCCAGTGGTGATGCTGCTTTTTAAAAATAAAATATAGGGATTCAGAGGCCTGTGATAAGACCATTGGATCTATGGGGAAATGGCCTTCTCTGGGAGACCAATAAATGTGTGCTTTGGCTTATTTATTTGGCTTCCATTTGAGGCTGAAGTAGAAACCAATGGGCAGGTCCCAAGGCCAGGACTTCTGCAAACATTGGGCCACAGGATGCTGGCAGTTCTGTTGTCATCTTTTATTTCTTTGAGTGAGTCGCTCTGATAGCCTGACCAGGCCATTGAGAGACAGCGTGAGACCCTTGTTTTGACACCATCCCATCAGACTGAGTAGCATGCTGTGTCCTCCTGGGCAAGAGTCAGACAGGAGGAAGACAGATGAAGGATGTCTGGTCAGTGGCCCTATGGGTACCACCTGAGCCACTCCCAAGCCTTGATTGGAATTCTCCAACTTGATCAGTCAGGTGACTCGTGTGATCAGCTTCTAGAAACACCAGAGAGAAAATACAGGAAAATCTCTAGACTTTCATTCATGAACCACTGGGCTTTCAAAGAAATTCCCAAAAAGGAATTTAATATTTTTGGCAATGGCAGGATGATTGGAAGATATCCCACACCTATACACACCTAAATACAGCTCACACAGACACACACTTACGTGCATCACCACTTCCTAATCCTCTTATCTTGCTTTATTTTTCCCATAGCATAAATTTTTTGGAGTCATTTATTTGTATATTTTCTGTCTCCCCCAACCTGAGAATTGTAGCTCCATGAGGGCAAGGATTTTGTTGTTTATTGCTGCTGCCCCAGTCCATAAAACAGAGACAGGCCATAGCTAGTTCTCATTAAATAACTGTTTCTTCCCTTGTGGCCCAAAGCCCTATTCTAGGAGATTTATTAACTTAGTTTTCAAAGGCTTCAAAGTTATTAAAATGCAAACATCCCTAGAATAGCACTTTAAGTCTTAATAATAGTTCTCAGCTAATAAATTTTGAGGATAGGAGCCTCTGCCGTGACATTATGGAGCATAGATACTTCCCACGATGATGCCAGAAAGGAAAGCATACAAGTTAGAAGGACCTAACTCAGGAAGTGAGAAACAAGGAGGAGGTAGTGAGTTAGGCCCTGAAGTATGGCCTCTTGCCTGGAAGTCATGTTTGACTCTCTGGCCTCCTCCAGTCCAACATCAGCTCCTATCAAATCCTATGTCAGCTCTGGTGGAGTGACTCTTTCCTCTCTGTCCTCACTATTGATACCACAATGCATGACCTTACTGCCTTTCCCTGGGGATGTCAATGACTCACCCAGTCCGCTGCCTCCTGCCTCCTCATATTAGCCATGCATACCACTTCTAGGCCAACTTTCTCAGACACCACTTCCAACTTACTCTCATGTGATTGTCATTAAGACTATTTATCAATATTTATGATGCTCCTTTTATAGGCATACAGTAAATGAGTGATTAGTTCTGTTCAGTGAATTGGGAGAAGTGGTGGACCTTGCATTTGGGCTTGAGCATCTCACTGTTGTGACATCCTCCTAGTCCCTTTCTCCATGGCACAGCAATCATCATTATTTGAGATTAGCCTGGGTCCCAGAGTAACTAGGATGAACAGACACTCCTGCTAACCAACCAAGGACATGGAGCAAAAAAGTAACATTTGTTTTTTGAGGCCCCAATAATTGGAGATTCTTTATTGCTGCAGCACACAGTGTATACTGATGGATGCTATTACCCACTTGAAAACCTACAATGTTTTGTAGGAAACATTGTAGGAAATTATCCATGACTGCACTTGATATAGCATACAGGCTGTGGTTAAACAGACCTACACCTAAAACCTGGTTCTACTACTTACCATAAGTTAAGGATAAGCTACATTATCTCTTAGGTCTCCCCATTAGTGAAATTGGAGTAATAACTGGATAGGGTAATTTTCCCAGAATCAAGTTCCCAAATGTCAGAGTATCAAGAATACAGAAAATAAAAACAATATGGACAATCCAGATGCCTGGGTGGCTTCGCAGTTGAGCATCTGCCTTCAGCTTAGGGTGTGATCCTGAAGCCCGGGATCGAGTCCCACATTGGGCTCCTTGCATGGAGCCTGCTTCTCCCTCTGTGTCTCTGCCTCTCTCTCTCTCTCTCTCTCTCTCTCTCTCAAATAAATAAATAAATAAATAAATAAATAATAACATCTTTAAAAAATATATATAGACAATCAGTGTGTGATGATAAACTGTAGTGAAAACAACCAAGAAGAATAAAAGGTGATTTCATCCTACAAATCAAACCACAAAGGACAGAGACTTGGCCTCGAGGTAAGAGTCTGAAAATGTCTACAATGAAGCTAGGAAAGCACTGACACCTCCTCTGGGCCCATCAGAAGAAAGGAAGCAGCATCCTTAGAGAAAAACAGTTTTGGTTAAGGCCTGGGTTTACGGGAAGGAAGTCTAAAAATGTAGGGAGTTCAGGCTGAGCAACAGCTCCAGAGAGAACAATGGAAAAAGAAGGCAAGAGATCAGGAGTGGAAGACAGAACATAGGAGCTTAGAGAGAAGGCATGTAACAGTGAGAGGATTGTGGGGGCAGAAGAAAAAGGACTAGGGGTCATGGCTGGACAGACTGCTCTGGATCGTGGACCTGCCCAGGCTGAGGTCCTAAGTAGTTTAAGAAGACTAAACCAGCAGTGTCCATTAGATTGATAATATGTGGCTAAGAAGCTCTTGAATTTTTTTTTTAAATGAGAACTCTGCACAAGCCCCTGCGACAGGACTTCTTGGCCTCTGAATGTCCTATTCCCAATAAAATAACCAAAGCTCAAGGTAGCTTGGATATTTAAGGCTTCACCTATATAAATAGATAAACTTGCAGTATTTGGGGGGAACTGCCTTTGACTTCTCCCCGCAGAAACAGGAAGGGATGAAATGAATCCCTAGTGCCTCCTAGTGGAGTCCCTGTGGCCCATATTTCTCAGGGTCTTTGTTTTTTAATCTGTTCCTATTCCAACAGACAATGTTTGGGCACTCAAGATATCAAGATACAGGAGACAGAGAAAGTGGACATAAAAAGTAGTTGATCTGAGATCACTTCTAAGACCTCTAGGTTCAAAACCCAAGGAGCTCCAGGTTGTCATGCCATGGCATGGAGGGACTGTTTTCAAACATCCTTCTTTTGACCAAAGGAATTAGTCATTGCCCAGTTTTTCCTGTCCAGCTGTTTGGAAAGCCTGAAGCATCAATTCTTCCAATGCTTCTCTCAATGCCTTCCTCTCAAAGGTTCTTGCAGTCCATGTTGCATGACCCCTTGCTAGTGATATTATTATTCTGACTTTCCCTCCCTATCTCACCACACTTCATACTTGCCCCACATGGCTGCTTATTAATGTTTGTTTACTCATTCCTCAAATATTAAGCATCTATCATATATTGGGCACCATACTACATGATTTCCATTGTACATGCCAGTCTTCCAACAACCCAGATTCACAAAGATCTCCTATATGGAACACAGGCCCAGGGTAGGTACAGGGGTATGGTACCAGAAGGAAGATGTGCTTGATTCAGTCCCTGACTAGCTGGAGCTTATAGTATGTGGAAGACACACGACCTACACAAAACTTCCTTCTGCAAGACAAGCTGAGCAATGAATGAGACACTGCTATGAGGTGTGTTTTCAATTATGAGGAAAGTAGAGTTAAAATCCCAGACTCTTCCATTTAAGTCACTGATCTTGGCTGAGTTTCTTATTCCTCTGGGAACTTCAGTTCGTCAGGCTGTAAAATGAGTATAATAATCATCTACCCTCAACATTGTTGTGACGATCAAACGATTTGATGCCAGTGGAAACGTTTTACAAACTGTAAAGGGAGGTGCAGATTATTATTATCTACAAATTAAAAAACAATTGTGCCCTCAAACCTCACTCTCAAAGGATAAACTGTAGTAGTGGTCATGTTCCCCCATGTTATCCAAATCTCAAAACCAAATACGCTGACTTCTGAAAGCTCTGTAAACATATCCCTCGGGGAGATACTGTTAACCACAACCCCTTCCAAGTTTCTACTATAAATTCCAGTAGTTCCCAGAGAGCCATGGGATGCTCACACCTAATCAGGGCCTCTGAACTTTTTGGAAATTCTGTCTACAGAAAGCATCCAGTCCTAGACAGCAGAACTGAATGCCCATTCGGATAATGAGTTGCACAGCTGTGCAGCATCAAATACTTCCCCCAATTATGGTGGCATTAGAGAAAGTTATTGGAAAAGACTTTCTTCCACCATTGAGTAGTAAATGCTTTGCTAATTTGCCTGATGATACATTTATGATGGCTGCTTGCTGATCCTCTTTCCCAATCCACCTTTAATGGTCTGTTAGGAGAGACCAGTCTTCTCCAATGAACCAACTTTATTTCATTATGGTTTATTATTGTATTTTATTCAGGGAGTGCCCACAAAATGAGAAAGCGGCCTACAAAAACTCTCTCATCTCAGGCATAATTACTGCCTCAGTGCTTAGAAAGAAAGAAAAACAAATAGTAATCTTTGCTAATTGAAACAGTAAAATATGTGCAGCTCAGAACTATTCTGTGTAGAATTTTAAGAGGAAAAAACCTTACCGCCCCCACCCCCGCCACATACACACACACACTTAGACAAAATGGAGTGCTGCCCCTGAAACTATGAATCATAAATAAGCAGGACCCTCTCTCCTCTTTCTTGCTCCTTCAGCTGTCTTCCACTACCACCCCTTACTCTGTGTGTGTTTGAAACATAATATGCTGGTATTAATTATTTTTCAGATTTTTTTTTTGGCAGGATTGTTCTATAATTAAATCCATTTCCCTATGGGGGGATTTACTTGGCTTGTTTGCATTTCTTGTGCTCCTTTCACAGAATAAAATGTAAAAAGAAAGTTTTGTTTGCACTTGGTTCTACAATTCCTCTACTCCCTCTTCTTTCTTTCTTCTTTTTTTTTTCCCCCTCAGGATGTTCCAGCCTCTGGCCATAGCCATAAAACATAAGCAATTCAACAACTGGAAAGGACAATTTTGTGTAGCTTGTGTGTGTGTGTGTGTGTGTGTGTGTGTGTGTTGAGTGGTGGGAGGAGAGGGGGTTGTCATCCATAGGAGAAGCCAATTGTTGGGTAAGTGAGCAATTCATGTAATTAATTTGTTTCTACTGTAAAGATAAACTAACTGCTGGCCTCTGCTGGTTCTGCCTCCTTAAATGAGTCAGAAACACAGTGTGCAAAGGTAGATAACCTTCTGGCCAATTTGGTAGTCGTGAATTTATAAAAAGCATAAGGAGGGCAGCCCAGTTGCTCAGTGGTTTAGCACGGCCTTCAGCCCAGGGCCTGATCCAGGAGACCTAGGATCGAGTCCCATGTCAGGTTCCCTGCATGGGGTCTGCTTCTCCCTCTGCCTGTGTCTCTGCTTTTCTCTCTCTCTCTATGTCTTCTCTCATGAATGAATAAATAAAATCTTAAAAAAATAAAAGCATAAGGATCAGAGATGGTGTAATATATTTTAAAAAATGGAAGTTTTGTGGTCAATTGTGCATTCAAACCCTACCCCTATTGTAAGGACATCCCAAGATGGAACAAGCCCTGTAAAGCCTCTCTTTCACACACCAATTACGGCAAAATGACTCTGGGAAAAAAAAAAAAAAAGGAACTTTCTGAGGACTGGGAAAGGAAACCAAAGCAAGCAAACTGTGAAGAGGAATTAACACCCGGAGATACAAACAATATAGGATGACTTCCTGCAGCTTTCTTTCCCTTCCCTCACATAGCATTGCCCTAGGATGGCTCATACACATGGCTCCATGTGTCAGCCATGCCCCATTGCTGGCACTTGCAGCTAAAACTCTGACTGAAACATTTTTTCTGGCCAGTGGAATTGAGAAAGGGGATCTTGGAGGTGGACAGAGTGAGGGAAATAATAGGAGGGAGTTGAAGAAGAAAATATCTTAGTTCTGTGTAGGAACCCACACAAGTCCCAGGGTCACCTCTAAGCTGTGGATGCATGGTACAGGATAGCAAGGGCTCTGCGAAATGAGCTTTGAATCACCACCCACAGAGAGGAAGAAAAAATTGACAGTCTGATCCTGACTAAACTAGATGAAAACAAAATTTAAAAATCAACATTCTCTAGAGGATTTTAATAGGATGCAAGTGGGGCACAACATAGCTTTTATACAATCCAAGATACAATCTAAAATCACTTGACAGACAAAGAAGCAGGAAAATGTGACCAAATCTCAAGAGAAAAGACAATCATCAGATGCTAACCAAGAACTGATCCAGATATTGGAATTATCAGACAGATACTTTAAAGACTTTAAAGTAGCTATTAGGACTCTATTGCATGACGTGAATGTAAAGGTAAAGACACCTGAAAAGAGTGGAAAGTTCTCTGCAGAGAAACAGAAATCATAACAAAGGACCAACTGGAAATTTTAGATCTGAAAAGTAAAACATTTGAAATTTTTTAAAATGTTTATTGGATGGCCTCAAAAGAACTTTGATGTAAATCAATAGAAATTTTGCAATCCGAGAAACAAAGAAAAATGAAACCAAACCCGCAAACAAACAGAGCCTGGGGGACTTAGATGACATGAAAATGTACCATGAGGAAAAGAAAAAGTATCTTTGAAGAAATAATGACTAAATAAATTCCAAATTTAGTGAAAGACATAAATTTACAGGTGAAAGAAGCTCAGCAAGCCTGTATTTAGCAAAAATATTCTTTATAAATGAAGGTAAAATAAAAATATTCTCAGATGAAAGAAAACTAAGAAAATTCATACCAGCAGATCTGCTATAAAAGAAATGTCAAACTAAGGAAGTTCTAAAGAAAATGTTAACCGAGAAAACCTCAAATCTTCAGGAAACAAGGAAAAGCAACTGAAATGGTAAATATCTAGATAAATATAAAAGACCATTTTTATCCTTTGAGAACTTTAATATAGGTGTGTCAGTTGAAAGTAAAAATTATAACATTGTTTGGTGGGTTTTCCAATGCACGTAGAAGTGATATATACACAACTACCACATAAAGGGGGAGGATAAAGAGACCTATATGATTCTAGTGTTTCTCCATTCTACTTGAAGTGGTAAAATATTAACTTCAACTAGACTATGAATAGCCAAGTACATATACTGTAATCCTTGAACCAACTACTAAAAAATATAACACAAAGAAAATAGTGAAAAAACTGGTAAGTCAAAATTGAATACTAAAAAAAAAAAAATCTAGTAATTCAAAAGTAATTAAACAGGTAATGAGGAAACCAAAAATAGAAGGGACAGAGAGAAAATAAATAACAGTAGACCTAAATCCAATCATATCAACAACTATATTAAGTGTAAGTAGTCTAAACACTCCAGTTAAAAGACAGAGATTGTCAGGCTGGATTTTTTTTAACCTATCTACTACTAACTATACAATTCATAAAATAACTAAATTTTATGATCCATAATTTCTTTATCAGTTACAGAAGAATAATATCTATGATGTAGGGACTATTATGCAGATAAAATGATGTGGTGTCAGTTTAATGCCTAGTGAATAATAAGTACCCAGCAAATTATATCAACTATCAACTATCTTCTAGTGATCATTAACAGTGACCTAGTACTAACAACTGCTAAATTCATTAACAGGTTCAAGGCCACTATTCATTTAACCCTATATTCTTTTGTCTCTGAGAAAAGCACCAACAGAAAGGCCTGACCACAAAAGATTAAGAATGTATCTTCCCGAATAAAAGATGAATTTCTTTTATTCTACTCTGAATCTGACACAAAATTACTATATATATAAATATACATATTTATATTAATTGTATCACTTATATTTATTTATAATTGTATCACTTCGTATAATTTTAATGTCTTTAGCATTAAAATTGGCAAATTTTATAGATTGAGGCCCTATTTACACATCTTCCATCAACTCTAAACATTTATTTATTGGAATTAACCCCTTCTGCCCTCACTGAAATAATTTCTTCTAGTAAGTAATAATTTCATTCCCATAAATATATTTTAATTTTACAATACTGAATGTCATAGTAAGGACCCAGGCCCCTCAATTATCTTCTTTTACTGATTTATATCATTAAGGCATCCACAAATGAGCACACATCCTCCACAGGAAGGTACAGACAGCAATGATGCATTCTCCTTACTGAGAAGGTAGACTCCTGGGATTCCAGCCAGACAAGAGACAGGGACATTGAGACTGGCTGTACATTTAAGAAGCCAGAGTTGCCAGGGTGCTAAAGAGGGCACAGACCTTGAGATCCACTAGTGGTTGTCAAATTTCCAGGGGTAAAAATACAGAGTATTTCATCTCAACAATTGCATATTAAATGCTACCATGTGCAGGGCACAGAGCTAGGGGCCAGGAACAGAAATGAATCAGTGAGGTGAATCAGTATGACTATTACCCTTGGATGGCTGAAGATCTGCTGGGGGAGACAGCAGGTCAACCAATCATTTTAGTCAAACATAGTCATCGCCTCATTCATACCCTATTGGACCTGCCTTCTAAAGGCCTGGATACCCAGGTACCAGGTTCCCCCAAATCCTGGATATCCCAGAGATCAGTCTGAAGAATCCACACTCTGGGAACTGGTTTTCTTCAGTCAACATCATACACACAGGGAGGTCTGGGAGTGTGTATTTCCTGGTAGTGTTTGCAGTGTCATTTACCATTTTTGTCACCTGTCATAGGAGCCATTATAATATTTGCTTAAGTATCTAAATCAAGTCCTTTTACTTCAAGCCAGTGGTTGCTGAGCTTTAATTAAAGCATATTTGCATACATTAATATCACCCAGCTTCTCTACATTTTAACTGTATTTTCGCATTCAAAACATGACATTTCAATAACAATAGTTGTCAGTGCCTGGGTGCTTATTTATGCCACAATTACAGGTCCTGTTAATTACAGCCCTGGCTGGCTTCTCCAGCTCCTTCTGACAGAGCCTGTGTGCAGCCGCAGCTTCGACTCTGAGTGTGTGCATCTCACCACTTCCGGTGCAGCTCCACTGTGCTGCAAGGGGTTTAAAGATGTCAGGCTCCCTTCATCTCCAGTCCTGCTGACTTCCCACACTTTTGGGGGTCAAGAGCACAGACAGACTTTTATATCAGGGACTATTGGTCCTGGCAGCTCTGGCTATTGTCCTAGTCTTTACTGAGGATAGACAGAGAGGGAAGTTCCCACCTCATGAGTATTGCTGAATGTTACTGGGGTCTAGAAGCAGTGAGAGTGGAGAGCTGCTTCTTACTGAGAATCAGTAATGACCTGAGTGCTCAGCATCAGAGAGTGTGTGGTCACCTACTGAATTCCTGCTCCTACCTGAGGATATGGTCACGATCACCTACCTCTCCCCTGTGCTCTCAAGAAAAGTTGTACTAGCTCTGTTAGAGCACTGACATCACTATTTTTCTATTTCTCTTCCCAACTGAACTATGAATTCCTAAGGGAAAGGACCATATTTCGTCTATCTCCCCAGTATCTCCCCACATATGGGCTCCTAATAAACATTCTTGGAGGAAAAAATGAGTAAGAAACCACAGTCCCAAAATTCTGAGCTAAAGCCCCAAATGAGGAAAGGACACTAGTTGTGGGACACACCAAGACAAAAGGCCACAGGTACCCTTGACAGAGGGCAAGGCTGTTCCCTCTAGTGGACAAGCTGGCCACCCAGACCAGATGCTGTCAGGGCATATGGGGCACCCATGGCCTGCCTTTTGCCCCCAACAGCCTTGTCAATCAGACACTGAACCTCCCCTCTAGATGGTCCCGTGGAAATGGTCAAAAACCAGAAACACAGATGACTGTGGTATTCCAAAACTGCAGAGACAGCCAGAGAGAGGAAGCTCTTTCAAAACCTCCTCTGTGGGCACAGTGCCTTTCTGAACCCTGTGGTGAAGCCAGGGGAGTGAAAAGTCAGCTTGAGCCTGACATTTCCAAACACTGAGACTAGAACAATAAACATTGAGCTCAGCAGGCAGAGAGAGACAAGCCTAATCTGGGTTTCTCATGTTTCTCTCCAAATACTCTCCTGCAAGCCCCAGCCCACAGACAGTCTGTTTGTCTACTGCAGGGCCCTTAGCTGTCACGACCTCGGAGAGTCAGGCAGAGCTTCCTGGGCCTGACAACAAGGTGACAGTAAATATCTCTGCAGCACAGGGAACAACAGAAGGACTCTGAGCCAGAGACTGCTCTAAGCCAAATTGGAACCCTATGGGGATGGGAGGTGGGAGGGCTGCTGAAGGAGGGAACGCATACTTGTCTTTGAGCTCATTGCACAAGGCAGGGAGGCCTGGTCTGTCTCATTTTAGCATCCACCTTTAAACCCCTGTCTGTATACTGCCTTCTCTGCAAGCTTTGTGTCTCCTTGCATCTTAGTTCATGTCAACAAAAATATTTCATACACAAATTATGTGCCAAGTACTGTGCTGATTCTGGAGATACAAACAATGAGATTCAGATTCTGTCTTAAGATAGCTTGCCATCTAACTGAAGAAACAAGTAGTTAATATTTCTAGAGAGTAGAGTGTGGTGATTTGGGGGTATACAAGGTGCCACAGGAATAAAGAAAGGGATCACTAGGCTGAGCCTGGGCATCCAGGAAGGTTTCCTGGAGGAGGAAACATCTTAACTGAATTCAGAAAAAAAAATTATAAATTGCATCTAGATGAAGAAAGATGGAAAAGGTATTTTAGGCAGCACAACCAAAATGAGCAAAGGCACAAATGTGTGAAATTGTGTGGTGTGTGCTGGAAGCTAGAGGTAGTTTAAGGGGACTAGATGTATTGTGCAAGGGAGAACAAGCAGAGGTCAGGCTGAGGGACTGGCAGGGGTCAGGTTATGGAGGGCTTTTGTAGGGTCCTTTATGCTAAGGGCACCAGCTTGGATTTTCTCCTGAGAAAAACAAGGGAGTCTCTGAGCAAGGTTTAGGTAGGTATGTGGCATAAAGACATCTGCTTTTCAGAAAGCTCACTGGGGCTGCAATGTAGGAAATGGACAATTGGAGGACACTCCTGGAGGTGAAGAGCCCGTTAGGGAGCTCAGCTCATGGTAGAGTATGGAGAGCACTGGACAAACTTGAGAGAAACTGAGAGGACAAGCTTAACCAGACTTGACTATGAGGCTTTCAGGAAGAGACAGAGGCATTAAGATCAACTTCAACATTCTGAACTGAAGAGCTATGGAAAGGGTAGTGCTGTTGGTTGAGATAACAATGGTAATTCTATTAACAGCTCACTATATGCCAGAGAGTATTGTGTCTTTCATGGGATATTTCATTTAACATTTCCAACAACCCTATGAGATAGAACTATTACTTTATTTTATAAATGAGGAAAGCAAGACAGAGTGTTACATAACTTGCCTAAAGTCACACAACTACTACATGGTGGCCTTGAGACTTTGAACCCTGGGCAATCAGGCTCCAGAGGCTATGACCCTGACCAGTGCTCTGTGTGGCCCCCAGGACACAGTGGGTCCCATAGGTGCCTCCCACAGTGTCGGGTGCTCCATCCTGGGAGTCTGTCTTGGTTTGAGTTACTCTAGCAAGCATTTATTCACTAGGCTATGACATAATAAAAAATATATATTTGGTCTCTGCCCTCAGTTCTTGACAAAGAATTCCTAAAACGACATAATAAAAAAATATATATTTGGTCTCTGCCCTCAGTTCTTGACAAAGAGTTCCTAAAACCTTGTAATGTCCTGAGTAATGGAAGTGATATGAAAATCTTACAGACAAAGCTCCTAAATGCCTTGGAATTTTCTAGAAGACAGAAGCAGCTTTTACTCTAATGAGGGACTCTTGGGGCTCTGGGTAGCCTCAGGATGAGGGCTGGTCACCAGAAAGACCAAGTCATGATTATTATAAGCTTAGAACTTTCAGTCCCACCCTTCATCCTCTTTTCATCAGAGACCTCCCAATTTGATGAATACACTCATGTGCCAAGAAGTGGGCATACCCCAGCTCCATGGGGACAGACATTCCTGTGCTCAGAACCCTTCTGGACTTTGCCCTGTGCACCTCTTCATTTGGCTATTCATCTGTATCATTAACCTTATCATACACTTTATAACAAATAGATAAATGTAAATAAATGTTTCCATGAGTTTTGTGTACCATTCTAGCAAATTATTTTTTTTAAAGATTTTATTTATTCATTCATGAGAGACACAGAGAGAGAAAGAGAGAGGCAGAGACACAGGCAGAAGAAGAAGCAAGCTCCATGCAGGGAGCCCGACATGGGACTCCATCCCGGGACTCCAGGATCCCGCCCTGGGACAAAGGCAGGAGCCAAACCGCTGAGCCACCCAGGGATCCCCCATTCTAGCAAATTATTAAACTGAGGGTAGGGCACCTGACTTCATAGCCCAGAAGTGTGAGTGTTCTGGGGACCCATTATTTGCAACTAGCATCTGAAGTGAGGGCAGTCTCAGGGGATTGAGCCCTTAAACCTGTGGAGCCTGACACTCACTCCTGAATTAAATTAAATCATAGGACACCCAGTTGG
The DNA here is from genome assembly GCF_905146905.1 of Nyctereutes procyonoides. Lineage (NCBI taxonomy): Eukaryota > Metazoa > Chordata > Mammalia > Carnivora > Canidae > Nyctereutes > Nyctereutes procyonoides. Next base: position 69,052,737 of record NW_026575140.1, on the reverse strand, counting down.
GTGTCCAGAGAGTTGGAAAATTTGTTGGTGAGGGGAAGAAATCTCCCATATACTTGGTGGAGTGGGGAGTAGATAGTTGAAGTGTGGGGAGTAGATAGTTTTTCTTTAGAAGTGATCCCATGGGGCAGCCCCGGTGGCTCAGTGGTTTAGTGCCGCCTTCAGCCCAGGGCCTGATCCTGGAGACCCGGGATCGAGTCCCACGTTGGGCACCTTGCATGGAGCCTGCGTCTCCCTCTGCCTGTGTCTCTGCCTCTCTCTCTCTCTCTCATGAATAAATGAATACAATCTTAAAAAAAAAGTGATCCCATGGAACATTAAAGTAGGGAAGTAGGGAAGTGAGATGAGAGAGGTAAGAAAGCAAGTAAGGGTAAATTGATGTACAGGCTCTAACACTCGGGGATCAGTCTCCTGGGGACCTCTGCAATCAGTATAGAGCAAGTGTCTCAGAGCTGTCCTATGGGAGGGATGAGAACGCTGGGGTCTATGCTCATTCCCAGATACTTCCAGTCAGCTGTGATAGCAGGTAGATAGGCTCTGGAGGCCAGAAAAACCTACAGGTAAAATGTCCTAAGTGCTGGCAGTAGAAGTCTGGCCAGAATGCAGGTGAGAGTCAGGAGACACGGGTGGGTCAAAACCCAGTAAAGTGCCTTTGAAAAGCATAACATTTCAGAATGCCTAATAAATGACTACTTCCACATATTTAGCTAAGGAGGACAGAGACATTATAAGAGACAATCAGCAGATACCTAGAACCTCCTTAAAATAGCATCAGGAAACCTGCAGGATGGAAGGACTCTAGATAAAGTTCCTCTCTGAAAAGAGAGGGGGTGGGAGTAGGAGGGAAAAAAGAGAGAGAAGCAGAAGACTCTGGAGGTTTTTTCATCTCTTCCTCCTTATCCCAAAACTATGGATGAAGGGAATGAAGAACCAGGCCTGCCAGAGGATCCTCTAAACAGAAGCACTGCTAGTGGCCCATGTCTCCACACATACAAGGTCAAGTGTGAGTATGTGTGTTGGGGTGGGGAATGCCTCCTCTGCATATCTGCAGACCATATTCCCTTCGGTAAGGTCTTCTCACAGGACCTCACTCTGATCACAGCCATGCAGACCTCATTCCCAGTTCCAACTACCTCTAGGTCTTAATTTCCACTCACTTCTCTGAAGTAGAAAAGCAGACATTTCTGCAGTCCAAGGTCAAGAAAGTGACCATGCAGCCACATTTCTGAAGTTTGGTGCAGGTGTAATGGAAAGGTTGCACTTGAGTTAAATGTTAATTACAGTCTTAAAAGTAATTAAGGCTTAGAGGATTAGAGGTGCTTTATAATCAGATCTGCCCATTAGAATAAAATGTGCAGGGACGCCTGGATGGCTCAGTGGTTAAGCATCTGCCTTTGGCTCAGGACATGATCCTAGAGTCCCAGGATTGAGTCCCATATTGGGCTTCTTGCATGGAACCTGCTTCTCCCTCTGCCTATGTCTCTGCCTCTCTCTCTCTTTCTCTCTGTGTCTCATGAATAAATAAATAAAATCTTTTAAAAAAGAATAAAATGTGCAGATCAAGACTTGGACTCTGGGTTCAAAACTTGCAAAACTGTTTTCTAAAGAGAGAGAGAGTTATTGAAGATAGGTTGACTAGATACAGAAAAATCAGAGATACCCCTTGCAGATACAGAGGTAAGAATTAAACTTCACCAAAGATGTCACTTTGGTCACTATGCTGTCAGGAAAACTGTTTATAGGGTGACTCACTTCAGATACCAGAATTTGAAACAATACCAGTCTTTCCACTCCAAATTTCCAACAGATTTTTTAATAAAGGCAAAGAGAATATTGGCTGAGAATGATCCAACCACTACAATGAAATGTGCTACACACAGTAAATAGTGAAGAGGAAGTTCAAACTAGGTGGGTCACACACCCAAGTTCATTGCTTTTCAACTATATTCTCCCCATCTCCAGGATGAACCATAAAATAAAGGGACAGCCATTGTCTGGAGAATGACTAAAGAAGGTGAGGATGAGTTATGAGACAAGAGAAGAGAACCCTGACGCTATGGGTAGGTGAAAATTTCAGAAGCCTATGCCAAGGGCAACCCTACACATCTGTTGGCATCTCTGCTCTGCTACTGGGAAGCTTCCAGTTGGAAGGGTCTCTCCAGATGTATCATATCTCTTCTCCTTAACTTTCCATTACCACCACCCAAGGATTGGGGAGTGCTCACCTTCAAGCACCACTCCTTTACGATTCTCAGATTGGCCACTTTCTCTTGTCTTGTTTCCCTCCCTGTTATGGATTGAACTGTATCTTCCCCCAAATTCTCATGTTGAAGTCCTAAACCCCAGTACCTCAGACAATATGACTATAATGGAGACAGGGCCTTTAAGTAGGCAATTAAGATCAAGTGAGGTCATAAGTATGGGCCCTAATCTAGTAAGAATGATATCTTTTTAAGAAAAGACAGAAAGGAGCCTGGGTGGCTCAGAAGGCTAAGTCTGACCCTTGATTTCAGTTCAAGTCTTGATCTCAGGGTCGTGAGTTCAAGCCCCATATTGGGCTCCATGCCCAGTATAGAGCCAACCTAAAGAAAAAAGAAAGAAAAGACAAGACACAAGGGACCTACATACAGAGAGAAAAGAGTGTGGGAAGACACCATGAGAAGGCAGCCATCTGCAAGCCAAGGAGAGAGTCTCACCAGAAACCAACACTGCTGGCACCTTGATCTCGGGACTTCCAGCCTCCAGAACTGTGAAACAGTAAATTCCTGTTGTTTAAACAACCCAGTCCCTGGTACTGTGTTATGGTGGCCCCAGCAAATTAATACACTCCTTCTGCTCCTCCCCCTACATGTGCCGCCCAGGGAGCATAGCGCCAGCACACAAGGTCTGCTGCATCCTGCTTCCTTCATCTCCAAAAGGAGGGGCTGCAGTAGGCCCTCCCTAAGTCATATCTAGCTCTGTCACTCTGTCCACCTGTAACATGTATTATTCCACTAGAGTGAGAATGAAGAACATTACTCTCTCCCACCATACGTAACTCGATAGATTCTGCTGACTTCAAAAGCACTGCTTAACTGCTTCCAGGAATTTACTTTTCATCCACTTTATATGTACTTAGCACCCATCAGGTGCTACAAGTAATACCGCGCTGCTGACCTCTTTGTTGCCATGACTTCCTGTTTTACCAAGTGACATGTTCTCATAAACTTTGATTCATAAGCTCATCTTTTTCTCTTACTCTTCTCACTTCCCTCCCTCCCCCTCCATGGCCAGCTACCATGTCATGAAGACTCTCAAGCAGCCTGATGGACAGGCCAAATAGGGAGGACTGAGACCTCATGCTAATAACCAGCAAGAAACCGAGGTCTGCTAGCAACTCCATGAGCAACATATTAGAAAATGAAGTTTCAGAACTGAGTTTTCTGATGCTAAACCATAAACTTTCTCTCCATCTTAAATGTGGATTCTCCAGCCCCAGTTACGCCTTTAGATAACTGCAGACAAGCTAACATCTTCATTGCAGACTATGAGACCCTGAACCACAACAACTTAATTGTCAAACAGCAACTGGATTCCCACCAGCACAGACTGTGTGAGATAGTAAAATGTGTACTGTTTTGAGTCATTGATTTTTAGGGTTGCACCATAAATAACTAATAAACTCCTAAGGGCCATTTTGTGGCACCTTTCACAATGCCTTACCCAGGGCTGGTCTCCTAGGAAGTGTAGGTTTAGTATTGGTCACTCAACTGTTCTGACCAGGAAAGACTGCTTGCTCCCCTCAGGGGATGGGAGGGTTTAGGGAAAGCTATAATTTGGACATTTAGGGCAACAAAGAGAATATAAAGTGGTGAACAAAAGACATGGCATGATAAAGTGCTTTATTCGTTTCCTATGGCTGCAGTAACAAATTATAGCAAACTTAGTGGTTCAAAACAATGCAAATTTATTTTCTTCTAACTCTGGAGGTCAGAAGCCAAAAATCAGTTTCGCTGGCCTATAGTCCAGGTGTCAGCAGGTCTGCTTTCTCCTAGAAGCTCTAGGGGAGAATCAATTTTCTAGCTTTGTAAACTTCTAAAGTTTCATTTCTTGCATTACTTGGCTCATAGCTACTTCCTCCATTTTTAAAGCCAGGGGCGCAGCATCTTCAAATCTCCCTGTGCTACCATTTTCATATCACCTTCTCTCTATAAGGACCCTTGTGATTAAATCTGTCCCACCCGGATAATCCAGAATAATTTCCCCACATTAAGATCTATAATTTAATCATATCTGCAAAGTCCCTTTTTTGCCATATAAGGTAATATAAGGTTCTTGTGATGAGGATGTGCACATATTTGGGGGCCATTATTCAGCCTACCACAGGAGAAAAATCTCACCTCTAGGGTCAGGTCCAAATTCCAGTCCTCTGTTTAACAATTAACTATGTGAGGTTGAGCAGATAACAAGTAAGCTTAGGTTTTCTCACTTTCATAACACTGCCTCCCATAAGATAAAACTTATTAAATGAATACAGTATGTAAACGTATTTGGCACTTAGTGCTTTCTAAATAAGAGCCAGCTTTTTTCTTCCTTCCTTTTACTGAGTAGCTAGAAAGACAAGGACCTGGATCAAGAAGGAAGAGGACTCTGAGGTTGTGGCCTTGTAACTAATTTTGTATGGCACTTAGTGTTTACAAGGCAGTTTTATGTCTATTATTCCATTTGACTATTATTCCCATTTTACCAAATGAGGAAAACAGAGGCATGAAGGAATTAAGTGATTTTCCCAGCATCTCCCAGCTAGTAAGTGTCATAATTGGGTTTTCTGATGCTTAATTCTAAGCTCTCTCCTTTACGTGCCATGCACTTAGGTAGGGCTTGTAAAAATCAGCTACCAAACTAACTAAATGAAATGAGAAAAAAGGGACAGCAGAATAGGATATTATCATGAATGCTTGGAGGGAGAGTGCAGGAAAACTTTCAGAGGACAGAAAGGAAAAGTCATGGTGGACAGTGTTCTCCAAAGCAGGCCCAGGCCAGCTCCTGGAAAACAGGAAGAAATGAGATGTGCCTTCACCCCACACCATCCATTCTCATTCCTTTCCTCTCACAAGGACTATCTCAGACCTTTGGTAATAAATAGCTTTCAGATGTGGCTCATCAGCTTGGCATATCTGATAAGACACCAGCTCAGGAGTCAGAGGCCCATCCAGGAGATGATTCCATGATTCCACGAGGGAATTACAAGGGATTGTACTGTGGCAGGGCCTGCCTGGCTCCTGAGCTTGAAGCTAAACCCAAAATGGGAGAACTGGTCTGCTGGGGGGCAAGGTTCATGGACTCACACAGTGGGGAGAGGGCTCTCTGTTCCCTCTATAAAATCATAACAAAAACAAATCACACCCCACCCTGAACATCTTCAAAGCACTCTAGGCTACATTTTCTCACTTGCCCTGGCAAAATCATGAGAAAGAAATGGATACATAGAAAGTGATACTGGCTATTGAATGCTTAATATTGGCTAACACTGGAACAAAAAGCCTTATTAAGCAAATGTAATCATCTCAAGTTCTCCATGAGGTAGGTCTTGTTATCTCTAGATGAAGGACCGGAAGCTCAGAAAGGTTATGTGGCTTGTATAAGAAGCCCACAGCTACTATGTGATCAAATCGGCACTGAAACATAGGAGGTCAAGGTGCTAATTAGCAGTCCAATTAGCAGTCCCCTTCCAGCCGATGGACAGAGCTCCTAGGTGGGCATGGGGGCCTTTCCCTCTGGAGGAGGAGTCAGAAGGCCCACCTCAGCAATGGGGGTGGTGGTGGGAGCAGGTCACAAGGGGGCCTTGGAATGATATGAGCTAGCTTGGCTATATATCCCAGAGTCTGGCCACTATGTGCATATGAAAACATATCTTCAATAAAACATGAAAAAATAAGTCAGGCTTCCAAAGGTTTCCTGAGAGTTGGTAGCCAAGGCCTCTATGGCAGCTAACTTAATTTTTCCCTTAGATTTGCATGTTCCTGAAGCAGGTGGACAGGCCCAGCCAGACTTCAAATGGCTCCACATGGGAAACAGGATTAGAATAGCCCCCTGAGGACCTCTTCTGACATTATTTCACCCCTCCTGGCTAATTTTCTATTTCAATGTTAAAGAGAGATCTTTTGTCCCTCTAGGCTGCTCTCCTATTCAGTTTAATTTAGAAAAGAAGCCTTTGCAATATTGAATTGAAAATTATTTTCATGGTCCAGGAAAGAAGCCCCAGCAGTATGTGTAGGGGGGATGGGGAGTGCATATGAACGAGGACTAACAAGGACTGGAGTTCAGCCACCTGCATCTCCCTGCAGGCCAGGTTAGGAAGCCCCCAGAGAGGGAAGTCTCAGCCCCAACAGGGTCCCTGGTCTGAAGCCAAGGTGCGGAGAAGGAAGGCACAGGTTGACATGGCAGGTGGAGTGGGGCTAGGGGACTAGGCAAGGGCAGCGTGGTGGGCACAGAGCCAGGCATTTAGGGGCTGCGGGGTGGTCAGCTGGTAAGCACATGCTCAGGTAAACTGGAGGGACACCTGGAACTAACCCAAGGCAGGACTGAGCCCCAAGCTTTCCCCAAACACTTGGAGTAGACAGTTCTAGGCATGAGGGTCAGAGTGATCCCAAAGATGTCTTTCTGCCTTGCTTCTCCAGAGAAAGAGCAAATTCTTAGGCTGCTGCTTAAGGACCCGCACCTACCTCCATCTCCTTCAACAAGGAATCCCACCTCCTGAGGGATGACCCCTTAGACCCCATCCCTGGATCTTCCCCAGGACAAAGAGCAGAAATGTTAATTCAATGATAGCAGATGGGGTCAGAAGGGGCGGGCTTTGGAGCAGAGATAATCAAATCCATGCCCCCCCACTCACTGGCTGAGTGGCTGTGGACAAATGACTTAATTCCTTTATGCTTCCCTTCATTTCTCATAAAGTGAAGATAATGACATCTACCTCAAAGGGGTTTTGTGAGGGCCAGTGGAGTTTATGAGTACACAGAGAATAGCCAGTGGAGGGCCCAGCCACCTGGGTGCACAATAAATGTCTTTGTCCACTTTCCCTTTCCTTTGAGCAGGGGCCTAGACAAAAGGTGGGGACCCCGACCTCACAGCATTTGCTGCCAGCCCTAATGTCACCTGATGCACTGTGGCTGAGCCTCCCACTTGAGGGGGCATGAACCACAGGGGGACAGGACAGAGCATCAAACCCTGAGACAAGAAGACTCTGGACAATGCTGGACATCTTCTGGGTTCTCACTCACTCAGCACAGAGCCCCTGGAAGTCACTCAGGAAAGCACCCATAGCTACCCACATTTGCAAAGCATATTATAAACCTCATAGTACCTTTGCCTACATCATCAGCATTAGCTTAACATCAGATATAGTGCTAGGCAGATCGAGTAGGTATGTCTTTTTTGTAGGTTATAAATGAGAAACCCAAAGTTTCAACAGTTTATATAAATTTTCCAAGGTCCTGTCGCTAATGAGATGCAGAGTTGGGGCTCACTCCCACTGTGTATGGCCCCCTATACCACACCCTTTCAGCTGAAGCTGTACCTGAGGCTGAGGAGGAGGTAGGAATCTATCCAAGGTTAAGCATAGACTCTAAAGTAGAAGACTGGGGTGGGGGCTGACCCCTCCAGAGTGGCTTGTTAATTTAGTGCTAGCCTGACCCCTTCAATTAGCTGCTGGACAGAGCCAGGCCCAGGGGAGATGGACAGCAGGGTTTAATGGAAATGGGGATGCTGGTGACGATATGAACAATCTGAATTATGGTCTCAATTTGCACAGAGCCTGATGGATTTGCAATAATTCCAAACCAGGTCAAGTGTCTGTGTCTCCTCTTTTGCTGATCTCACACAAAGTCTCTCCATTTGTCAGGTTCTGACTTGCTCTGAGTGGCTGCCTGCCCCCTTCCTCTCTCCATTAGCTATGCTCTCCCTGAAGTGCTCTGACCCCAGGGCACCTCTGCAGCTGTGCCCAGAGGGACCGGGGCTGCTACTAGCAGGGCTCACGGACCTAGGAGCTTTAAGACCATCCACAGAGATAAATTGCACTCTGTGGGGGAGAAAGGGACAGGTCTCCACTGACCAGGGATCTCAGTCTATGGTAGTTTTTAAGACAAATGGACAGAATGATTTGGTATCTTAGGGATTCACTGTGTGGGTGTTAACAATGTTAGAGTGAACAGATTCTGGAAAGTCAAGTCCTGTTAGAGAGAACAAGGACAGCAGAGGGCTGGAGCAGGTGCCAGAATCTCTTCCAGGCCCAGCCCGAATAACTGATATGTCATAGTTCATGAGCATTCTTGAAAACTTGGAAGATCTTAAGATAAGTCCCATCTTCTCAGATTCCTGCAGCTGGGGCCTTTGAATATGGGAAGGGTTGGTTTCACAATGGGGGTATGTGGTGTTGAGTGAAAGATAGTGGCAGGCTCTGGAACAGCTGCTACTCTCCAACCCACGTGTCCAGTACTAGCCTGGCTAAAGTGGCCGAGGAAACCTTGGCCAACAACCTGCCTGGCTTGCAAATTCTATCCACAATTTCCCTAGCAAGTGGCCATCTGGCCTCACTTGAGTGCCTTCTGTACTAGGGAACTAGAGACTTTATGTAGTAACAACCCATGCTGACTTCAGGTTGCTTTAATTTTCAAACATTTTTCCTTCTATTAAGAAAAAAAATCTATTTCCCTGCAACTTCCACACATTCTTACCTATACCAAGAGCCAAACAATGTCTAATAAAGTAGTTATTAATTTTATTTTGATGTGCTTGGCTTGGGGATCATAGGATAGCCTCCTGCTTTTCTTCCCCCAGGAGGGCCTCCATGGTCTATTTCACAGCATGGAGAGAGGGAAAGAGCCCTAGGCCACCACTCAGGAGACCCACACACTGACCCCAGCTAAACTATGTGTACAGTCTGGAGAGTCTGTTCATAGGTCTGTCCTTTACACCTCTCTTTGCTTTGCTATGAAATCATCTGTGAATGAGCCACAATTGCTCATTGTGGATGAGCACCTATGATACACCTGTCTCTTAACATATGTGTTGTAGAATAAAGGACTTTAAAAACTAATAACCATTATTATTATTACTATACTTTTCTGAACATTTATAATATGCTGGGCATTTTGCTAAACACACCACATACATTATTATTGCTTCCTTTCTCATGTTTCCACCTTAAATGATAAGGTCTATTATTATTCCCATTCCATAGATGAAGACATAGCAGCCCAGAGAAGTTAAGTAACTAGCTAAACATAACTGATAAGTAGTAGAGGTGCAATTTGAGCTCAAGTTTGTTAGTATGCTCTTAACCACTATGGCAGATACCATCCCAGCCTCAGGGAACCTAAAATCTAGCAGGGGAGAAAAAACTGAAGTACAAGAAACACTAAGACATATACAAGTATCATATCATTATGTTGTACACCTGAAACTAGTATTTACACATCAACTATACTTCAATTTAAAATGTTTTTTTAATTAAAAAAAACACTAAAGACAATAAAAGGTAATGAAAGGGGAAAGTAGAACTGGAGTCTAAATTTCAGTCTAATAAAAGTGCTGTGCTAAAAACAGTGGCAATTATGTATTTGTTGAATGAATGACTCTTCAGGAAGAGCGAGGCAGAAACATCCCAAAGAAAACACAGGATGAGGAAATTGTAGGGTATTATTTCCAGGGGATTAAAAGGAACTGAAATGGGGAAATTCTGTGCAAAAAAAAAAAAAAAAAAAAAAAAGCACATTAAAGAAAAGATGCTTTTACTACCCATTCACTTATTCACTTACTCAACACATGTTTTTTTAGCACCTCTATGGGACAGGCATTGTATTAGTAGTATTATAACATTCAGTCTTGGCCCTTTGAGGAACTAACCTAGGGGCAGTCAGGTATTCAGACTAGTGCAGTAAATAACTAAAATAAGGACCAGAATAATGATGCAACAAGGAAAGAAGAGGTAACTCTGTGCCATGCAAATGATAAATGCCAGGAGGGGCAAGAGAGAGCAGCATAGTCCAAGTGAAGGCAGGAAGGCTCACTAGAGCAGGCCTAACAATGGAAAGAGTGAGGTAGGGAAAGGAGGCGCATTTAGTGAACAGTGAGCCAAAACTGAGGGACTTAGACAAAGTCCTGGCAAAGCCGTGGGCAAAAGGCGTAGAGAGGATATTTGGAGCCACATTGTGAAGGACTTGAATGCTGGGGCAAGGGAAGTAAAATTGATCTCATGGGCAATGTGGGGGAAGAGCTTTCCAGCAGGAGAAAGCCTAGAGGCATGAATGCATGATGGTACGTGCAGCAGAGAGCTCTGGCCCCACCTGAATCACAGAGACTCCTGGACCCTCAACACTTGCACTGAGCATCTACTGCAGTATAGTCTATGAGATGATGTGGAATCTCCATGAATAAGGAGAGTCATTAAAACTACCTTTCTGGGTGACAGAAGGTTAGGAGACAGGACAGAAGGCAGAAAGGCATGGTGCAAGCCACGCTCTAAGCCCTGGGAAGGCTGGAGACATGGCCAGGTGAGATCACCAGAAGCACCATGGGAGCCAAATGCTCCCAAGTTGGGGAGGTTAAGGGAACTGTTTTGTAAAGCAATGTGCCTAGCTTATTACCGAGCTGTGAGCATTGGGCAGGTGTTCTGTAAGAACTAAGGCTCTCCATCCATGGGATGTAAGATCGTAGCAGCCAAGCCTACCGAAGTGTCTGTGCAGACACTGGAGAAGGCAAGGCTGGCTCCAGTTCCCTTCCAGCAGGACTAAGGGTGGCAGAGGTGTGCTGAGCAGCAGGTGTAGGGCTACTCCAGACTATCAGCTGTGGCAGACTCAAACAGAAAATATCACCTACTGGTTCCAGAGGATGGTTCTGTCCCAATGATGAGTGAGCCCCCAAGTTCTATATGTCCTGCCAGGCAGAAACTGAGTTATGGAGCAGAAACAATTAACAAGTTTGTTCGCCACAAAAAAAGGGGCAAATAGGGCCTGGGAGGTGGCAGTGGGAAGAGACCATAGATAGGACTTCAGAGAAGCCCCAGCCCAGCAGAAGTCAAGCACTGTGTAAAGACATTCTGTCAATCATTACTCAGAGAGATCTGAAAGTCACTGTTTACTTCCTGACCAGAGCTCCATGAAACTCCTCGAAATCATTTGTTCAGAGCTTTGCAATTTACAAAGGTTTTTCACTTATGTTATCCCACTTAATTACCACCACAGCCCTTTAAAGTAGATTAAATAGAGATTACTCTACATTTTACAATAAGAAAGTGGGAGAGTCAGAAAGGGCTGTCTTGCTCAAGGTTACACACTCATGAGTGGCAGTGCTGGGATTCAATCAACACCTCCCCCTTTCACTGTCCTGATTCTCTATTAAACCATGTTCTCTTTTCTTCGGTGACTGTTGGATTGGAGGTAGCAAGACAAATCCTAAAAAATAAGAACACCAATTCATTGCTTTTGGTCTCCCAATAATCTTCCATGAGGAATAGTTTATGCGGTTTCAGGCTCACCAACTTAATATCCCAGAAAGGAAGAGCCTCGGATGGAAAGTGGAGCTAAGATCCACAAACTGTATTGAAGGGGCTGGATGCTGTGTGTATCTTTATTTAACATCCATTATCCATGAATCCATTCAGCCTAGACATGTTTCTGAAGGTCAGGCACTTTTCCAGGCATAGGGGACATGATGAGAAACACAGGAGACATAGCTCCTGCCCTCAGAATTTAAATTCTAACAAAGATTATAGAAAATAAACAACCAAAAAAACCCATCTGCTAAGTGCAGTGAACACAGAAATAAAGACTAAGGTAGATAATAAGGGAGAAGGTGGGTAAGTTCTTTAGCTACAAAGGTTAAAAAAGACCTGTGTGAGGAGGTCTCACTGGAAAGATGAAAAGAAACCAGCTATGTAAAGAAACCATAGAAGATCACTTCAGGCTCACAGCCTGGAGCAGATGTCCATACCCAAGGAGGGAGACACTGTGGCATGTTTAAATGAAGCCAGACTTGCTGGAATGAACAGAATGGGAGTGTGGGTACCTTCTGAAGGGCGAGAGAGGGCAGATTGCACAGGGTTGTGTTAGCCAACGAACAGTTTGGACCTAGTCTTAGCACAGTGTACTAAAGGGTGTTACACAGGTGGAAGGCATGACCTACTATATACCTTATAAAGGTCATCCTTGTTACTGTTTGGAGAATAAAGAGAATAAAGTTGAAACAGGAAACCTCATTAGAAGGGTAATTCAATAGTTCCATGGGGAAATGATAGTGGTATGGATTGGGGAAAGCAGTAGGAAAAAGGCAAATGAATGTAGAATGTATCTTGGAGGCAATATTGACAATTTGTCATTGGATTGGATAGGTGGGAGTTAAAAGAATCATGAACAATTTCTAGAATTCTACTTTAGGTAACTAGATGGGTGGCAGTGACATTTATTGAGATGGAGCCGTCATGTTGAGGGCAGGTTTGAAGAGGCAAAAGTGAAGAGTTCTCTTTTAGACATGATAATTAGGAGGTGTCAGTGGGACATTTGGGAGAAGACATGAGGCGGGTATTTGGATACACAAGTCTGGCATTCAGATGATATGACTGGAGACAGAAACTTGATCATTGTCAGAATATACATGGTATTTTAACATCACGGGAATGAGAAACAGAATATGGAGAGGGAAAAGAGGGGTTCATGATCCAGCCTCAAGAAAGTCCAACATTTAGAAGTTCAGCAAAAAAGATGAATCCAGCAAGGAAAATTAAGAGTGGACAGGAAACGAGAGCCAAGAAATCACACAATCCACCAAGGGCTGCATGTTTCAGAAAGGAGTTGTCATCCATGGTTTCAAATTCTGAGAAGTGAAGGTGAGGTTTCATTTGGCCACCTGAAAGCCACTGGTGACTTTGAGGAGAACTGTTTCCATACTGTATAATCAAAAGGCATATGAGAATGGGCTGAGTAGTAAATGTGAGGTGTGAGACTAAAACAACAACTTCTCCAGCAAAACAAAACCAACCAAAAAACAAACAAAATCAACAGATTGGTAGGATCAATGGAAGGTTATTACTGTTTTTGATGTTTTGTAAGGTGGGAGATGCGAGAGCATTGTTTGTCTAATGTGAATGATTTGGTAGAGTAGGAGAAATTAATGATGGAATAGTGACAGGGTAGCCAAAGAAATACAATCCTTGAAAAACTGAAAGAAGACAGAAACCAGAGAATCTGAGGAAGAATTGGCTTTTCATAGGGAAGGGATACTTTCTCCATTGTAGTAGGAGGAAAGAAGAGATTGTTTCTGATGCAGGTAGATTTGAAGGTTCAATACAGAGTTAGCATCCAATAGTTTCTATTTCCTCAATAAAGATTGAGGTCATCAACAGAGAAAGACTGTGGAGTATAGGAGTGGGGAGTCTGAAGAGAAAAGGAATGAAATTATCTTGGGAAATGGACAGTAAGTCCACCAGAAGGATAGCATAGGGTCACCAGACAATGATGAGGGCCCAGCTGAAATGCATCATCATGAATCTAATTTTAAAAGGTTTGTTTTTTTATTTTCTCCATTAGTGTTCAGCTGCTGCTCAGGAGCAGGCACAGAGAAGGACAGTATCTATAAGTCCAACAGAGGAATTTTACAAGTCAAGTTCAATGCAGAGGAAGAGGAGGGAAGGAGCTGGAGGTACCTGGGAAGGAATTGTGATGACAGACTATGGATTCTAGGCTGGGCAGGGAAGAAAGTAAAGTTAGGCAGGCACTGATAGAAAATGGAAAACAAATGGGGTCAAGGGATTAAGGGTCTCCACGAAGTCAAAAATTTGTGATAGAGGAGGTACCAGTGCAAGAAAGGGAGAACAAGAGGAGGCAGGCTGGAAAATAATAGATTTAAAATTGAGATCTGGGAAGTGATTCTGTTGATTGCAAAGTGCACAGTATGGTCACAGGAGTGAGGAGGCCAGGGAAGAAAAGAAGAAAACGTGGGTGGATGTGAGAAGGTCAAGGAACAGACCCAACGTGTTGAACAGCTCATCCATCTGCTGAAGTTTCTTATGTTTTGTGTAGAGGTAAACAGAAGATGTTTAGAAATACAAACACCTTGAAATGGACCCACCATCTTTCCAAGATGTAAATGCCCCACTTGAGGTAAGAAGCATATGTATGATCTATTCCGATGTTAATCAAACTTGTCCTTTATTGCTATACAACTATCAGTTGCAGTGCTCTTTACGGAACATCATGAAATATGGATATATTAAACTTAAAATAGCTCAACATAAAAATTTTTGCAGTATCAGGTACCGTCTAACACTAGATTCTCGTTTAGATAAGTAGAGTAGCTGTTGTCAAAGGCTTAAGAGAATGAAATTTAATGTAGAGGAAATTCCATCCATTAACTTAATGTTTTCCAAATACTGGGGAAAGATACCCATCCCCCATTGCTCATTTTTAACTTGAGAATGGCATACATCTGATGCTCTGCCCAAATTGGTCTCCAGTACTTGGAGGGGAAAGGGAGTCCTGGCCCAGTGGAGAGGAGAGCTAAGAAGCTCAACCCAAAGAGTTAGTAAGAAAGTGAGATAGAGCATCTCCCTCTTGTCTTCCTTGGAAGAAGCCTGAGGAAGCGCTCTGAAAAACAACTGACAGCACCAGTTTACATTTCTATATGGATCAAAGAAAAACAGGTCTTCAGAAAAATCGGCTGAATCTCTATACCTGGCATGTGCTTGTTGGTTTTATCCCCCAACTTCTTTTTTTCTATTAAATAGTGGCTTAAAGTCCCTTAAAGTGAGAGACACTGTGTATATGCTTCACAACAGTAAGGAAATACAGCAGTAATCTTGAGGGTGTGGAGGATGACTTCAGTGGGCGAACTTCAACCATTTATAGTCTATTTCTATTCTCCTTGGTCCACTCATATGGCTTATCTGAGTCAAACACTCTGTAACATGAGGCAATTAAAAATAGAAAAGAAGCCTATTTATTGCATGTGTGAACAAAAGGAAAAGACAGAAAAGGTACCCGCCTCCCAGCCCCCTTATCTATTCTGAGCCCCTGGGTAAATAAAACACACCCACAGATCTATGCTTACAACAGACCTGGGGGAAAGGCAGATGAGAGCCAGAGAGATGTACTGAATCTCAAGTCCCCATCCTGACAGGACAGGTCTAATGCCACCTACAGCAGCCAAAGACATGACCAGCCCAGGCTCTTCTCTATGTTCCTTCCCCAAACCCCAACTATCACTTGACTTCTGGGGATGTTCAATGAACCAAAACATTCTTCTGCTGAATCATGTGGACCACAGAAAATTGTTTTGAGTTCATGATACCTTTGGAGCCACTATGTGAACCTTGGACAACTGAATGGCCTTGACTTCTGTCTTTTCTCAAGGGGGAAAAAGCACATCTACCAAGATCCCATGCACAGTGTGCACAAAATGAAACTTCTTTACCTTCTTCCTCTTAACCCCCAAGGTAAGGTAATCATAGCGATAATTAGAATCCTAAAAGATATCTTCTCCTGAGAAAGGAAACCCCAAGAGGTAGAATAGGCTGTGGCAACTACAAAAAGGGACAGAAAAATCCTAGAGTCTTCAAGAGAAAAGGGAAGGAAGCCAGTCTAAAACAGCTTCACCAGCAGGATGCTTCTTGAAGCTCTCCTGACAATAGGATGATAATTTGTGGAAAGTCTGAATCTGAGACTTGGGGAAATAGCAGGTAGCAAATTTGAAAAGAAATGCCTTTCTCAATCCCTGATAAAAGAGGATATTATTATCACTTGACTATTTTCATGGTCTAAAATCCTCCTTTGGGGAGCCAAAGGAGCTGAGTATCTAAAACTCTAAGAGAAGGGTAGAAATTGACAAAAAGCTCAGAAAGTGATGAAAGTTGTAATAAATGGGGAAGGGGCCCTTTGTCTACCCCAAGTCAATCAGAACTGACTGGTGCCCTGACAGAGGGAGACAAATGGGATCAACTTGTCTCCTTTGTAGTTACTCCCTCTGGGTTCCGGGATTCTTGCTTCAAACTCTGTCTCAGTTCACCCTCCATGCTGCTTCTGGTATGCCAGTACAGGCTGGACATTAATGGTGTGGCTTATTTTACTGGAAGATAAGAATATTACAGTCATGTTCAGGTTATAATGGGTTCACATGTATTCATATCATGTTCTGCTCTGGCTACCACTGGTTCAGGTTTTAAAATTTTTTTTTTAATTTTTTTTATTTTATGATAGTCACACAGAGAGAGAGAGAGAGAGAGGCAGAGACATAGGCAGAGGGAGAAGCAGGCTCCATGCACCGGGAGCCCGACGTGGGATTCGATCCAGGGTCTCCAGGATCGCGCCCTGGGCCAAAGGCAGGCGCCAAACCGCTGCGCCACCCAGGGATCCCTGGTTCAGGTTTTAAATTAACACTGAGACTCACACACATTGTAGGAGTATAAGCCAGGTCAGGCTTTTTTGAGGGTAACTTAGAACCAGCAAGTCCTGTTCTCAGAATTTAATCTATTAAGGAAACAGACAACAGACCCCAAATGGAGTTCCTTGGGCTATGCACCATGCCAGCAAACCAAGACTTTTATACCTAAGCTACCTGAAAGCTTCAATATCTTCCAGGACTGTAACCTTTAACCAATCATTCTGGAATTACCTAGTCAGTATCAGTAGGGTAAACTGCCTAACAGACCCTTTCTGTTCCCCTTAGGGGGTCGACTTTGTCTGAAACAATGCATTCTCTGCTAATAAGTTCCTCTTTGGCCTCCTTCTCTACAGTTCAACAGAGCTCCCTTCCAGAGCTCAATAGGATGCTGCCAGATTCATGACCTGCTGGAAAAAGCCAATTTTATCCTTAAATTTATTCAGTTAAGTTTTTGTTGATTAGACATTTGCAAAAAAATTTCATTGCAAGGTTGTTCACATCAGCACCATTTCTAATTGTGAAAGCCTGTTAATAGACTAAATATCCAGCAATAGGGGATTGGTCAAATAAATTATTCTCATTCAAAAGATGGAATGTTAGGCAACTACTGAAAATAATAATGAAGGGAACTATTTATTAATTTAGAATTTGATTCACTATGTATGTTAAATGGAAGAAACATATCACAAAATTTTATTCATGGAATGTACCATTTTGGTAATCTTCACAGAGATGAATAGAAAAGATAAACACTAAAATATTAATAGAATTACTGCTGGGTAGTGAGATTAAGAAAGTTTATAGTTTGTTTCCTGCTTTATCTGCATTTCCTAACTTTTCTACAGTGAATACAACTATTGCTTTTATAAGAAAAAATATTTATCTTAATGGTTTTCATTAAAAGTTTAAAAACATTTTCTAAGGTACATCTCCCTTCCTCTCTCCCTCTCATTCCCATGTCCCCTCACCAGAAGCAACCTATATTCACTAGTTTCTTGGATTACTTTTCAATGATACTCTGTGTACAGACAAGCACATGCAGGAAAAAAAATATTTTTTTAAAACCACACTAAATGCAACCTTAACTCAAAGAGTCGGGGAGGGCTGGCTGCTGAGGAAGGATATCTCAGGTTACTCTTCAACTCTGACAAGCAGGGCTGGTACCAGGGTGAAGACAGTGAGCACTTGCCTCAGGCACAAAATCTAAGAGTACCAAATACTCAGCAATCAAGATAAAGAATATGCTAATATAGTATTTTAAAAGTCAAAACCCATGCAAGAAATCCATGAAGAACAGAATAAAGACAAGACCAGTATTATTGTCTTTTCCTTCTGCCTCAGGCTCTAATATAGCTCCATCTGGCACTGTTTCTACCAGTGAGAAGGAGAAGAAAAGGAACAGGACAGAATGCCACGAGCAAGGGGAGAGGGGAAAGGTGGGAAAGAGACCTGACCTACTCTGAGTTTTCACTCTGTGTCAGACACTGTGGCTGGCACTTTCTGTCCATTATTATAGTGGATGGAACACATCTATCTCACTCATGAGGACTCCCTCTGGATGAAAGAAGCTTCCCCAGGTAGCCCTGCTCTTCTCTCCTGATGGGAGTACTGGGGGAGAGGGTGAGGGAGAAGAGAGAGAGAGATTTTAAGGAAGTGGCTCAGGCAACATGACTGGTTGGATGGATTGGAGGTGGGGGGCTGCAAAGTCCAAAATTCAAAGACCTGGTGGGTCCTGCCTAGAGATTCGGGTAAGAGCTGTTGTAGCTCAAGTCCAAACCTTTCAGGGCTGCAGGAAGGAAACTCAGGCAGGGTTCCTATGCTGTAGTCAGAGACCCAATTGTTTCAATTTCCAGAAACCTCAGTCTTTGCTCTTAAGGCCTTCAGCTGATTAAATGAGGCCCACCCACATTAGAGAGGGATAATCTGCTTTACTTAAAGTCTACTGATTCAAAGATCAATCATTCAAGAAACTATTGTCACAGTGACATCTAGACTGGTATTGATTAGAGCACCATAGCCTAACAAAGTTGACATGAGAGGAGGCAAAATTTTTATTTTACCATTTTAGGTTCTTTGGCTGGTCTATTAATTGACATAGACAGATTAACAGAAGAAAAACAAATTTAATTACAGACAGACAGAAGCCCCATAAAAAAAATTGAGACCCAAGGGGAAGTCAGTCAGTTGAAGCTTATTGTGCCATCCTGAGCTAAGAAATAGGATGGGAGGTACCCAGGTGGCTCAGCCAGTTAAGCATCTAACTCTTGATTTCAGCTCAGGTCATGATCTCAGGATCGTGAGATCAAGCCCTGCGTTGTGCTCTGCACTGGGCATGTAGCTTGCTTAAAATTATCTGTCTCCCTCTAACCATTCCTCCCTCTGCTTACATGCTCTCAAAAAAAAAAAAAAAAAAAAAGGACAGGGGCTTTGGGCTTCAAAAGGGAAGTGGATAATTCACAGGACCATAAGAATAGATGTTAGTTATTAGATGTTTGGCCTACCATACAGATAGATCTTCCAGATAAGTTATCCCTGGCATAAGGTCTCTCTCTCTGAGCCAAGCCCCCTATCTAAGTTCTTTCAGGTAGTTAAGGGAGAGGTAAAAGTTTTTTTTTTTAAGTCTGTTGGTCTTAATTGCCTTCAGCTCAAAATAATCCACATGCCAAAGGGCCATATTCTAGGGTATTGTATTTTGCTCCCCTCAACATATGAACTTAACCATGACAGAGGGGTTTCTAGCTCAAAGCCCTTCTGCCCTTTGGCTCTTGTAGTAAAATGGGATTCTCCACCCCAAGATTTAGAAGGTATTTGGAAACAACTCTCTTAATTATTAAATATAAAAGAGCTTTGCAATTTAGTCTCACATTGGAAGGTAAATTTTTTTCACAAGAAATAGAGATGAAATTAAACTTCTAAAAAGAAATGAGGGCTATTGAAAGGAAATCAATCTCTATTGTTGGGAGATATGTTTAAAGACATTAGGAGGAAACAAGCCATTGCTCTAAATGGGCCTTACGCCCAGTCCCTACCATCACATTTTTCCCCATTCATGAACCAGAATTTACTCTTGCATTCCTCCAACCCCCTTTGAGGCAGCAACTATTGAGGTGACAGTCCACCCCTCCCCATAGACAGCCATCAGAAAGTAAGGTAAATAGAATGGCTATCAAGCTACATGGACACCCAAGACTGGAATCCAGCTAGAGAAAGAAAGTGCTAAATTCACATGGGCTTTGCTTTTCTGCAGGAAGGGGAAATGTCTAGGTGGAGAAAAGAGGGAGCTGGGATATCAGATGAAAGGATTAAAAGAAATGAGAAGGAGGAAGGAATACTGTGGTTCAAGCTGGAATTCCACCTCTGGCCCAGGAATGTCCACATGGAAGGAAGATGGTGTTGGAGTGCACAGTGGCAAGACTTCACCTCAAGTGTGGAGGGAGGGAGCTGGGCAACTAGACAAAGATTACAACACTTGATTCCTGAGTAAAAAATACGCCCAACAGTGATATTCTTTTGCAATGACAGAAGAGGGAATATTTGAAACAGGCAAAAGAAAGATGGCACCCTTCTTACCGGCAGAGCAGCAGGACCCTGGGCAGAGAGAAGCACCAAACTGTGGCAAACAGCTCAGCTGGAGAAAATGTAAAGCTCATCACTCTATTATCCCTCTGCAGAGGTGGGGGCCAAGCACAGAGAGGAGGGACAGAGATGAATGGAGACCACCATATGAATTACAAATGAAGCTAGCCAGTGTCCATGGCCAAGAAAGTCTCTTTAGCAGTCACAAACCACACTCAAATCAGGATGACTCAAGGAGGGTTTAACAAAAGACTTCACAAAATGCAGGCAGGGCCCAGGGGAGAGCAAGAACCTTAACCTAGAGGGATAAGGGAAGGCACAAAGACTAGAACCCAGAAGGAATGAACCAGCAGAGGGCTGCCTTGAGAGGGGTAGTGATTAAAAAACGTGGCCAGCCCAAGGCACCCCTACAGAAAAGAGACCAGAGGATAAATGCCCTGACTTTATACTCCTCTTTCCCTCCCATCACCTACTGGGTCTCCCTATTGGCCAAACTCAACAGAAACCTAGAGGACAAGGAACACACTATTGCAGTCCATCAGGTCAGTCCCTGGTGAGAGCAGGGTAGAAAGAGCTGGAGAGTAAATCTAGCAGAGTAAACAGCAGGTACCTGACCCAGTCACCAACATCCAGGAGAGGTTCCTGTGTGTTAGGGATCCTGCAAGAGGCAAACAATGTATAATAACAGATAACTGGTCTGCATTCCTTTCTGCCTCCTCCTGATCTAGAAATGCACATGTAAGCATGGCACATGCATACACATACACATAGATATACACATGTGCACACAAACACACACGTGCACATTCCACACATTCACAGTCTACAGAGGCTCCTCCAGCTCAGTTAAAAATTACAGGAGATAAAACCAACAGAATTTAAATTAAGGCAAGAAAAAAAAATGATGGGCAGACTTCTGTAATCATTACTATTTTTAGAAACCAGACAGTAAATGGCAGATAAGAGAACATGCCTCCTAAGAACAGGAAAGCTGACCAAAGAGGTTGTTCTGTTACTGGAAATGAAAAGAAAAGAAGCTGAGGAGGATGACCAGAAATTGGGACCAGGGAGGCAACCCTTCCCTTCCTTCCCCCTCTCCCACCTCAGGAACTAAACATTGGCCAGAAAGAAAGACAAGACCAGAACAAGAAAGTTGACCTGGTTTTCTATTCTAGCTATTTGACTTTCTAGATGTGTGATTTTGAATGTACTCCCGAGGGCCAGCTCCAGATTAGGGTGTCTTTGTGCAAATCATAAAGTGGGGATATATCTGCTAAAAAGGGAAAGCCAATGCAAGAAACAAAATACAAAGTAAGAACCAAGGACTCCGAGTAATTCAAGGCCTATTGTCAGGGTAGAACAGCCTTCCTCAGGAATCCCTGGGTGGCTCAGTGGTTTAGTGCCTGCCTTCACGCCCAGGGCGTGATCCTGGAGACCTGGGATCGAGTCCCATGTCGGGCTCCCTGCATGGAGCCTGCTTGTCCCTCTGCCTGTGTCTCTGCCTCTCTCTCTCTGTGTCTCTCATGAATAAATAAAATCTTAAAAAAAAAAAAACTAGGAGGAGTAGGGAATTCTCTGCCATATGACAGAGGACAGTGAAGGCCACATTCTTAGAAATCTGAAAGGAGGGAGATGCTAGATTTAGGAATATTCCAGTGACTGAATTCCATTTTGTATCATCATCATCATCAGTTTCTTGGTATAGAAGTGGACCAGCTCCCACTACTTCTTAATCAATGTGGGGGTGAAGGCCAGGGGCTCTGGGGCTCCAGCCCTGCCAGTTACTCATTGATTTGGGGTAACTCTACCACTGTCTCCTCATCTGTAGAATCGGGTAAATAGAGTATCTTTTTCCACAGAGAATTTTAAGAATAAAGTGAAAGAATGTACATGAAAGTATTTTGTAACTCACATAACATTATGAGGCTCCTTGTTGTTGATGACAAAATGATATTTCTCATGACCCCTGGACTTTCATACAGCCTCCACCTGGGTCTCTTGCTCAATTTTTTTTAGGCTCTTCACCATTAGCTTAGGAAGTGGGTTTCCAGTGTCTGCCCCAGAGATGGTGGAGGAAAGAGAAGTCTTGTGTTCCAGCAGTAACACTGTAGATTAGACTTCAGGAAGGGCTTTCTCACATTGCAGCAGGTAAATAAATGAGAAAGTGGACTTTCATTCTGGGAGAGAGGAGAAAGGGGTCTTTTGAAGCAGAAGTGAGACCCTCATCTGCTGAGGAAAGTGATTTAGAAGCATGTTTGGAATTACTCCTGGGATATTCTGAGCCTGGGAGATAAGAGCCATACTTATGAGCCCCTTCTAGCCTCCTCTCAAGGCTCCAGAGGTTAATGTTTCCATTTAAATGGAAATTGAGTGCAAAATTATTAGCAACTGTTCAAAAAGAACCAAATTACAAGGGGCTGTTCTTTGTACAGTATAAACAGAACTGCCATGGATGTTCTGCACCTAAAATATTAAGGTGAGCCCCATTGAAGGTCACTCCTCTAACCGCTAAGGAGCTGAACCCAGGAAATATTTTATTTGGAACACAGACTCTGTGCAACCAGAAAACTCCCCAAGATCCTGGTGAGCCAAGAAGGTTGGTCAAATGCAGACCTTCTAAGAACATCTGCAAAATATGGGTCATACCCAACCTCGCCTCCCAGGACAGTGCCTGGCACATCCAACTAATCCTCACTCTTCACAGTTTTAGTGTTTGCAAATTTGTCTACTTGCTGCACTTATTTGCAAGCCCCAGATTAATGTTCTTCCACTGTCATTTACAGACATCCACAGAGCAGTGAAAAATTGGTGACCTGATGCACATATTTCTAGCTGAGATTGAACAAGGCCATACTCGGCCTTCTTGTATCAGCTCACATATCGTAAACAAGCAACCTCTTCATGGTCTATTCCGTGCTGTTTGTCATATTTCTGTGCATTTGCGTGTGTGTGTGTGAGAGAGAGAGAGACAGACAGACAGACAGACACAGAGACAGAGACTTCACTGTTTAAAGGGGCTCCAAACCTGGTGCTTCAATGCTGTCTGTAGTCCCCTCAAGCAAGAAGACCAAACGTATGGAGAAATCTCAAATGTTAGATGAGCTTCATTTAGGTACAAGTTATAGTGCTGCGGGCTGTGAGTTTGATGTTAGCGAATCAACAATATATATTAAATAAGGTGTCTTTAGACAGAAACACATATAAAAGAAGAGTATATACCAAATGGTTGACAACAATCCTATGTCCAGAGGCTCAGAAAAACCTAACCCTGTATTTCCCTTAGGAGCAACAGTTCATTATTCAATAATCCAGCATCGAGGAGACTTTATAGAACTCCTACAAAGAACACAATCGACAGTAGTAGGTGTTTAATCAGTTAATTATAACTTCACAGGGATGTGTCTGGGCTCAAACATGGAGGTACTGTTTTCAATAAAAGGTTATCTCTTGCCAGTGGATTTAAAAGATCTTCCTGCCTATAAAAATGCCTTGTTTCTCAGCCCACATTTTTCCCATGCTCAGATCTGTATAACCCAGTAAGTATGCAGTGTAAGGCCCAAAGGGATCCACAGTGGGTTATGTCTTGAAGGCTTTGGACACACAGTCCCCTCCTTGTATGCACAGGGGTGTCCAAGAGACTGAGGGAGTCCTCTCATCTGAGGTTACATGAGCCTCCTCCAAAACCCAGAGCTGTTACAGCATCACACCATGCAGAATCTAAAGTTTAAAACCCCAGGAAAGGTAGGTGTCACTAAAATAAAAATTGCTGGAGGATGAAGTTCAACTCAGTGAGTAGCACCCAGAGCCAGGACTGAGCCTGTGCAAATGAGGACAGGAGCTGGGAAGTAGCCTACAAGTGACAAGAGGCTGGGGAGAGGGCAGAGAACAGGCTGGTATTGAATTTGCCTTTATAAGCCCTACACTGACGGCTGGCAGAGACAAAGCATCTTGAAGGGTGGGGGAGAACAGGAGTTAGCCTTTCCAATAAAAGCAATGTGTTTCTATAAATGCCATCAGAGAAGGATTGCTGTGACAAAGCAACCCAAGGCTCTGGGGGAGAGCCAAACTTCAGATGAGGAGAGGCAAAATATTGCCATCTCTCAACCTCCCTGAGCAATTTGCCCCAGCATCAAACACATGTACCACTACCATTAAAACATGAGCCCCATGTTAATTAAACCTATCTTCCTTAAAAGCCAATTTGTTGATCACGCTCACCCCTTGGGATCTCACCCTTCACCAAGTGGTTTATCAAAGCATTCCTCATGAGTTCATGGAATACTCTTCTTGAAGGCAGTGTTCTCCATCTTACCACACTGTTGGTGATGTTTTCATGTTCTTTAGGGATTGTGGTCCAGGAAATGTCCTAGCTAGCCTAGTCTCTTTCTGAGTCTGTCAATGGGGCCCACAGAGCTGAGCAGAGAGGCTGGACTGCTTGCTCAAAAAGCCCAGTCCACATCAGTATCTAGATTCATCCATGCATCTTGCATTGTCAGGCTTGGTACCAGATGTCCACTTCAGATAAGCGTGTATTAGTGTGGGAGTGTATTTCCCACTTAGGACAGTCATCTAGAAGATTCTTCAGTGGCTTACTAACTAATCAGAATCACAGGGATTGAAGCCCAGGACTTGGCTCCTGAAAGAGCTGGTTGGGTGGCCAGGAACTATCTGTTCCTCATGTCTGTAAGGCCATTCCAGCCCAGGCACTCTGCAGGGCAGCCCTGTACCCCGAAGTACTTGGATTAGCGCTGGCTCTGGGATAATGGCTTTTCCACACAGAGTTCCAGGAACTAGAAAGCTCATTAGAAGCATGAATCTGCTTTGAGTTTTTTTAAAGGAAAAAAATCTCTATAACCATTCCTACTTAAATCTAATATTGGTAAAATCAGGACCCTGAGAGAGTCCAGCCCATTTAGTCTGTAATGGACCTGTGGATAGGGTAGGGAATGATAAGCCATCTTCCCTCTTTTCCTCCTTCCCCCTCCTTATTTTTTGTCTCTTTTTCCCTCCTTGCCCAGAGGAAAGAAAATGTAAAACTGTGGGGTGTACAGCTGGCTAATCATGACCATCCTCATCCTCCCTCCCTCAACTGTAGATGAGGTGGCCATAGGTGCCTTCTAAAAGCCCTGATGTCATCCCCTTCATTCAGGAAATTCTCCTGGTTCCACTTTCTTGTTTTCATGTAATTTCCTATTTTCTGCCCAAGTGCCTTGCATCTGGATTTGCCCTCCAAGCTCCTTTTGCTTCATGCCTCTCAGCTGGGTGAATTTGGCTCTAATTTGTTTCTGCCTAGCTAGGTCTTCTTGGGTCACTTTCCTCATCTCTACTCCACCTGGATCCAAAGCTGTGTTGCAGTACAGGCATCAAGAGAGTGTGCTATAGGAAAGCACAAATACAAAGGTGTCCTGAATACTCAAGCCTTGTGAGGTTGGTTGCACACACAGAAGACCAGGGATTGAAGAGGAAGGTTTAGGGATGCCTGGGTGGCTCAGCGGTTGAACACCTGCCTTTGGCTCAAGGCATGATCCAGGGATCGAGTCCCACATCGGGCTCCCTGCATGGAGCCTGCTTCTCCCTCTGCCTGTGTCTCTGCCTCTCTCTGTGTGTCTCTCATGAATAAATAAATAAATAAAATCTTAAAAAGAGAGAGAGAGAGAGGAAGGTTTACCAGACTCTGTATTAACACTGTTTTAAGTGGACTCAGTGCACTGTTCATCAGATCTATACAGCACAGATTAGGAGAGAGGTGTAAGAAGAGAGGCAGAAAGGAAACCAAGTGAGTTGAACTGGATGAACATTTCGGGATTTGGGGCATCAGGCAGCTGTAGGGGTAAGACAATTAGACAATTAGGGAAAACAGTGATTTTTGAGAAGTGTTACTGTGGTTTGGAAATGGATCCTTCTTAGCATTCTTTAAGAGACCTAAGTAAAGATTTATTTTTTTAAATTTATTTATTCATGAGAGACACAGAGAGAAGGCAGAGACATAGGGAAAGGGAGAAGCAGGCTCCTCGAAGGCAGCCTGATGTGGGACTTGATCCCAGAACTCTGGGATCATGCCCTGAGCCAAAGGCAGACACTCAACCACCGAGCCACCCAGGAGTCCCTAAGTAAAGATTTAAATTGTTATTTGGTGATTAATTAGAGTGCCCTTCTCAAAATGCAAACCTTTATAGACACTAAGCTACATGGGATTATGGTTTTCTGACAATATCAAAACAGAGTCTAAACTCCTTAACATTGCTAATTAGGTCTTACACTTGACTCTCCTGGTCATCTGTCACATTGTTCCGGTCATAGTTCACATCCAGCCAGATGGAACTCATTTCAGATCCATTAACAAGCTGGCTTTTTTTCTCCTTGTATCTACAACCATCATCCCCTGGCCAATCCCTACTCAAGGCTTTAGCTTACATACCACTTTCAATTCCCCAAGCCTGGGCTCTGTCTTCCTTAGTACCCTATACCACTCCCCTAGGGTGTTCTCAGACTCCACCAGAATTGTGGATTAACTGCCTTCTCCACTGGTTATAAATACAGGAAGGAAGAGACTGTCTCTCTCACCACTCAATCCTTTGTGGTTAGCTGTGTCTGATGCATCTCCTCAGTAAACATCTCCTGAATGAATGACTCTAACTGGGAAATCACAAGATACCATGTTGACTTCTGACAGTCTACAATTCCCCACCCCCGTTGCTACTTGTCTCTTTTTCTGACAGTTTCCAGCCTCTAGAGCATAGAACTCACCCACCTCCTCCTGCTGGAACAGCAAGAATGGAAACATCTTGTTCCTGGCTGTCACCCAGGGGATCCATCAGCATGAGTAACCTCAATGGAATGAGAGAGGGCTGCATGGTGGAGTATCCTCCAACAGGCAGGTCACTCACCAGCCAGGTGTTCACCCCTCTAGAACTGCCTCTACCAGACTGGATATTGAACATAGCTTCAAAGAGGATTTTTTTTTTTTTTTTAGAATTTCTTTTCTCAGGTTGGATCTTTCTCTAGTTCCTCCAAATCCTTGCTGTCCTGAGGGTAGGACTTACTCATTCATTATAAAACAAACACAAAAACATATATTGAGCACTTAGTGCATGCCAAACCCTTTGTCTTGAGAAATCTGCAGTCAGTAGGGGAGGCAACCATCTAAAGACATAATCAGAAAACATGGAAAGTAAAGGCTCCAGAGGAAAAGCCTAATACAGCATGGACTTCGGTTCCTTAAGATTTTCCTGGGTGATCCTTATTTTGTTCTTTCCGAACAAACAAGCCTCTTTTCTCCATTCATCTCCTCTTCAGGGATTCTTCTCTTTTTTTTTTTTAATTTTATTTATTTATTTATTTATTTATGATAGTCACAGAGAGAAAGAGGCAGAGACACAGGCAGAGGGAGAAGCAGGCTCCATGCATCGGGAGCCTGATGTGGGATTCGATCCCGGGTCTCCAGGATCGCGCCCTGGGCCAAAGGCAGGCGCCAAACCGCTGCGCCAGCCAGGGATCCCCAGGGATTCTTCTCTTTTCCTTCTGCACCAGACACCTAAATCCTTCTGCTCATCTAGGCAGTTTCCTGGTCCCCCTCTAAACAGAGAGAGCCTCAAATACATGAATGTCCTCCCAGGACGTTCTGCCTTCAACTTCAACTCCTCTATACCCTGGTCATCCTTTGCTCACAAGTGAGTGACTTAATCAAGCTCCAGATCTAAGCATCTGAGGATGATGAGTAGTGTGATCCAGGAAGGGGACGCCACTTTGGATTTTCAATGTGTATGCAAGATTTAACACAGATATCCCTACCTAGCAGACCTTTTTCTAATCTTGACTTCGACTGAACCCTAGAAAAGGAGACTTCAAGGCTCATGTTTGGGGAGTCAAAGCACCTTCTTGGGCAAGATCCTGGAGAGGGAATTTAGCAGCGTGGGCTTTGAGATGAGGCTGTTAAGGTTCAAATCTGAGCCCCACTACTGACTGGCTAACCATCAGCTGAGCTATTTATCCTCTATAAGCCTGAGTTTCCTCAACTGTAAAACAGGGGTAATAACAGCTCATACTTCATGGTGTTTCTAGGAGGATTAACTCAGATAATTTATGTAAAGCCCTCCATACAATGCCTAACACGTGACATTCGATAAATGTCGGCTTTATTTTTGGGAAACTATTTCAGGTATTGGATAGCAGTCCCCAAGCAAGACTCTGTAGGAGCTACATCTTGCTGGGAGAGCTAGAAAGAAGGTATTTTAAAAAGAGGTGACATTAATGGATTAAGTCCCACTTTTGGACTCCCCGGGATGCCTTCCTCCTTTAAATTTTTCTAGGTGAATCCTAGATGGCCACCTAGCATTTTATATCAAACAGCTCTAGGGAGGACACACTGGAAAGTTGGCTATCCTGGCCTAGCAATCCAAAGCTGAAAGGCAAGGACCCACTGGAATAAACAATGGGAACCCCATCATCTGTGTCTGGAGATACTGCAGACATCACTGCAACACCTCTACAGGCTCCTGTCCTCCCATCACTGCCACCAGGAGCAATTTCCTGCTTCTGTGTTTCCTGCTCCTGACTTGGCCCCAGAGGCCTTACCTCCTTCACCAACCCCACCTGCCACCCCAAAGACATGGTCACTACCTCAAGCCCCTCATGCAACACCCTGAAGTGAAATGAAAACTTCTTTCTCACAGAGGTAAGGGAGCACACTTCATCCAGATGCTGTAGTAGGCACTTGTCAAGTTTTCTGGCTGCCCAACACCCTGTTAATGTCTTTCTCAGATTTAAGGAATTCCCTACCCTGTGGATCCTGCTCCCCAAAGGTATGAACAGGAGCAGTCACTTCCCCAACCTCCTTTGCAGCTAAGACACAAGCAAGGGACTGCAAGGCAGCAGGGATGGCCTCAGTCACATTCCTGGGCCAGATTGGTGCTGACCCTGGAGGCAGGGGTGGAGATAATCAGCTTCCTGGCAGTGATGCAAATTGTAGCATCCAGTTGGCAGCAGTGGTGGTTAACAGCAGTTTTCTCATTAGGCCGGTTCTGCAACGTGTAATGGAACATTATACTGGATGTATAGCCTCAAGCCTGGTTCTCTAGGCTCCAGTGATTTTGTAAGACACTCAACATCCTTTTACCAAACCTTTCTTGCTTAATCAGCCAGAATTGGCTCCTATTGCTTACAGCTAAGAATCCTGATTCTTACAGGTGAGAATCACAGGGATGCATGGTGACAATTTAGAAATTGAGTCTGATATCTCTCTTGCTTAATGAATCTGCTCAGTTCCTTTAAATTCCTTATGCCTCTGGCTGTGCCCTCAAGGGAAAACTCAGACTCAAATGAATTTTAGGCAAATAGAATAGACTGAGAAGGGATGAACAGCATCTGAGCATGTGTCAAAACAGCTTCCTCCAGAGCAGAGGTCCATTCCATCTTTGTTGGGATGATTCCAAATGCAGCCTCTAGGGGCTCAGCTACAGGCTTAAACCAAAGCCCTCTCTCAGGCAGCTGACACACACCAAACAAAGGGACTAAGTTTGTAGCTCAGTCCAGAGCTTGAGGGGTCTGAGACATCAGGCCAAGGGAAGGCAGGAAGAGTGATGAGAAAGACTGAGAAGCTCGGGCCAGCTCAGCAAGATGTGTTTCCAATTCCTTGGCTGCAACTCCTCCTGTCCAAAACTGGGGAGCAGCCACCACTTTTAAGCCCTTAAAGAGCCCTTGCATTGCTAACAAAAATGCTGGCAAGCTGTCTGGTTGAGCATAAATAAATTAACCTTCTCAGACTCCTGGGTAGCTGAAAAAGAAGCACAGGGCAGGCCCTGAGAACCATACTGGGACATGTCTTCAAGCTCCCTGCTAAGTGTCTTCCTGTTTCTCAAAGACCTCTGATCAGGACAATTGTCTAGGAGAGAGCTGGCCTCTAGGCTCAACAACAGAAGAGAGATGAAGACACAGGGTAGCTGAAATGTGAGTGTGGGTATGAATCCCCCCTGAACCATTCTCCTGGAAAACCACCTGGCTAATGTGCAAAAAGAATCAAAATCAACCTGGGGGTGGAGGCAGGGGATGATAGCCCCAGTGGCAAAGTGCAAGACTGTGTACCTCTGTGCCAGATCTTTTTCTATTTTCAGGAGCCAAGATGGGTCCTCTTCTGCTCAAGCTAGTTTGAAGCAGCTTTTGTCACTTGCAACCAAAAGAGACCAGACTGTCACAAGTTCCTAAGACAGAGTCTTATGCATGTTTCATGTTCTCTATATGCTCACCATTGATGTCAGTGGGGATGAACCATCATTTCATAGAAGACAAGCCACTGTGATTCTTCTGGCTAGAGAAACATCTCTTACTCATGCTTTACCAATCAGCATCTCAAAACAGAACCAATATAATCCAAACACGTATAAAACCATCAGCTTACAGTCATGACTGACTCACAGCCTATTGGAGAAATTTCAGCATAAGTCTGCATAAAACATTAGTCTTTAATTCTGTATAGACTTAGTCAGAGAAAATATCCAGGCCTCTTCTTTTCCTCTGGCCCATACCCTTGCCTCTGGAAACCTCAGATTGCCAGACTAGTCTCAGAAGATGCAGGGAACTGGCTGACTGCCCCTACAAGTCCAGCACTGCAGGAGTCAAATAAAACAAGGCCCCCACCATTATATTTCACTGGCCCCTCCTACCTTGCACTGGCCATATTCAGAGCTCAGCTCCAAACTAGGGCCACACTCCCTGCATTCTTTCCTTGGGATGCTGGCACAGAGCTTCAGGCTTTAGCCCAGCAACAACCATGGCTTTGTTACCCTGGGACATGGAAAATTTTCTCCCTGACAGCCTAATTCATTTGAGTCTTATTAAGACACAGATCCCCACAGTGCTGTGTTCTCTACTCTGGTCTTTGACAAGCCCCTGGAGTGTATCCCCTGACTCCCCAGGCTCACAGGGTCAGAAGAGTGGTTGTTGAGTCCAATCTCCCACTCAGGACCTGCCGTCCACAACCCCAAACGCTCCCAGCCTAGTGATGGAGTGGCTTCCCCAGAAGCAGCCATTCCATTGCAGGCATTTCAGTTGTTAGAAAGTTCTTTCTCCATCATGAGCTAAAATTGACCTTCCTTCCATACTATTTCTTCTCTATCTTATCATAGATGTAATTCACTCTCTTATCTATAGGACAGCCCTGAATTTATTTGAAAACAGATCATTTTGTCCTTAAAAAAAAGTATCCTTCAGCTAAACAATCCATTTCCTCTCCTAATTCTTATGGTTTTCAGACTCAAAGACATTCTATCCACTCTTGCCTGGATATTTTCCATCATATAAATAATAAAATTATATTGTAGCATCAGTTGCAAGGCCTACTCCAAATGAGACATTAAAAAAAAAAAGCACATCAGACTTCCAGGGAAGATGGCAGAGTACAAAGATCCTAAGCTCATTTCATCCCATGGATAGAACAACATAATACTCACATCTGTGTAAAGAACCCAGAAAATGACCCAAAGACTGGTAGAACAGACTTTCCACAGCTAAATGTAGAGAAGAGGCCACGCTGAAGAAGGTACAAAGGGTGGAGATACAGCTAAGAGCCAAATGGACCCACAAGACTGAGGGAGAGAGGGACAATGTGGGCAAAGAGAAGGTAGAGAAACAGACCCGCATACCAGAAACCTCAGGCACAAGGAACCCATGCAGGGAAGACAAATCTCCATATCACTTGGGTTTGAAAATTAGAGGGTCTATAATTTTGTGAGTTCTTAAAATTAGTGGAGCTTAACACCTGGAACTTTAAAAATGAGTAGGCTCAGCTCTGGGAGAGGTGAGTGAGAGGAAACTGAGTTCCCACCCTTAAAGAGATAGCACAATAGCCCCTCAGAGACACAGCAGAGAAGCAGCAATCTGAAAATTTTCTGGGGTAAATGGAAGTGAGATTTGCTTACTAATCTCAGAGCATGTATTGGAGGAACAAGGATCATTGGGGGACTTCTCCAAAGACAAAGGAAATGGCAAGTGCCATTTGTTTTCCCATCTCCCAACCTAGACAAACAGACACTTGCAGGGACTGGCATACCAACCACACTCTCCACCTAACTTGCTAACAATGCAGACTCCACCCCTGCAGTTCTGCAGTTCAACACCTTAAACCCAGCCTTGGCAGGAATTGTCTAGGGCAGCTGTAGATTCACTCCCTACAGCAGACTGCATGGATCTTGCCAACATTGTGCACTCTCTTGTTCTCCTGCAGATTATGCTCCTTCCAGTACACTGTTGGCCAGAGCCCATCCAAAACAGATCCAACATCCAAACCTGGCAGTGTGCTAGTAGCCTTGACAGGGGCCAACACCTCTCCAAAGTGACTCCTGCCTTGGGGAGACAGGAAGATAACTACACATCAGTCCAGTGGCTGCCCTAGCAGTGACCTGGGTAAATACTGGTCTGACTGTAGACCTTGCCCACCAATGAAAGTTTCTCAGGGCACAACACAGGGCAAGTGCCTTGCAGTTCAGTGCTATGCATCTTTGGCAAATGCCAGCCCCAGAATGACCCACTAACAACAAAAGGATAAAACCCTGTCTAGAACAAGCAAAGAGAGCCATCACAGATGACTGGACTAAAGGCAAAAGTGGCTCAGCCACAAAAGTAGAGCACACACAATATGCAAAGGAGACACCTCTGAAGCACCAGTTTTTGGGGAATGGGGCACTACAGGACCTCTTCTTAAATAAGACCACTACTTTCAAGAAAGAAGGATATAGCAGACCCTCCTAACAGAAATAGAGAGTTAGACAAAATTAGGAAACAGAGGAATATGTCCCAAATGAAAGAACAGGACAAAGTAACAGGAAGAAAGCTAAATGAAACAGAAATAATATGCCTTATTAAGAATATAAAGTAAGTAATAATCATAAAGATACTCACTGGGCTTGAGAAAATACTGCAAAGACTTCCGTGAGACCCTTAACAAAGAGATAGAAAACAATCAACAAGAGATGAAGAACTTAATAAATGAAATTAAAAATACACTCGATGGGATAAGCAGAAGACTACAGGAAGTGGAAGAACAGGACAGTTACCTGGAGGACAGAGTAAAAGAAAGCAATAAAGCTGAATAGGAAGAACAAAAAATAATAATAAATAAAAACAGACTTAGAGAACTCAATGACACCATCAAATGTAATAATTTTTTTTATAAATTTATTTTTTATTGGTGTTCAATTTGCCAACATATAGAATAACACCCGGTGCTCATATTTGCATCATAGGGATCCCAGAAGGAGAACAGAGAGAAAAGAGGGAAGAAAATATATTAGAAGAAATAATAGCTCAGGACACCTGGGTGGCTCAGTGGTTGGGTGTCTGCCTTTGACTTGGGTCATGATCCCAGGATCCTGGGATCGGGTCCTGTGTCAGGCTTCCCACAGGATCCAGCTTCCCCCTTTGCTTATGTCTCTGCCTCTCTTTCTGTGTCTCTCATGAATAAATAAACAAAATCTTTCTTAAAAAAGTATAATAGCCCCAAATACCCCAAATTTGAGGAAGGAAACAAAAAAAAAATCCAGATCCAGAAAGGACAGAGAGTCCCCAACAAAATTAACCCAGAGTTCTACACCAAGACACATGGTAATTAAAATGGCAAAAAGTAGCAATAAAGACAGAATTTTAAAAGCAACAAGAGAAAATTAAATAGCTATATACAAGAGAAACCTCACAGGCTGTGAGCTGATTTTTCAGCAAAAACTCTGCAGCCAAAAGGAAGTCACAGGATATATTCAAAGTGCTAAAAGAAAAGAAAAAAACATGCAGCCAAGAATATTCTATCCAGTAAGGTTATCATTCAGAATAGAAGGAGAAATAAGAGTTTCCCAAACAAACAGAATGTAAAGGAATTCATTACCACTAAACCAGCCCTAAAAGAAATATTAAAAGGGGCTCTTTGCAGGGAAAGGAAAGACCATAAGTAGATATAAGTAGGAAGTACAAGGCAGTAGAACTAAACCTATCTACAAAAATCGGTGAAGGGATTCACAGAATAAAAGCATGTAAAAGTATGACACCATATACCTAAACGTGGTGGGGGGAAGGAGTAGGAATGAGTTCAAACTTAAATGACCATCAACTTAATATAGACTGCTACATACATAAGATGTTATGCATAAACCTAATGGTAACCACCACTAGGTAACCATCAAAAAGCAGTAACATATATGCAAAAAATAGAAAGAAATCCAAGTATATCCTAAGAAAGCCAGTAAACTGTGAGAGAAGAGCATAACAGAAGAAAGAGACAGAAAAGAACTACAAAAACAACCATAAAACAAGTAACAAAATGGCAATAAGTACATACCTATCAGTAACTACTATGTATGTAAAAGGACTAAATCCTCCAATCAAAAAGACACAGGGTGAGAGAATAGTTAAAAAAAAAAAAAAGGCAAGATCCATCTATATGCTACCTACAAGAGACTCCTTTCAGACCTAAAGACACATGAATATTGCAAATGAAGTGATGAACAAGCATTTATTATGAAGTGGAAGTGAAAAGAAAGGCAGGGTAGCAAAGATTATATCAGACAAAACAGACTTCCAAAGATCATAATAAGAGACAAAGAAAGACACTATATAATCATGAAAAGAGCAATCCAACAAGAATATTTAACAATTATAAATATTTATGCACTCAACATGGGAGCACCCAACCATAAAGGACCTAATACCAAACATAAAGGAAGTAATTGATAGTAACACAATAGTAGAGGACTTACACACTCCACTTATATCAATGGATAGATCAATTAGATGGAAAATCAACACGAAATAGGATGACACATTGAACAAGATGGGTCTTACAGATATATTCAGAAAATTCCATCCTAAAATAGCAGAATACGCATGCTTTTCAAGTATACAGGGAAGATTCTCCAGAACGGATCACATATTAGGTCATCAAACAAGTCTCAAAAATTCAAAAGGACTGAAGTCATATCATGCATCTTTTCCCACCTCACTATGAAACTAGAAATCAAACATAAGAAAAAAAATCTGGAAAGAATGCAAATACATGAAGGTTAAATAACATGCTACTAAACAATGAATGGATCAGCCAACACATAAAAGAGGAAATAAACAAATACATGGAGACAAATGAAACAAAAACCTAACTGTCTAAATTAAAGCCTTTGGGATGCAGCAAAAGCTGTTCTAAAAGGGAAGTCTATAGCAATACAAACAAGCCTACCTCAAGAAGCAAGAAAAATCTCAAACAACCTAAACTTATACCCAAAGGAGCTATAAAGAAGAACAAACAAAAAACAAAGCCAGTAGAAGGAAGGAAACAATAAAGATGACACCAGAAATAAATGAAATCGAAACTAAAAAAATAATAGAACAGGTTAATGAAACCAGGAGATGATTCCTTGAAAAGCTTAACAAAATTAATAAACTTTTAACCAAACCCATCAAAAGAGAAAAGACTCAATTAAAATTAGAAATGAGAGAGGAGAAATAACAACCAACACCACAGAAATACAAAGGATTATAAGAGAATATGAAAAATTATATACCAACAATTTGGACAACCTAGAAGAAATGGATACATTCCTAGAAACATGTAACCTCCCAAAACTGAGTCGGAAACAGAGAATTTGAACAAATTACTAGTAATGAAATTGTATCAGTAATCAGAAGCTCCCAACAAACAAAAGTTTCCGGGAGCAGACTGCTTCATAGGTGAATTCCACCAAGCATTTAAAGAAGAGTTAAAGCTTATTCTTCTCAAACTATTTCAAAAAATAAAAGAGAAAGGAAAGCTTCCAAATTTTTTGTATGGGGCCAGCATTACCCTTATATCAAAACCACATAAAAGACACTGCAAAAAAAAAAAAAACCGAGAGAATTATGTCCAATGGCCAATGTCTCTGATTAATACAAATGTAAAAACCCTCAACAAATTATTAGGAAACAGAATCCAACAATGCATTAAAAAAAACCACTCAGCATGATCAGTTGGGATTTATTACTGAGATACAAGGGTATTTCAATATTCACAAATCAATCAATATGATATATCACATCAACAAGAGAAAAGATAAAAAACCCAATGATCATTTCAATAGATACAGAAAATGTATTTCACAAAGTACAATATCCATTTATGATAAAAACCCTCAACAAAGTAGGTTTAAAGGGAACATACCTCAACATAATCAAGACCATTATATGAAAAATCTACAGCTAACATACTGAATGGTCAAAAACAGAGAGCTTTTCCCCTAAGGTCAGGAACAAGACAAAGATGTCCACTCTTATCACTTTCATTCAACATAGTCCTGGAAATCCTACCCACAGCAATCTTACAAGAAAAGGAAATAAAAGGCATCCAGACTGGTAAGAAGGAAAACTTTCACTATTTGCAGATGACGTGATCCTATACATAGAAAACCAAAAAGACTCCACCAGAAAAATACAAAAACTGATAAATGAATTCAGTAAGTTCACAGGATAAAAATGCAATGCACTTCCATATACTAATGATGAAGTAACAGAAAGAGAAATTAAGAAAACAACCCATTTACAATTGCACCAAAACCAACAAAATACATAGAAATAAACTTAACCAAGAAGGTGAAAGAACTATACTCTGAAAATTATTAAACATTAATGAACAAAATTGAAGACAACACAAATGGAAAGATACTTCATGCTCCTAGACTGGAAGAATAAATATCGTCAAAATATCCATACTACCCAAAGCAATCTCCAGATTTAATTAAATCCCTAGCAAAACACCAACAGCATTTTTTCACAGAACTAGAACAAACAATCTGAAAATTTATATGGCACCACCGAAGGCCCGAACTAGTCAAAGCACTCTTGAAAAAACAATAAAGCTGGAGGTATCACAATCCCAGATTTCAAAATATACTACAGGGAGGAGGGGCAAGATAGCGGAAGAGTAGGGTCCCCAGGTCACCTGTCCCCACCAAATTACCTACATAACCTTCAAATCATCCTGAAAATCTACGAATTCGGCCTGAGATGTAAAGAGAGACCAGCTGGAATGCTACAGTGAGAAGAGTTCGCGCTTCTGTCAAGGTAGGAAGACGGGGAAAAAGAAATAAAGAAACAAAAGGCCTCGGGGGGGGGGGGCGAGGAGCCGGGCTGAGGCCGGGGCGAGTGTCCCCAGGACAGGAGAGCCCCGTCCCGGAGAAGCAGGAGCTGCACCAACCTTCCCGGGCGGGCGGAAAGGGGCTCGCAGGGAGTTGGAGCAGGACCCAGGAGGGCGGGGATGCCCTCGGGCTCCCTGGGACACTAACAGACACCTGCGCCCAGGAGAGTGCGCCGAGCTCCCTAAGGGCTGCAGCACTCACGGCGGGACCCAGAGCAGCTCCGAGGGGCTCGGGCGGCGGCTCCGCGGAGGGGGCTGCGGGGCGGGAGCGCGAATCCAAAAGCGCAGGCCCCGGAGCACAGGGCGCCGGGACACAGCCCAGGATCCGGCCTCCCCCGGGACAGGCAGAGGCCGGGAGGGCCCAGGACAGCAAGGACGCTCCTGCCCGGAGCTGAGCAGATCAGCGGCCCCGCCCCGGAGCCTCCAGGCCCTGCAGATGGAGAGCTCCGGAGTTACTGCGGGGGCTGACCCAGGGCTCTAGAGCTGGGCCCGCCACTGGGGCTGTTCCTCCTGGGGCCTCACGGGGTAAACAACCCCCACTGAGCCCTGCAGCAGGCAGGGGCAGAGCAGCTCCCCCAAGTGCTAACACCTGAAAATCAGCACAACAGGCCCCTCCCCCGAAGACCAGCTAGAAGGACCAGTTCCAGGGGAAGTCAAGGGACTTAAAGTCTACAGAATCAGAAGATACTCCCCCGTGTTTTGTTTGTTTGTTTGTTTGTTTTTGATTTGTTTGCTTCGCCCACCCCTTTTTTCCTTTTTTTCTTTTTCTTTCTCTTTTTCTTCTCTTTTTTCTCTTTTTTTTCTTCCTTTTTTCTTTTTCTCTTTTCTTTCCTTCTTTCTCTCCTCTCTTTTTCTCCTTTTCCCAATACAACTTGTTTTTGGCCACTCTGCACTGAGCAAAATGACTAGAAGGTAAACCTCACCTCAAAATAAAGAATCAGAAACAGTCCTCTCTCCCACAGAGTTACAAAATCTGGATTACAATTCAATGTCAGAAAGCCAATTCAGAAGCACTATTATACAGCTACTGGTGACTCTAGAAAAAAGCAGAAAGGACTCTAAGAGACTTCATGACTGCAGAATTTAGTTCCAATCAGGCAGACATTAAAAATCAATTGAATGAGATGCAATCCAAACTAGAAGTCCTAACGACGAGGGTTAACGAGGTGGAAGAACGAGTGAGTGACATAGAAGACAAGTTGATGGCAAAGAAGGAAACTGAGGAAAAAAGAGACAAACAGTTAAAAGACCATGAAGACAGATTAAGGGAAATAAACAACAGCCTGAGGAAGAAAAACCTATGTTTAATTGGGGCTCCCGAGGGTGCCGAAAGGGACAGAGGGCCAGAATATGTATTTGAACAAATCATAGTTGAAAACTTTCCTAATCTGGGAAGGGAAACAGGCATTCAGATCCAGGAAATAGAGAGATCCCCCCCCAAAATCAATAAAAACCGTTCAACACCTCAACATTTAATAGTGAAGCTTGCAAATTCCAAAGATAAAGAAAAGATCCTTAAAGCAGCAAGAGACAAGAAATCCCTGACTTTTATGGGGAGAAGTATTAGGGTAACAGCAGACCTCTCCACAGAGACCTGGCAGGCCAGAAAGGTCTGGCAGGATATATTCAGGGTCCTAAATGAGGAAAACATGCAATCAAGAATACTTTATCCAGCAAAGCTCTCATTCAGAATAGAAGGAGAGATAAAGAGCTTCCAAGACAGGCAGGAACTGAAAGAATATGTGACCTCCAAACCAGCTCTGCAAGAAATTTTAAGGGGGACTCTTAAAATTCCCCTTTAAGAAGAAGTTCAGTGGAACAATCCACAAAAACAAGGACTGAATAGATATCATGATGAGACTAAACTCATACTTTCAATAGTAACTCTGAATGTGAACGGGCTTAATGACCCCATCAAAAGGCGCAGGGTTTCAGACTGGATAAAAAAGCAGGACCCATCTATTTGCTGTCTACAAGAGACTCATTTTAGACAGAGACACCTACAGCCTGAAAATAAAAGGTTGGAGAACCATTTACCATTCAAATGGTCCTCAAAAGAAAGCAGGGGTAGCCATACTTATATCAGATAAACTAAAATTTACCCCGAAGACTGTAGTGAGAGATGAAGAGGGACACTATATCATACTTCAAGGATCTATCCAACAAGAGGACTTAACAATCCTCAATATATATGCCCCGAATGTGGGAGCTGCCAAATATTTAAATCAATCAATAACCAAAGTAAAGAAATACTTAGATAATAATACACTTATACTTGGTGACTTCAATCTAGCTCTTTCTACACTCGATAGGTCTTCTAAGCACAACATCTCCAAAGAAACGAGAGCTTTAAATGATACACTGGACCAGATGAATTTCACAGATATCTACAGAACTTTACATCCAAACTCAACTGAATACACATTCTTCTCAAGTGCACATGGAACTTTCTCCAGAATAGACCACATACTGGGTCACAAATCGGGTCTGAACTGATACCAAAAGATTGGGATCGTCCCCTGCATATTCTCAGACCATAATGCCTTGAAATTAGAACTAAATCACAACAAGAAGTTTGGAAGACCCTCAAACACGTGGAGGTTAAGGACCATCCTGCTAAAAGATAAAAGGGTCAACCAGGAAATTAAGGAAGAATTAAAAAGATTCATGGAAACTAATGAGAATGAAGATAAAACTGTTCAAAATCTTTGGGATGCAGCAAAAGCAGTCCTGAGGGGGAAATACATCGCAATACAAGCATCCATTCAAAAACTGGAAAGAACTCAAATACAAAAGTTAACCTTACACATAAAGGAGCTAGAGAAAAAGCAAATAGATCCTACACCCAGCAGAAGAAGAGAGTTAATAAAGATTCAAGCAGAACTCAACGAAATTGAGACCAGAAGAACTGTGGAACAGATCAACAGAACCAGGAATTGGTTCTTTGAAAGAATTAATAAGATAGATACATTAGCCAGCCTTATTAAAAAGAAGAGATAGAAGACTCAAATTAATAAAATCATGAATGAGAAAGAAGAGATCACTACCAACACCAAGGAAATACAAATGATTTTAAAAACATATTATGAACAGCTATATGCCAATAAATTAGGCAATCTAGAAGAAATGGACGCATTCCTGGAAAGCCACAAACTACCAAAACTGGAACAGGAAGAAACAGAAAACCTGAACAGGCCAATAACCAGGGAGGAAATTGAAGAAGTCATCAAAAACCTCCCAAGACACAAAAGTCCAGGGCCAGGTGGCTTCCCAGGGGAATTCGATAGAATGTTTAAAGAAGAAACCATACCTATTCTACTAAAGCTGTTTGGAAAGATAGAAAGAGATGGAGTACTTCCAAATTCGTTCTCTGAGGCCAGCATCACCTTAATTCCAAAACCAGACAAAGACCCCACCAAAAAGGAGAATTACAGACCAATAACCCTGATGAACATGGATGCAAAAATTCTCAACAAGATACTAGCGAATAGGATCCAACAGTACATTAAGAAAATTATTCACCATGACCAAGTAGGATTTATCCCGGGACACAAGGATGGTTCAACACTCGTAAAACAATCA
Organism: Nyctereutes procyonoides; assembly: GCF_905146905.1. NCBI lineage: Eukaryota > Metazoa > Chordata > Mammalia > Carnivora > Canidae > Nyctereutes > Nyctereutes procyonoides. Next base: position 69,012,035 of record NW_026575140.1, on the reverse strand, counting down.
ACGCGATTCATCATATCAGCAAGAGAAAAACCAAGAACCATATGATCCTCTCATTAGATGCAGAGAAAGCATTTGACAAAATACAGCATCCATTCCTGATCAAAACTCTTCAGAGTGTAGGGATAGAGGGAATATTCCTCAACATCTTAAAAGCCATCTACGAAAAGCCCACAGCAAATATCATTCCCAATTGGGAAGCACTGGGAGCCTTTCCCCTAAGATCAGGAACAAGACAGGGATGTCCACTCTCACCACTGCTATTCAACATAGTACTGGAAGTCCTAGCCTCAGCAATCAGACAACAAAAAGACATTAAAGGCATCCAAATTGGCAAAGAAGAAGTCAAACTCTCCCTCTTCGCCGATGACATGATACTCTACATAGAAAACCCAAAAGCCTCCACCCCAAGATTGCTAGAACTCATACAGCAATTTGGCAGCGTGGCAGGATACAAAATCAATGCCCAGAAATCAGTGGCATTTCTATACACTAACAATGAGACTGAAGAAAGAGAAATTAAGGAGTCAATCCCATTTACAATTGCACCCAAAAGCATAAGATACCTAGGAATAAACCTATCCAAAGAGGTAAAGGATCTATACCCTAAAAACTACAGAACACTTCTGAAAGAAATTGAGGAAGACACAAAGAGATGGAAAAAATATTCCATGCTCATGGATTGGCAGAATTAATATTGTGAAAATGTCAATGTTACCCAGGGCAATTTACATGTTTAATGCAATCCCTATCAAAATACCATGGACTTTCTTCAGAGACTTAGAACAAATTATTTTAAGATTTGTGTGGAATCAGAAAAGACCCTGAATAGCCAGGGGAATTTTAAAAAAGAAAACCATATCTGGGGGCATCGCAATGCCAGATTTCAGGTTGTACTACAAAGCTGTGGTCATCAAGACAGTGTGGTACTGGCACAAAAACAGACACATAGATCAATGGAACAGAATAGAGAACCCAGAAGTAGACCCTGAACTTTATGGTCAACTAATATTCGATAAAGGAGGAAAGACTATCCACTGGAAGAAAGACAGTCTCTTCAATAGATGGTGCTGGGAAAATTGGACATCCACATGCAGAAGAATGAAACTAGACCACTCTCTTTCACCATACACAAAGATAAACTCAAAATGGATGAAAGATCTAAATGTGAGACAAGATTCCATCAAAATCCTAGAGGAGAACACAGGCAACACCCTTTTTGAACTCGGCCACAGTAACATCTTGCAAGATACATCCACGAAGGCAAAAGAAACAAAAGCAAAAATGAACTATTGGGACTTCATCAAGATAAGAAGCTTTTGCACAGCAAAGGATACAGTCAACAAAACTCAAAGACAACCTACAGAATGGGAGAAGATATTTGCAAATGACGTATCAGATAAAGGGCTAGTTTCCAAGATCTATAAAGAACTTCTTAAACTCAACACCAAAGAAACAAACAATCCAATCATGAAATGGGCAAAAGACATGAAGAGAAATCTCACAGAGGAAGACATAGACATGGCCAACATGCACATGAGAAAATGCTCTGCATCACTTGCCATCAGGGAAATACAAATCAAAACCACAATGAGATACCACCTCACACCAGTGAGAATGGGGAAAATTAACAAGGCAGGAAACCACAAATGTTGGAGAGGATGTGGAGAAAAGGGAACCCTCTTACACTGTTGGTGGGAATGTGAACTGGTGCAGCCACTCTGGAAAACTGTGTGGAGGTTCCTCAAAGAGTTAAAAATAGACCTGCCCTACGACCCAGCAATTGCACTGTTGGGGATTTACCCCAAAGATACAGATGCAATGAAACGCCGGGACACCTGCACCCCGATGTTTCTAGCAGCAATGTCCACAATAGCCAAACTGTGGAAGGAGCCTCGGTGTCCATCGAAAGATGAATGGATAAAGAAGATGTGGTTTAGGTATACAATGGAATATTACTCAGCCATTAGAAACAACAAATACCCACCATTTGCTTCAACGTGGATGGAACTGGAGGGTATTATGCTGAGTGAAGTAAGTCAATCGGAGAAGGACAAACAGTGTATGTTCTCATTCATTTGGGGAATATGAATAATAGTGAAAGGGAATATAAGGGAAGGGAGAAGAAATGTGTGGGAAATATCAGAAAGGGAGACAGAACATAAAGACTCCTAACTCTGGGAAACTGAACTAGGGGTGGTGGAAGGCGAGGAGGGCGGGGGGTGGGGGTGAATGGGTGACGGGCACTGAGGGGGCCACTTGACGGGATGAGCACTGGGTGTTATTCTGTATGTTGGTAAATTGAACACCAATAAAAAATAAATTTATTTAAAAAATAAAATAAAATAAAAATATACTACAAAGCTATTATATTCAAAACAGTATAGTACTGCCACAAAAATAGACCCAAAGATCAACGGAATAGAACAAAGAACCCAGAAATAAACCCATGTTATGTGATTGATCAATTAATTTTCAACAAAGGAGGCAAAAGCATGCAATGGGACAAACTCTCTTCAACAAATGGTGTTGGGAAAACTGGACAGCTGCATTTGAAAGAATGAAACTGGATCACTTTCTTCTATCATACACAAAAATAATTCCAAAATGGATAAACACCTAAATGTGAGACCTGAAACCATAAGTATCCTAGAATAGAGCACAGGCAGTAATCTCTGACATCACCCATAGCAATATTTTTCTAAATATGTCTCCTGAGGCAAACAAAACCAAAAATAAACTACTATAACTACATCAAAATAAAAAGCTTTTACAGAGAAAATGAAACCACCGAAACATCTACAAGACAACCTCCTGAATGGGAGAAGATATTTGCAAATAACACATCCAATAAAGGGTTAGTATCCAAAATATATAAAGACCTTATACAACTTAACACTAAAAAAACAAATAATCCAATTTAAAAATGAGCAGAAGACATGAACATTGTTCCAAAGAAGACATACTGATAATCAACAGACACATGAAATGATGCCCATCATTCATCATCACGGAAATGCAAATCAAAACCACGAGATATCACCTCACATCTGTCAGAATGGCTAAAATAAAAAATACAAGAAACAACAAATGTTGGTGAGGATGTGGAGAAAAAGGAACACTCTTGCACTGCTGGTGGAAATGTAAACTGGTGCAGCCACTATGGAAAACCATATGCGGGTTCCCCAAAAAATTAAAAACAGAATTACTATAAGATCCAGTAATTCCACTACTCGGTGTTTGCCCAAAGAATACAAAAACGCTAACTCAAAAGATACATGTACTCACATGTTTATAGCAGCATTACTTAAAATAGCCAAATTATGGAAGCAGCCCAAGTGTCCATTGATAAATGGATAAAGAAGATATAGTATGTATATTACATATACATACACATACATACAATGGAATGTTACTCAGCCAAATCTTGCCGTTTGCAACAACATGGTTGGAGCTAGAGAATACAGTGTTACGTGAAATAAGCCAGTCAGACAAAAACCATATGATTTCAGTCACATGTAGAATTTAAGAAACAAAACAAAGAAAAAAAGAGACAAACTAAAGAATAGACTCTTAGAGAACAAGTTAGTGGTTACCAAAGGGGAGGTAGGTGGTAGAGGATGGGTGAACTAAGAAAGGAAGGGAATTAAGAGTACATTTATCATGATGAGCACTGAGTAATGTACAGAATTGTTAAATCACTATATTGTACACCTGAAACTAATATAACACTGTATGTTAACTAGACTAGAATTAAAATTTAATTATAATGTAAAAAAAAATGAACAATGGTTATTTAAAATGGATCCCTCTCTTTCCCCCTCAGTGGCAGGACTCTAGAATTTGAATAGTCAATGAGGCAGAAACGGCTAGTTGCCTCTAAATATTTTTCCCCTTATTTTTCTTTAAAAAATTTTTAATAATAAATTTATTTTTTATTGGTGTTCAATTTGCCAACATACAGAATAACACCCAGTGCTCATCCCGTCAAGTGCCCCGCTCAGTGCCCGTCACCCATTCACCCCCACCCCCACCCCCACCCCTCGCCCTCCTCCCCTTCCACCACCCCTAGTTCATTTCCCAGAGTTAGGAGTCTTTATGTTCTGTCTCCCTTTCTGATATTTCCCACACATTTCTTCTCCCTTCCCTTCTATTCCCTTTCACTATTATTTATATTCCCCAAATGAATGAGAACATACAATATTTGTCCTTCTCCAATTTTTTTTCGGGCAGCCGGGGTGGCTCAGCGGTTTAGCGCCGCCTTCAGTCTAGGGCATGATCCTGGAGACCCGGGATGGAGTCCCACGTTGGGCTCCCTTCGTGGAGCCTGCTTCTTTGTCTCTCTGTCTCTCTCTCTCTGTGTGTGTCTCTTATGAGTAAATAAATAAAATCTTAAGAATTTTTTTTTCTTAGCTGACCATATTGTAACCTAGTTAAAATATTTCAGTTCCAATAATACACTGAAGATGTGTGACCATGGAACTAATGCAAAGAGAGTAAATAGAAATGTGTGAGAAGCTTCCTTAAAAACCTACCTGGAAGGAGAAAGTGGCCCTTCTTTCTAACCCTCTTCTCCATCTGGATACCACAACTCAGATATGATGCCTGGAACTCTAGCGGTCATCTTGGACCATGAGGACAAGGATCGTACACTGGAGCAATTATACAGAAGGAGCCTGGGCTCCTAAAAATGCTATTGAGCTACTACAACCAATTTGGGACTGCCTGACTAGATTTATGAAAGAAATAAACTCTTATTTAATAATAAACTTCTCTCTTGTTCAGTATTTGAGGGTTCTCTTAAATACACATTCAGACTTAATCCTAATTTTATCACCCTGAAAGCACTATAATGGGTTATATATTTACCCCAAAGGACCTTGCAACCACATAATTCTGAGGACAAGATACTTCAGCTCTCATCATTAATTCTTTTTTTTTAATTTTATCCTTTTTCTTAACCCTTAAAACTGCTGCATAGTTGGGGATAACGGAGACCATAACACAGAAAGTCTTAAACCTGATATTATCATTTCCTAAAACAAGAGAAGTGTATCCTCACACAGCTCTGGAGGCCAGAAGTCAAAAATCAGCATCATTGAGCTGAAATCAAGGTGTCAGTAGGACCTTGCTCCCTCCAGAGGGCTAGATGGGAAGGAAAATCTGCTCTGAGCCTTTCTCAGCTTCTTGTAGATGCCATCATTCCTTGGCTGTGGCCATGTCACCTCAAAACTCTGCCTTTTTGGTAATATTGCTTTCTCCTCTTCTGGGTCAAATCTCCCTCTGCTTTTCTCTTACAAGGAAATATGACTGCACAGAGGGCTCACCCATAATACAGGATAATCTCTTCATCTCAAGATCCTTAATTACATATGCAAACGTGCTTTTTACCCTGCCAATTAACACTCACAGGTGGTAGGGATTGGGACATGGATATATTTTGGTGACTACTATTTTAGCCTTCCACACCCAGATATTAGGCATCTTAACACTGAAGACCACAGTGGTGTCTACCACCAGCTACAGTGCAGCAGGGACAAGCTTACTACTCTGCAGAGTATCCTAGCCAGGGTGTCGAGTCCCAACTCTTCCAGGAGCAAAGAGAAGAATCGGTTTCCCATGCTTGCCTCTGCCACCTGCCTTCATACTCCACTGCTAAGTCAAAGCCCACCTGACCCACTGTCATCTCCTGTACCAACTGGCCTCTTCTTTGGATGATTGACAGTGGGATTGCCCAAAGGGACGTGATCTAGTTCTAAGGCTCTAAATGCAAACCAGTCACCCCCCAGAACATAGTGCTGCAAAGTTCACCTAGCAATTTACTTGCAGAAAGGCAAGGTGGTACAATGGCAAGCCCAGCCTGGAAGTGAGAGAATATAGGCTCGAGCTGTAATTCTGTAACCTCTTGGTTGCCTCATCTGTAACAGGGAGATAGAAAAGCAAATACACATCTTGCAGGGTTGTGTTGTGAGAATTAAAAATAAGAACAAAAATGTGTGTGAAACATGTAGCCCCATACCTGGCTCCCAAGAAAAGCTCAAAACGCGGAGGCTATGCCTCATCCATTCTGTTTTCTCTCCAAGCTACTTGAAATCCTACTACTGTTGGAGCTGTGGTCATGACCCAGACAGCACTGCCCTGCGGGCTCTCACACACTCCTACCCCACCTCCACCTAGTCCCTTCCAAGTCACCTGTAGTGGCATGAGTGTTCCATTGCAGATTTGAACAAAGTAGTGGGGGAGGAAGCCATTTGCTCTTGAGGCTCTTGGCTTGGAGCTTTCTCAAAATGGGGCAACAGAGAAAAATTTACAGATAAAAGTGCATTTGTGTGCAGGGCCCTGCAATGTGGAGAGGATGGCTGGCCGCTGTTAGAAGAGATGCCCAACTTTCATAGGATGGGCCCAGGCACTGTACATTGCGCTGACCCTCTGCTCACTACTCATAGGAAGAAAGCAGATTCCAATTTAGGATTTTTAGTTAAATGCTAAAAACTGGAGGTAAATTAATTAAGATATAACTTAAACAACACCAGCCTTTCCTCATCAACAGTTCCTAAGACAGGATAGGCAGCATTAATTGCTGCAATTAATTAGGCATTAAACTGATAATGGGTACAGCTGCTAACAATTAACTGCTAATTATGTCAAGCACTTTAACCATTTCACAAAAGAAATGGAAATTGGAGGGAAGAGAGAGAGAGAAAGAGAAAAAGCAGTTACCTTATAAGCAAATGAGATGCAGTTAGCTCCAAATGCAGCTGGATCCTGCTTTAGAAAGATGACAGGAAAAGTGAATACCAGCCCTGTCCCCAGTGAGGCTGAGCCACATGGAAGCCACAGGATTCTGAATTTGAACAGAGGAGACCTGAATCAAATTGACCTGAAGAGTGAGCACGGTCAGCATGTGCCTGGTGGACACTAACCCATGCTAGTTACTATTATCATTCCCATTTTATGCATGAGAAGCTGAGACACAGAGGTTACAGGACTTGCGAGGTCACACATTTGTAAGTGTCAGACCTGGGCTCACATGCAGGCACAGTGACTCTAGGAGAACCACACTAACAAACCACACTAATTTGCTGAACTTCTCATCAAACTTTTCATCAAACCAAGATAGCAATGTTTACAGAACCATGAGCTCAACCAATTAATTTTAAGAGAAAAAGCATCTTCTAGATAATTCAAACTGGAACTGGACATTTTTCAAAGTGATAAAGATGACAAGAATTCATAAATCCAAATCACTCTCCATTCAAACTGGTATTCCATGTGTGCTCCTAAATGTAAGGGCCTACCTCCCTCTTCTCCAGAGGAACCTACTATCCTGCTGGGACCAACCCAGCAGCTTCCTGGGGAGCCTCAAGATGCCCTCCCAACCCCCCCCCCCCGCCCCCAGACTTTGCAGTTAACATCACTGGTTGTTTTTTCCTTTAGTTTCCAACAAGCTTTAACATCTCATGGGAGAGGGAAGGGGATAGAAGAATCAAGCCCAATTAGCCACCCACCAACGTCCATACTCATGCTCATGTATACACACCTTATTCAGAGGACCCACCAAAGAAGAGAGGGTTTGTAGCAGAAAGGATCAAGCCTACATCTCCAAGCCTCTCATCTCCAAGCCCAGAGAGATAAAGTGCCTTATCGGTGTCTAGGGCATGGCAGGTAAAGTTAGGACTAAAAGCTTACATCCCATGCTATATTAGTACATCTCAAATTTGAGCATGCATAAGGGTTACCTGGAGAATTTGTTCAAACACAGATTCTTGGGTCTCTATCCCAGAGATTCTGATTCTGATTTGATTTGATTGGAGCCCAAGAAATTGCATTTCTGATGTCAATTGGTTCTGGATGTCAATCTGCTGGTCCATAGACCATACTTTGAGAGCTACTGCTTTAATTTACCCCATTTCTGGCCACTAGTCCTCGCCCAGAGCATCAGACCTCACTTAAGGCCCCCTTACTGTCCCCAGAGCAAGCTCCTTTGCTCAATCTAACCCAGTGTACAAGTGTCTGTGTTGGTCCCATTGATTTGGAAATTCAAGTTGTGGTAGGTACTTGGTCACCCTTGACTAGGACCAGTTTCTAAAAGGAATCCAGGAAAAATGGCCAAACAGGCATTCTGTTCCCACTGCCTGAACCAACTCCTATCCCACCTTGCTTGAAGGTGGGGGAATTCTCTGTTCGCTAGGAGTAAAAATAAAACTGTGCCACATTCAAGCAGTACCGGGAAGACTTGAATCCACAGGTGCCCCACCTTTGCTGATAAGGTCCTAGTCTCCCTTACCAGGACTCCCAAGGAGCTGAGACTTGTCTTCTCTTGCCCTGAGGCAAGCCCTTCAGGCGCACCCCTACCCTTAGGGTCTCCTCTGTGGTTATCAACCCCTACTTTTTCCTGGAGCTGGGATTCAGAGCTACCAGAGTCCTGACACTAAAATGAGACCTATAGGGCCCACTTCCAGGCCAGGGCTAGTCTGTCTGAAACAAAGTATGGACAGAAGGCCAGTGGAGTGTTTCATCACTGCAGGGAGCACCTTTGTGTGACTGGCTTCAGGCTGCATTTTGGGGTCATGGAGGATGAGATGCCCAGAAACACTAGGTCCAGCTAAGGTAAAAATCACCAGGCTTCTGCACTCTCTTCCTCAAAGGGGCTCAGAACTCCAGTCTTGGTATGATAAAGGGAAGTTACTGATAATAACTCAGACATTCAACATTGGGGACGGCATATGTGATCTTTGCTAGGGTTATTTAAGAAGATTATAGGGGCATTAAGCACACAATAGAGTACGAAAAATAATCAGGAATAATTACTAATGATATAATTTCAAGTGACCTGAATAGGCCATGATTAATATTTTGGAGTAGAACCTTCCTTTTGTTTCTGAAACCTATTCCCATATAATAACCTTAGAAGGATAATTGTAAATACACAGATGAAATTTTTTTAATCTGCATGCACATGTGCAGACAGGCCAATGCGCCAGTGCAAGAAAACACATCTTCAGTACATAATATACATATTCATTGGTCCCTACACCCCTTCCATCCCCCACTCAGGCAACAAAGATTTTTTTTTTCTCCATAAAGTCTCCTAGCAGCCAAACACAGGCACTGCTAATGAATATTAATTGACCTAACATCTTGTGGTGATGAAACTGTGCACATTTCTCTGTCTCATTTGGTTGCTAGGGAACCATGTGAGACAGTGACGGGGCCCTGGGACCTAGGCCTGTTAAGTGCAGCGCAGGGTTAAACCACAAATCAGAAATACTCCGCCTGATTAATTGTGTATGCCAGCAGCTATGTGTATGTATCTGCTCCTGTCAAATAAACAAGAAACAAATAAATGTCAATAAGCAGTTTGGCAGTGGGCAGGCAGGCTGCTGGAGATGCGGGGAGACTCACTCTCCTCAAGGATCACCTGGACCATCCTTCTGTCTTGACTCCCCTTCCTAGGATTCCAGCAGCACCACCATTCCCTCTTCATCATTCCTCTAGGTCTGGAGTAGACCCATGTGGGTTGTGCTGGGGGCCACACCTGGGAAGGGGGAAGGATAGAATGTGGTAGGTGGATGTAATCACCCTGAAACTGCAGGCATCATTTCCATCCAGCCAGTGTTCATCTGAGATGCAAAAAAGTTGATGAGTAAACCTGGCCTGCCTGCAATTTTCCTTCTGCACCTGCCTTAAGCTCTTCTTTCCACCTCCTATCCCTTTTCAATCCTTCCTACTCAACTAATAGAGAACCCCTCCTCACTAGCATTGACCCCTGTTCTGGCAGCCTCATCCCCTCATACTGCACAAAGCACTTGATTGCTCAGGTTTCTGGAAGACACCTCATGAACTCTCCCACTTCCCTTTTTTCCTTTAGTCTTATCCCTATAAGCCCTTATTTTGCACCAAGTTTCCTGATCATTCTCCCTTTATTTTTTGGACTAGACAACCTCCCTACAAAATGGAAGTCGTTCTCGTCGTTGGGTCTCTTCCTGTGATATGCCAACTGGTGGATCAAAGCCTGTCTCTATTCTGTTTGGCAAGCTCCCTAAAGGGGAGGGTTGGGCTCTGGTCTTGGCACCTATAGACTTGACTGGGAAACGGAAGGATGAGTTTTGGTCCCTTGGAAGTGAAAGGGAATGAGGCTGGGGATGGTGGGTGCTCTCAAGTGGGCTTCATCTGGTTTTTCCTCAGGTACCTGAAAATCAAGTGCAACCATGAGGATAATTTCCTTCCAAAGACTGCTCTGCAGTCCATTATAAATTGGTATTTATTTAAAACATGTACATATTTAAAAACTCATGTTTTTATTTCTATCCATTTATTCATTTAACAAATATTAATCAAGCACTTACTCTATGTCCAGAATTTTCACTGGGCTCTGTGTGAATTCAATGGTGAATCCAAACTGACACAGTCCCTGGTGTAATGGAGCTTAAAATATCATGAGGAATAAAAATAATAACTCACATATAAAAATTAAATCATTACCATAGTTAAGTGTGATAAGGAGATGTATATGTAAATATGGGACAAGGAGCTGCTCACCTAATCTTGGGACTCAGGAAAGGCTTTCCTGAGGACACTATGTCTTGAGAAATACTAACCTTGCCTTCTCCACCCTCCCTGACCTCACTGCATTTCTTCTGGGTGCAGAGGGGGTTGTGGGTGCAAAAGGCTCTAGGCATGTCTAAATGGAAAATAAAGGTGAACTCGTTTTCTTTCTCTCTTCTCTGACTCTGAAAATGTCGAATTATCACAAAGATTCCAAAGGAACTTTTGTCACTAAACACATAGACTATCTTCCATAGCATGGGTGCTAGAGACTGTAGGCTTCTTTATTGCTTTAGGATATGTGTGAGAGCAGAGATGGGGCTGCACGTGCACAGGACTAGACAAACCAGAAAGTCCCATGGCTCCTCCCAGGAAAGAAGGGTGGAGAAACATCCTGAGGAAAGAAGAGAGGAAGGATCCCAGAGTGAGAACATAGGAAAAGACACAGAGACAGAGACACAGACCAAAGGCCTGATGCTGGTGGCCACCAATAAGACCAGGGAGACATCAAAGGGGAACTTGGGAGACAGAACAGCTGCTTCCTTCTCCAGTTTCTACTACAAAATCTTAAGTATGATCTATATTTCCCAAATACCTTGTGGAGAAAATTTATGAGGAAGAGTTAAGGTTACCTTAATGATCATTTAGAAAAATAGAAGCTGCACACAGCTGCTGCTGGCAGACTAGGGTGAGAATTGAAGGGACCCAAAGTGGTCACTCAGCCCTCCCACAGGAATCTCCTCCCCTGGTTCTTCAGAGAGACAACTGGCTACTGTTCGAACACAAAGTATCTGGGAGATCACCCCTTCCTAAGGCATCGGTCCTAACACTAAGTATTTCCTTGCACTGAGAGCAAATCTGCCTACAACAACTATCCAATGCCACAGATGAGATTGGCTACTTACTGTTTGAGAGCCCATTAGATACATGAAGACCTGCTTTATGGCACTGTCCTCATTCATTCGTGTGTTCGTTCCATCTCCAAATGCTAACTACAAGCCTGCTCTGGTCCAGTGATTGGACCTTGGCAAGAGAAGCTAGCCTTGGAGGCGCCTGGGAGGCTCAGTCAGTTAAGCATCTGACTCTTGATTTCAGCTCAGGTCATGATCTCAGGGTCATGAGATGAAATCCTGCATCAGGCTCCGTACTCAGCATTCAGTGTGGAGTCTGCTTGAGATTCTCTCTCCCTCCTTCTCCTCCTCCCTGCCACTCCCACTTTCTAAAAAATAAAATCTTTTTTTTTAAATAATAAAGCTAGCCTTGCCCTCAGCAGCCCAAAATTTTCTGTAAGAAATGCAGAGTAGGTGGACAGTTTCCAATCAGGGAGGTCAGAAACTGAGAGGAGAGCCTAGGCTTCTACAGAATTTTAAGAACCCACGAAATAAAATTAGCTGTATTTTTAGGGAGATTTTTTTTTCATGTACAAGATTCTAATTGTAGATTTTCCAGCCCAAGCCATGATCCTGAGAGACCTTAGTAAATGTGAGTGAGGGTGTCTGGCTGATTGGAATGAGAAGCACCAAGCTGCTGGGTAGACTCTACCTCTCAGATCCAGCCTTCCCACACAGCCAGTAAGAGACAATTCTTTGTATTTAAAAGAAACCTGAGCTATTACCTCAGGAGATTTACTCCATCAAAAGGAGTTGGAAAGAAGTGGTGGAAAATAGCTCCCTGGCCCTCTGGCCAAGTCAAGAAGGCAAAGGGCATCTGCTCAGTGTGTATGCCCTGAATTCTCTAGTCCCTCAGAGCCTTGGATTCTTTACCACAGAAACATCCCACTAAGCTCCATGAAGCACAGCACAACAGCTGGGATTTTTCTATACTGGAGACCCTTTGGATTTTGAACTGGTTCTCTCTCAGGTCTACCTCCAGACTTTGAGGTACATGTTTCTTGGCTGGCTGGGAAGCAGAGATGGGTGTTAGATGAGAGATAAGAAATTAGCCTGGAAACTGAATTTGATTAGACATAGGCTTACTAAACTCTTCTAAAGGGGTTCAAACCTTCCTCAGTTTGTCCCATGGGCAGTGTTCTAAGGGCCCTCAGCCTTCAACCTTGTGGAGGCGGCATGAGGGTGATACAGGCAGAAGGGCCAAGCATGGACCATTCTGGCTGTAGTGCAGATATGCATTGCCCAGGGAGCCTAGACTACGGCCCACAACCACTGCCACTCTTTGGCGTCTTGGAGGTTGGGATCTAAAATACCAAAACACTCAAATATTACAGTTAACTCCACTATTTGTTCTGGTATTGAGAATCAGCCATTGAATCAGAGTTGGGGGACCAAAAATAGTTTTGAGATAGTATCTTGTCTTTCCTCTACCTCCCTACTAAACTGTCTTAAACAAGGGAATATCTGTCCTCTGCTAGCATAAAAACAAACATAAGAATGTAAAATGGTGCAGTCATTTGGAGAACCTTTTGGCAGTTCCTCACAATGACAAACACAGAGTTTTGACCCATCAATGATACTCCTAGATATCAACACAAGAGAAATGAAAATTCACACAAAAACGTAGACATGACTGTTCATAGCAACATTACTCATAACAGCCAAAAATGGAAACAACCCAAATATCCATCATCTGATAAATGGATAAACAAAATGTGGTATACCTATCTAAACAATGGAATATTATTCATTTATAAAAGGAATGAAGTACTGATGCATGCTATAACCTTGATAAATTTTGGAAAGATGCTAAGCAAAAGAAGCTTGTGACAAAAGGCCACATACTGTATGATTTCATTTATGTGAAATGCCCAGAAAAGACAAATCTATAAAGAAAGAAAATAGATTGCCTATGGCTGGGGACAAGGAGAGTAAGGGTGAGGTAGGGGGTAGGTTCTACTGGATATAAGTGTTCATTGGGGAATAAAATATTCTAAAATTGGATTATGGTAAGGATCATAAAACCCTGTAAACTAAAAACCATTGAACTTTATACTTTAAATAGGTTGACTTTATGATATGTAAATAATATATCAAGAAAACTGATAGAGGAAGGAGAAGGAGGAGAAGAGGCATATTATAGAGCCACAGAGGATAGTTTTCTGGTGCCAAGAGTAACATGCTCTGGTTCCCCAGATAGTGCATACTTGTGTGTGTGTGTGTGTGTGTGTGTGTGTGTGTGTATACTTCCTAGGTTCAATTGGGAACACTCCTAGTAAAGAATTATTTTGGTGGCCACCAGCAAGCTATGCTTCCTTGTAATCATATCCTTTTTACATAGTCCTCTCTCATAGTGACGCTGGGCATGGCCATTGACTTGCTTTGGTCACTGTGACATTACAAAGCTTGACTCAAACACTCTAGATTAGTGCTTGCACTTGCACTGAGGTTTTTCCTCTTGGAATGCTCTCTCTCGTGTTCATAAGCCACTATGACAAAAGGCCCAGCAACATGGAAAGAGGGAAAAAGAAGGAGAATGTCCTGGCCATCCCAGCTGAGGCGACTCCATCATGTTCTGGCTCCAGCTGCCATTCATGGCACAAAAGAACCGCCCAGCTGAACCTCACCCCAAGTGCAGAATCATGAAAAATAAAATGTCACTATTGGTTAAGCCATGAAATTTTGCAGCAGCCTGTCATGCAGTACATACTGAAACCCCCCTGAAAGGCCTGGCAGCTTCCCCCCTGTCACTCACTGACCTGAGGATGGACTTTACTCTGATGCCCTTGAGTTCTAAGAGGGATCTAGGAAGAAACATGATTTTAATGTGTGTGTAACATGCCATTTGTCAGTGTTGTTTGGTGCAATTTAACACAATATTTATCTGATTGGCATATCAGTTAGCTCACTTCACTTGGAGCTGCTATATTCTGTGCTTGGCAATGAGAAGATTGATTATGGTTATTATACTAACGCTGGAAAAATGAATTTCATCAGGAAAGTTGTTTTGAAGCTGCAGTGACAGGCTTGGGTGTTGACTCATGGACATCATAGTGCATACAGAGTGCCAGTCCTAGAGCACCCCAGCAGTGAGATGTTGGAGCTGGCAGGACACACCCCATACCCAAAAAAGTACCACCAAGAGACACAAACACTATTTATTTAAATGTTTCCCCTAGAGTTGTATTGCTTTTCCCATTGACTGGGTCATCCTCCACAAGCAAAGTGTTTTGGAAAAAAATTCATGTATCTCTACTAATGGGCTGATCCACCCTCAGAAGATGACACGGGTGGGAACTTTCAGGAACACTTGACTTTACTAATGGCTCTGAAGCATCTGCTTGCATGTCCTCTGGTTGCTGCAGTGAGTATTCTGTTTCAAAAATATTAGCAGTACACGTGTTTTCTTGTGTAATGAAACATTTTGACAGCTAAGATTACGTCAAATAAAGGGTTTTGTGTGGAGTCTATGTGAAGGGTTGGAATTTAGTTGTGTATTTTAAAAGATAAACCTGAAAATCTGGAGGCTAAAAACAATGGTTTCTCTCTCTGTAGCAGGTCCTCACGAATTCAATTAATCGTCTTGTTTTCCCACTTTGTCTCATCACAGTTACAGGTTTGTACCTGAAGCACAGGGTCCTGGCAGAAGGGAAATCATCCTTTGACTCACGGAAGGCTTGTTTGAAATTCCTGACAGCAGTCAGAGGGACTGTGCACAACCACTGGTCTCCTCTCTGGACCCAGCTTCTCAATGCCCTCATTAGACTCACAGAGACCTCCCCAGACCTTTACCACACGAGAGAGAAAACGAGATTTGCCAGATGGTTTTTAGCAAGGGGCTGAGCTCTCACAATAACACAGCATTAATGAAATTCACCTTCTGAACCCTCTAATTGCTTCTAGTAGCACTTCACTTACAATCAGCATTCTTCTGTCCCTACTGCAATTTTCTTGTTTTGAAAAATAATCATGTGACACACGCTGTGATTAGAAGACACAGGACTGGCCACACTCCTTAGCACCCAGTGGATTGGCCCCACCTGAAAATGCTCACCAACCAGTGGTAAACAAATGGAAAGGACATAAAAGTTGAGAGGGAGTCTCTGTAATTGAGCTGCATAATGAGAGGAAACAGAAGAAGAGCTTCTATTAATAATGACACAGTAATTGGAGGTCACCCAAAGAGAGCCCTGGTACACTCAACATTCACATTAGCTTCACACAAAAACCATTGTAGATCTTTCTAAAGGACTAATGTGGGCAATAGTGAGGTTGTTTATCAGATTTATCTGGTACCAGCAGAACATTCTTCCACCTAGGGGGAATTGGGCCAGCCTAAAGCACTTCACGGAGAGAGAAAAAAATTTTGACTAGAGTCAGGGAGCAATTAATGTGAAGTTCAACTGAACATCAGAACAGACCCCATGAAGTCTAGAGCCATTTTCTCCTATACAAATTATGTGATTTCTTCCTAAGGAACAGGGGACATCATATATGTGCCAAGGGCAGAACTGATGGGCGCTGGGAGTTGGTTGGAGGCAGGTGGCAGATTGCAGGGAGTGTATCCAATCGGATGTTTGAGTCTCATCAATTCTATTTGAAAAACTAATTCCCAGCTCTTTCCTTCTGCCTATACCCCCACCCTCTGGGCTAGAGCGAGGGAAATTCATTATTGTATGATGAGTCAATATCAAATTCTAATAAAGAGGTAATTTTTTAAAATCCCATTGTGTGGATGGCTCATTATAACATCCAGATAACTCTTGGGTATATTAAAATTTTTCATTGCTGTAAATTATAATGGTATCAAAATAGATTTCCTTTGTAAAGGGACTTCCATTAGTCTGATTTCTATAGCTACCCAAAAAATGACATTTGTACAGGGATAATCTGGAAGTTATGAACACCTTGTCTGGGTCAGATTTTAAAGCTCCTTTAAGCATCTAAGGTAAGAAGACATCGTTCCAGCTAAGGGTTTGCTACAGGTGGGGCTCTGCCCACTGTAGGTGTGTTCCCTGAGCTCCTTGGCTCCACCACTCAGATTTCCTCCCTTATGTGCCTGTCTAAACTCCATAAATATGGAAGACAAGTGGGTTCTTGACTTACTCTCACCTCCCCCCCAAAAAACTGAAATTCATACATAGCCACAGGAGAGACTGCAAGGAGCTTAATTAAGGTCAAGGGCGGTGTCTATTCATCTTTATGCCACCCCTCCCCCCAGTGCCAACTACAGCTTCAGCATGTAAGTTGTGGACAAACTTTCTAAAATAAGCTAAGAAAATAGATGAAAATATAAGATCTATAGTTCTACTTGCATTAAACCAATAGGTGAGAGGCACTAAGTCAGGGACTGCTGACATGTCCTCCGCCTGCCCTCCAAATCCATGCCTAACTAGAACCTGTGACTAGGGTCTCTGCGGATGTAACAAAGTCAAGAGAAAGCCAAACTGGTTGAGAGTAAGCCCTAACTCCAATATGCCTGGTGTCCTTATTAAAAAGAGGGATATTTGGACACAGACTCAGGTGAAAAAGCCAGAAAGTAAAAGCGGAGATTGGAGTGCTGCACCTACAAGCCAAGGAATGCCAAGGATTGCCAGCCGCCAGAAGCTGGAAGAGGCAAGGAAGAATGCTTACCTGAAGTCTTCAGAGGAAGCAAGGCCCTACCTATCAACATCCTGATTTGGGACTTCTAGAATCCAAAATTCTAAGAGAATAAGTTTCTGTTGTTTGAAGGCATCTAATTTTTGGTACCTTGTTACAGTAGCCCTAGCAAACTAATAAAGGACTGTGGGGGGAAGACCTCAGGGTCTATAGGCAATCCCACTGAGAACTCAGTGAGAAAGTAGAGACAAGTTTAGAGTACCTTCTAAGACACTTGGGTATGAAGAAGGATCAATGTTAGTACCATCTGCTGGTTCTGCCCTCATCTCTTTTCTTCCTATCAAAAGAAAGGCAGAGGCACAAATCATGCATGGTGATTCACCGCTCTTGCTTTGCAGAGTTTGACCTCGTAATCCCTATAATCTTTATCTCCAGATCACACCAGCCTTTCACACCCTAGCTCCACGCTTCCCACCCAAAAATCTTAAAGCCCAATACCAGGGTTTCATCCTCCATCTGTAACCCTGATAGCCATCTTCTCCAGTAACCACAGGTATTCAGTCATTTGTTCAATTCATCAACCCAGAATCATGCCCCAAAACAATTCAAATATGACTTGGCATCCCAAATTTATCCCTTCTAAAGTCAACCTCTAAGTGAGCTGCTATTTGTTCTTCTAAGGGTCATGAGCAATGCTGTCCATACTACTCTCTGTAAGGATGAAATGTTCTCTATCTGTGCTGTCCAATACTATAGCCACTAGTCACTAATGTGACTAAGAAACTGAATTTTTAATTGTATTTAATTTTAACTTTAATTAATTTAAATTTAAATAGTAATATGTGGCTCATGGCTACTGTACTAGATAGTTCAAGTCTAGAAGTAATTTTTTAATCAAACATAAAGAGCCTCAAAGACATCTCTCTCTCTCTCTCTCTCTCTCTCTCTCTCTCTCACACACACACACACACACACACACACACACACACACACACCTCCCAAGGATGAGAATTCAGAGCATAAGGAGGAAAAGAAACCTTACCTATTCCATAATTGGCAAGTCCATCTTAGCTCACAATAGAGTTAATAGCCTACATCACTATGCAAATCAGTATTAGTTTAATTTCTCTCTCCCAAACCCCTTTCAAATTGTACCCCTTTGGGCCACTGAGAATAAAAAATGGGCCCATTACTGAACCTCCCACTCCTTAATGGCTGTTCCTCTAGCTACATAAAGACCCTGCTGGTGATTTGAAATCACCACTTACAAGAGCTTGATTAAGTAAATTCTTAAGCAAGGTACCATTCTTTTTCTCAGTCTGGGGGAGAGAGAATTGGAGGCAGGAGACTGTTCTTCCAGTTACTGTTATTCCATCAATAAGCCCTTGGCTCTATCTCCAGTTCTGCCAGAACTCCCCACCCCCACTTACCCCAACAACATAAAGTGGTCAGTTTAGAGCTCACCTCTGCTATTTGCCCAGATCTAATTCCAACCCTTATTTCTTACAAGTGTGTGACCTTGCATACATTCTAAGAGCATTTATAACATGGGTCAAATTCATAACTATCTATGCAGTGTATATGCAGTAAGGAATAGAAAATGCCTACTGCATATCCCTATTTCTCTCCTTTTCTAAACAGGCCTTTTTAAAAAAAGAAACCTACATGGGATCCCTGGGTGGCGCAGCGGTTTGGCGCCTGCCTTGGGCCTAGGGCGCGATCCTGGAGACCCGGGATCGAATCCCACATCAGGCTCCCAGTGCATGGAGCCTGCTTCTCCCTCTGCCTGTGTCTCTGCCTCTCTCTCTCTCTCTCTCTCTCTCTCTGTGTGTGTGTGTAACTATCATAAATAAATAAATAAATTTAAAAAAAAAGAAACCTACATACTCCTTATGAACAGATATTGAGAAGTTGGAAGACATTGTCTTTAAAATACATGCAGGAACAATAGCCCCATGCTGGCTCAGTGAGGACTCTGTCTACACAGTGCCAAACACCTAAATATTGACAACCATCCAAATGGCTGAAGTTTTTCCATGTTAACCCAGATATTGCTGAAAAAGAACACATGGTCTGGGAAGTGTATGTATGGTTTGCTCTGATCATCATAATGGCAGCATTACAGTGTGGGATTGTAGCTATGGAGCTCCTGACCTAGGGCAGTCAGATATAAGGGATTTTTTTTCAGGATCTATCTTGACACAGGTAGGCCTCTGGTTCTGAAATAAGTACAGGGCTTGTTTCTCTGACTTGAATCATAGCAGTCTGAGTTAGCTGAGAAAGCTTTTTAAGATTTTTCTCATCTCAGGGTGGCTCTCAGTAGAACCCTGTTTGATCAATAATAAAATAGCTATCCAGCCACTTTGGCTGAGCACAAAATGAAGTTTGATTTTGGCAGGGACACCAATGTGGAGGACAACTCCCAAGGGCACTGTGCATTGTGCAGATTCAAGGCTAAGATCTGGCCTGATGAGACCTCAGCTGAGTCCCCTAATGGAGGCACACGTGTCTGAGGCAATGGAAATGTCCATGTTGTCTGATGGTGATTGCACCCTTTGTGTGGTTTATCAGCTCCTGCCAAGAATGGCAGGAGTCTTCATACCTTCTGCATGTGCACAGGGCAAAGTTGGAGTGTCAGAACATACAAGGCTGCGTTCAGTGGTGCCCCCTTCCATCCTCCACCACCCTCAGCCTCCCTTGCTCCCTTCCCCTAACCCAAGAGAATATTAGTTTTTTAAAAAAACCCACAAACTATTTCATTTTCAATGCATATAAAAACTAAATAACAAAAAGGCCAGACTATGTCTCCTTTTTAAAATGCTTATTAGTTTATTCAATAAACATTTATTGAGTTTACTAAATGCCAGAATCTGTACCTGACCCAAGGATACAAGGAGGGAGATAAACATCAAAACAAGTCTTTGCACCAAGTGTTAAAATAGCTGCCTGATAGTTGAGTGTGATCTTCGGGGTCAGACAGACATGGGTGTGAATGTCAGCACTCCAGGACACCAGTCCACAGGGCTCCCTTCCTGTCTTACTAGCTGTTCTTTTTTTGGTATTTTGTGCTAGTTCCTCATCATCTTCCTCACCCTGAAGCAGAGAAGGATGCTGCCTTCTCTTTTCCATCTATACTCACCCTCTGGGTGATACCTAGGGCTTTAGATATTTTCTCTATGCTGTGACTCTCATTTGTTCCTTGAGCCTTGAGAAATTTATTTCTCAAGCCCTGGGCTATTCTCAAAACCCATACTCATTTATCCTACTGCCTGTCTTCCATCTCCCCTTTCAGTCTATGAGAGATCTCACACTTAGCTGCCCCCAAACTGAATCCTGATCTTCCCTAAGCCCAATCCCTCCAGCCTTCCAATCTCAGTTGAGAGCAACTACATCCCTCTAATGGCTTGGGCCAAGACCCATGGAGTCATCCAGGGCTCCTGCCCTGTTCTGAAATCCACATCCAATCCATCAGTGAATCCTTTTAGGTCTACCCTCAACATTCTTCCCTATGGCAGGAGTCATTTTAGTCCCAAGCTCCCCCCCATACTTGCCCCCTCTAGCCCTGCTGTACATTTTCAAAACTGGTTCCAGGTGCTCTCCCAAAACAGACCTGTACAAACCTTGCTAACACTGTGCTCCCTGCCCCTATGTTCTTCTATGGACCTGCTATCCCCACTAGGTCCCTGGCCAAAGCCCATTCAAAGTGGTGGCACAAGACTGGCATTGTGCACACAGCCCTGACAGGAGCTAGCATCAGTCCAGAATGACTCCTTCCCTGGGGAAGAGTGGAAGATAAACACACGTAACAGTTCAACTGTGACCAGAAGAGAGGGCTGGAAAAGACATCTGGTCTGACTACAAGCCATGTCTACCCATGAACACTTCTTAGAAGATGACACAGGAAGACCACCCTGTAGTGCTACTGAAGCTCTAGTGAATGCCTGGTCTGAGTCAACTCAACCCCAATGCAGCCCCATACTGGCCTACTAGTAACACAGAGATAAAATCCTGCCCACAATAGGCAAAGAGAGCCATCACAGATGACTGGACTGGAGGCAAAAGTGGCTTAGCCATGACAATATGGTTACATGTGCAACATACACCTGAAATGCCAGGTTCTATGAACAGGGGACAATGAACTGCAGAGCTCTATAAAACCTCTTAAGAAGGCCAGTACTTTCAAGACTAGGAGAAGGAGCCGACTTACTTAACATATACAGACAGACAAAGAGACAAAATGAGGAGACAGACGAAAATGCCCCAAAGTACAAAATTACAGTAAGAGAATTAAATGAAACAGATATAAGTAATATGCCTGATAAAGAATTTAAAGTAATGATCAAAAAGATACCACTGAACTTGAGCAAAGAGTGAAAGGCATCACTGAGACTCTCAACAAAGAGTGAGAAAACATAAAAAGAACCAATCAGAGATGAAGAACTCAATAACTGAAATTTAAAATAAACGAGATGGGATAAATAGAAGACTACAGAAAGCAGAAGAATGGATCTGTTACCTATAGGACAGAGTAATGGAAAGCAATAAAGCTGAGAGGAGAGAGAAAAAATAATAATAAAAAATGAAAATAGACTTAGGGAACTCAGAGACACCATCAAATGTAATAACATTTGCATTATAGGAAAACTGGAAGGATAAGAGAGATAAAAGAGGGAAGAAAATGTATTTGAAGAAATAAAGCTCAAAATAACCCAAATCTGGGAAAGGAAACAAAAATTTAGATCCAAGAGGCACAGAGTCCCCAACAAAATCAACCCAAAGATGTCCATACCAAGTTCCATACCATTCCATACATAGTAATTAAAATGGCAAAAAGTAGCAATAAAGACAGAATTTTAAAAGCAACAAGAGAAAAGAAAAATAGCTATATACAAGAGAAACCTCATAGGCTGTGAGCTGATTTTTCAGCAAAAACTCTGCAGCCAAAAGGAAGTCACAGGATATATTCAAAGTGCTAAAGGAAAAGAAAAAAAACATGCAGCCAAGAATATTCTATCCAGTAAGGCTATCATTCAGAATAGAAGGAGAAATAGTTTCCCAAACAAAATATGAAGGAATTCATTACCACTAAACCAGCCCTAAAAGGAATATTAAAAGGGGCTCTTTGAAGGGAAAGGAAAGATCATAAGTAGATGTAAAAAAAGTAGGAAGTACAAGGCAGTAAAACTAAGCCTATCTATAAAAATCAGTCAAGGGATTCACAGAATAAAAGCATGTAAAAGTATGACACCATATACCTAAACGTGGTGGGGGAAGGAGTAGGAATGGGTTCAAACTTAAATGACCATCAACTTAATATAGACTGCTATATGCATAAGATGTTATACACAAACCTAATGGTAACCACAAATCAAAAAGCAGTAACACAGTAACAGATATGCAAAAAATAGAGAGAAATCCAAGTACATCACTAAAGAAATCCAGCAAACTGTGAGAGAAGAGCACAAGAGAAAAAAGAGACAGAAAAGAACTACAAAAACAACCATAAAACAAGTAGCAAAATGGCAATAAATGCATACCTATTAATAATTACTATGTATGTAAATGGCCTGAACACTCCAAAAGACCCAGGTGACAGAATGGATAAAAAAGAAAGACCCATCTATATGTTGCCTACAAGAGATTTATTTCAGATGTAAAGACACATGAAGATTAAAAGTGAAGGGATTAAAAAGCAGTTATCATGCAAATAGAAATGAAAAGAGCACCTAGGTAGCAATATTTATATATGATAAAATATACTTTCAAACAAACACCATAATAAGAGACAAAGAAAGACACTATATAATCATGAAAGGAACAATCCCTAAGAATTTTTAACAATTGTAAATATTTATACACTCAGTGGGAGCACCCAAATACATAAATCAGCTAATATCAAACATAAAGTGATTGAGAGTAATACAATAATAGTAGGGGACTTAACACCCTACTTGTATCAATGGATCAACCATCCAGAAGAAACTCAACAAGGAATCATTGGCTTTGAATGACACGTTGAACAAGAAGGATCTAACAGATATATTCAGAACATGTCATCCTAAAATAGCAAAATACACATGCTTTTCAAGTACACATGGAACATTCTCCAGAACAGGCCACATGTTAGGCCACAAAACAAGTCTCAACAAACTTAAAAAAACTGAAGTCACACCATGCATCTTTCCTGACTACAATATATGAAACTAGAAATTGACTATAAGAAAAAATCTGGAAAGAACACAAATACGTGGTGGTTAAATAACATGATACTAAACAATGAATGGGTCAGCCAATACATGAAAAAGAAAAATTTTTAAATACATGAAGACAAATTATTATGAAAACATAACAGTCCAAAACCTTTGGGATGCAGCAAAAGCTCTTCTAAGAGGGAAGTCCATAGCAATAGGGGCCTATGTCAAAAAGCAAGAAACATCTCAAATATATAACCTAACCTTACACCTAAAGGAGCTATAAAAAGAAAAACAAAACCCAAAGCCAGTAGGAGGAAGGAAAGAATGAAGATGACACCAGAAATAAATGAAATAGAAAAAAAAAGAACAGATTAATGAAACCATGAGCTGATTTCTTGAAAAGATCAACAAAATGAATAAAACATTAGACTCATTACAAAAAAAAAGAGAGGACTTAAAATCAGAAAGGAAAGAGAAGTAACAACCTACATCACAAAAATACAGAGTAATAAGAATATTATGAAAAATTATATGCCAACAAATAAGACAACCTAGAAGAAATGGATACATTTCTCCAAACATATAACTTCCCAAAATCGAATCATAAAGAAATAGAAAATCTTAAAAGATCAATTGCCAGCAATAGAATTTAATCAGTAATCAAAGACTTCTGAACAAACAAAAGTCCAGGATCTAATGGCTTCACAGGTGAATTCTAACATTTAAAGAAGAGTTAATAGTTATTCTTCTCAAACTATTCCAAAAAATAGTCAAAAAAAACTTTCCAATTCATTGCAAAATGTCCATCAATAGATGAATGAACAAGGAAGAAATGGTATATATACAATGGAATATTAGTCATAAAAAAGAATAAAATCTTACCATTTGCAACAACAAAGAGCCAGAGAGTATTATGCTAAGTGAAAAAAGAGAAAAACAAATACCACATGATTTCATCCATATGTGGAATTTAAGAAACAAATGAGGGGCACTTGGTTTGCTCAGTGGGTTAAGCTTCTGCCTTTGGCTCAGGTGATGATCCCAGAGTTCTGGGATCGAGCTCTGCATGGGGCTCTCTGCTTAGCAGGGAGCCTGCTCTCCCCCTTCCTCTGCCCTCCCCTCCCCACCCCCATAACTCCTGTTCACTATCTTACATGCTCTGTCTCAAATAAATATTTTTAAAAAATAAATGAACAAAGGAGGAAAAGAGAGAGAGAAACCAAAACACAGACTCTTAACTATAGAGAACAAAAAGATGGTCACCAGAAGGGAGTTGGGTGGGGAGATGGGTGAAATAGGTGAACAGTATTAAGGGTACACTTACCTTGAGGGGCACTGGTAGTCATGTATAGAATTTTGAAATCACTATATTGTACCCCTGAAACTAATATAACACTATAGGTTAACTATACTGGAATTAAATTGAAAAATAAAATTCATACTTAACAGATAAATGCTATGTATGTTCTGACTACTCCACCAATCAGCTGCTTTCTCATCTCTCTCCCTCTTCTCATGCTTCCCTATTCCCTGATAGACAATATTGAAATTAGGACAATTAATAACTCCTACAATGGCCTCTAAGTCTTCAAGTTAAAGTAACTTGTCACAAGTCTCTCACTCTAAATCAGAAGCTAGAAATCATTAAGCTTAGTGAGGAGGGCATGTGGAAAGCTGAGATAGGCTGAAAACTAGGTCTCTTGCTGCCTTGTTTTGTGGCCTAACATGTGGCCTGTTCTGGAGAATGTTCCATGTGTACTTGAAAAGCATGTGTATTTTTCTGTTTTTGGATGAAATGTTTTGAATATATCTGTTAGATCCTTCTTGTTCGATGTGTCATTCAAAGCCAATGACTCCTTGTTGAGTTTCCTCTGATGATGGATCCACTGATATAAGTGGGGTGTTAAATACCCTACTAGCCAAGTTTTGAATGCAAAAGAAAACTCTTGAAGGAATTGTAAATTGCTATTCCAGTGAGCACAAAAATTATAAGAAAACAAAATAGTCTTATTGCTGATGTGAAGAAAGTTTCAGTGGTCCAGATAGAAAATTGAACCAACCACAACATTTCCTTAAACCAGAGCTTAATGCAGAATGGCCCTAACATTCTTCAATTCTATGAAAGCTGAGGGAGGTGAAGAAGCAGCAGAAGAAATGTCTGAAGCTGGCAGATGTGGGTTCATGAGGTTTAAGGAAATAAGTCATCTCTATAACATAAAAGTACAAGGCAAAGCAGCAAGTCTGATGTAGAGGCTACAGCAAGTTATCCAGAAAATCTAGCTAAGATAATTTAATGCAAGCACCTAAGCTAAAAAAAGATTTTTGAGGTAAATGAAATAGCCTTATATTGGAAGATGCTATCTAGGACTTTCATAGCTACAGATGGTAAGTCAGTGCCTGACCTCAAAACTTCAAAGGATAGGCTGACTCTCTTGTCAAGGGCTAATTCAGCTGGTGACTTTAAGTGGAAGTCAATGTTCATTTACCATTCCAAAAGTCCTAGGGCCTTTAAGAATCAGAATTATGCTAAACCTACTCTGCCTGTGCTCTATAAATGGAACAGCAAAGCCTGGATGACAGCACATCTGGTTTACTGAATGTTTTAAAGGCCACCGTCTAGATTTACTGCTCAGAAAAAAAATCCTTTCAAAATACTACTTCTCATTAAAAATGCACCTGGCCACCCAAGAGCTCTGATAGAGATAAGTAATGAGATTAATATCATTTTTCATGCCTGCTGACCGAACAACATTCATTCTGCAGCCTATGAATCAATGGGTAATTTCGACTTTCAAGTCTCATTATTTAAGAAATATATTTTGTGATTCCTCTGATGGATCTAGGAAAAGTAAATTGAAAATCTCCTGGAAAGGATCTACCAATCTAGATGCCATTAACAGCACTGTGATTCATAAGAAAAGGTCAAAATATCAGCTTTGACACGAGTTTGGAAGAAGTTGATTGCAACCCTCAGGGATGACTTTGAAGGCTTCAGGACTTCAATAGAGGAAATATCTGCAGATGTGGTGGAGACAGGAGGAGAACTAGAATCAGAAATGGAGCCTGAAGATGGGACTGAATTGCTGCAATCTTGTGATAAAACTTGAATGGATGAGGAGTTGCTTCTTACAGATGAGCAAGGAAAGTGGTTTACTGAGATGGAATCTACTCCTGGTGAAGACGCTGTGAAGATAGTTGAAATGACAACAAAGAATTCAGAATATTACTTAAACTCAGTTGATAAAGCAGTGGCAGGGTTTGAGAGGACTGACTTTAATTTTGAATGAAGTTCTACGGAAGGTAAAATACTATTAAACAGCAGCACATACTAAAGAGAATCATTTGTGAAAGGAAAACTCAATTAATGCAGCAAACTTCATTACTGTCTTAAGAAACTGCCACAGCCACCCCAGCCTTCAGCAACCACCATCTGATCTGCAGCCATTAGCATCGAGGCAGGACTTTCCACTAGCAAAAAGATTATGACTCACTGAAAGCCCAGGTGATGGTTAGCATTTTTTAGCCAGAGTACTTTCTAGTTAAAGTATATATATTGTTTTTTTAATATAATGCTATTTCAGACTAGAGTGTAAACATAACTTTTTATGCAATAGGAAACCAAAAAATTCATTTGACTTGCTTTGTTGCAGTATCTACTTTATTGCAGTGGTCTGGAGTCAAACCTGCAAATCTATCTCTAAGGTGCATCTGTAGTTGGTTCAATAAGCAGATCTGGCCTTTCAGGTGATACTGGATGTTTCCTATCCAGCAGGCCCATGTCCCTGAGTCAGGTCTGGCCTCCCTTCTCCACCTGAAACTGAGAAGATAGGGTTGGAGAAAAGGCAAAGAGATGGAAACCTCACTGAACTCTCCCACCTGAAGCCACATTTTCCAAGGCAATTTTTACCATTGTGTGTAGACAAAGTGATGCTTAATAAAAATAGTGCTTTGTTTTCCATTGGGCTCTTTTTCCTTCTAGTTGATCCTCTCAACAGGGAGTAGGAGGTGGAGAAGTAATCAATGTGTTGGATTCAGGCACCAAAACCCCATCTGCAAACCCAAACAGATTTCTGACTTAAAACACACACAATTTAGCAAGAAGATAAGGTTGAAAGAAGGTTCCATTCTGTGTGTTGTCTTTAATGACCCAAGGGTGTCCTCTGAGGTAGGTTGTAGAGAAGGGAGAAGTAGACATAGCCCAGGCAGAAAATAGAAAGCAGGATCCATGGGTTTTGAAGTTATGAGTGAAGAGCAGCCCAAGGAGGGGGAAAAGCTGAGACAGGGGAAGGACATCATAAGCTTTGAAGGAATAAGCTGCTGAAAAGAATGCAGAAGCCAAACCATAGGAAAAAGGGTGACTGAGTGGCTGCTGATTCTGGACAGCATCCCCAGTCTGCAGGAGGACTGCCTATAGCATTTTCTGTACTTCCTCACTTGCAATATGTCACCATCAGCTGAGGCACCCTGAATGTGCCCCTATTATTTACCACCCAGAATGGTTTACTCCTCCTTTTCCCCACAAACTTGTATATGACTCCGATATTCCTTGACCTCATTCTATTCCCAAACATCTCAGCTATTCAGGAAAATAGCCTTCCAGAGCCCCACTCTCTCCTTGTCTTCAAAAATATATGGACAGGCTGGAATGCTAGAGATGGACACACTTTCAGGCTGAGAACCTGTTTCAAATACTGGTAAGTATAGGGATAGAAATGAACAGCAAAAAAAAAAAAAAAACAACTCTGGCCTGTTGAGATTGCTCCACACTGCTTCCTTATTGCCCAACAGGATCCTGGACCAGGTCTCTCAGACTCCACTGCCAGATAGTGCCCTTCATAGTCAATTAATTAGCAGCACTTGGCTCCTCAGACAGATCTCACTCTGCAAAACTCATTATGGAACACTCATTAAGCATTTGCTTCTTAAAGTTTTGTACTAGGTGCTGTAACAGGAAGTTATGTGGATGTGGTTCTTTGCCCTCTGGGAGCTTGAAATTTTACTGTGAAGAGAAAATAAGAACATTCCATGTGGGAAGGAGGAGATAACATCATTCCCCATGGTTTAGACTTTGGTCTTGGAGGGCCTCTGTTGCATTTTCTTCCTAACACCATAATTGCTGCCATTGGAGTACACTCTACATTGCCAACACTTTCCTTGTGGATAATCTGTGCTAAGCCATCCTTTAAAGTTCTCTCTGCCATCATCACCTTCTCTACTTAATTAATTCCTTTAACACCCATGCAGTATTATCAACATGCTTAGTTCTATTCCCAAATGCAGAAAGGGTTGGAGAAAAAGAAAACAAAACACCTAATTGTCTTAAAGAGTTTTTCAGTTTCTTCTTCAGCACTTCAAGCCCTTCTACCTCTTTATCACCTTCACCCCAGCACTCACCCCTGATAAAGAGAAGAAAAAGAAAGATCTCCACAGGAAGGCAGCTCTCTTCTGTTCACAATATGGCCTATGTGAGACCTATGTCATCCATTCCCATGCCAGAGGCAAAGGGCAATAGTAAGAGGTGAGCAGTAATATTGGAAGTATGCCAAGAAGGGGGATCTAGATATTTGGCTACCACAAGTTGAGGACTCACCAGGTCTTATTTTGTTTTTCAGAATTTTTCAAATGTTGATACAAAATAAAAGTAATGAAAAGCAAAAAGTACTTTTAAGATTCTAGTTTCTATTTTCATGCTTCAGTTTCTACCTCCACTCCATATCACTATCATTAATGAATGGATGTAATATGCTCTAATGTGACCCTGCTCTTTGCTATAGCCAGAGCAAGGAGAGAATAATATGTTAGGGAATCTCCTAGTTTCTCCAAGTGTACTGTGAAAGTCTTTTTAAAAATCTATGCCAATCGGAGAAGGACAAACATTATATGGTCTCATTCATTTGGGGAATATAAAAAAAAGTGAAAGGGAATAAAGGGGAAAGCAGAAAAAATGAGTGGGAAATATCAGAAAGGGAGATAAAACATGAAAGACTCCTAACTTTGGGAAACGTACTAGGGGTGGTGGAAGGGGAGGTGGGTGGGGGTGGGGGTGACTGGATGACAGGCACTGAGGTGGGCATTTGACGGAATGAGCATTGGGTGTTATTCTATATATTGGCAAATTGAACACCAATAAAAAATAAATTTATAAAAAAATCTATGCCCAATCCATTTTAGTGATTTTGTTACAAAATTATCCATCTCTCAGTTCTTTTTGGAGAACAGAGAGTGATGGGAATTCTGAAATCAGCAAACAATAGCCATGCTGCTAGACTCAGTCTGGTGGCAAACACAATAATCATGATGATAATAATAATATGTGCTAGAATGTGTTCAGCTGCTCAAAACAGAGATCAGACCATGGTGGCTTGGCATCTAAGAGTTTATTCATGTCAAAGAAATATGGAAGCTGGTATGGTGCCTCCTTCCTTATCAAAGACCCAGAATCGTTTTCTCTTTCTCCTCAATCATCTTTGCTTCATGGCTTCCATTCTCAAAGTCCCAAGATGCTTACTGGAGCACCAACCATATGTCTATATTCTAAAGAGGAAGAAGGAAGGGGAAAGGGGCAAAAAATGCACTTGTCAGCCATACATACCATCTCCAAGGAGCTGTTCCAAATGTATTGCTTTATTTGTCTCCCTGCATCCACCCACCAAGTCATTTCTCATCCCATCTACCTTATACAGGTGCTGAAATTTCTAGTATATTCATCTTAACCAGAAAAGTCCCCATAGAGACTAAGGTTGTCTTTGTTGTTGGCTGTCCAACATCCGGTCTCCTTTTGGATACCTTCCTTTTTATGTCTCATCCTATGGGGAATAGGCCCCTGCTTCCCAATACAAAACTCAAAAGGATAATATCCTTTCCTCCCTGCCTTCTGGAAGTTGTGAAAACAGGGCACCCACCCAATCAGTCGTGATAATCAGAAACTACTCTAGCTTCAGTCCTTCAGAGATGACACATGAAAAAGGAATCAAGAC
The DNA here is from genome assembly GCF_905146905.1 of Nyctereutes procyonoides. Taxonomy (NCBI): domain Eukaryota; kingdom Metazoa; phylum Chordata; class Mammalia; order Carnivora; family Canidae; genus Nyctereutes; species Nyctereutes procyonoides. The sequence goes on along the minus strand of NW_026575140.1, from coordinate 68,981,828 downwards.
AATTACAATGACAAAGCAGCAGCATCTAGCAGTGGAGTCCAGTGGTGGTGGTGGTAAAGTATCCAGCAACAAGACTAGAAGTGTTGTTGTCAGAGTCCCTCTAACTAAAAATAACTAAAAAATAGTGAAAAGGAATAAAGGGGAAAGGAGAGAAAATGAGTGGGAAATATCAGTGAGGGTGACAGAACATGAGAGACTCCTAACTCTGGGAAACGAACAAGGGGTAGTGGAAGGGGAGGTGGGCGGGGGGTTGGGGTGACTGGGTGATGGGCACTGAGGGGGCACTTGACAGGAAGAGCACTGGGTGTTATGCTATATGTTGGCAAATCGAACTCCACTAAAAAAAATACAAAAAAAAAAAAAAAAGAAAGAAAAGCTGACCCTTTGAGGCCACAAGGATTCTCTGTCTCTGCATAAATTACTTTCTTATCTCTGCTTTACTAATCAACTTCCTTTGGTTACTTAGTTTCTTCACCTCCATAACTTTTACTTCCTCTTCATGGACACTTACATAGAATCTACATGACCTTTCTATAGATATGATATTATTAAAACATTTCAAGCTCCATATATCTTAATTAAAAATCTTGATAAATGAAATGATTAGTGACTATATGAGGGGTACGCCCCAATTAAATCAGCTACAATAATAGATGAGGCTCATGGCCAGGCATATGCCTTCAGCAGGAGTGCCCAGATTAGGGATCTGTGGAAAAGACAAGCAGAACCTTTCTAATTCAGGGATGCAATGTAATGTAACATAAAACTGTGATATGAAGTGATATGGAGGCCAGGTATGGCACAATTTTTGAACAGCACACCTGAGATAGTCAATCTCATATATTTTGAATACCTACCATGTGCCAGGTAAGGGGATAGGAGCTGAGATTATAATGATGATAATGTGTATCTTCCTGCAGAACTTTACAATACACATACACAAATGTTGTTAACATATACCTGGTTAATGATTAAACCTGTATTTTCCACAAACTGATAGAAGAATTCAAAAGAAGGAAAGACCAGGGATCCCTGGGTGGCGCAGCGGTTTGGCGCCTGCCTTTGGCCCGGGGCGCGATCCTGGAGACCCGGGATCGAATCCCACGTCGGGCTCCCGGTGCATGGAGCCTGCTTCTCCCTCTGCCTGTGTCTCTGCCTTTCTCTCTCTCTGTATGACTATCGTAAATTAAAAAAAAATTTTTTTAAAAAAAAGAAGGAAAGACCATGTTGAACTACAGTGATCAAAGAAACCTGTACAAGAAGAGGGATTTTGTCATCTTGAGGAAAAAATAAGAGGTAGAGTGATATTAAGGTTGGACAAGAGGTAGAATGATATTAAAAGTCAGAATCCCAAGTTGATACCAGAGGTGGTACAGAGGTGGGGCATCTGAATCAAAGGATGAACACTGAGGTGCTGAGAGACGAAATTTGAAGAAGTCAGACCCATAAAATAAAGATCCATTTAAAAATGTTTACTTGTTACAATCATAATGCTATAGCAACCTGTAGTTTTATTAATGTAAACAAGGGGGAAAGGGAATAATATGTACATTTGAACTTGGGTAATGGAGATGGAAGATTTAAGATTCTGATAATGGCAAACTACATCATTAGACCAAACATGGTACTGAAAATCTGGGTAATATATAAGGACCTCTGTATGAAACATGAGAATGATACCAAAATAGGGGGAAATTACCACCCCATGACTGGGAAATAACAGAACCCTTGGAAAGTGAGCCTGGCATTTAGGGCTGCTTTTCCCATGGGGATGTTTACTAATTCCTGTGGAGGTGAACTAAAGGCTGATAAATTCCTCTGACAATCTTATGGGACAAAGATGAGAGACAGAGAATTAATTGTAGTCCAGAAACTGACAGGAAAAAGCCTAATGAATTGTTGTGGGTTGTTCCTCAGAAGTATATAGGCCATCTTAAGGGCCTATGGCTCAACGTCAAGCAATTTCATACCCTAAAATTCAATTAAAATGATCTCAAATCATTGGTATCTCCAAGCATCTAGCAATAACAAATATAAATCTTCTCTGGAAGGAGATAGTATTTTGAACCTAAAGAAATCCTGCAAATGCAATATCTAGCATACACTCAAAAATAAGGCACAAGAGGAAATAAAACTACATGGCAACATCAGCAAGAAAATCAAGCAATAAGATCAGGCCCACATGGGCTCCAGATACTAGTTGTATCACACTTAACCTTAAAACAACTTTGTTTCCCATGTTCACGAATATAAAAAAGAAGGGATGCCTGGGTGGCTCAGCGGCTAAGCATCTGCCTTCGGTTCAGGGCATGATCCTGGAGTCACAGGATTGAGTCCCATATCGGGCTCCCTGCGAGGAGCCTGCTTCTCTCTCTGCCTATGTCTCTGCCTCTCTCTCTCTCTCTGTATCTCTCATGAATAAATAAATAAAATCTTTAAAAAAAAAGAATATAAAAAAGAAGCCAAAAATACTGCAAAGAACTAAATATTTAACATGGAATTTATGAAAGTAAATTATAATTGAAAGTTAAAATTGAATAGGTGGGTTAAACAATGCTAGCAAAGATAATGAATAATAATGAAAATTTACATAAAGGAATAGAGACAAAGGGTTAAAAAGTACAAAAGAGGGGATAAGAGATATAGAGAATGAGAAGGTCTAATATGAACTTAAAGTCTCAAAAGAAGACAGAAAATAGGATAAAAGCAATAAGGGAGACAGAACATGGAAGACTCCTAACTCGGGGAAACGAACTAGGGGTGGTGGAAGGGGAGGTGGGTAGGGGGTGGGGGTGACTGGTTGGCGGGCACTGAGGGGGACACTTGACGGGATGAGCACTGGGTGTTACTCTGTATGTTGGCAAATTGAACACCAATAAAAAATAAATTTATTATTTTTAAAAAAGCAATAGTTGAAAAGAAAATGACTAAGAATTTTCCCAAACTAATGAAGATATCAAATCATGGATTTAAAATTCACATTAGGGGATCCCTGGGTGGCTCAGCAGTTTAACACCTGCCTTTGGCCCAAGGCATGATCCTGGAGTGCTAGGATCAAGTCCCACATCGGGCTCCCTGCATGGAGCCTGCTTCTCCTTCTGCCTGTGTCTCTGTCTCTGTCTCTCTCTCTCATGAATAAATAAAATCTTAAAAAAATAAATAAAATAAATAAAATTCACATTAAGGATTAATGAAAAGATACAACTAGGAATGCCATTATCAAACTGTTGAAAACTAAACACACAAAAAAATCTTAATACCAGCCAGAGAAAATATCAAGTTACTCCCGAAGAGTCTCTTACTCTTAATATCTGAAGAATATCTACACATCAGAAAATGCCTGGCTGGCCCAGTCATAAGAGCATATGACTCTTGATCAGCGATGTGAGTTTGAGCCCCACAATGGGTGTAGAGATTACTTGAATAAAAATCTAATAAGTAAAAGTTCATTGTACTGTACATAAGAATATCTACAAAACAACTGAAATTTAAAAGTAAAAAAACTCAATACAAGACAAAAAGTTCTTACAAGCAATTTATAAAACAGTGTCTTCAAATGACCATAAACTTACAAAACATGCTCAATTTTACTAATAATCGAGAAAATATGAATTGGTAGAGACAAAGAAGGCTATTACATAATGATAAAGGGAACAATTCAACAAGAAGATGTAATAATTCTAAATATCTATGCACCAAGTATAGGAGCACTTAAATATAACAAGCAAATATTAATATACACAATGGTAGAGACTGACAATAATGTAAAAATAGTAGGGGACTTTAAAACTTCACTATGCTGAGTGAAGTAAGTCAATCGGAGAAGGACAAACAGTGTATGTTCTCACTTATTTGGGGAATATGAATAATAGTGAAGGGGAATATAAGGGAAGGGAGAATAAATGTGTGGGAGATATCAGAAAGGGACACAGAACATAAAGACTTCTAACTCTGGGAAATGAACTAGGGGTGGTGGAAGGGGAGGAGGGCGGGGGGTGGGGGTGAATGGGTGACGGGCACGGAGGGGGACACTTGACGGGATGAGCACTGGGTGTTATTCTGTATGTTGGTAAATTGAACACCAATAAAAATTAATTTATAATAAAAAAAAAAAAAAAAAAACTTCACTTACATCAATGGGTATCATATAGACAAAAAAGTCAATTAGGAAACAGTGGCCTTAAACACCTTAGACCAGATGGACTGAATACTAGATATAGAACATCCATCCAACAGCAAAATACATATTCCTTAAGCAAAAATGGAACATTCTCCAGGATAGATCACATGTTTGGACACAGTACAAGCCTCAATAAATTTAAGAAGATTGAACCCATGTCAAAGCATGTTTTCTAACCACAATGTCTTAAACTAGAACTCAATTACAAGGGGAAAAAATGAAAAAAAAAAACAAAACACAAAAACATGGAAGCCAAACAACATACTACTAAACAACTAGTGGGTCAATGAAGGGATTAAAGAAGAATTTTTTTAAAAAACCTCAAGATAAATGAAACTGAAAATGAAATGTTCCAAAATCTATGGGATATCTCAAAAGCAAATCTAAGAGGGAAATTCACAGTGATACAAGCCTATATCAAGAAACAAGAAAAATCTTCAATAAACAATTTAGCCTTATTCCTAAAGGAACTAGAAGAGCAATGCCCCAAATTAGAATAAAGATCAGAGCACAAATAAATGTGAGACTTAAAAAAAACAACTAAAATTGGTTCTTTGAAAGGATAAACAAAATTGATAAATCTTTAGCCAGACTTCTTAAGAGAGAAGACCCAAATAAAGAAATTCAGAAAAAAACAAGAACTTATAACCAATGCCACAGAAATGCAAAGACTTATGAGACACTATTACAAGAATTACATGCCAGCAAATGTGATAATCTCAAAGAAATGGATAAGTTTCTAGAAATATACAATCTTCCAAGCCTGAATCAGAAAGAAAAAGCTTAATAGACCAATTACAAGTAATGAAATTAAATCTGTAATCCAAAAATTTCCTAGAGGGAAATTTATACCATTAAGTGCATTTATTTAAAAAAAAAAAAGATCTAAAACTGTTACCTATGATTTCACCTTAGGAAACTACGAAAAAAAAAAAAGAGCAAATGGAGCCTAAAGCAAGCAGAATTGAAATTATAAAATTTAGAGTAGAAGTCAATAAAATTGAAAAAAATGTAGTTCTTTCAAAAGATTCTTAAATCAGTAAGCCTCTAGCCAGATTAATAAGAGGGGAGAAAGAGTACACAAATTGCCATGATCAGAAATGAAAAGAAAAAAAAAAGAATACTAAGAACAATTCTATGCCCACAGATTTAATAATGACTTAAATGAAATGCATCAGTTCTTTAGCGGATCCAAACTACCAAACTCATAGAACAGAAAACCTGAATAGATCTATTATCTATTAAAGAAATCAAATCACTATTTAATAACCTTACAAAAAGAATTAGGGACACCTGGGTGGCTCAGCGGTTAAGCGTCTACCTTTAGTCCAGGATCGGGTCCCACATTGGGCTCTCTGCATGGAGCCTGCTTCTCTCTCTGCCTATGTCTCTGCCTCTATCTCCCTGTGTCTCCCATGAATAAATAAATTAATTTTTTAAAAAAAGAATTAAAAAGCACCAGGCCCAGGCTATTTCACTGGTTAATCCCACTAGACATTTAAAAAAGAAATAATATCAATTCTCCACAATCTTTTCCAGCAAAGAGAAGCAAAGGGAACACTTTCCTACTTGTTTTATGAGATCAATATTACTCTAACACTAAAACCAGTTTAAAGACATTAAAAGAAAATTACAGCCCAATGTCTCCAATTAACATAGATGCAAAAAAACCTCAACGAAATAGTAGCAAATCGAATTCCAGACCAAAGAATTATACTTCCAGACCAAAGAGCATCTATTTCATGCATGCAAGGCTAGTTCAACATTTAAAAATCAATCAGTGTTGGGATGCTGGGTGGCTCAGTCAGTTATGTGTCTGCCTTCAGTTTAGGTCATGATCCCAGGGTCCTGGGATAGAACCCCACATTGGGCTCGCTGCTCAGCGGGGAGTCTGCTTCTCCCTCTCCTCCCAGCTTGTGCTCTCTGTCACTATCTCTGCCTCTATCTCTCTCAAATAAATAAATAAAATCTTTAAAAAAATAAAAAATAAAAATCAATCAATGTAATCCAGTACATCAACAGGCTGAAGAAGAAAACTCATATCATCACATCAATTGATGTAGACAAAGCGCTGGACAAAATCCAACACCCAAAAATAAAAAATCTCTTCGCAAACTGGAATTAGGGCAAATTTCCTCAACTTGATAGAAAACATCTATAAAAACCTAGAGTTACCACCATACTTAACGGTAAAAGGCTAGATGTGTCCCCTCTAAGATGAGCAACAAGTCACGGATGTCCTTTGCTACCACTCCTGTTCAATATCATACTGGAAATCCTGGCCAATGCAGTAAGATAAAAAAAAGAAACAGAAGGTATAGAGATGTGGAAGGAAGGAAAGATAAAAAAGCAAATTATCTTTATTTACTAACATGATATGCTGTAAATACCAGATAACCTAAAATAAATAAGTAAATAATTCCTAGAACTTGTGAGCACAGCAAAGTCTTAGAACACAAGTTCACATGCTTTCCTATATACTAGCAATGAACTACTGGAATTTCAAATTTTTTATTTTTATTTTTATTTTTATTTTTTTAAAAAGGACCACAAGCTTTATTAAAAGTAAGTAAAGGTAACATATAATATATACAGATGGCACATGGTGCCAATTTTATTTGCAGATATTACAATACTCCAATGCATGTTTACAAGTTACACCTTTGCCACAGCCTTGGCTAAATCTTGAACTAGTGCAGAATTTAGCTGTGCCAGAGTGCTGATCTTAGCATGCTTAGAGGCGGCATACTTGTTCTTGATAGTCATGTGCTTTGTAAGCCCACGATTCACCATGACTATATTCTTAGCCAGGTGTTGCGTAAGGTTTAGAAGGGATTCTTCAGTGTAGGACAGATAATGCTGTAGAGTTGGTGTCCATTCACCATTATCGAGAATTTTCAGTGCTAAGCAAAAAGCTCCTGCTGCAATCTGAGAAGGAGGAAAGTGTACCATATCGTAGTCCAACATAGATAGCTCCATCAGGTATTTGGCCAAAGTATGTTGCTCAACATCAACCTCTCCAATCTTAGACGCTCTCCGAAGGAAATGCAGGGGTAGAGGGCGGCCCAGACCAAAATTTAAAGATCTTAGAATCTTCATTTCCATCTGTGTGATTTGGTGTTTAGTGTAAGTATTGTCAGTCACAAAGGCAAAGTCACCAATTTCTGGAGGGTACATTTCCTCATATTTGCTTGCAATAAACATGGCAGTGACACCAACCAGCTGCAGCATCTTCTTGGGCACACAGTTATTCTGCATGAACCGATCAATAATGGAAACAGTCATGTACATGGTCTCCTGCAGTAACCTGAATTTCATTTGAACCTGTACTAGCCAGTCAATTAGGATGGCTCTCATGTTTCCAGTGACTTCACGACCCAGTAGGTATTTTGGTTTGACTGCTTGTTCTTCCAAAATAGGCTCGGGCGAAAGTTTTTCTTCTTTAACCGGCTCAGGTTCCAGCTCTGGTTCCGGCACAGGGACAGGGACAGGCTCAGGTGCCTTCTCCAGAGGCTTTGGTATTTTTTTAGCAATGACTTTTCCAGGAACCGCAGTTTTTGCTTCCTTTTTCAGAGGCAGTTTGGCCTGTGGTTGTTCACTGACTTTGTTACCAATGTCTCCCAGAGCAGTTCTTGGCCTCAGGCCGGGCTTGGAGGCTGCAGCAGAGGCCAGAGGCACCCGCTTCGCCCCTGCCATACCGATCTTCGCCTTGTTTTCAACATTCACTTTTGTGTTCCTGGTGACCCGGAGCGCCATGGCCGTGTCTTCACGGGGGGGAGAGGAGAGAGCGGGAGCCGCCGACGAGCCGGGAGCCGGGAGCGAAGGCCCGCGGGTCAACAGCCGTTCCTCCGCAGCACGCCCCAAATTTTTTAAAAGATCATAAGAGCAGCAAAAATAAAAAAAAAAAGAAGAAAAAAAAGTACCTAAATATAAATCTAACAAGACACATACAGGATCTATATGTGGACTACAAAACACTAATGAAATAAATGAAAGATCTAAATAAATGGAGAAATAGTATTGTTAAGATATCAATTCTTTCCAACTTGACCTATAGATTCACTGAATTCCAGTCAAAATCCCAGCAAACTATTCTGTATATCAACAACCTATAAAATTTATGTGATGCCATGAACCATACTGAGTCCCTAACAAAATTCATCTGTCACGACCTTAACCCCAGTGTGGCTATATGTGAAGAAAGGACCTTTATGGATGTAATTAAGGTTAAATAAGGTCTTACATTAGAGTAGGGCCCTGGTCCAAAAGGACTAGTGTCCTTATAAGGAGAGACAACTGGGAACTTGCTCTCTGCCATCTGAAGACACAGTGAGAAGGCAGCTGCCTGTAAACCAGGAAGAGTGCTCTCACCAGATCCCAATCATGCTGGCACACCAATCTTGGACTCCCAGCCTCCAGAGCTGTGATAAGATAAATTTCTGTGTTTAAGCCACCAGGTTTATGGTATTTTCTTATGGTACCCAAGCTGATGAATAAATATGGAGAGGCAAACACAAAAGCAAAAAAACTCTAAAATAACAAATACAATCCTGAAAAAAAGTTGGGAGAACTCACTCTACCTGATTTTAAGACTTACCATAAATCTACAGGAATCAACACAGCATAATACTGATGAAAGAACATATCAGTGGAACAAAAGCAAGAGCCCAGAAATAAAGCCACACAATTAGAGTCAACTGTTTCTTCACAAAGTTGCAAAGGAATTCAAATGGAGAAAGAGAGCGAAATATAGATCCAGACACAGATCTTACACCTTACCCATAAATTAACTCAAAATGAATCATAAACCGAAATGGAATATGCAAAATTATAAAACTTGGGTTTGATGAGTATTTAGACACATCAAAAGCACAATCTATGAAAGAAAAAAACTGGTAAGCTGGACTTGCTTAAAATAAAAACTACTCTATGAAGGACACTATTCAGAAAATGAAAAAACAAGCCATAGACCTGGAAAAATATTTGCAAAACAAATCTGATAAATGACTTGTGTCCAAAATAGACAAAGAACTCTTCAAACTCAACGATAAGAAAACAAACAACCTAATTAAAACTAAAGCAAAAAGCCCAATAACAAAAGCTGGAATAATTTGAGCAGAAAAATAAATAATGTAGCATTGGATTATAACCTAAAATAAAATATCCATGAGTCCACACCGATATAAAGAAATAGGAAGAAAAGATAAATCCTAGTGCAGAAGAATCTCAAATAATTTATATAGATATATGGGAACTTTGCCCTCAAGGAGGTGAAGCTAACTCTCTGATTCTTAAGTGTAGGTTACACACAGTGACTTCCTTCCCAAGAGCTCAGTATGGAAAGGGAGCAAAGAGTATGATACAACTTCTTTCCACAGAAGCAACCTAGCATTAGTCAAGTAATCAAAGTCAACATCAACCGTGATCAGTCAGGGTAATAGTATGTACCCTTGCTATGACATGACGAAAATGTCATTTCATCTCTCTGGTCCTCCTCCCCAAACAACCCCACACTAATCATGAGTAAAACACCAGACAAATCTCAACTGAGGAACACTCCGCAAAATACCTCACCAGTCATCAAAAACAAAAACAAACCTGAACAACTATCACAGACAAGAAGAGATACAACTAAGTAAAATACAGGATCGGAAATATGAATGGAAAAAGGAACTTAGATAAAAACTAAAGAAATCTAAAGTATATCCCTGTCTCGTTCCCGATCTTAGGGGAAAGGCTCCCAGTGCTTCCCCATTGAGAATGATATTTGCTGTGGGGTTTTCGTAGATGGCTTTTAAGATGTTGAGGAATGTTCCCTCTATCCCTACACTCTGAAGAGTTTTGATCAGGAATGGATGCTGTATTTTGTCAAATGCTTTCTCTGCATCTATTGTGAGGATCATATGGTTCTTGTTTTTTCTCTTGCTATGAAAGACTCCTAACTCTGGGAAACGAACTAGGGGTGGTGGAAGGGGAGGTGGGCGGGGGGTGGGGGTGACTGGGTGACGGGCACTAAGGTGGGCACTTGACGGGATGAGCACTGGGTGTTATTCTATATGTTGGCAAATTGAACACCAATAAAAAATAAATTTATAAAAAAAAGGAAGAAAAAAGAAATCTAAAGTATGAGTTATAGCTAATAATATATCACTATTGGTTCACTGGTGACAAATGTATCATATCAGATATTAAGAGGAAAAACTGGGTGTTCAGATATATGGGTACTCTCTGTGCTACCTTACCAACTTTTCTGTAAACCGAAATCCATCCGAACATAAAAAGTTTGTTTTTAAAACCCTGGACATGGTTTTTATTCTTTTCCTCATTTTAAGATCAGGAAATAGACTCTGAAAATTTGAGTGACCGACTCAAGGCCACAGGGCTACCAAGATGGGCCTGGAAGCCAGCCAGGTCTGTTGGAATTCCAGATTCTATGCTTTACTTCTCCCTTGGGCTACCAAAAGTTTCTTATGTAACCATAACCAAAAGAAAGCAGTGCTGGAGAGTGCACAGGGCTTGAAGGTTACTAAAAAAATTCCCCAGGGGGAAATGGTGCTGTCCCACCTCTTCTACAACAGGTGACCAGTCCTGCAGCTATGTCCCAGCTGTGCTAGGGAGTCCCGACACACACACCTGCCAGGAACCATCTGCGTCGCCTCCAACTTGTGCTGTGTAGGGGCTACCACCAGGGGCGGGGTGGACTTGGTCAGTTGGGTCCTGGGTGTCTTCCCCTGGTGGCCCCCTCAGAGACCCGCTGCACACCCACGTGCTGGCTGCTGCCTCGGCCTCCCCAGTGAGGTGCAGGGGCGCCTGCTATTATCTCCAGCTGTGTCGGCTCCCTTTTGTCCTCCCCTAGCAGCGGGACCGCACAATAGGCTGTGTTTAAATCTCTGCGCAGGCTGATTGCTCTGTAATTGCGTCTTCCCTGGCTGGATAGCTTGTCAGAGCTCTTCTAATTTGCCGACCTTTTTTTTTTTTTTTTTTCTCTAAACTTAAAAAAATGCTCCCTCCCTTGCTGGCTCCCTTTTTGAGGTTTATCCAAGGTGTCTAAATGAAAACATTTCATGATCTCATGCTGATGTACCTACCAATTTCCCCATGCACTTCCCAGGGGCTAACTCTGGGCCTGAAAGCTGGTCTCCTGGATCATCTACAGGGCTGGCAGCCCCTGTGGCCACACAGACTCTGCTTTACCACCTGGAGCCACTCTACTGCTCCAGGGTGGGGGAACATAATGGGTTTGCTTGAGACCAGGCTGCCACTGGGCTTTCTTTGAAAGTTGAAGTGGGTTTGCTGGCCCTTTTCACTACTTCCTGAGGTGACTCTGAGCTGACACCTGCCCTGCCTTTTCTTGGTGCTGTCTGGAATGCTGACCAGTCTCTACTTTTGGCCTGAGAGACACCTTTCTATCCTTCAAGTCAGCTCTCTTGTCCTCTTCCCTGAGCAGCCTTCACTGCCCTGGCACCTTAATAGCTTCCCACATCACAGGGTTTATTCCAAGGATGTGTGAGTAACCCAGTATATTTCCCACAACCACGCAGGAAGATCACAAAGCAACCTTTGTGGCTCATTATCCATGTGCCTGCATAAGATCTCAAAATCTTGAGTTTACTCCCATCCAGTTGTGTGTGTGTTTGGATGGGCAGGGGTAGGGGATAGGATACAACACTACCAGTGGTTGGGAGGGAGTCGTGGAGCCTCCCAGACTGATTTCTAGTGTTTTCCATCTTCCACCAGCCTGCTCTGCCTGGCTGCGGTGATGTCTCTTATGGATGGCAATATCCCCAAGGCTGTAAAACAACAGCACCTGTCATCCTCCCACACTTCTTCTCTGGTCCAGCCTGTTGCCTTCCCCATCAGGCAGGGCCCACATGGACGCAGGTCAGGGCTGCAGACCAGCACAAGGAAGGCATACTCTTCCCTGTGGCAAAGCATGGAGTTGGGGCCCAGAGACTTGGAAGTCATGTGCTAGCAGAATGCTGAAGGTCAAAAGTAGGGCCATGTCCATCCAGGAGGGCTGGATAGAGACAGGAGATGAGGCCTGGGAGAAAAGGTAAGCAAGGGTGTGGTAGAGATAGATTTAGCAGGAGGCTATGAAGGTACACTTTAGGGCCTCCTCACTTGCACCACTCCTTCCCATGCTCTGCACCTAATTTTTTTTTCATATTTTCACTTTTTTATTTTTATTTTTTATTATTTTTTTGTAAATTTATTTTTTATTGGTGTTCATTTTACCAACATACAGCATAACACCCAGTGCTCATCCCATCAAGTGCCCCCCTCGGTGCCCGTCACCCAGTCACCCCACTCCCCACCCTCCTCCCTTTCCACCACCCCTTGTTCGTTTCCCAGAGTTAGGAGTCTCTCATGTTCTGTCTCCCTTTCTGATATTTCCCACTCATTTTTTTCTCTTTTCCCCTTTATTCCCTGTCACTATTTTTTATATTCCCCAAATGAATGAGACCATATAATGTTTGTCCTTCTCCGATTGACTTATTTCACTCAGCATAATACTCTCCAGTTCCATCCATGTAGAAGCAAATGGTGGAGGGTATTTGTCGTTTCTAATGGCTGAGGAATATTCCATTGTATACATAGACCACATCTTCTTTATCCATTCATCTTTCGATGGACACCGAGGCTCCTTCCACAGTTTAGCTATTGTGGACATTGCTGCTATAAACATCGGGGGGCAGGTGTCCCAGTGTTTCATTTCTGCACCTAATTTGGTATTCAGAATTTTATATACTTTTTTTTGGAAAGAGGTCTAAAATTTCATAAGCTCCAGGTTCCACAAAACCTGAAATCTATTCCAGGTAGAGAAAGTAAGAAAACTAAAGATGCTGAATAGCGGAGGGGCAGATAGAGCAAACCAGAGCAATTCAGATCTGGAGCAAAGATGCCCACAGCAGGGCACCATGAACCAATAAAGTCAGGTAAAGAGCCTGGATCAGAAGAGATATACCCAGATAAACCTGAAAGAACTGCCTGGGGCACTGTTCTTTCCCTGTTCCAGCATCTACTCCACATGAAGAAAACACCAACAACCCCTTTTTGTGCTGCCCTCTGAGTCCAGGCTGCAATCCACCCACCTGTCACCACTGTAGGAACTGAAGAAAGGTACCCCTTCACTCTAACACATGTAGCCCCTCACCAAGGTGCCCTTGGCGAGTACAGCCGAATCTGGATTTTAGCCCCTTGTTGTCCCCTCAGCTGAGTAAACAACCTAGTAAACATCCTAAAGAACTGTAGTAGGCAAACTCACCATGGGACCATGGGTTTACAAAGCAGGTTGAGTCAAGCAGGGATGCCCCAGAGACTTCATCCAATAAACTCTTAGAGTTCTTACTCCCTCACTAGCAGAGCCTTCTCCCCAAGAACTCTGGCAAAAGCCCATATGAGCTAAGTCAGAGAATAATCAGAACAAAGCATGCTAGTAATGACAGTAGACAAACAAACAGCAGTTCAAATCCCAATTCTGCCATTTACTACTTGGTTAGCCTTGGGCAAGTTCTCTACCTCATTGAACCTTTGTTTTCTTATCTGTGAAATAAAGCCCACAATGCATTCCTTTGAGAGTTGTGGAAAGGATTACAGAAGATAATACTGACATATCTCAAGTATCTGGTCCATTACAAGAATTCAGTTAGTGGTAGCTGCAATTGCCAAGTGATGGACAGCTAAAATTACCCCTCACCTGCCTGTGATCAAGTCAGGTATCTCAACTCTTGCCTCAGGGTGAGTCCCCCGGCCTCATTAGTGCCTCACAGATTCCCAAGGGTTTGTTCAGCAGGTGCTCCAAAACAGCATAAATGAACTGAGACACCTGCAAAACAAATTCTGGCTAGGTATATGAACTTTTATCTCACATATGAGACCATTTATTCCTCAATGACAGGAAATGGTCTTATTTATCTTTGTGCAATGTTGAATTAAAGATCACCTATTCACTTCTTCTCCGAGAGAACACCAAATGGTGGATGACGCCGGTGCTGCGGGAGGCCCCGGAGCCCCGGAATGGGAGGCTGCGGAGGCTTCTGCGGAGGCTTCGGCAGCGGCATCTGGGGCTGTGGCCGGGGCCGTGGTCGGGGTCCGGGCCGCGGAGCTCGCGGAGGCAAGGCAGGGGACAAGGCGTGGATCCCTGTCACCGAGCTGGGCCGCCTAGTCAAGGACATGAAGATCAAGTCCCTGGAGGAGATCTATCTCTTTCTCTACCCATCAAGGAATCTGAGATCACTGACTTCTTCTTGGGGGCATCCCTCACGGATGAGGTCTTGAAAATCATGCCCGTGCAAAAGCAGACCCGTGCCGGCCAGCAGACCAGGTTCAAGGCATTTGTTGCCATCGGAGATTACAACAGACACGTGGGTCTGGGCGTCAAGTGCTCCAAGGAGGTAGCCACTGCCATCCGTGGGGCCATCATCCTGGCTAAGCTTTCCATCGTCCCCCTGCGATGAGGCTACTGGGGGAACAAGATCGGCAAGCCCCACACGGTCCCATGCAAGGTGACTGGCCGCTGTGGTTCTGTGCTGGTGCATCTCATCCCTGCCCCCAGAGGCACTGGCATTGTCTCAGCCACTGTGCCCAAGAAGCTACTGATGATGGCTGGTTTTGATGACTGCTACACTTCGGCCAGGGGCTGCACTGCCACCCTGGGGAACTTTGCCAAGGCTACTTTTGATGCAATCTCCCAGACCTACAGCTATCTCACCCCTGATCTCTGGAAAGAGACTTTGTTCACCAAGTCTCCCTATCAGGAATTCACTGACCATCTTGTAAAGACCCATACCAGAGTCTCCATGCAAAGGACCCAGGCTCCAGCTGTGGCTACCACATAGTTTTATACAAGAAAAATAAAAAATTAAAGCTTGTTTTTTTTTTAAAAAAAAGAACATCTATTCAATTATCTGAGCTTAACTGCCTTCTCCTGAGAGGTGGTCTTCCTAGTCTACTTCATTTCCTCAACTTCTGTCTCCAGTCAAAAGACAAGTCCTCATGGAAAAGAGGATACTGCTCTATGACCTGCCAGGCATGCTTTAATGTAAATAAATTTATCAGACTTAGATTATTTATAGAGTACTAGTTTTAATGAAGGAAAAAAGGCTGAAGAGCTTGGAGACTGGTTCTTAAACATCCAAAGATCTAGGAAATATAAATTTTTGTAGTTACTCCTGCTAAAATTGTCCATGACTATTTGCTCTGACAATATTAACTGACATTTTTTAGAGCTTTCCATATGCCAATGACAGAACTAAGCACTTTTATGCATCTGGACTCATTTAGTACTCAACACATCCTATGTGGTGGATCCTATGATTTTATAGATGAGAAACTGAGCCACAGAGAAATTAAAACTTGTCCAAGGTCACACAGTTGATAAATGGTGGCGATGAGATGTGAATCCCGCAATTTGAAGCCAGAGTCCTTGCTGATTACTCCTTCACTCTACTACCTCTTATCACAGGTTCAGAGGTCAAAGCTCCTGACCAACCTCCAACTCAGGCTTGAAAAACATGTCAAAATAAGACTCCATACCTTTTTGAACTCGGCCACAGTAACTTCTTGCAAGATACATCCACGAAGGCAAAAGAAACAAAAGCAATAATGAACTATTGGGACTTCATCAAGATAAGAAGCTTTTGCACAGCAAAGGATACAGTCAACAAAACTAAAAGACAACCTACAAAATGGGAGAAAATATTTGCAAATGACGTATCAGATAAAGGGCTAGTTTCCAAGATCTATAAAGAACTTCTTAAACTCAACACCAAAGAAACAAACAATCCCATCATGAAATAGGCAAAAGACATGAAGAGAAATCTCACAGAGGAAGACACAGACATGGCCAACATGCACATGAGAAAATGCTCGGCATCACTTGCCATCAGGGAAATACAAATCAAAACCACAATGAGATACCACCTCACACCAGTGAGAATGGGGAAAATTAACAAGGCAGGAAACCACAAATGTTGGAGAGGATATGGAGAGAGGGGAACCTTCCTGCGCTGTTGGTGGGAATGTAAACTGGTGCAGCCACTCTGGAAAACTGTGTGGAGGTTCCTCAAAGAGTTAAAAATAGATCTGCCCTACGACCCAGCAATTGCACTGTTGGGGATTTACCCCAAAGATACAGATGCAATGAAATGCCGGGACACCTGCACCCCGATGTTTCTAGCAGCAATGTCCACAGTAGCCAAACTGTGGAAGGAGCCTCGGTGTCCATCAAAAGATGAATGGATAAAGAAGGTGTGGTTTATGTATACAATGGAATATTCCTCAGCCATTAGAAACAACAAATACCCACCATTTGCTTCAATGTGGATGGAACTGGAGGGTATTATGCTGAGTGAAGTAAGTCAATTGGAGAAGGACAAACAGCGTATGTTCTCATTCATTTGGGGAATATAAATAATAGTGAAAGGGAATATAAGGGAAGGGAGAAGAAATGTGTGGGAGATATCAGAAAGGGAGACAGAACATAAAGACTCCTAACTCTGGGAAACGAACTAGGGGTGGTGGAAGGGGAGGAGGGCGGGGGGTGGGGGTGAATGGGTGATGGGCACTGAGGGGGGCACTTGACAGGATGAGCACTGGGTGTTATTCTGTATGTTGGCAAATTGAACACCAATAAAAAATAAATTTATTATTTAAAAGAATATTTTTCCAGATATATACTCATAATGTCTATACAACAAAATAGAATCAACTGAAAAAGTACTCCAAACAATAAGATTGAGATAACCGTTTACAAAATTAATGTAAAAAAAAATCAACAGCTTTTCTAGAAACAACAACCAACCAGAAATGGAATGGAAGAAAAGATACCTTTTAGAATTGTAATACTACAGTATTACAGGTAAACTAGCATAAAAAAATTACTAAAAAGACAAAACAACTAGGAAAAACTCAAGCAATATGTAACATATATATAAAGTGACTGTAATAATCATCTAATAGAAAATAAAAGATTCGAATAGAAAGATATTCCCTTTTCTTCAATAGAAGGAATCCTTACAAAGATGTATATCTTCCTTGCATTAAATCTATAAATTTAACATGATCAATACCAAAAGGAGGGGCACCTGGGTGGCTCAGTCAGTTAAGCACTCAACTCTTGGTTTTGGCTCAGGTCATGATCTCAAGATCATGAGATCAAGCCCCATTTATTTGAGCTCCTCACTTAGCATGGAGTCTGCTTATCCCTCTCTCTCTGCTCCTCCTCCAACTTGCATACTCTCTGTCTCAAATAAATAAATAAATAAATAAATAAATTTTTAAAGGAAATAATTGCTGGGAAGGGTAGGAGAGTATGCTCCTTAGATGGACTCTAAAATTTATACCAAAAAAGAAAACACAAGGAAAGCCACAGTATATATGATAAAAAAGAGTAGGGGAGAAGTAGTAGCCCTAGCAGATATAAGACTGTATTATAAAGTTATAGTAATTAAAATATTCTTGTACTGGCTCAATAATTGATAGTCAAATGAATGGAAGTGAATAGAAAAACCAGAAGTAGACCCAAAAGTCTGGTTTATGTAGAAACAGCTATTTAATTTAATGGAGAAAATATGTATTATTCAATAAATAGTTTAGGATAACTGGCTAGGCCATCCAAAAAAGAATGAATCCCTTCTCATTTCTTTATACCAAAATAAATTCCAGATAGATAAAATATTTAAATGTAAAAACCTAAACAATAAATGTACTCGACACAGGATAGTTTTTTTTATTTTTTTTACATAATTTGATGGGAAGAACTTCCTTAGGCATAACATTAAACCCAGAACACATAAAAAAGTGCATAAAGCTGACTACATAAAATTTAAAAGGTCTTCATTTAGAATGGAAGAAGAGATAAAGAGGGGGAGGGGCAAGATGGCGGAAGAGCAGGGTCCCCAAATCACCTCTCCCCACCAAATTACCTAGATAACCTTCAAACCATCCTGAAAATTTACGAATTCGGCCTGAGATGTAAAGAGAGACCAGCTGGAACGCTACAGGGAGAAGAGTTCGCGCTTCTATCGAGGTAGGAAGACGGGGAAAAAGAAATAAAGGAACAAAAGGCCTCCGAGGGGGAGGGGCCCCGCGAGGAGCCGGGCTGAGGCCGGGGCGAGTGTCCCCAGGACAGGAGAGCCCCGTCCCGGAGGAGCAGGAGCTGCACCAACCTTCCCGGGCGGGCGGAAAGGGGCTCGCAGGGAGGTGGAGCAGGACCCAGGAGAGCGGGGATGCCCTCGGGCTCCCGGGGACACTAACAGACACCTGCGCCCCCGGAGAGTGCTCCGAGCTCCCTAAGGGCTGCAGCGCGCACGGCGGGACCGACCGGAGCAGCTCGGAGGGGCTCGGGAGCGGCTCCAGGGAGGGAGCTGCGGGGCGGGAGCGCGAATCCACCAGCGCAGGCCCCGGAGCACAGGGCGCCGGGACACAGCCCAGGATCCGGCCTCCCCCGGGACAGGCAGAGGCCGGGAGGGCCCAGGACAGCAAGGACGCTCCTGCCCGGAGCTGAGCAGATCAGCGGCCCCGCCCCGGAGCCTCCAGGCCCTGCGGACAGAGAACCGAGAGCCCGAGCCCCGTAGTTCCTGCGGAGGCTAAATCCAGGCTTCCAGAGTTGCCATAGCAACTGCGGCTGTTCCTCCTGGGGCCCCACGGGGTAAACAACCCCCGCTGAGCCCGGCAGCAGGCAGGGGCAGAGCAGCTCCCCCAAGTGCTAACACCTGAAAATCAGCACAGCAGGCCCCTCCCCCAGAAGACCAGCTAGACGGATCAGTGATACTCCCCCGTGTTCCAATACAACTTGTTTTTGGCCACTCTGCACTGAGCAAAATGACTAGAAGGAAAACCTCACCTCAAAAGAAAGAATCAGAAACAGTCCTCTCTCCCACAGAGTTACAAAATCTGGATTACACTTCAATGTCAGAAAGCCAATTCAGAAGCACTATTCTACAGCTACTGGTGGCTCTAGAAAAAAGCATTAAGGCCTCACGAGACTTCATGACTGCAGAATTTAGATCCAATCAGGCAGAAATTAAAAATCAATTGAATGAGATGCAATCCAAACTAGAAGTCCTAACGACGAGGGTTAACGAGGTGGAAGAACGAGTGAGTGACATAGAAGACAAGTTAATGGCAAAGAGGGAAACTGAGGAAAAAAGAGACAAACAATTAAGGGACCATGAAGACAGATTAAGGCAAATAAATGACACTCTAAGGAAGAAAAACCTACGTTTAATTGGGGTTCCCGAGGGCGTCGAAAGGGCCAGAGGGCCAGAATATGTATTTGAACAAATCCTAGCTGAAAACTTTCCCAAGCTGGGAAGGGAAACAGGCATTCAGATCCAGGAAATAGAGAGATCCCCCCCTAAAATCAATAAAAACCGTTCAACACCTCGACATTTAATAGTGAAGCTTGCAAATTCCAAAGATAAAGAGAAGATCCTTAAAGCAGCAAGAGACAAGAAGTCCCTGACTTTCATGGGGAGGAATATTAGGGTAACAGCAGACCTCTCCACAGAGACGTGCCAGGCCAGAAAGGGCTGGCAGGATATATTCAGGGTCCTAAATGAGAAGAACATGCAACCAAGAATACTTTATCCAGCAAGGCTCTCATTCAAAATGGAAGGAGAGATAAAGAGCTTCCAAGACAGGCAGGAACTGAAAGAATATGTGACCTCCAAACCAGCTCTGCAAGAAATTTTAAGGGGGACTCTTAAAACTCCCCTTTACGAAGAAGTTCAGTGGAACAATCCACAAAAACAAGGACTAAATAGATATCATGATGACACTAAACTCATATCTGTCAATAGTAACTCTGAACGTGAATGGGCTTAATGACCCCATCAAAAGGCGCAGGGTTTCAGACTGGATAAAAAAGCAGGACCCATCTATTTGCTGTCTACAAGAGACTCATTTTAGACAGAAGGACACCTACAACCTGAAAATAAAAGGCTGGAGAACCATTTACCATTCAAATAGTTCTCAAAATATACCCTAAAAACTATAGAACACTTCTGAAAGAAATTGAGGAAGACACAAAGAGATGGAAAAATATTCCATGCTCATGGATTGGCAGAATTAATATTGTGAAAATGTCAATGTTACCCAGGGCAATTTACACGTATAATGCAATCCCTATCAAAATACCATGGACTTTCTTCAGAGACTTAGAACAAATTATTTTAAGATTTGTGTGGAATCAGAAAAGACCCCAAACAGCCAGGGGAATTTTAAAAAAGAAAACCATAGCTGGGGGCATCACAATGCCAGATTTCAGGTTGTACTACAAAGCTGTGTTCATCAAGACAGTGTGGTACTGGCACAAAAACAGACATATAGATCAATGGAACAGAACAGAGAACCCAGAAGTGGACCCTGAACTTTATGCTCAACTAATATACGATAAAGGAGGAAAGACGATCCACTGGAAGAAAGACACTCTCTTCAATAAATGGTGCTGGGAAAATTGGACATCCACATGCAGAAGAATGAAACTGGACCACTCTCTTGCACCATACACAAAGATAAACTCAAAATAGATGAAAGATCTAAATGTGAGACAAGATTCCATCAAAATCCCAGAGGAGAACTCAGGCAACACCCTTTTTGAACTTGGCCACAGTAACCGGAGAAGGACAAACAGTGTATGTTCTCATTCATTTGGGGAATATGAATAATAGTGAAAGGGAATATAAGGGAAGGGAGAAGAAATGTGTGAGAAATATCAGAAAGGGAGACAGAACATAAAGACTTCTAACTCTGGGAAATGAACTAGGGGTGGTGGAGGGGGAGGAGGGCGGGGGGTGGGGGTGAATGGGTGACGGGCACTGAGGGGTACACTTGACGGGATGAGCACTGGGTGTTATTCTGTATGTTGGTAAATTGAACACCAATAAAAATTAATTTATAAAAAAAAGAAGAGATAAAGAATTTCTTTTTTTAAGATTTATTTATTTGTTCATGAGAGACACACACAGAGAAAAAGGCAGAGACATAGGCAGAGGGAGAAGCAGGATCCTCACAGGGAGACCATTGTGGGACTCAATCCCAGATCCTGGGATCACGCCCTGAGCTGAAGGCAGATACTCAACCACTGAGCCACCCAGGCGTCCCAATAAAGAGTTTCTTCGACAAAAACTAAAGGAGTTCATGACAACTGAACCATATATACAAGAAATATTAAAGGGGATGCTGAGTAAAAAGGAAAGTGAGGATATGAAAAGTAAAAAAAAAAACACAAAAGCAATAAATATTTCTATAAAAACCAGTCAAGAGATTCATAACATGAAAGGATGTAGAATAGGGCACTATATACCTAAAACATGGGAGGAGGAGTAAAGAATGGGTTTAAACTTAGGTGAACATAAACTTAATATAGATTGCTATATGCAGAAGAGGTTATATACAAACTGAATGATAACCACAAATCAAAAACCAGTAACAGAATTGCAAAGAATAAAGAGAAAGTAATCCGAATATATCACTAAAGAAAACCACCAACCATGAAAGAGCAAGGAAAGAATCAAAGAAAATCTATAGAAACAACCACAAAACAAGTGACAAAATGGCAATAAATATATATCAATAATTATTTTGAATGTAAATGGACCAAATGCTCCAATCAAAAGACAAAGGGTGACAGAGTGGATAAAAACACAAGACCATCTATATGCTGCCTCCAAGAGACTCATTTCAGCCCGAAAGACACATGCTGATTGAAAGTAAGGGAATAGGGAGACAGAACATGAAAGACTCCTAACTCTGGGAAACAAACTAAGGGTGGTGGAAGGGGAGGTGGGTGGGGGGTGGGGGTGACTGGGTGATGGGCACTGAGGTGGGCACTTGACGGGATGAGCACTGGGTGTTATTCTATATGTTGGCAAATTGAGCACCAATAAAAAATAAATTTATAATAAAAAAAAGAAAGTAAGAGGATAAAGAAACATTTATCATGCAAACGCATGTCAAAAGAAAGCCAGGATAGCAATACTTATGTTGGAGAAAACAGACTTTCAAAGACTGTAACAAGAGACAAAGAAAAGTACCACATAATAATAAAGGGGACAGTGCAATATGAAGGTACAATAATTGTAAATATGCACCCACCATGGGAAAACCCAAATACATAAGACAGTTAATGACAAACAAATAAAATAATTGATAGTAACACAGTAACAGTAGGGGACTTCAACACTCCACTTACATCAATGGACAAAGTATGCAAACAAAAAAATCAACAGGGAAAAAGTGGTTGTGGATGACATACTGGACCAGAGGTATTTAATAGATCTATTCAGAACATTCTATCCTATAACAGCAGAATACACATTCTTTTCAAGTGCACATGGGACATTCTTCAAAATAGATCACATATTAGGCCACAAAACAAGTCTCAAAAAATTCATAATATTCCATGCATCTTTTTTTTTTTACTACAATGCTATGAAATGGGAAATCAACCACAAGAAAATATCTGGAAAGAACATAAGTACTTGGAAGTTAAATAACATGTTACTAAACAATGAATGGGCCAACCAAGAAATCAGAGATAAAATCAAATGAAAATGGAAAGATAATAATCCAAAACCCTTGGGATACAGCAAAAGCTGTTCTAAGAGCAATATAGACCTACATCAAGAAAAAATAAAAATCTCAAATTAACAACCTAATCTTACATCTAAAGGAGCTCTAAAAAGAACAAGTAGAACCCAAACTCAACAAAAGGAAGGTAATCATAAAGATTAGAACACAAATAAATGGTATAGAAACAAACAAAAAACCCAGTAGATCAATGAAACCAGGAGCTGATTCCTTGCAAAGATCAATAAAATTGATAAACCTCTAGCAAGACTCATCAAAAGAGAGAGAGAAAGAGAGAGACCAGAGACATAGAGAGAGGAACCCAAATAAAATCACTAATGAAAGAGAAAAAAACAATCAACACTGCAAAAAAAAAGCAACACTACAGAAACACAAACAATGGTAGCAGAATAATACGTTACTTCTATGCCAACAAATTGGACAGCCTAGAAAAAATGGACAAATTCCTTAGACAAAAACTAAAGGAGTTCATGACAACTGAACCATATATACAAGAAATATTAAAGGGGATGCTGAGTAAAAAGGAAAGTGAGGATATGAAAAGTAAAAAAAAAAGCAATGAAACATATAGAAAACATATAACCTACCAAAACTAAAGCAGGAAGAAACTGAAAATTTTAAGACCAATTACCATCAAAAAACTTGAATCAGTAACAAAAAACTCCCAAAAATAAAAGTCCAGGACCAGGGATCCCTGGGTGGCGCAGCGGTTTGGCGCCTGCCTTTGGCCCAGGGCGCGATCCTGGAGACCCGGGATCGAATCCCACGTCGGGCTCTCGGTGCATGGAGCCTGCTTCTCCCTCTACCTATGTCTCTGCCTCTCTCTCTCTCTCTCACTGTGTGCCTATCATAAATAATAAATAAAATTTAAAAAAAAAAAAAAAGTCCAGGACCAGACAGCTTCACAGGTAAATTCCATAAAACATTTATTTTTTTTTAAGATTTCATTTATTTCTTCATGAGAGAGAGAGAGGCACAGAGACATAGGCAGAGGAAGAAGCAGGCTCCATACAGGGAGCCCAACATGAGACTTGATCCCAGGTCTCCAGAATCACGCCCTGGGCTGAAGGCGGTGCTAAACCGCTGAGCCACGAGGGCTGTGCCCTCCATCAAACATTTAAAGAAGAATTAGTACCTATTCTTCTCAAACTATTCCAAAAAATACAAGAGGAAGGAAAACTTCCAATTTCATTCTATGAAGCCAGTATTACCCTGATACCAAAACCAGATGAAGACACATTAAAAAGGAGAACTACTATAGGCCAATACTTTTCATGAATATAGATACAAAAGTCCACAACCCGTTTTTAACAAAATGAATCCAACAATACATTTAAAAAATCATATACCCCTCAAAAAAATCATATGCCCTGATCAAGTGGGATTTATTCCCAGGATGCAAAGGTGGTTTAAAATTGCAAATAATCAACATGCTACATGAATAAGAGAAAGGATCAAAACCATAATGATCATTTCAATAGATGTAGAAAAAGCATTTGGCAAAGTATAACATCCATGCATGATACAAAAAAAAAAAAAACCTCTGCAAACATACCTCAACATAATAAAGGCTTTATGTGAAAAATCCATAGGAGACATCATACTCAATGGGGAAAAACTGAAAGCTTTTCCCCCAAGATCAGCAATAAGACAAGGATCTCTCTTCTCACCACTTTTATCCAACATAGTATTGGAAATCCTACCCATAACAATCAAACAGTCAAAGTACAAATCCATCCAAATTGGTTAGTAAGAAGTAAAACTCATTTGCAGATGACATGATACTATATTTAGAAAACCCTACAGGTGCTTGGCTGGTGCAGTCAGTATAGCATGAGACTCTTGATCTCAGAGTTGTGAGTTTGAGCCCCATGGACGACATGGAGTTTACTTAAAATTTTAAAAAGAAAAACAAAAACTCTAAAGACTCCAATAAAAAAATTAGAACTGATAATTCAGTAAAGTTGCAAGATAGAAAAATAATGTACAGAAATCTGAGCTTTGCACAGTGGCAGTATCATAGCCAATGAGGTTTATCCGAGGCGCAATTATTGCTAATTGAAAACAGAAAATCTGTTGCTTTCCTATACACTAATAATGAAGCAGCAGAAAGTGAAATTAAGAAAACAATACCATTTACAATTGCACCAAAAACAATAAAATATCTAGGAATAAAGTTAACCAAAAAGGTGAAAGACCTGTAGTCTGAAAACTATAAAATATTGATGAAAGAAATTCAAGATGACACAAAGAAATGGAAAGACACTGCATGTTCATGGATTGGAAGAATATTGGTAAAATGTCTATACTACCCAAAGCAATCTATACATTTAATGCAATCCCTATCAACATACAATCCTAAAATTTGTATGGAACCACAAAGGACTCCAAATAGTCAAAGCCATCTTGAAAAAGTAAAACAAAACTGAAGGTATCACAAGTCCAGATTTCAAGTTATATTACAAAGTGGTAATTTAATTACTACAATATGGTACAGGGGCATCTGGGTGGTTTAGGTGGTTAAGCATCTGCCTTTGGCTCAGGTTATGATCCTGGAGTTGAGCCCCACATCGGGTTCCCCACTCAGTGTGGAGTCTGCTTCTCCCTCTGCCTCTGCCTCTACCCTTCCCCCTGCTCATGCTCATACTCATTCTCATGTTCTCATTCTCTCACAAATAAAATATTTTTTTAAAAAGCAGTATGGTACTGGCATAAAAATAGGCACATAGATCAATGGAATAGAATAGGAAAGCCATAAATAAACCCACAATCAAATGGTCAGTCTTTGACAAAGGAGGTGTTGGGGAAACTGAATAGCCATGTGGAAAAGAATGAAACTGAACCACTTTCTTACATCATACACAAAAATATACTCAAAACATATTAAAAACCTAAATGTGAGACTGGAAACCATTAAAAACCCTAAAGACAGCACAGGTATTAATCTCTCTAACATTGGCTGTAACAACATTTTTCTAGATATGTCACCTGAGGCAAGGGAAACAAAAGCAAAAATAAAATATTGGGACTACATAAAAATAAAAAGCTTCTGAGATGCCTGGGTGGCTCCTCGATTGAGTGTCTGCCTTTGGCTCAGGGCCTGATCCTGGGGTCCTGGGATCGAGTTCCACATCGATCTCCCTGCAAGGAGTCTGCTTCTCCCTCTGCCTATGTCTCTGACTGTCTCTCTGTGTCTCTCATGAATAAATAAATAAAATCTTTTTTAAAAAAAAAAAAAAGCTTCTGAACAGCAAAGGAAATAATCAACAAAACTAAAAGGCAACCTACGGAATGAGAGGAGATACTTGCAAATGACATATTCAATGAAGGGTTAGTATCCAAAATATATAAAGAACTGATCAAGTCAATACCTAAAAAACAAATACAGTACAACTTCTTTGGAGGGAAATTTGACAGTATTTACCAAAATTTTAAATTCCACTTCTAAAAATATATCTGAGAGACAGCATACATAAGGATGTTCATTGCAGGGTGCCTGGGTAACTCAGTCGGTTAAGCATTTGCCTTGGCTCAGGTCTTGATCCCAGGGTCCTGGGATCAAGTCCCACTGAACAGGGAGCCTCCTTCTCCCCCTCCCTTTGCCTCTCCTCCCTGCTCATGCTCTCTTACTCTCTCTCAAATAAATAAATAAAATATTTTTTTTTTAAATTTTTTTTTTTTAATTTTTATTTATTTATGATAGTCACACAGAAGGAGAGAGAGAGAGAGAGAGAGAGAGAGAGAGAGAGAAAGAGAGAGAGAGAGGCAGAAGCAGGCTCCATGCACCGGGAGCTCGACGTGGGATTCGATCCCGGGTCTCCAGGATCGCGCCCTGGGCCAAAGGCAGGCGCCAAACCGCTGCGCCACCCAGGGATCCCAATAAAATATTTTTTTAAACGAGGTTTATTGCAGTACTATTTATTATAGCAAATAGAATAATGAATCTAAAGGCACATAAATGGGAAACTTATTATGTAACTTACAGTATATCCATACAGTGGACTATAATGTAGCCATTAAAAAGAATAGGCAGACCTATAAGTACGAACACAGGATAATCTCATAGTCTCCCAATATTTCAAGTGCAAATGGAAGAATGCAGTACAATTTATATAATATTCCACTGTTTTAAAACATGAGAGACACCTAACTCTGGGAAATGAACAAGGGGTAGTGGAAGGGGAGGTGGGCAGGGTATTGGGGTGACTGGGTGATGGGCACTGAGGGGGGCACTTGGTGGGATGAGCACTGGGTGTTACGCTATATGTTGGCAAATTGAACTCCAATAAAAAAATTTTAATTAAAAAATATTCTACTGTTTGTGTTTTTTAAAAACTGGAATATGTAAATCTATATATTAGAGATCAATGTAGAGATCAATGTTTTACTAACTGGGTGACAACCACTGGTAGGTTACAAAATCAACTTAGCAGATTGTAATCAATATTCTTTAATGCTTGCATTTTTAATTTTTGGATTATTCTATGTTTTACTTAAATATTGATGAAATCATTTAATATCAACTTTATGTTTTCCTTACCATATATGGTAAAGGTAAATATTGTTTTATGTAATTTTGTTACAGTCATAATTGCATAATGGGTTGTAATGGGAGTCCATTTCTGGGTTATAGACAAAAAATGTTCAAAAAACATCAGTACCAACCATCTCTGGAAACACAACAAAATTGGTAAATGACCTTTGGAGACTGACACTGCAGATGGTGGAGTCAGAAGTGCAAAGGAGACTGAAGTTGGCCACATATCTTTATAATATTTAAATTATGTATTCAATTTGTTGAAAAAGAAAGAGAATGAGATAAAAGCCAAAAGCAAAAAAAAAAAAAAGAGTTTTTAAATTATGTTTTTTGTAGTACAGAGCACTGACTTATACTTCTATTGAGTACATGTCAGGAAAAATACAGAATTTTTAAACTATTTTTACCCTACCTTTTGACCTACAGTTTTACCCCTGACTATAGAGACATCTTTCTCCTTGTTATCAAATTGTATATTTTACTCAGAATTATACCAACATTGATGTACTTCCTTCCAGAGGGTGGGAGGGGGCAAATATTTTCAGTTTTGAACTCTACTGAGTTTATTTAAGTCCTCAGTTTTACAGATTATCATTATTAAACCATTCCCATTTTTCCATAACTATTTCCTATCAACAAATTAATTTTTATAAGAATTATTTTCCATATAACTTTTTAAACAAATATTGTATTGACTGATCTAGTTTTGTCCATAGCAAATAATGACTAGTTATTATTTCTGCCATCAGGAAGTTTCCTTTGCCACCATTTTGAACAAGTCAGTTTTCTTGAATCCAATGTTGCACATCTAAATGATACCATGTGAATCTCCACCAATAAACCATGGGTAGTTTTAGTTGCTGTCAGTTTTATTTTGTATTGATCATTTCAATTGCAGATATTCATTATGATTTGGCTGGAACACTTTATAGCTAAACCATGGGAAAATTACAAACATTCTTTCTAAACAAGTCCAGGCTCACTCTATGGTCCATGATCAGTCTGTTAGATTTAGAAGCCAATTCTTTGGTGTCCTTCTGAGCACTTTGAAAAATGTCTACCATTTCTGCAATCCACTGAAAAAGCCAAAAACAAACTTCTTATCACATAGTGGTATTGAAAGCCCTCAATTTGGCTGATGGTATCAGAATATATCATGTGACACCTGATAATGTACCATTACTGTGGGGTCAAAGTTGTAGAGACATAACACCCTTGAGCGGGCACTGTCCTAGTGGTGTAGGTTGCAAAGATCAAAACAACTCCTTTTCTGAAAAGGAAAAAAAAAAGTATTGTCTTATGAGAAACCCAGATACTCCCAAAATAAAGATAATACGTAAATGCTCATTTGCAGGAATTCTGTGTGATTGGTCCTATGAACAGGAATGAATTTTTCCACAGTGAGTCGACGGAGTTTGAAACAGATGAGTCTCACTGGGAACTTTGCTCTAATGTCACAGGTGTGCAGGATGGGGGCAGGTGGAAATGAAATGAAGAATGTAAAGCCATGATGCAGGGAATCCTATGTGGACAATTAAAGTTATGTTTCCCTCTATCTAGTTCCTCTCTGCCCACTTATTTCTCTCTCTTCTCCCCCTAG
Organism: Nyctereutes procyonoides; assembly: GCF_905146905.1. Lineage (NCBI taxonomy): Eukaryota > Metazoa > Chordata > Mammalia > Carnivora > Canidae > Nyctereutes > Nyctereutes procyonoides. The sequence goes on along the minus strand of NW_026575140.1, from coordinate 68,952,917 downwards.
GAAACCAGGTTTGGAACCAGAGCTCTTAGAGATTCTAGATCTGATTTTCCTTTCTGTCTCCTTCCATGACCTATGCCCCATCAGGACTTGAGCACAGAACTCTAGAGCACCAAGTAACAGGCTCAAGACCTCCTGAGAGGAGACTGGCAATCTGCCCTGTATCAAGGCCACAAATGAACACCTGATTTAAATTCCACATCTTCCTTCCTCCAGGGCAGCTTGGGTTGGCTTGACTCTTAAACCAAATTTCTTATAATGAATTTATGACCTTTGCAAATATTAATGCTAATCACAGCATTAATTCCAAGGTTTATTTAAATGCATAGTTTGGGGCCTTGGCCAAAATGTGCTTTTGTCTGCAAAGTTACCATGTTAATTTTCTTCATTGGACAGAATGTTTGATAAGACAGTGTAATTATTTTAGCAGCCCACTCAGAAACCAACTGAAATGCCTATGACTGAGGTTCATAGACTTGCCAGTCCTCTGGTTCTCCTTAGAATTGCTTTTGCTGCCTGTAGCCAATTACCCATACAAATTAGGAAGCACAGTGGCCTAGATGAGGGTGGGAGGAGAGCCACACAGCAAGCTTCTCCACCCCTTCACCCTCTTGGGCCTGACTGAAGGTCTCATTCTTCAGCAGTGAAAAGGCAATACAGAAGGAGCCCACACCTCAGGCACTCAGTGATCACAAACCTGGTATTCTCCCCACCCTAGTAGGCCACACCTGAGGAGGGCAGGCTGGGGAAGCAAACAACACTCTGCAAGGAGCTGATTGCAGGCAGGAATTAATGCTTTGGAACATAGTATTATTGGATTGATCTTAAATAGATGTTTCACTTCTCTTTAGTAACGAACTGTGGGCTCTGAAGGGAGCCAAAAGAAATCAAAAGAAGAAATAACAAGAAAAACCACCCCCCAAAAGTCTTCCCGGTTATTGCTCTAAAAGGATCTTTAAAATTCAGTTTTGAATTGCTGGGTCTCTGACAGTGCAATTGTGATAAACTGATGAATGTCTATTTATACCAAAACATAAAACATATGGATGGTTATTTAGAGGACAAATGCATTTTGACAGATATCTAATTTCATTCCACTGATAGGATGTATTTTGTCAGACTCTTCATTTCATCTGAGACACAATCGCTTTTGGTTTCCAGTTCCTTGCCATGGTAGAAATGCATTTGTCAGGCCCTCCAAACCAAAGATGGGCTTAAAATATTGCCATTACAACTCTGCTTAAAACCAAGGAAAACTATAAACATCTCCTATTCCCCACTCATACAAGAAATATTACCAAGTAAATGCTTTTTACATACCAAACTGGGTAGCAACAAGAATTATTCAAAAGTCTTCAATATAGATTGTTGGCAATTCCCGACCTACCATGATATACTGAATTCTTGAATTACATATAAGCAGAAAAGGAAAGGAGGTTAATTCCTAACAGGCTTAACCAAGAGGCAGAAGAAGAGGCTCAAGACTGTGCTAGAAAAGTTCTACTCCTCATGTTTTTTTGACTCAGCTATCCAGCCAGACTTAAGCTTTCCTCCATAGGCTCCCATTCTACCTATCCATACTTCCATTAGATTCTTTTTATCACTCTGCATTTTAATTTTTCTAGTAGAGAACTTGACTTTTCATTTTTGTATTCTCAGTGTCTAGAACACCTAGTACATAGCAGGAATTCAATAAGTATTTGTCAACTAAAAAATAAATTATCTCTATTACACATTTATCACTTGGAATTACTAATTTGTCTGCCATTTCCTTCCACCAGATCATGAGTTTCTTGAGAATGAGGACTATTTTACATTCATAGCAATTTCCTCAAGGTATGAACACTGTCTGGTATATAGCAGACACTCAGTAAATGTCTTGGATGGATGGATGGATGGATGGATGGATAGTTGGATTGACAGATAGATGGACAAATGGGTAGATGTACAAGTGATTATTGGAAGCTTCTGCCCACTTATTATGTAGTCATCAGCTACATACACACCAAAAACATTCCCTTCCCTCAGCCACTAGTCACTGGATTTCAAACTCTGAAATTCATTTTTCCAAAGATAGGTAACATCTGTTTTTAATATGTTGGCAAATTGAACACCAATAAAAAATAAATTTCTAAAAAAATAAATAAATTATGAACTTAAAAAATAAAATAAAATAAAATAAAATATTTCCTGAATACTTCAAGAACAAGTGGGGAGCCCTTAAAAGAAATCTAGAAAGGAGTGCCTGGGTGGCTCAGTGGGTTAAATGTCTGACTCTTGATCTCAGCTCAAGTCTTGATCTCAGGGCTGTAAGTTCCATCCTGTCTTGGGCTCCATATCCAGTGTGGAGCCTACTTTAAAAAGCAAAAAATAAAAAAAGGGATGCCTGGGTGGCTCAGGGGTTGAGTGTCTGCCTTCAGCTCAGGGCATGATCCTGGATCCTGGGCTAGAGTCCCTCATCAGGCTCCTTGCGGGGTGTCTGCTTCTCCCTCGCCTGTGTCTCTGCCTCCGTATCTCTCATGAATAAATTAATTTTTTAAAAAAAGTCTAGAGAAGATAGCTTGCATGTCTTTAGTTAGAGCTTATTAGATGTCCCATTCCTCCATATTAGTAAAAACCTCCAAAATTTAGCTCTACACAAGATGCCTGGAATAACATTTTCCAGCCTCCCTTGCAGATAAGAGTGATCATATGACTAAATTTTGTGAATGGGATTTAAGTGGAAGAGTCAAATGCAACTTGTTGGAGATTTCCCTTAAAGGGACAGGGCCTCCTTTTCTTCTTCTACTAGAATACAGATAAGATGGCTGAGTCAGTCTCAAGGAGCTATACTGAACCAAGAGTTGAAAGCCACATGCTGAGGGTATGGGAGAAGCAGATGTCAACCTAAGTACCCGACAATTTTGTGGGCTGCCCAATGAGCCCTGGACTCTGTCTATCTCTTTCACATGAAAGAAATTTTGAGTTTCCTCTCACTGCAGATTAACTAATCCTAATGAATACAGATATCCAGCTGGATACAACATGAGAAATATCCAGAATCTTCTTTCAAATTGGTTTGAATTGGATTAGGTTGAAATGAACTGAACTGACACCAGGTTCACTATACCTCTGTCCTTCTAAGTAAGAGAAACTTCCCTGGAAACTCAAGGTAAGAGATATTTGAACTTGATGGCACATCCCTGAAAGTAGTTCATCTCACACCCCTTTCTTCTCTGCTCTGGGCAGGTTCCCAACTGAAGCTCATTTTATTCATGTAAGACAAGAAAAACTGCTGCTGTTAAAAGATTCCCCTAGCATCCATCAGTCCCAGTCTGGAACTTTGGGTCAACCAACAACCTCCCTAACAGGAGAAACTCCACCAAGAAGAGAATTTTAACTTGGGGTGGAAAGTCCCCAATCTCAGCCAATAACTATGACACATCTTGATTCAAATAGGCCAGAGCTCAATTTCCATCTACATTTAGAATACTTTGACTGTGGTCATTTTTCTGATAATCTCCGGGAATTTCATGGCTTTTTAAGCAAGATGAGGTTGAATGGTTGGATTTACTGTGGGTGAAATGCTGGCAGAAGAAACTTCAATTTAGCCACAGTTATCATGGACTACAAATTGAGGACTCCTCGGAAGAGTGATGCCACTGAAAACAGTTATTACTCAATGTTAATAAAAAAATTATGGATCTAATAAAAGTTAATGGGGAAGTATCATGTGTCATAAAAACTGCAGTCAAAGCAAAGAATGCTGGGTTGGGGGAGAAGATTCCACTATAATTCTGTACTGTCTGTGAGCCAGAATTGGCCATGTCCATAACACTTCTAAAGTGCAAATGGTTACACAAATCAAATTAAGCCACGGAATGCTTAGTAATAGGATTATCTCCTTTTGTAAAAATAGAAAGGAGCAAATGAGAAATTACCCAGCAAACCTAATTCATTAACTGTAAGCAAGGTCCTGACTCATGGTTGGCTACTTCCAGTAAATATCAGTAAACTTCTCAGAAACTCTACATATTTTCCCATCTACATAGAGACCTTGGTTCCTTTAAAGGGCAGCTTTTGTCTGTATCTAAGCAGAGTGGCTATGGTTCTTTGGAATTTAAGCTTCATATAGCACCAATGATCCCTATTGAGATATATGAAATCAGAGGAATCAAAAACCTTCTTTTCTCCATTCCTTCTATTGCCATCCTAGTCTATTAGGCCACCATCATTTTCCATTCTAGCCTAACTTACGTCCCTACTTCCACTCTGGATTTCTTTTTTCTTCATCCATTCAGATCCCCTTCCCACATGGCAGTCAGAATGATCCTTTTAATTTATGAATAAGATTTTATTACTCTTCTATTTAAATCCTTCCAAGACTTCCCTTGGCTCTTAGGATAAAAACCAAAATCCTTTCAAGGTTCAAAAGGCTTTCCACAATTTGGATCCTACCCATTATTTAGTATAATTGTGAGCTACTTGCTTCCCAGAGCCAGCCATATAGATGGGAGTGCACCTCCTCTTCTTGCACTCTCACTTCTCAGAGTTTGAAGCTTACTGCTCCCACCTCATCTACTATCTGCTGAGATCATTTGGACTCATCTTTAATTTCATATCCTCAGAAAGGGGTTCCCCTACCTCCAAGATTGGGTTAGCTTCTGATAATGCATGCTCACAAGGCACTGTATGCTTTTCTCTTGTGTAAAATTTAGTATCTGCACAATGCTAGTTTTCCCCACTAGACTTTAAGCCTCTTCATGGTATGCTCTGTGCCTGTCTTGTTTCCCATCTTCCCCCAGCACCTAGTATAGTGCGTGATAATCACAGGCACTCAAATCCTTGTTAACTGTCTGAATGATTAATAAAAAAATGTCCGCAAAACCAGAAATATTTGTGATAATGCCACTGATTACGATATGAAATAACTCTTGTAACCCTTTATAAAATAGAGATTAAAACACAGGTCCTACACAAGAGGTTTACAACCCAAACTGGGAGAGTGCAGCACCCTCGGGAGGAAGAAAAACTTTAGAGGCAAGCAGTGTGCATGGCCCCTTTTAGAGACAGAGAAACAGGGGGGCCTTTTCAGCAGCCTTGAGTGGTCTCCCAAGGTGAGAAGTAAATCCTACCAGGAAACCCCTTTCAAATCTTCTAAAAAGAGTCCTCAGAGTGCCATTAGGTGGGAAATCATCATTTTGAAACTCTCAGAATAAAGATTGGCTAGGCAAGAATTATCAATAGGATGCTAAGTCTCTGAGGAAATTCTGATCCCTGCATGGACTTAAAATGTTTCCCTACAACATGTAAAGGAATAAAACTGGACCACTGTATCTTACACCACATACACAAATTAACCCCATATGGATTAAAGACCTGAATATAACACCAGAAACCATAAAATTCCTAGAAGGGAATGTAGGTGGTAAGCTCCTTGACATAGCTTTTGCAATATGTTTTTAGAGCTGACTCCAAAGGTAAGTGCAATAAAAGCAAAATAAACAAAAGGAACTACATCAAACTAAAAAGCTTCTGCACAGTGAAGGAAACCAACAACAAAATAAAAAGACCACCTACCGAATGGGAGAAGATATTTGCAAATCATTTATCTGATAGGGGTTAATATCCAAGATACATAAAGAACTTACACAACTCAATAACAAAGAAAACAATCTAATTTTAAAATGGGCATAAGATTTGAATAGACATTTTCCCAAAGACATGCAGATGGCCATCAAGCACATGAAAAGATGTTCAACATCACTAATCATCAGGGAAATGCAAATTAAAACCACAATGAGATATCCTCTCACACCTGTCAGAAGAGTTATTATCAAAAAGACAAAAAATAACAAGTGTTGGTGAGGATGTGGAGAAAAGAGAACCCTTGTGCACTGCTGCTGAGCATGTAAATTGGCGCAGCTGCTATGGAGAACAGTATGGAGGTTTCTGAAAGAAGTTTGAAATATAAATACCATATGATCCATCAATTCTACTTCCAGATATTTATCTGAAGGAAACAAAAACAGTAATTCTGAAAGACTCTGTGTTCACTGCCCCATTATTTATAATAGCCAACATGTGGAAACAACCCTTCCACTGATGAAAGAATGGATAAAAATGGGGTATGTATGTGTACACACACACACAGAGGAATACTACTCAGTCATAAAAAATGAAATCCGGGGGTTCCTGGATGGCTCTGTCAGTTAAGCGTCCAACTCTTGATTTTGGCTTAGGTCATGATCTCAGGGTTGTGAGATCCAGCCTTGCATTAGGCTCATGCTGGGCATGCAGCCTGCTTAAGATTCTCTTTCCCTCTCCCTCTGCCCCTACCTGCACCAAAAAAAAAAAAGAGAGAGAGAAAGAAAAGAAAATTTTAATGAAATCCTGCCACTTGCAACAATATGAATGGACCTTGAGAATATAATGCTAAATGAAATAAGACAGAGAAAGATAAATGTCATATGATTTCACTTATATATGGAATGTAAAAAGCAAAAACAAATAAAACCCATAGATACAGAAAATGGTAGTTGGGCAGGGGGAGAGGAGCTTTTGAATGTGGGAGGTCAAGAGGTACAAACTTTAAGTTATAAAAATAAGTAAGTCATGGGGATTTAATGTACAGCATGATAACCGTAATCAATAATACTTTACTGCATATTTGCAAGTTATTAGGAGAGTGGATCTTGAAAGTTCTCAGGAGAAAAAATATTTTTTTGGAACTTTGTATGAGGATGGATGGTAGTTAGACTTACTACTTCACGAGGTATGCAAGTATCAAATCACTGTTTTAACACCTGAATATGTGGTATATGTCCATTGCACTCAAAAAATGTTTCCCCACACATTGCCTAGTTGCAAAGGATAAAACAGTAACTATACAATGGAGAAACTGAACAATGTTTTAATGAATTAATAAAAATTGGGAAGGGGGAAAGACAGATATTGTATGACTCCAGATGTGGTATCCGGAGAAGGACACAGCATCATTGGAGGAGTATATTGGCCTGGAATGCATAGCCTAAATCTAATGAATGAGGAAGCATCAGATAAACCCAACTTGAGAAATATTCTTTAAAGAAAGGGAGAGGAGGAGGTTCTACATTCAAAACTGTCAACGCTATAAAAGACAAAGTCTATGGAAATGTTCTAGACTAAAGAAGACTAAACAGACAAGACAATAAAATGTAATACATTATCCTAGATTGGATCCTTCACTAAAAGGAAAAGAAAAATGTTCTAAAGGTCATCATTGGGTTAAGTGACAAAATTGGAATAAAGGCAATGAATGAGATAAAGCTATTGTATTAATATGAAACTTACTGAAGTTGATAAGTATCTTGTGGTTCTGTAAGAGAAAGAGCAACCAAAAAGTCCCTGTTTGGGGGAAATATACACTGAAATATTTTGGGGCTAAAGGGCTACGATATACCTATTCTATACAGTGGGAAAAAATATTACACATACATACAGAGATGACAGATAATAAAGCAAACAGATTAAATGTTAAAAATGAAGGAATCTGGGTGTACTTTATCTTTCCACTATTCTTATTCTTATAACTTCTCTATAAATTTCAAATTATTTCCAAATAAAAAAAATTTTAAAGGGGCCCTTTAAGATAAGCTTCTGACCAAGAGGCAGAAGAAACAAAGCCTGGTTCTCTTAATGGCAAATGTTATGAGGCATCAGCATATTTGTCTGATGTGGAACAGGTAAGCAGGGCAGGAGCAGGAGGGCAACATCTGCACCCTCACACACACAGCTCCCATCCTTTGCTCCTAAGAACTCTTGACGCTCTTCAGAAAACACCCCAGGAACCTTAACATGCAAAGCACTACCACAAAGCAGTGTGTTGCCTGAGAATGTCTGGTTGCTTAGCAACCCAGACTCCTACTTGACAAGATAAAGATGAAGCCCTCCCTCTTGGTCCCAGGGTTAGTACACTCTGGAGAGAGAATATCTGTTGGTCAAGCTCCAAGTGAGACTGGCCAGAGCGGAGTTTAGGTACTGAGCCCCATAAAGCAACAGCCATGGCTCTGAGGGCTTAAATCAGGCACAAAGCCTGGGGATCCAGGAATGTAGTCTAGTAAAATGTAAAGTGAACAGACCTTCTACCAAGTCACTTCAATGCCCTGAGCCTCAGTTTCCTCACAGATAGGAGACAACAGAGATAGATCAGTGATTCTCAAGTTTAGCTGCATATTACGATAGCCTAATGTGCTGGCAACCAACTCCATTTTGCTATCAGTGAGATCAGAATCACTGGGGATAGAGGACCCAGACACTGGTATTTCTTGAAATCTTTTCAGATGATTCAAACATGCAGGCAGTGTTGAGAATCAAGGACAAATGATCTATGTATGATCTCAGGTATCTCTTTTAGAACTAATTAGCTGGGATGTTTTGACTCCTAGTCTCCTCTTCCAATTTCCCTCCAAATGGAGCCCTTGACCACCACATTATAGACTCACCCCTAAGACCATCCTTAACTAAGACCATCCCTGCAACCTTTGCAGCAGGTCCAGCCACTGCCCAGCTTTGTTATTTCTCAGACTCAGACATTGTGCTTGCCAAGAACCATGATAAGGGAAGAAGTTAGCCTGCTGAATTTTCATGTATTATGAAAGCATGGTATTCCTTGCTCAGAGACAAGAGACAGTTTATCACTAATATCAATAGCAGCATATCATTTTTACACTACTTCCCCAAGTACCAATATCCACAGGACAACATGAAGAGGACCAGACAGCCCCTGCCCACAAAGTGGGTAGTGTTATAGGGTAAGGAAGCGTGAGTTCGTGGAACCCAAATATTTTGTAATGGGCACTTTGCTATTGGCTCCAGAAAGAGACACAATTTCTATCTTCCAAGCTGTTCACTATTCAAACATCCCTGAAAAGACAGTCTAGTGCCCTGCCTGCAAGATGTACAGAAATGCAAGACCCACAGAGAATTGCCTCCCATCAACACCCCAGCTCTAATACCCTGTGCTAGAGCCCCTCACTTGCTCCATCTCCTTAAGATCATGGCCACAGGGCTGTCCTTGTCCTTGTTAATTCTCTCAGAGCTAGTGCCCTACCTCTGAACACCAGTTCTGCAGGTGGGATCTCCTTCCCTAATGCCAACCAACTGCCTATAGCCACCCACCTGAACTACCAATCACCACAATCCGCCAGATTATTTCTCTCCAAACTTTCTTTCCAGGCAAAGTGTCCCCAAGACTCCAAGCCATGGTAGGGATTCTCTGAACTACAACAGAACATTAGAACAGGTAGCACTGGCCTGCAGCTATAGAGCAAGGAGCCAGGGAAGATTGCAAGAGCAGCTCCCAGGGAGGGCTGCAAACCAACCATGCAGTCTAAAGCGGTGGTTCTCAAACTTCAGTGTGTATCAGTCACCTGGAGGGCTTGTGAAAACACAGATTTCTAGGTCTACCACAAATGTCTGATTGATGATATCTGAGGTGGGGCCTGCAAATATGCATTTCCAGCAGGTTCCCAAGTAGGTGGTGATGCTGCCCTGGTCAAACCACATCAATCCAAAGCACCTGAGCTGAGAAAGGACAAACAGATTGAAAGTAAGGGAGTGCCAGAAAGGGAGGCAGCAGTAGGAAAGAAGTTTTAGGGGAACCTGAAAGGATATTCTACAGAATCCTCTACTTTCCAGAGGCAGGAAAGTTTTTTGAAACTCCCCCAACTTTGCCCACAGGACAGGAAAGGTGCTGTTGGGATCATTTAGGACAGCGTTTTGGGCATCCTGAAGTTGACTGCTTGTTATCTCAAATGCCATGCCTGTGAAACATGCTTTCTGGCAGTGTCTGCAGCAGTGTCTGCTCTCTGGGTCACAGCCTAGACCACAGGTAGGTCTAGTCGGGAGTTTGTGATCCTCCTGGCCTGCCTGGTTCCATTAGAGTTAACCCAGTCACACTAGTCTGTTTCCCATTTCTCCCACCCAGTCCCCTCCATTTATCATTTGTACAACCTGCCAAATCCATTCTTCCCTGGTTCCCCACTCTGTGCCCCTGAGGCTGATGCCCTCACAGACTGCAACACCTGGGCTACTAAATTTCCAGTTATGTCTGCCTAATAGTAGGCTATGGCAGGAGACCAAGCGGAGGAGAGGAGCTCCTGACATTTCTCTCACACCCTCCTTCCTCCTCAGGGCTGCATCCTACTACCCTTCTACCACTACCCCTGGTGGCTCCTCCATCACAGCTCTGGATCCTCCAAACAGATTCCCACAACTGGGAAACTGTTTCTACAAAACTACTTCCTCTGTTGTCCCTTCAGCACTCAGGGTAGACATGGCCTCTGGCTGCTGTTTCCAGTGCATCATGATCCTGTACCTGTTCCCTTAGCCCTGCCCACATCCCTCTGTGAGCTGTCTCTTCAGTCTCTGAGCTGGATTCTGTTTGGTGCTGATCCCCCTGCTTGCCTGACCACAACCCAAATGTTCCAGAGCACCTCTGTGGGATACATCGAAATGGGCCTTTCTCAGGAACAGAGTGGAGAAATTGCTCCCTACGTCTTCTCAGACATCTGTCCTGAACTCCACCCACTCCACACAGCTCCACAGTGATGTGGAGACAGCAGCAAGATGCAGCACCACAGATATGACCAGAGGCCTTGTCAGCTGGGCATTGGAGAGGACCTCTCCCCGGGCAGCTTCCCTCAGGCAGGGACAGAGCTTTCTGATAGGACCAAACACAGCAAGGCTGTGCCTGAGAGCAAATGTGCTCCTCAGGCCCTGCTGACCTGGTTTCCCAAAGCTACGTCAAGAACAACAAACTGGTACCAGCCGCGCTCTAGAGTCTCGGATGATGTTACCATGGTAACACTAGGGTCACTGCTTAGCAACAGGCCAGAGCTGCAGGAAGTTGCTAAGGTATTTTCACATGTGTTAAAGCAAATGGATGTTTATCTCAATCTTGAGTGTAAATACACGGTGGGGGGAAAAGAAAACATATACACACAAACCACCTACTGACGTGTAGAGTTGCATGTCTGCTAACATTTGAGGCCTGGAGAATATGCCTTCTCTCTGGAGGAGGCAGACAGACCCTATGACCCAACAAAGCACAACCTCCTTCCCCTTAAAACAGTTCTCTGCCTGACTTTGCACTCACCTCCTCTTAAAACCTTCACCACCACCTGTTTTCTGAAAAAAGTCTCCAAATCCTTCTCCTTAATGATTTCTGAGAGGCCATGTAATATAAGGATTATATGTGTGGATTGTCAAGTCAGACCGCCTGTGTCTAAAACCTGGCTCTGGTCTATTATTATTCTAATACATTGAACAAATAACACCTCTGCCCTCTACTTCTTCATCTGTAAAATGGGAAAGTGCCTATATCACTTTCCCATTTCCCAGTGTTCCAATTTAATAATCTATTCTGTGCAGTTAAAACAAATGCCTGGAGGGACACCTGGGTGACTCAGCAGTTGAGCGTCTACCTTTGGCTCAGGGCATGATCCCGGTCTAGGGATTGAGCCCCGCATCAGGCTCCCTGTGAGGAGCCTGCTTCTCCCTCTGCCTATGTCTCTACCTCTCTCTGTCTCATGAATAAATAAAGCCTTTTTAAAAATAAATAAAATCTTTAAAAAAAAACACCAATGCCTGGAATATAATGAGTGCTTTATTTAGGATAGCTGTTTTTAATATCTAGTGAAATCATGTAAACCTTCCCATGTGCCAGGGAATTAAGAACATAAATGTTAGCAGGAAGTTGGTCTTAACTCATGGGACCCACATCTATGCCAGTGTGTCAAGGGTAAAAGCCCAACTCCTCAGTTGGTCGGTCATTCAAGGTACCTCAAAATCTAGCTCCAGCCTGGCCTTGCCTACTTAGCTATGAGAATTAAATAAGGTAATACAACTGAGAGCTTACAATGGGACCTAGCATATACTAAGTGCTCAAAAAAAATCACCTATTATTACTCGCCAACAACATACACACATCCCAGCTCAAACTGGTCTGTGTTCTGATCCCTAGTAAACCTCCTGCACTCCCACATCTGGGCCCTTGTTTACACTGGTTTTGACTATATGGAATACCTTCCCCTTTCCTTGCCACCAGTCTCATGTCTGTGTGACCTCTGAGAGCAGGTCAGTCATACTTGTTCCTGAAAACCCCCATGGTTATTCCCTCTACCTTGACCATATCCAAACTCCCAGAGTGTTCACTATCTCTTCTGCTGTGTGTTTATAGGTGTTTGCATCTGGCATTCTGAACCAGAGAATGAGCCTTCTCTATCAGATACTCCTTATGCATCTTCTCAGAGTCTCCTGGCCTTACCTGTCTCAGGCCCTTGACCGCTGATTCAGCCCCATGGTTACTATGGTGACCAGCCATACATGGACTCCACCCAACTGCCATCCAGTCACCATGCTAGTTCTTGGGGCTCCAGGAAAGGAGACAAGGGGGTGCATGATCATGAGGTCCACTGGTCTTACAACATTCCCCATCATCCAGAAGCAGTAGTCTGAAAGCCTGGTAAAATTAACAAAGATACCAGCTCAGTGACAACATGTCAGAGGGCTAGGGGACTGTCATCTGGAAAGTGAGATATGCCCTAATCCAATATCCTATATGGTACCATGTCCCCAACAACCATGACGGAGTCTGGGAAGAACCCAAAAATGGACAGAACACTTGCCTCTCCCCCCTACTTGCAGAATTTGTGCTCTGTCTACAAAATAGGCTCTACCAAGTTAGGGTTCCACTGAACTGGACGCTGAGGTCATAACTAAGTCACCTGGAACTCCCTGTGCCAGCTGACAAACAGACCATGACAGGTGTTACTTTACTAGGACTGGTAACCTTCATTTCCAGAAGGACCTAAGTGGTTGCCAGACAATGGACACAGAGAGGATTACTGCTGTAACCCAGGGGTTTCACTGAGGCTTTTTTTGGTGCTTGAAACCCAATAAAAACTTACCACAACCATTAGGGGATTTGTATCCATGTTAACGTGGAGAAGCCTACTAGGCACCAACTAGGCAAGCAACCTAGGACTTTTAGCTGAAGAGGAGAGAAATCTAGAAGGAGGGGGCTGGGGTGAGGAGTATCAATTATACCCTCAAACCTTAAAGTGGCAGAGGTAGGCACTGTAGATTCTTTCAGTTATCCTTTTTTCAGAGAGAGTGGCAGGTTACAGCCTTGATGGAGAATTTGTGAATACTAGAATTTGTATTTCTACCTCAGGGAAAAAGTGAGGGTATCTTACAAAACAAACAAACAAACAAAAAACAAAAACAAAAACCCCACACCACAAAGACTTGTATTCTAGTGTGGGGGCTGGATATGATGGGAGAGCTTTAGCAGAGCTGAGCAATGGCAGTCAGAACTGTCTCGAAACCTCCCATGAGACCCTCAGATCCTGTTGGCCCCCCCTGTCTCAAGGCCCTTGCTCACTTGCTCCACATGAGTGGTGGACTCTGTGTGAATCCTGCCAAGCAGCACCCAGCCAGCTCAAGTAAGCACCATACCACAGCGTGCAGCATGATTTGGTTTCAATGGCGGCCTCAGGAGGACCATGTCATGCAAACTACGTAACTCCTCAGGGCAAAACAGGGTGAAAGGGAAGGAGAGAAAAGTGCCCCCCTCCTTGCCCGTCTGTTCCTTTGAAAAAATGTCCTGAGATTCAGCAGCTTGTCCCTGAAATGAGGTCACAAAACTGAGCAATTTTTGGTGCTTCCTACCAAGCAGTGGCCAGCCCTTGTGTTTCATCTTCCATCTTCCCTGCCTGGCACCCTCTTTGTTCCTTGCTCCCACTCCTGGTTTTCTCTGGCCAATAAGATGTTAGCAGACTTGTGTCTCAGGCTCTGCTTTCTAGGGATCCTAATCAAGGTTACCTTTAAGGGAAAAGACCATGTTTTATCCTTGTTCACACAATATCTTGCCTGGTGGCTTACACAGGTGAGAACTAAATATTTAATGCTGGGAGAGACCTACTAGAGAGGAGGAAATGAACAACTGACAAGGATGTGGGGATAGTCCCACTTTGCAGGGTTTGTTAGGAACTTCAACACTACTAGTTATAGGACTGACAGGAGAAAATGATGCTAGGAAGCTGTTGTGCTGCCTGGCTTTGTTTTAACACAATCTTAACAAATAAGTATCTAATATTTACCAGCCTTGAAACCACATGGGCAGTTGTTTTCCAAATTCTATACTCATGGTAATGGGGTAATTTTTCCTCAGCGTGGGTCTAGGCACCTGGAAAACACCTTGCCCAGTTTAAGCAGTGGCCTACCAGCCAATGGCAACAGCAAAACTCTCATCGGGAACCTGATTTTTCCCTTGCTTCAAGTTCCCAGCACTAACTGGAGATGATACCCCTCAAGTGAACTGCCTTCTTAGGCCCTATTTTAAAACACATCAGATGAGCACCAGGCCCCTGACTTCTTTATGCCAAGGCCTGATTCCATAGGGTCTACAAAATGTCCACTGCCTTTGTGGCCTCAGACTTGCATGCTGACCCCAGACTTGCAGGCCGACCAAGCTACATCCACAGCAGCAGCAGGGGCAAACAGGCCAGGTTCAGTGGCAGCTGCTGTTCCTCTTCCCCACCCTTCCCCAGCCTGCACAGCACTAGAAGCCAGGCTGACAAGTAAGAAATTTCCAAGAAAGAGCAGCCATTATGACCCTGGTTTTTGTTATTATCCTGCCCTTTGCCAGAAGGCTTCTGCCTAAAACTAAGATTCCAGAGGTGTTTCATATCAGAGGCAGGCGTCCAGGAAAAAGCAAGATTATGTAACAAAGGCTCTTGTCCACACACAGAAAAAAAAATAGCAAAACAACTAATATGTATTGGGTTTAATGTGTTTCACACCCTGTGTTAAGTGATTTCCATTTATTATTTCACTTAATCCTAATCTAAGGTGTAGATACCAGTATTATCTCAAGTTTAAAATGAGACTTTGTTTTTTTACACAGTTTTGTTTTTGTACATATTTGCCCGTATTTTTTAATTCAGTATTTTTATTAATTATTTTCTATTGGAGTTCAATTTGCCAACATATAGCATAACACCCAGTGCTCATCCCAACAAGTGCCCCGCTTAGTGCCCATCACCCAGTCACCCCATCCCCTCACCAACCTCCCCTTCCACTACCCCTTGTTCATTTCCCAGAGTTATGAGTCTCTCATGTTCTGTCTCCCTCTCTGATATTTCCCACTCATTTTCTCTCCTTTCCCCTTTATTCCCTTTCACTATTTTTTATATTCCCCAAATGAATGAGACCATATCATGTTTGTCCTTCTCCAATTGACTGACTTCACTCAGCATAATACCCTCCAGTTCCATCCACGTCGAAGCAAATGGTGGGTATTTGTCATTTCTAATGGCTGAGTAATATTTCGTTGTATACATAGACCACATCTTCTTTATCCATTCATCTTTCGATGGACACTGAGGCTCCTTCCACAGTTTGGCTATTGTGGACATGGCTGCTAGAAACATCGGGGTGCAGGTGTCCTGGCATTTCACTGCATCTGTATCTTTGGGGTAAATCCCCAGCAGGGCAATTGCTGGGTTGTAGGGTAGATCTATTTTTAACGCTTTGAGGAACCTCCACACAGTTTTCCAGAGTGGCTCCACCAGTTCACATTCCCACCAACAGTGCAAGAGGGTTCCCCTTTCTCCACATCCTCTCCAGCATTTGTTGTTTCCTGTCTTGTTAATCCTCTCCATTCTCAGTGGTGTGAGGTGGGATCTCATTGTGGTTTTGATTTGTATTTCCCTGATGGCAAGTGATGTGGGGCATTTTCTCATGTGCTTGTTGGCCATGTCTATGTCTTCCTCTGTGAGATTTCTGTTCATGTCTTTTGCCCATTTCATGATTGGATTGTTTGTTTCTTTGGTGTTGAGTTTAATAAGTTCTTTATAGATCTTGGAAACTAGCCCTTTATCTGATAGGTCATTTGCAAATATCTTCTCCCATTCTGTAGGTTGTCTTTTAGTTTTGTTGACTGTTTCTTTTGCTGTACAGAAGCTTTTTTAAGATTTTATTTATTTATTCATGACAGAGAGAGAGAAAGAGGCAGAGACACAGGCAGAGGGAGAAGCAGGCTCCATGCAGGAAGCCTGATGTGGGACTCGATCCTGGGACTCCAGGATCATGCCCCAGGCTAAAGGCGGCACTAAACCGCTGGGCCACTGGGGCTGCCCTGTGCAGAAGCTTTTTATCTTGATTAAGTCCATGGACTTTCTTCAGAGAGTTGGAACAAATCATCTTAAGATTTGTGTGGAATCAGGAAAGACCCCCAAATAGCCAGGGGAATATTAAAATAGAAAACCATAGCTGGCTGCAATCATCAAGACAGTGTGGTACTGGCACAAAAACAGACACATAGATCAATGGGTCAGAATAGAGAATCCAGAAGTCATGCCCTCAACTCTATGGTCAACTAATATTCGACAAAGCAGGAAAGACTACCCACTGGAAAAAAGACAGTCTCTTCAATAAGTAGTGCTGGGAAAATTGGACATCCACATGCAGAAGAATGAAACTAGACCATTCTCTTATACCATACACAAAGATAAACTCAAAATGGATGAAAGATCTAAATCTGAGACAAGAATCCATTAAAATCCTAGAGGAGAACACAGGCAACACCCTTTTTGAACTTGGCCACAGCAACTTCTTGCAAGATACATCTATGAAGGCAAAGGAAACAAAAGCAAAAATGAATTATTGGGACTTAAGATAAATTCAGTATTTTTATCCAAATTTATTTAAATTCAATTTGACAACATAGAGCATTAATATCCAGTGCTCATCCCATCACGTGCCCTCCTTAATACTCATCACCCAGTTACTCCATCCCCACTTCCCCTCTCACCCCTCCGACCTCCCCTTCAGCAACTCTGTTTCCCAGAGTCAAGAGTTTCTTCTGGTTTATCTTCTCTAACTTTTCCCCATTCAGTTTCCCCTCCTTCCCTTATGGTCCCTTTCACTATTTCTTATATTCCATATATGAGTGAAATCATATGATAATGGTCTTTGTCCAACTGACTTATTTTACTCAGCATAATACCCTCTAGTTCCATCCATATTGATTTAAATAGCAAGTATTCATCCTTCCTGATGGCTGAGTAACATTTCATTGTGTATACACACACACACACACATCACATCTTTATCCATTCATTTGTCAAAGGATATTGTGGCTCCTTCCACAGTTTGGCTATTGTGGACATTGCTGCTGTGAACATTGGTGTGCAGGTGTCCCATCCTTTCACTACATCTGAATCTTTGGGGTAAATACCCAGTAGTGCAATTGCTGGGTCTTAGGGTAACTCTAGCTAGGTTCCTCAAAACTTTTAACTCCTTGAGGAACCTCCATACTGTTTTTCTTTTTTTTTTTTTTCATACTTTTTTTCTAGAGTGGCTGCACCAGCTTGTGTTCCCACCAACAATGTAAGAGGGTTCCCCTTTCTCCACATCCTCTCCAACCTTTGTTATTTCCTGTCTTGTTAATTTTAGCCATTCTCACTGGTATAAAGTGATTTGTATTTCCCTGATGGGAAGTTATGTGGAGCATTTTTTCATGTGCCTGTTGGCCATGTGTAGGTCTTCTTTGGAGAAATGTCTGTTCATGTCTTCTGCCCATTTCTTAACTGGATTATTTGTTTTTTTTTGGGCGTTGAGTTTGATAAGTTCTTTATAGATCTTAGATACTAGCCGTTTATCTGACATGTTATTTGCAAATATCTTCTAAGATGAGAAGAAGTTCGAAACCTTATCCAATCCACAAAATTGGAGGAAGTATAGGCAAATCACAGATCTGGTAAGAAACTTTGTATCTAAAATACATAAACTTAATACAACTCAGTCAAAAAGACAATTCAATTTTAAAATGGGCAAAGGATCTGAATAGGAATTTTTCCAGAGAATATACACAAATGTCCAATATGCATATGAAAAGATGCTCAATGTCATTAGTCATCAAGGAAATGCAAAGTAAAACCAAATGAGATACCACTCTGTACTCACTAGGATGAGTATAACAAAGTCAGACAAGTGTTGGCAATGATATAGAAAAAGTAGAGCTCTCAGATATCACTGAGAAGTGTGAAAGTATGAAATGATGCAGCTACTTTGGAGACCAGTCTGGTAGTTCAACAAGACAGACTTACCCTATGACCCTGCAATTCCACTCCTAGATATACACCCAAGAGAAATAAAATCCTATGTCCTCATAAAAGCTTCTACTCGAATATTCATAGCAGCCTTGTTGATAATAGTCAAAAAGTAAATACAATCCAAATGTCCTCAAACTGACGAATGGATCAAAACTTGCCTCAAGTCACACATCCTCTCCTGAGTTAATGGAAATTAGACAGGACCTTTGATTTCAAATCAAGACTAGTACAATGCAGAAGTGAACAGAAGTTGGTGGGAGGAAAGAAGCATAAGCTCATAAGGCAATGGGTAGTATGGTTCTGCTGAAACATAAGGGCATTCTCCCAACATTTCCATTAATTCATAGGGGAAATCTTCAAGGATCTAAGACGAAAATCCTAATAGCAATATAGTCTCCAGGTGGAAGTCCTCTTCACTGAGCAGGAAAGCAGCAGGCTTGGGGAAGAAGGACACTAAACATGAAAACATGTAACTCAGTCTGACCTGCAGGTACACTGTGTGTACCTTTCAAGGGGTGTCTAGGTTTCCTGTAACCCCAGGGCCTGATCCCTTGCAAATACTCCACAAGCCCTTGATGCCTCTAATTGAATTCTGTCTGTGCAGGAGCTGAAGAGTGTCTTGGGAAACCCATGCCCAGCACAGTCCCAGCACCTAAAGCACTTTGCACATAATGAACATACAATAACTATTTGTGCAAAGGATGGATGGTTGAGTGAATAAGTACCTTTTAGCCTAGAGAACAAGCTACTATGTATTTGTGAGACACATCAGAGTGAGGAAAATAAAGTACCAAGTTTAACTCTTACGGGGAAAAAATAAACTAAATTGATCATGATTTGGCCCCAAAGTCATCTCATCCACCGTCACTACAACCAATGAAGCAAGACATATAGAATTTGGGACATAGGTTTTAAAGAATCCCCCAATCTTTGACTGATATTTTGGTAAATGGCAACACAAATTTCTAGCTAGAAGACACCTTAGAGATCGATTCCTAGGCTATTGAAGAAAAAGCAGCCTAGAAGAACTGTCATTTTGTGGGAGTGTGACAACTGGCTGTGTAATTTCCCAAGGATAAGTTGAGCCAGGCAGGAAGTTCATGCATTGACAGCAGGGCCTGTAATAACCAAAGTTTAGGAAATTGACACCATGTCTATTGTGCAATATCTGAACTGATTACTGGTTCTGGATAATTCACTGCCCCCAAAAAGTGTGACTATATGACTATGGTTTTGCTGGAAGGCATTACAAAGGAAAAAAGAAACCTTTCCAAAATAGCCGGATTTGTAGATTTCACACGCGTGAGTCAAGAAGAAGGGACAGCTGGAGACATAGACCTAGCCCCTTCCCTAGAACCACCCCTAGAGAAACATTCCCAGACCAGAACTTCAGAAACCTATTCACCTGACAGCAAGCACCTGAATGATAAGGACAAAACTGTTCCCCAAGGAGAACTGCGTCCTTGAACAGAGCAGCAGTGGGGCGAGCTAATTTCTAATAATGAAGCTGTAAGCTACAGTATTTGCTACAAAACAGGCTTATTCATGAAGAGTAAATATGTCAACCAATTCAAGAGGCATGCTAAATCTCCATTGTTTTCTGAAGTTCAGGTTTCCTGGCTCTATAAAATGTGATGCACGCCTTCAATGTGTGCAGCAGAATCTGTGAGATTGCAGAATGCCACATTAAACTCAGAGCTCCTGGGCTAATGAGGGTAAGTCCATTTTGCAGAAATGAATTGTTAGTAATAGCCCATCATGGAACAGATGTCTCATCCGTCACTGTACTGAGAATCCCACGCTCCAGAGTACTTAGAAAACATGGGGAGGCAGCACAGCCTGGAGAGGAATCCTCCTCTCCGGACTCCTGAGTGGAGCCAACCCCATGAATAGAATCAGTGGGTACCTACACAGTATGACTGGAGGCCCCCTAAACACTCTCTAACTCAAAATATGTCTCCATCCACCTGCCACAGGGCTTAAAATATCCTCTCTTGAATTGTGTCCTATTAAAATGTAAATGTGTAACACACTGAATTAGCATCCATTATCACTCATTTTCACATTAGGGAGAGCTGGGCCCTCAGGGAATGGAAGGAGGACAGGTAGACCAGCAGGTCTCAGGTTGGAGGGGAAGGGCCAGGGTGTGCCCACAGTGTACTTACCAGCCTAGCAAATTCTTGCTCATCCCATCCTACTGATGCTGCGTGTTTCCTAAATATGTTTCCCCAATGTCAATGTCCAGAGCAACTCAAAGGAGGGGCTGTAATTTATTTATCTTTGTAAATTCCTAGAACTTGGAGCATAAATATATAGAAAATCTATAATCAAGTACCTCTCCAACAAATGTTTGTTGAATAAATGAATTTTATCTTCACAATCACCTAAGGAAATCAGAGGAGAAATTATTACTTTTTTATAGGTCAAGAAGGTCTCATGGAGACCCATTTACTTACCCAAGAACATGGAATTGAGGAGGTACAAGCTTTTCATACACAAAAAGGTAGACAAAGCATGTGCCCTTTGTCTAAGGAGAAGAGTACCTATGAGAGGTAAGAGTGGAATAGATTAGGGCCAAATTTGGGGTGCCTCTGACCATCAACCTGAGAGTTTGGGATGCTAATCTGGGATGCTCTGCAAGTTTGTTTAGTGATTGGGAACACACTAAGCAAAAGAATACAGTTAAGTGTGCAAAGTAATACTTTTAGAAAGATATTGGCATAGAGGAAATTAGGATGGGTTGGAGGATCAAGAAATTAAAGGCTAGTTAAGGGATAATTTGTGTGTCACAGCTGAGATAGCAGCAGTGGAAACAGAGAGAGGCTATACATTTGAGAGACTTTATGAGGAACAAATAGAGCAGTTTACTGACTGATGAATGAGGAGTAGCTAAGGGACAAGGAGGAATGAGGGACATCAATTAGGTTTCAAATCCACTTTAAGTGAATGACAGCAAATGGACAGCAACAGGAAATCTGGGTGGGAAATCTTGGCCAAAAGTCTGCTTTTGGCCAAGAATGGCAAATTTCACTACAACCAGGCTGAATGAGGTGGCAATGGTATTCCATTCCCAAGGCAGTTAGAAATTTGTGTCGAAATCTCAAAGAGATTTAGTGGAAGCCATGAGATTAGATGCGATCTCTGACAAAGAGTAAAAAATGAGTCAAAGTTAGAATATCCCAAGGTGAAGGAGACAGCGTTGGACAGTGAAGTGACAATTGAAGCCAAATAAGAGTGTTTTAGAAAGGTAGAAGTGACAGTGCCAGGCGCTGCCGAAAGGTCAAGGAAAATGAGAAGAAACAGCTATTGGATTTCAAGAATAGGCTATCTCTGGTTATCTTTAAGAGGACAATTGCAAAGTATGAAAAAGGGCAGGGAAATTTAAATGGTGTAGGAGCAGTCAGGAGAGGAAGCAATGGGAAGGGAAGAAAATTTTATCCTCTGTATTAGGGACAGCAGAGCCAAGGTTTGTTTATTTGTCCCTTTCAGTACAGGGAGAGCTGAGCCTGTGTTTTATGTGAAAAGGAAGGAGCCAGCACAGAGACTGAAATACGACAGAGATAAAGGGAAGACACTAGATGAGGCACGACAGAACAGCATCAGGAAGGGAGGGACTGGGAATACCAGGGGGCAGCTGGGCGGAGGCTGCGTGGGAGGAGGACACCACACACAAAAGCATGAAGGAAGAGAAAGAAGTCAGCATGGAGGCAAGTCCAAGAGATCATTTTAATGAAAAAAAAATAAGTTCCCAGGGTTCAGTCTGATAAAAAAGAAAGCAGGCTCCCCAGGGTACAGGACTGGCAAAGGACTAGACTGAGATGTTGCCAAGATTTGCCCAAAGCAGGAAAGGAGCAAAATCACATCTAAAGTTAGAATCTCATCTATATACTGGTGACAGTCCAAATAATGAAGTCTGCACCTAGAATTTCAAGGTCATTGAACACCAGTGCCAGAGAGGTCCTGAAATATCATCTGACCCACCTCTCTCACTTCATCTAAGGAAATAAGTCCCAGAGGTGCAGTAAATTAACCGAGATCACACAGCTAGTTAAAGCTAAAACTGAATCAGAATTAAGACTCTTCATAGCTCCTGGTCAAGTATAATTCCCACCAAACAGCAACTTGTGTGCTGGGTTACCTGGGATAATCCCAGGCATAGAATTATTCTTTCCAATGGTAATTTTATTAAATATATAGCAAAATAAGATTTCATTTTGGTAACTCCAAATGGCTTTTTGTAATAGAATTTTGAAAAACAATCAGGGAAAGCAAATCATTTGTCGGAAAATATCTCCCAATCTTTGGTTCTGCAAATATAGTCACTGCAGTTACATAGCAAAGTTATTTATGAGCATGGCTGTGGAGTCAGAGTGGCCTAGCTGTGAATCCAGGTAACACTTGTGTGACACTGAGTGAGACACTTGACCTCTGCTGAGGGAAGGCCCTTGGCCCTCCCAGAATGGCAGAGCAGTCAGAGGCACTATCATCATCACCCTTAGCATGGGAGAAAAGTAGTGGGTGAAACCCAGAGAGGGAAGCAGGCAAAGCTGCAACTAATAACATTTTCCCTCTGGAATAATCCCTGTGTTTCAGCCAAAGATGATTTGGAGGCTTTCTAAGAGGAAAACCTGAAGAGAAAAGGTAATTACTTTTATCTCCCCACACTTGAATTTCAAGGTGGTGTCCTTTCAAAATAAAAAGACACTCGAGGGGTGGAAGGGAGGCAGCAGGGAGAGAAGTGAAGGATGGAGAACGATCATTCGTGCTGAAGCCTGTGACATTTCACCAAAGTGACTCTCTTTGGGAGCAGCTGGCACAAATGTCATTCAGCTAAGACAGGAGGAAGCAAGAGAGAGTGGTGGGCTCCACAGGAAATAGCATGATCCTCTCCTCCTCCTCACCAACATCCTCTCCCTGCGCATCCTAATTCTCAGGAGAAGTCAGGATCAGGCACTTAGCTGAGGTCACCCACCTTTGTGTTGGCTGCAGATATATTGCAACTTTTAATGCAGCAAAACAGCACATATCCACCCCTAAGAGAGCTACCCCATCCATGGGGGTCCCCATCCAGAGACAACAAAGCTCTGAACCCCACCTCTCCTACATGGACCAGCAGACTAGGAAAGACACCACCATACAGCCACTTTCACCAGAGTATCCCAGGAGAAATGCAGACAGTGAGGACTACAGAGTAGGTATGAGTGTCCAGAACAGACAACCCCAGGGCTCTTCTAGTTGATAATCTGGTACAGGTAGGCAGGAGAGAAGGAAGGAGGAGGCAGGGTGGGGTGGAGGAGGTAGAGAACGGGAGGGAAAGACAGAGAGAGAGAGAGAGAGAGAGAGAGAGAGAGAGAGAGAGATAAGCCAACAGGAGTTGATTCAGATTTGCCACTTACCATGTGACCATGGCAAATTGTTTAACCTCAGCCTCAGTGTCCTCATCTACAAAAGGATAATATAAGCTTAAGAGGAGATGTGTATGTTACAAATGCCTAGCAGTGAACAGGTGTTCAAAAACAGTATTATATTACATATATACATGAATTATTAAGAAAGCATCAAATTGGGCAGCCCGAGTGACTCAGTGGTTTAGTGCCACCTTCAGCCCAGGGCGTGATCCTGGAGACCCAGGATCGAGTCCTGCATCGGGCTCCCTGCATGGAGCCTGCTTCTCCCTCTGCCTGTGCTTCTCTTGCTCTGTGTGTCTCTCATGATTAAATAAATAAAATCTTAAAAAAAAAAGAAAGAAAGCATCGAATTCATGCACACTGACAAAAAAGCACAGGTCCCTGGCCAAGGTCTCAGTAATCATGTGGGAGGATAGACATTCGTAATACTTAGAAATTAGCAATGAGACTGTTTGGGCTGCTGATGTTCCCAGATAGTTGCTGCTCATCTCCAGAGATTGAGACCTTCTGAGCTAATGGATTGTTCTGAGACCTGAAAGACCAGATCAACTGGCAAAACTCCATATTTAAAATCTCCTGTTTTTTTTTTATTTACTTGTAATAATGTATGATTTATGCCTCTGCGTACATTCCAAAAATATTTCTTGCAAGTAGGTACAATGCGAACTCTACTCGGTAGCATAATGTTTGGTACATGCTAAGTGCCCACTTAGTGTTGAGTGGGTCCTTGATGGCCTTGTTAGGGTCAAAGTGTTGTCCAAATACTGATCTGGAAGGACCCTGGCCCCTATAGAAATTGTTGGTGTCCAATATAAGCCAAGGCCTTGTAACTACCACAGAAGGATGGTTCCTAGTTATTCTGTATGTTGGTAAATTGAACACCAATAAAAATTAATTTATTAAAAAAAAAGAGATTTAAATTAAGTGCTGAAAGGGAAAAACTACCAATCAATTAATTCTCTACCCGGGAATGCTATCATTCAGAATTAAAGGAGAGTTTAAGAGTTTTCAAGATAACCAAACCTAAAGAAGTTCTTTACCACTAAACCAGCCCTACAAGAAATATTAAAGGACTTCTCTAAACCAAAACTAAAAGGCACTAATTAATAATAAGAAAACACACAAAAACTAAAATTTCACTATAAAAAAATAAATAAAAGGTAGAGGATGAGCTACTTATAAAGCAAGTATGAAGGATAAAAGACAAATGTAGTAGTTAAAAATACAATAATTAGTTCAGGTATACATAAAAAGATATAAAACATCATCAAAAATAGAAATTGGTGGGGAGGATCCCTGTGTGGCTCAGTGGTTTAGTGTCTGCCTTCAGCCCAGGGTCTGATCCTGGAGTCCTGAGATCGAGTCCCATGTCGGGCTCCCTGCATGGAGCCTGCTTCTCCCTCTGCCTGTGTCTCTGCCTCTCTCTCTCTCTCTCTCTTACTCTCATGAATAAATAAATAAAAATTTTAAAAAAAGAAATTGGTGGGAATAAAGATATAAGGCTTTGGAAAGTATTCACAATAACTTACTATCAACTTTTAAAAGATTGTTACATACAAAAAAAAAAGATTGTTACATACATAAGATTTTATAAGGGAACTCCATGGTAACCACAAAGAAAAAACTTGTGAATACACAAAGGAATTAGAGAAAAAAAATCTAAACATAATACTAAGGAAAACAATCAAACCACAAGGGAAGAGAGACAGAAGGAACAAAGAGGAACTATAGAAACCACCATAAAACAATTAACAAAATAGCAATAATTCATACTTATCAATAATTTCTTTAATTGTAAATTGACTAAATGCTCCAATCAAAAGAGTGTGGCTGAATGGACCAAAACATAAAAATAAAAATGGACAAGACCCTTCCACATGCTGCCTAGAAGAGACTCACTTCAAAACTAAAGACACTCACAGACTGAAAATCTGAAAATGGAAATGAAAAGAAGCTGGGACAGCAATACTTAGACAAAACCGACTTTAAAACAAAGACTGTCACAAAAGACAAAGAAGGGCATTACATAATGGTAAAGAGATCAAGCAGACAAGACAGTACAACATTTTTAAATATTAATGTACTCAATATAAGAGCACGTAAATACATAAAACAAATATTAACGGAGATAAAGGGAGAAATAGACAGCAACACAATGATAGTAGGGAACTTTAACACTACACTTACCTTAATAGATAGATCATCCAGGCAGAAAAATCAATAAGGAAATGTAAGCCTTAAACAATACATTAGACCAGATGGACTTAGTAGGTATATACAGAACCCCTCATCCAAAACGCAGAATACACATTCTTTTCAAGTACACATGGAACATTCTCCAGGATAACTCATATGTTAGGCCACAAAACAATATCAATAAATTGAAGTTTTAAATCATATCCAACTTCTTTTACAACTTTAACAGTATGAAACTGGAAATCAACTACAAGAAAAAAAACTGGAAAAAATACTAATAATTGGAGGATAAACAACATGCTATTAAACAATCAATAGGTCAATGAAGAAATCAAAGAGGAAACCAAAAATACCTTGAGACGAATGAAAATGGAAAAACATGTCCCAAGATTCTGGGGGTGCAGCAAAAGGAGTTCTAAGAGGGAAGTTCATAGCCATACAGACTACCTCAAGAAACACAAATCTCAATCTAACCTTACACCCAAAGGAACTAAAAAAAGAAGAACAAACAAGGCCCAAAGTTGCTAAAAGGAAGGAATTGATAAAGGTTAGATGCCTGGGTGGCTCAGCAGTTGATTTACGTCTTCAACTCAGGGCATGATCCTGGAGTCTCACGGGATCAAATCCCACATTGGGCTCTCTGCGGAGAGCCTGCCTCTCCCTCTGCCTATGTCTCTGCCCCTCTGCGTCTCTCACAAATGAATAAATAAAATCTTTTAAAAAGATAAGAATGGGAATAAATGAAATATAGACTAAAAAAAAAAAGAAACAAAGAAAATGAAACTAAGAGCTGGTTCTTTGAAAAGATAAACAGAATTGACAAACCTTTAACCAAGTGAGAAAACCAAACAAATAAGATCAGAAATGAAATAGGAAAAAATACAACTGATACCAAAGAAATACAAAGCATTATAAAACTATAAATAATAATATGCCGACAAATTAGACAACCTGTAGGAATTTATCTATTTTTTTCTAAACATACTATCTTCCAAGACTGAATCATGAAAATATAGGAAATTGGAATATATTACCAGTAATGAAATACAAACACTCCTGTAATCAAAACACTCCTGACAAACAAAAGTCCAGGTCCAGATGGCTTCACAGGTGAATTTTACCAAACATTTAAAAGAGTTAATATCTATCCTCCTCAAATTATTCCAAAATACTGAGAAAGAAGGAACACTTTCAAACTCATTCTATGAAGCTAGCAGTACCCTGATAACAAAAGCAGACAACACCACATAAATATTACATGCCAATATCCCTAATTAACACAGATGCAAAAATCCTCAAGATATAGCAAACCAAATTTAATAATACATTAAAAGGAACATACTTTATGATCAAGTGGGATTTACTCCTAGGATGCAAGGATAGTTTAATATCCACAAAAACCAATCAATAAATATGCCACATTAACAAAGCAAAGCATAAAAGCCATATAATCACCTCAAAAGATGCAAAAAAGCACTTGACAAAATTCAACATCCATTTAGGATATTAAAAAAAAACCTCTCAACAAAGTGGGTATAGAGGAAATGTACCTCAACATAAGAAAGGCCACATATGACAAGCCAACCATAAGAAAGGCCACATATGACAGCTAATATCATATTCAACAGAGAAAAGCTAAAAGCTTTTCCTCTAAGATCAGGACCAAGACAAGAATGCCTATTCTCACCATTCTATTCAACGTAGTACCAGAAGTCCTAGCCACAGCAATCAGACATGAAAAAAAAATAAAGGCATCCAAATTAGAAAGAAATAAGTAAAAGTATCACTATTTGAGGATGACATACTACATATAGAAAATCCTAAACTCTATCAAAAAACTATTAGAAGAAATGAGTTCAGTAAACCTCCAGGATATACAGAAATCTGTTGTATATACTAACAAACAGAAAAAGAAATTAAGAAAACAATCCCATTTACAGTTTCATCAAAAACAATAAAATATGTAATAATTAATTTAATCTAAAAGATGAAAGACCTGTATTCTGAAAACTAGACACTGATGAAAAATACTGAGGAACACACACACACATACAGAAAGAGCATTCCATGCTAATGGATTGGAAGGATATTGTTAGAATGCTCCTACAATGCAAAACAATCTATAGATTTAATGCAATCCTCATCAAAATACCAATGGCATTTTTCACATAAGTAGAGTAATCCTATTTGTATGGAACAGAGAAGATCCCAAAGAGTCAAAGCAATCTTGAAAGAAGAATAAAGGTTGGAGACATCACACTCTCTGATTTCAACCTATATACTACCAAAGATACAGTAATCAAAACAGTGTGTTACTGGCACAAAAATAGATGCATATCAATAGAACAAAATAGAAATCCCAGAAATAAATCCACACTTATATGGCCAACTAATCTATGACACTGGGGGAAAAAGGCAGTCTCTTCAGTAAATGGTGTTGGTTAGGCTGGACAGATACATGCAGATACAAGCAATGAAGCTTTTGTACAACATCTATAAAAATAAACTCAAAAATGGATTGAATTCTTAAAGCTAAGACTTGCAACCATAACACTCCTAAAATAAAAGAGAAGCAGTGAGCTCTCTGGCTTTGGTCTTAGTAATACTTTTTGGATAGGTCTCCTTACGCAAAGGCAACAATAAAAAAAAGTAAAATGAGACTATATCAAACTAAAAAACTTTTCCACAGTAAAATAAACTATCAAAAGAATGAAGAGGCAACCTACTGAATGATGGAAGAGACTTACAAAACAATGTTGATATCCAAAATATATAATGAACTCCTATATCTCACTAACAATAAAACTCTGGGTAAAAAAGTGGGCAGAGGACCTGAACCATTTTCCAAAGAAGACATACAGATGGCCCATAGGCACATGAAAGGATGATCAACATGACTAATCAACAGGGAACTTCAAATCAAAACTACAATGAGGCAGCACCTCACACCTGTCAGAATGGCTATTATCAAAAAAGAAGAAGAAGAAGAAGAAGAAGAAGAAGAAGAAGAAGAAGAAGAAGAAGAAGAAGAGGAGGAGGAGGAGGAGGAGGAGGAGGAGGAGGAGGAGGAGGAGGAGGAGGAGGAGGAGGAGGAGGAGGAGGAGAAATAAGTGTTGGCAAGGATGTGGAGAAAAGGGAACCCATGTACACCATTGGTGGAAACGTAACTGGTGTGGAAAACAGTACGGAGATTCCTCAAAAACTAAAAACAGAACTACCATAGGATCCAGTAATTCCACTTCTCTGTATTTACCCAAAGAAAATGAAAACAGTAATCCAAAAAAATATATGTATCCCTCCTACATTCATTGCAGCTTTGTTGACAATAACCAAGATATGGAAGCAATCCAAGTGTCCATCAATACCTGAATGAAGATGTGTTATTTATATACATACACATACACACATACACACATACACAATATTATTCATCCTTAAAAAAGAATGAAATCTTGTCATTTGTAACAACATGGATGGATCTAAAAGGTATTATGCTAAATTAAGTAAGACAGAGAAAGACAAATATCCTATGGTTTCACTTATATGTGGAATCTGAAACATAAAACGAACAAAACAGACTTATATACAGGAAAAGCTGGTGGTGGCCAGAGGGGAGGGGGCAGTGGGATGAGGAAAATACATGAAAGAGATTAAGAGGTACAAATTTCCAGTTATAAATAAGTCATGGGATATAATGTTCAGCATAGGGAATAATATTTTGTATGGTGACAGATGGTAACTAGACCTATTGAGGTGATCATTTTGTAATGTATAAAAATATCAAATCACTATGTTGTATACCTGAAACTAATATAATATTGTATGTCAATTATAATTCAATAAAGAAAGATTTAATGTGTAATAGGAAAATTAAAGGTGAATTGAAAGATACGTCCTACTCAAGGAACAATTGGGCTTTGTTTGATATTTTGGGGTTTTTCTTTCTTTGTGTTGTGGTTAATAGAGAGCTCTATTTTTTAAAGGAAGACCTTTTAGTTTCAGCTCAACATATCTTTGGAAAGTAAACTCTTGGGACCTTAAGACAATAACCAAGGTCTCTTAACTGAAACTAAAATACCTAAAAGGGAATAAGCTGGAACTTGAGAGCTGACTTTCAAGGCTACTTACACAAAGTTCAATACAAGAAGTAGCTTTCTAACAATGGAAGTTTTCTCAACAGTGGAATGCCTTCTTTCATCACTACTGTGACTCTCCTGTCTCCTCTGGGCATCTTCTGGGATGCTATCGAGACAGATTCTGGAACCACAAGGAAGGCTGATTGTAGGGTCCTTATCTACACACTGTTAATACTTAGAGGCACACACCAGTGAGTATTTAAGGTGCTGCCCACTGCACATGGAGAGCTGGGGAAAGGGAACTCAGCCTAACTATGTTTTCTTGCAAATTAGGTGCCGTGACAACTCAGTCACTGAAACATACAGACACAGTATCCGTGCTTAATTAACAAGCTGGAGAAAACAAATGCTAATAATTGATTTATGCATGAGAATGAGGCATTGGAAAAATACCCAGCAGAGCTGTGCCTGCCAGTTCCCTCTTTGGGGCAATGATTAGCATAGCAGAGCTCCCAGTTTCTTCTTCTACAGAAACAAGAGTAGGTGCTGCCCTTGAGGGAGTGAAGCACATGAGGATGTAGGTTGCCCCAGCCAACCCAGCCTTATTCAAGGTGTCTGTGGCAAATCAGGAAGCTGTAAGGGACCTCTGCAAGTCCCAAAAGGAGTATCACAGCACAGACCTCCAGGGTGTGGGAGCAAAGGAATACTCTCCTCACTAACATCTCTTCTTCTGAGAAGCCGCCCCTGGCTTCTAATAAGGCCTTGACAAAGAGTACACAACTAACCAGGAGATATCAAGTGACCATGGGATCTGAATTGCCTGTCATGAACTGGGTGCTCTCTGATCCGTCAAATCAATAAAGTTGAATATGCACTATAGTACCCTATCATCAAAAGGAAGAAGCATATTTGAGAAGCTGGAATCTCAATGGACCTGCCCAAAAGGAGCTGGGACCACAGATAGTCTGTTGCTGGAGATACCAGTGGAGGTCACCATAAGCCTTCAAGTCCAGGTTCTCCAGGCAATACACAGTCCCCATCTAGCTGCTATGTTATATGAGGACCAGCATTTCTCATATAAAGTAGCAGGGTGGTGGTTCTCACCTGGTGACAATTTTGCCCCCAATGTCTGAAGATAATTTTGAGTGTTACAAGTGGAGGATGCCAAGGCATCTGGTGGGCAGAGGCCAGGGATGCTGTTAAAAACCCTCCAATGCACAGGGCAGCACCTTTACAGCCCAATGAAGAATTATATCACCAAAAAGATCTAAGAATGGCAAAGTTGAGAAAACCTGTTATAGAAGAAAGGAGAGAAAATAAAGGAAATCAAAGATTAACATACACCCAACAAAAAACACATGCACATATATAAACTTCATTTCTGTAACTAGTTACACAGTATTATAATCAATATTCTTTTACTACCCATCACACCCATTGCTTCTATGTGCACATTAATACTCCTGGGCTCAGGGAATGGTGCCTTTTCCAGATTTTCAAATTTTATTGCCAAAATAGTGTGAGTCCCTGCTCACGTACTTATGAGATCCCAGAAAGGAGTATTTTTTGGCTCAAGGTCATTTTCATCTGTGCAATAAAAATACTTTGCATTTTCACTATATTCTGATTCCACATTTGTTAATTTGGTAGTAGAATAACTCCTTCCATATAATTAATATTTACTGAGCACTTACTATGTGTCAGATGCTATGCTAGTGGACATTACAAGGTAAAGAGGCCAACTTTTTGCCTGTCTTCATGGAACTCACACACTACAGTTTTCCGATTATCACCTTCATTGCAGGCTTCCTGAAATGGGAGACCAGAACTCATACCTCCTCTGATTCTTTCCCCCAGAATCTGTAGTTCCCTCAGGTTGTCTCTGGCCCTGGGCCTAACCTGCCCAGAAGGTAATGTTTGGGGAAAGTATCATGTAACATCCCATTGTTTCTCATGGTCTCCAGAAGCTTATTCAACCTTCGCCATTCTGTTCCTGGGTTGTGAGTTGCCCTCTACTTCTCTACTTAGCCATGCACCGGAGAAAGGCCAAGTGCACACAGTTAAAATGAAAAGAAAAACATCAATATCCATCATAAGACCAGAATACCCTTGCTCAAATTTGTAGAGTCCCCTAACCTAATATTCTTCTACTGCCATCCCAGAGTAGAAGAGCTTTCCTCTGAGGGTCCTTGGATCATTCCATGGTGCGAGCTTCTAGCATGAGCCAAAGCTGAGTGCACTTCTGACCTTCAGTGTTTCTAGGAATGTCTGGTAACTCAGAATGGCAATTTTCCAGAAGCCCTTCTCCATGAGGGTCCTAGAATTCACCTGGGAAAGAATTCTGGGGAAATTGGAAAGAATTGTTCTGGGAGTCCCACTTAAGGAGGAGATGCTTACATGGGCATCTTAATTTGCTCATTGGTTCAACTTCCATTCCTTCCATTGCCTTCTCATTCCCATAAACAGTACCTTCTGTGTTAGTTATTACCTACTGGCTTCCTATCATCTGTATCTTTTAATCTGTGGTTAATATGCTGAAATGACAGACATCCCACCATCCACTTTAACCCAGAACACTTCACAAACCTTGGTGGTTTGGGGTACACTTAGAATTTTAGGGTTTTTCCACTTTTTTGTGTTCATTCATCATTTATTCAGGAAATATTTGAACATCTACTCCTGTGCTAGGTACTCTTTTTGGCATGTGGGACACTTGGAGTTTACATATACAGAGAAAGCAGTGACAGAAAATAAATTAGAGGAACAAACAATGGAAGCAGGGTGAGGGATAGAGAGTGACTGATATGGGGGCAAGGTAGCACAGAGGCCAAAGAAGGCTATCTGAAAAAGGAAGGGACAGAAAGACCTAAACGAAGTGAGGGAGAAGCCATACAAAATACAGGGAGAGTGCATTTAAGCAGAGGTTAGAGCAAGTGCAAAGGTCCTGAGGCAGGAACAAGGTTGGCATGTTTTAAGGACAGGGGCAGCTGGAGCAAAGTTAACCCAGTGGCCTATTATAAGGTCAGAGACATAGACAGGACGCAACTCACATCAAGCCACATGAGCCACAGCAGAGTTGGATCTTATTTTGAGTATAATGGGAAACAGGAACTTGAGTGAGGAAGTGACATGCCCTTTCATGTCAGTCTGATCTCCATGAGAAAGATAACCTAGAGGGAACCAAGAGAATGGGCAGGGAGACCACACAGGAAGCAATGGCAGGTGCATAAGAGAGACATTGGTAACTTGGGCTGGTGGAGAAGAAGATATGATATCAGATTTAGTATATAACCTTAAGGATAGCACAGATAGAACTTGCTGGTTAGACAAGGAGGGAGGATGAGAGGGAAAGAGAGGGTGAGGGAGAGGAGAGAGAAAGAAAGAGGAGAGAGAGAGAGAAGCATGAAGGATGAGGGCTGGGATTTGGCCAGAGCAACCAGTGGGGTCCATTACTACAGTGGAGAAACCTGTTGGGGGAGCTGTTTGGGAGGACATGTCAGGATCCAGGATAGAGTGTCTAGTCTTATTGACAGACACCTAGTATTGTGAGAGGTCAGCATGCAGAGGTAAATTCAGGAGTCATCAGCATTTACACAAAACTTAAAGCCATGGGCTGAATGCGAAGTCCAAAGATTCAGTCAGGTTAGATAAATATCAGGAGGCAAATGAGAGAGAAAAGGAAGTGCCCATGACATGGGAGAAAAACCAGGTGTGGAGTCTTGGATGGAAGATTTTTTTTTTAAGGTAATTCGAGAGGGAGAGGGCTTCAACCCTACTAGCAATGTTTTCAGTCACAAACAGGACAGCATTCTGGCCTTTTCCCACCTTTAATATGGATGACATGTTTTATTATAAAATGTTTATAGAAAAGGTGGCAGTGATCAACTATTTCAATGCTGCTGAGTGCTCAAGTATGACAAGCAGGAGAGTTAACCTACTGTACCTGGCAAACGGACTCTCCCTGGTGGTCAGGACAAGAACAGTTCAAAAGGAGGACTGCAAACAAGAGCCCTCCGAGAATGGATGAAGAACAGAAGCCAAGGAAGTAACAACACTGGAGATGGACAACTCTCCTGAATTCTGCTGTACAGTGGGACAAAGAACTGGAACATGAGCTCAGGAGACACTTGGGGCCAAGGAAGTTTAGGGGTTTTGTCTGCTGTTTCAGATTGTCATTGAGTTGAGCAAGAATTACAGCACATTTGTAGGCCAGTAGAGAAGACCTAACTAATCATCCAGGAGCAAAGGGATAAAGGCAGCATCCTTGGATAGACAAGAGAGAAGAAGATCTAGACTATAAGTAGAGGCATCAGCCTTAATTCAATAGGGCAGCGATTGCACCATTATACAGGATGGAGGCAGAACACAGGGCTCTCCAAAGCAAGCAGGTTAACAGATTTGGTGATGGACAAACATAGTCTTGTTCTGATTCCTTCTATTTTCTTGGGAAAACGAAAGGTAGGGTTGTCAGTTGACAAGATAGGGGAAGTGCCTTTGGTTACAGAGAGAACAAGCAAAATATGAGGGAATCTTAGACTTGAAAAGTAAAATAAGTAAGAATACAGAGAAGCATCAGACAGAGTGGACAACTCACTTAAGCCCAGCAGTATCAACTTAATTGCACTGGTTTCTCCAGCCACTTCACTACTTGTGGGCTAGGGTAAAGGAACAGACTGGAGTTGAACTAGCATAGATATGAAGGAAAGGGTGAGGCCTAACAAAGTTTAAGATCTAAGCAAGTCCTTGGAGTTGAGTACAGATCAAGTCCTCTGGCCTCATGGTGAGTTCCCTTCAGGACTTTCTCTTTCCTAAAAACCTCAGTGTAGGACCCGCCCAATCTGTTAGGGAAGTCCTTAATACTATTAACCTTAAAGGGAAAGGGTTGGGTCTATTTTCCCAGGAAGCTCCTCAGTCCTCTATGTGCCCACCTCTTTCCCAGGGACCAGGTCTAACCCATAATAGGAAAGGGCAAACATCACCAAGTCACAAAACCTGGGATATACCTCAGCCTCCAAGCAAATAGGGGCCTCTGGTGAGGATTTCCCCATGGGTATTCAAAAAAAAATATGTCTGCTTTATCACTCTAAGACACTGAGGTGGGCTAAAGGCCTTGCGTTAGCAGGTGGAGGCATGAGCTAGTGAAAAACAAATGATCCACTTGTTCCTCTACCTGCTAAAGCTCACAGAAACTTGAGTTGCACTCTTCATTTCAACAGAACTCAACAAAACCAACCAGCCACTGTGCTTTAATAAAATTGACTTTAATAGACATGGCCAACAAGCACATGAGAAAATGCTCCACATCACTTGCCATCAGGGAAACACAAATCAAAACCAGAATGAGATACCACCTCACACCTGTGAGAATGGGGAAAATTAACAAGACAGGAAACAACAAATGTTGGAGAGAATGTGGAGAGAGGGGAACCCTCTTGCACTGTTGGTGGGAATGTGAACTGGTGAAGCCACTCTGGAAAACTGTGTGGAGGTTCCTCAAAGAGTTAAAAATAAAACTACCCTGCAACCCCACAATTGCACTTCTGGGGATTTACCCCAAAGATACAGATGCAGTGAAATGGCACCCCAATATTTATAGCAGCAATGTCCACAATAGCCAAACTGTGGAAGGAGCCTCGGTGTCCATCGAAAGATGAATGGATAAAGAAGATGTGGTCTATATACAACGGAATATTACTCAGCCATTAGAAACGACAAATACCCGCCATTTGCTTCAATGTGGATAGAACTGGAGGGTATTTTGCTGAGTGAAATAAGTCGGAGAAGGACAAACATGATATGGTCTCATTCATTCGGGGAATATAAAAAATAGTGAAAGGGATTAAAGGGGAAAGGAGAGAAAATGAGTGGGAAATATCAGAGAGGGAGACAGAACATGAGAGACTCCTAACTCTGGGAAATGAACAAGGGGTAGTGGAAAGGGAGGTGGGCGGGGGGGATGGGGTGACTGGGTGACGGGCACTGAGCGGGGCACTTGATGGGATGAGCACTGGGTGTTATGCTATATGTTGGCAAATCGAACTCCAATAAAAAAATATACACAAAAAAACCGACTTTAGCCTTGGCTTAAAAATATTGTTATTCACGTGCAGGAAAGAGAAGAACTGGTACAAAGACAGCTAAGGTTTGACTTTGGCAGAGAAGAGGAAAAGGATGTGGAGATCAGCAGACAACTACATAAAGCACTGGTTGTGTGTGTCTGTGTGATTGATAGGCTAGCCCCTAAAAAACTACTACAGAGATTGGCTCCAGTGCTCCCAGCTCTTCACTCTGTCTACCACACCCCCAGCCAGCCAGGGCCCTGGACAGAGCTCCCTGTCAAGGGCACACTTGCCCTGCCTTTCCAGCCAGCACCCTACACCCCCCTCCCCTGGTCCAATCAGATCCAATTTCCACTTCTTCTGAACACTCGTTGGAGACCAGCTAACTTGACAAATTAATTCAAGCTAATGCAAATCATGGCTTAATAAGTTACCCTTTCCAGACAACATTTACATCTTTTAAAGTAGCTTTGAATGCTTACATCCAAAGGAGTATTGTAGCAGGCCAGCATAGGAGACTTTGGAAAAATGGGAGCACCTTTCCCAGGCCTCTCTGAGGTCAGACATGGGAGGTCCCATCTGCTCCTCCTAATCATCAAATACCTCACAGGCCAAGAGGCAACGACGTCACTACTTTCTCTAAAACCTGGAGATTTCTATCTTAAGAAAATATGCTTATAATGCACTTGGCTAATGCCTGTATTACTCTAATATATGCAGATGAGATTCTTCTGTGCAATCAAAACAAATCTATGATAGTGATTTGTTTAATTTCTTCTGCACCAGAGAATGAGTTCCCTGAGGGCAGAAGGAGAAAGAAAAGGAGGCACCTACCCATGGCCAGCACAGAAGACCTCTGCCCAGGACTACAGCCTTGCCCAAGCCACTGTAGGGCTGGTCTGGGTGCCAGGCAAGAAGTTATCAGAGAAGGCCTGCTCTTCTGTACTCCTGAGAGAAGTTCCCAGAAGACCCAGCTACAGAAGGAAGTTCTATATGTGCCATGTAACTCCTACCTCATCAGAAAACTTTGTGGGGTTCTGTGAGTCTCTGCATCAGGGAACCAACCTTGTTGATTCTCAAGGTTTGTTCTAAGAAGCCCTAACCGAAGCCTGGTGCAGATATGGCAGTTAAGACTCAAACAACAGCTTCCCCAAACTTCTCTCAGCTTTCCTTGGTATATAAAGCAAACAAAATCCAGCTTCTGCTTTTCTAGATGCTCATCACCCCAGAATGGAGAGAGGCTCCAAAGGAAGCAGACATGGGAATAAAGGCAGGGTGACTGCCCAAGAGGCCCGCGGATAGCCTGAAGACCCAGAATGAGCAGCAAGAAGGGAAGGGGATGCTCATGCAAAGACAGTGAACTCTGTGGCCTCCACTCACCACTCACTCACCCATCCATTCATACCATCATTCATTATTGTTTAGCTAGAGAAACCAGCAGGCAGCCACATTCCTGGACAAAACTGATGACTTCCCAAAGGCGTCGGACACATGGGTCTTCCAAGTAGATGAAGTCCCCACTCATCAGTGACCTGGAGCATGGTATTACTGAGAGTAATGTGTTTGTCTTTGGGGGTTAAGGCAGAACCCAGTGCTTGAGGACAAAGCAAAGAACTGCCACCTGGTTCCCACTCAGAGGTGGAGAGCCAGAAGCACTCATCACTGCCTCCATCCCCAGCCAGACTCCCTTGTTCCTTCTACAAACACAATGCTCTCTGGAGTTAATCTTCCACTAAATGTCTCCATGCTTCTGGAACTTCTGTTACAGCCCTTTCCTCCCTCCGGCAGACACTGCCACCTGCAAACACAGATTAACTCACCACAGCATTTTTTCCCCTATACCATCCTCATGCTGGTGTGGTTTTCCTACATTCCCTTTTGTCAAAAGCCCCATTCAGCTTCCCTTGCCTTCCTTCCAAATCAGCTTGGCGTACCAAGCTTCCCTCCAGCACATAGCCCCTCCGAAGGCTCTTCTCTGCATACACCCTCATC
The DNA here is from genome assembly GCF_905146905.1 of Nyctereutes procyonoides. Lineage (NCBI taxonomy): Eukaryota > Metazoa > Chordata > Mammalia > Carnivora > Canidae > Nyctereutes > Nyctereutes procyonoides. Next base: position 68,915,049 of record NW_026575140.1, on the reverse strand, counting down.
TCAAGGATTCTCTCCGGTTTCTATTTCTAGTATATGGTTTCCACTTGCCAGTTCTCAGCTACCAACACTTGCTTTGAATCCCTTTCTTGCTTCTGCTGCTCCCCAGGGTTCAATCTGTCAAACTTTACCTTGATCCTGGCACACCCATGCCCTTAGAAGTGGACATGCACACATACCCCACAGATGCCCCAGTTATACAAAACCCAGATGTTAGCCCCTCTGGATTCTCGCTTCCAGGGGCCTCAGGTCAGATCACATCTCCATACCCCAACCTTATATTAGGAGGGGAAGTCACATGCATACCTCTCAATGCCTCTTTTCTCCTGGAAATGGAAGAACACAAGCACTTCTAGGGGTTGCTTTACTTCTTTAGGATGCAGAGAACAGAAGATTGTAGATCGGTATCCTAAGTTCATGAAAGGTAATTCCACAGGTTGCCTGCCAAGGCCCCAAGTCTCCTACCACCCCTTACATTATATTTCCAGCAATTGCCCCTTGCCTTTCATCTGTCTTTAATGCTGTGCAATCACTAAGCTTCACAAAGAAGAGCTAACTCAAGGCTCAATGTTGACCCAGCACTGCCCTGCAGATTTCTCCTAGAAGTCTGCGATGGAGCCAGGGCCAGGAGATGAAGTTCCAAACACACAGCTCAAGCCTCCTTTCCCCAGTACTGTGTTGCCTTAATAGATTTTTTTTTTTTTAGACTTTTTAACTTTTTAACTTTAAGTGCAGAGAGAGCCGGATAAATCTATTCTACTTTTTATGATAAATCATCCTCCCTTATTATTAGATTTAAAGGAAGAGTGCTGGGGTTCAGGGCAGACTGCCCCAGAATGAGTCACTTTAGCATTTGGATTTTTTTTTGAGCTAAAGACAGTGAAGGCGCAACAGACTCAGAAGATCTTTATACTTCTCCCTGAATGGCTTAAAAGAATTTAGATAGGCTGATCTGTATCAAGAAGAAACTGATTGCCAGAGATAACTTTTTACATCAGGTGACTTACTTGCCTGTCATAGCAAATATTTGTTTACCAATATTTGCTCTTCCCATCTTCTTTTAAATTGCTTTCCTCTGCCTTGAAGCCCAGACCGCTATCCCTCTCCTCTTTAGCTTAGGGTGGCATATAAGCTTCAACTACTTCTTGGAGCGACTCCTATCTTGGGAGTTACCATACATATGAAATTGATTTGGGGGAGGCTTTTTTCCTGCCAATCTATCTCATGTATATTTAATTATTAGACCAGTTGAGGAACACAGAAAGGGAGAAAAGTTTTTCTACCCTCTAAAAGGGAGTAATGAAATAAGGACAATTCTCATTTAAAATACTGTATGGCTGGCTGTCCTAACTCATACCTTCCCTCACATGCCCCTGCATATAAAAATCACAGGGAAAAATCAAAGACACCCCTCAAAAAATCATAAAAACTATGACTTACTATTAGCCTACCGCTTGAATTCAGGAGGAGCCTCTGCTCCTCCCAGGTGAGTGAGGATGGGGGTGTGAAACAGGTGGTGAGGCCAGGCCCCTCCCAAGAAAAAAGGAGTCTCCTTCCTTCAACAATACAGGTTGGGCTCTCCAGAAAGCACAAGGGTGAAAATTGGGAAGCAAAACTGTTATAAGAAAATGCTCCTGGAGGCACCACCAGAGGTAATGAGCAAAGCAGGATTATCAAAGAGAAATTGTACTATGATGTAGGTACCCCCCTCTAAAGCTGCAATGGCCCTTCAGAGTCTGCCCAGCTAGGCAAGAGGAACAAGCCTTTTTATCCCCATATCAACCAGTCACTGAAAGTAGGCTGTCCCCAGAAGGGAGCATGACAATGGGTGAAGCAGCTCCAAAGAAGGCTGATAGCTGAGGGCTGTCTGCATACTATTCTTCCAACAGCTGCAGGAATATATCTTTCATCCTGAAGGGGCCCCTGGGCAGAACAGCACACTGTCCACTGCAGTATTTCTGCCTCTTCTCCTGGATCAGACATGGAACATCTGAATTAGCCAGGAAATCGCATTGATAGCACTCTTGAGGCAGCTGAGGTACAGTCCTTCCTCATTTCCCTGTATTCCAAGAGCTAGAATTCCTAACTAAATGACCTAGCAGGGGAGCATGGTGTCCTTCAATGTGCAAGCAGGAGGCAGTAACAGGTAGCAATGCATTCTGGATTATACTTTGCATCTGCTGAAAGCTTTTGAAACATGGGGCTCAAATAGAAGAACTCCCACTCTGTCCCTACCCCAGCCCTACCTAAATGCTCATTAGACAATATACAAAACCATAATGAGCATAATTAACAATAAAGATTCTCACCTATACACATGCCCCCTGACATTTTTTTTAATTGAAACATAATGGGGCATTTTAGCTAGGTCAGAACAGACTAATAGGCTGACATGTGGAGTTAGGACACATGTCCTCCTCCAGACCTTCCAGAACATGTCTGCATGCCCTAGGCAAACAGACCTCCTAACTGTTGGTCCTAGGATGTTCTAAGAGCTTCTCAATTGTTGCAGAAGGCTCAAAAATACTTAAAATAAGCTCACAAGTACATCTCTTGAATTTTGTAGAACTTTGGGAGAGCACAGTGGGAGAGACAAGGGCATTAATGCTTAGTTCTGCTTTGGAAATGCACACTGACAGAACTGGACAGGAGCAGAGGAAGGTGACCTCCACATAAGCCAGAAAGACAAGGGGCCATAGAGACTGACAGCCCAGAGGATGTCAGTGATGGTACCTTAGGCAGTGCCCTTGGGCAGCACTGGTATAAGCAGTGTGAGGCTATCTGTAAGAGAATAGCAACAGTTAATGGAACAGGGATGATTAGAGCTGTAGGAACTGGCTCTGATGTAATGTGAAACCAACATCTGGGAGCCCAAAAGTTTCTGACTGGATTCAGAAATTGGTGAGACCTGTGGGACAGTGAGGCTGAAATGCAAGTATCCCTAGAGATTGTCACAATGGGGCTCAGAAGAAAGTTTCCTGCCAATAGTATGCTGAAGCATGATGCACTGAAAATTTAGGGTGCTCTTATGAATTAAAGAGCACCCTAAATTATGTAGGGTATTGCATTATGTAAAAACTCACCAATAAATAAAATCTAGGACCTTCTAATTATTTAAGGATGAACTTAACAATCAGATGATCATCTAGTCAAAAAAAAATGTTGCCTACAGAGGAATAGAAACTGAGCTGACATCAGGCTTCATTCCAACTTTAAGAGGCAGAAGAAAATGAGATTTTCACAAAGGAAATATTCTCACCGGTAAAAAGATAAAATAAAATAAAAATTACAAAGCAGGGACATCTGGGTGGCTCAGTGGTTGAGCATCTGCCTTCAGCTCGGACGTGATCCCAGAGGCTAGGGATCTCATCCCGCATCGGACTCCCCAAGAGGAGCCTGCTTCTCCCTCTGCTTTATGTCTCTCCCTCGCTCATGAATAAATAAATAATTAAAATCTTTTTTAAAAATGCAAAGCATTGTGGAGATTAAAAGTGGCTGAAATGTTAGAGTGCTAATTTCTACTCTTCCACAATAGAATATCATTAGATAACTTTATTTCAAAACTAAACAGCTTTAATGAAAACACTAATTTGAAAAGATATATGCACCCCTACACTTATTGCAGCATTAGTTATAATAGCCAAGATATAGAAGGAACCTAAGTGTCTACCAACAGATGAAAGGATTAAGCAGATGTGAGATAAACATATAATGGAATATTACATATCCATAAAAAAGGATGAGGGATTTTGGTTTTGTGTGTGTGTGTTTTCGAGGGAGGGGGGAGCCATTTGCAACAATGTGGGTGGACCTAGAGGGTATTAGGCTAAATGAAATAAATCAGACAAAGACAAATATGACATGATTTCACTCATGTAGAATCTAAAACACAAATAAAAAACAGAATCAGACCTATAAAATACAGAGAACAGACTGATGGTTGCCAGAGGGAACAGGGGTAGGGAAATAAAATGAGTGAGGAAGAGCGAGAGATACAGTCTTCCAGTTATGGAATGAATAAATCACAGGCATTCAAGGTACAGCATAGGAATGTAGTCAATGATATTGTAATAGCATTGTAGGGTGATGGATGGTGACTATACTTGCAGTGAGCATAGCACAAGGTACAGAGTTGCGGAATCACTTTGATGTACACCTGAAACTAATATAACATTATGTAATAATTATACTAAAAAAATTTTAAACACAATTATTTTTATTTTATTTTATTTTCCTTTATTATTTTTTAATAAATTAATTTTTTATTGGTGTTCAATTTATCAACATACAGAATAACACCCAGTGCTCATCCCGTCAAGTGTCCCCCTCAGTACCTGTCACCCACTCACCCCCACCCCCCGCCCTCCACCCCTTCCACCACCCCTAGAGTTCGTTTCTCAGAGTTAGGAGTCTTTATGTTCTGTCTCCCTTTCTGATCAGTCTCATAAAAAAGATTTTTAAAAAGAAAAAGTTATATAATCCAATACCCAGCCAAATATTCTTCAATGTGTAAAGGAAAGATATGCAAGGATTCTATAAATATACTCCATTATTTCCCTTTTGTAAAAAAAAATAAATATATGTAAGGATATATAACATCCTACCTAATGCAATAAAAAATAAAGATGCACAAATTGGGAAGGAAGAAATAAAACTGCCTTTGTTCACAGATGACATTAATGTAGAAAATCCAAAAGGAAAAAAAAATCACCACACTCTTGGATGTAATAAGTGATTAAATACAGCAAGGCTGCACAACACAGAATTCATATGTAAAAGTCAATTGTGAGAGACCGGGCAAGACTGCAGAAGAGTAGGGTCCCCAAGTCACCCATCCCCACCAAATTACCTAGATAACTTTCAAATCATCCTGAAAACCTACGAATTCAGCCTGAGATTTAAAAAGAGAACAGCTGAGGGATCCCTGGGTGACTCAGCGGTTTAGCACCTGCCTTTGGCCCAGGGTGTGATCCTGGAGACCCGGGATCGAGTCCCACGTCAGGCTCCCAGCATGGAGCCTTCTTCTCCCTCTGCCTGTGTCTCTGCCTCTCTCTCTCTGTGTCTATCATAAATAAATAAATAAATCTTTTAAAAAAGAGAGAGAGAGAACAGCCGGAATGCTACAGTGAGAAGAGTTCATGCTTCTATCATGGTAGGAAGATGGAAAAAAAATAAAAAAATAAAAAACCATCCAAGGGGGAAGGGCCGAGCGAGCAGCCAGGCTAAGGCCCCGCGGCGAGAGCCCAGGCCGGAGAAGCAAGAGCTTCACCAATCTTCCCGGACGGACGCACAGGCACTCGCAGGGAGCTCGGGCAGGATCCCCGGAGGGGCGCGGATGCCCTCAGGCTCCCAGGGGCACTAACAGAGGACCTGCGCCCGGGGGGAGAGAGCCACACACCACAGCCGAGCTCCCTAAAGGGCTGCAGCGCACCCCCGGCGGGCCCAGGAGCAGCTCTGGGCGGAGGCTCTGGAGGGGGCTGCGCGCCCGGGAGCGCGATTCCCGCGGCGCAGGCCCTGGAGCGCAGGGCGCCGGGACACAGCCCAGGATCCTGGGCTCCCCCAGGACAGGCGGAGTTCGGGATGACACAGGACAGCAAGCACACTCCTGCCGCCGGGCGGCCCCAAGATATGCAGGTCGGCACCCCCCGACCCCGGAGCATCCAGGCCCCTGCTGACTGGGAGACTGCGGTAGTTACTGTGGGAGCTGACTCCAGAGCTGGAGAAAAGGCCACCACCACTTTTGTTGTTCCTTCGGGTGTCACTTTGTGCCTGAGACAGAGCGGGGCCACCAGGGAGCAGGGGCCTCACAGGATAAACAGCTCCCACTGAGCCGTACACCTGGCAGGGGGCGGGGCATCTCCCCCAGGTGCACACACCTGAGAATCAGCACAGCAGGCCCCTCCCCCAGAATACCAGCTGGAAGGACAGGGGAAGAGCAAGTTCTTGACCAAGCAAAACTAGAAAGTTCCAGGGGGAGTCTAGGGACTTACAGTATAAAGAATCAGAGGATACCCCTCCTTGTCTTTTTGAGTTTTTTTTGTCCCACCCCCAATTTTTCTTTCTCTTTTTTTCCTTTTTCCGGTACAACTTGTTTTTAGCCACTCTGCACTGAGCAAAATGACTAGAAGGAAAAAATCACCACAAAAGAAAGAATCAGAAACAGTACTCTCTCCCACAGTTACAGAACTTGGATTACAATTTGATGTCAGAAAGCCAGTTCAGAAGCACAATTATAAAGCTACTGGTGGCTCTTGTAAAAAGCATAAAGGATTTAAGAAACTTCATGACTGCAGAATTTAGATCTAATCAGGCCGAAATTAAAAATCAATTAAATGAGATGCAATCCAAACTGGAGGTCCTAATGACGAGGGTTAACGAGGTAGAAGAAAGACTGAGTTGACACAGAAGACAAGTTGACGGCAAGGAAGGAAACTGAGGAAAAAATAGAAAAACAATTAAAAGATCATGAAGATAGTTTAAGGGAAATAAATGACAGCCTCAGAAGGAAAAGTCTACATTTAATTGGGGTTCCAGAGGGCGCCGAAAGGAACAGAGGACCATAAAATGTATTTGAACACACTCATAGCTGAGAACTTCCCTAACTTGAAGAGAAGCAGGCATTCAGATCGAAATAGAGAGATCCCCCCTAAAATCATTAAAAACTGTTCAACACCCTGACATTTAATAGTGAAACTTGCAAATTCCAAAGATAAAGAGAAGATCTTTAAAGCAGCAAGAGACAAGAGATCCCTAACCTTTGTGGGGAGAAGTATTAGGTTAACAGCAGACCTCTTCCACAGAGACCTGGCAGGCCAGAAAAGGCTGGCAGGATATATTCAGGGTCCTAAATGAGAAGAACCTGCAGCCAAGAATACTTTATCCAGCAAGGCTCTCATTCAAAATAGAAGGACAAATAAAGAGCTTCCAAGATAGGCAGAAACTGAAAGAATATGTGACCACCAAACCAGCTCTGCAAGAAATGTTAAGGAGGACTCTGTAAAAGAAAGAGGAAGCCCAAGGAAACAATCCACAAAAACAGGGACTGAATAGGTATCATGATGACACTAAATTCATATCTTTCAATAGTAACTCTGAACGTGAATGGGCTAAATGAACCCATCAAAAGGTGCAGGGTTTCAGACTGCATCAAAAAGCAGGACCCATCTATTTGCTGTCTACAAGAGACTCTTTTTAGACAGAAGGACACCTACAGCCTGAAAATAAAAGGTTGGAGAACCATTTACCATTCAAATGGTCCTCAAAAGAAAGCAGGGGTAGCCATCCTCATATCAGATAAATTAAAGTTTATCCCAAACTGTAGTAAGAGATGAAGACGGACACTATATAATACTTAAAGGACCTATCCAACAAGAGGACCTAACAATTAGAAATATTTATGCTCCGAATGCGGGAGCTGCCAACTATATCAATCAATTAATAACCAAAGTTAAGACATACTTAGATAATAATACACTTACACTTGGAGACTTGAACACAGCACTTTCTATATTCAATAGATCTTCTAAACACATCTCCAAAGAAACAAGAGCACTAAATGATACACTGGACCACTGGACCAGATGGATTTCACAGGTATTTACAGAACTTCACATTCAAATGCAACTGAATACACATTATTCTCAAATGTACATGGAACTTTCTCCAGAATAGACCACGTACTGGGTCACAAATCAGGTATTAATTGATACCAAACATTTGGGATTGCACCCTGCATATTTTCAGACCATAATGCTTTGAAACTAGAACTAAACCACAAGGATTTGGTTTTCAAATCCTTTTGAAAAAAGGATTTTGGAAGGATTTCAAACACATGGAGGTTAAAGACCATCCTGCTAAAAGATGAAAGGGTCAACCAGGATATTAGAGAAGAATTTAAAAGATTCATGGAAACTAATGAGAATGAAGATGCAACCGTTCAAAATCTTTGGGATACGGCAAAAACAGTCCTGAGGGGGAAATACATCGCAATACAAGCATCTATCCAAAAATTGGAAAGAACTCAAATACAAAAGCTAACCTTGCACCTAAAGGAGCTGGAGAAGGAACAGCAAATAAACCTTCACTGAGCAGAAGAAGACAGTTAATAAAGATTCGAACAGAACTCAATGAAATAGAGACCAGAAGAACTGTGGAATAGATCAACTAAACCAGGAGTTGGTTCTTTGAAAAAATTTAATAAGATAGATAAACCATTAGCCAGCCTTATTAAAAAGAAGACAGAAAAGACTCAAATTAATAAATTCATGAATGAGAAAGGAGAGATCACCACCAATACCAAGGAAACACAAATGATTTTTTAAAACTTATTATGAGCAGCTATACGCCAATAAATTAGGCAATCTAGAAGAAATGGATGCATTTCTAGAAAACCACCAACTACCAAACTGGAACAGGAAGAAATAGAAAACCTGAACAGGCCAATAACCAGGAAGGAAATTGAAGCAGTCATCAAAAACCTCCCAAGACACAAGAGTCCAGGGCCAGATGGCTTCCCAGGGGAATTCTAGCAAACGTTTAAAGAAGAAACTATACCTATTCTACTAAAGCTGTTTCGAAAGATAGGGACAGAATACTTCCAAACTCATTCTATGAAGCCAGCATCACCTTAATTCCAAAACCAGACAAAGACCCCACCAAAAAGGAGAGTTATAGACCAATATCCCTGATGAACACAGATGCAAAAATTCTCAACAAGATACTAGCCAATAGGATCCAACAGTACATTGAGAAGATTATTCACCATGACGAAGCAGGATTTATCCCTGGAAGGCAAGGCTGGTTCAACATTTGTAAAGCAATCAATGTGATAGATCATATCAACAAGAGAAAAAACAAGAACACTATGATCCTCGCAATAGATGCAGAGAAAGCATTTGACAAAACACAGCATCCATTCCTGATCAAAACTCTTGAGACTGTAGGGATAGAGGGAACATTCCTCAGCATCTTAAAAGCCATAATGAAAAGCCCTCAGCAAATATCATTCTCAATGGGGAAACACTGGGAGTCTTTCCCCTAAGATCAGGAACACGACAGGAATGTCCAGTCTCACCACTGCTATTCGACATAGTACTAGACGTCCTAGCCTCAGCAATCAGGCAACAAAAAGAAATAAAAGGCTTTCAAATTGGCAAAGAGGAAGTCAAACTCTCCCTCTTTGCATATGACATGATACTGTACGTAGAAAACACAAAAGACTCCACCCCAAGATTGCTAGAACTCATACAGCAATTCGGTAGTGTGGCGGGATACAAAATCAATGCCCAGAAATCAGTGGCATTTCTATATGCTAACAATGAGACTGAAGAAAGAGAAATTAAGGAGTCAATTCCATTTACAATTGCACCCAAAAGCATAAGGTACCTAGGAATAAACCTAACCAAAGAAGTAAAGGATCTATACCCTAAAAACTACAGAACACTTCTGAAAGAAATTGAGGAAGACACAAAGAGATGGAAAAATATTCCATGTTCATGGATTGAAGAATTAATATTGGGAAAATGTCAATGTTACCCAGGGCAATTTACACACTTAATGCAATCCCTATCAAAATACCATGGACTTTCTTCAGAGAGTTGGAACAAATCATCTTAAGATTTGTGTGGAATCAGTAAAGATCCCAAATAGCCAGGGGAATATTAAAAAAGAAAACCATATCTGGGGGCATCACAATGCCAGATTTCAGGTTGTACTACAAAGCTGTGGTCCTCAAGACAGTGTGGTACTGGCACAAAAACAGACACCTAGATCAATGGAACAGAATAGAGAATCCAGAGATGGGCCCTCAACTTTATGGTCAACTAATATTCGATAAAACAGGAAAGACTATCCACTGGAAAAAAGTCTCTTCAATAAATGGTGCTGGGGAAATTGGACATCCACATGCAGAAGAATGAAACTAGGCCATTCTCTACACCATACACAAAGATAAACTCAAAATGGATGAAAGATCTAAATGTGAGACAAGATTCCATCAAAATCCTAGAGGAGAACATAGGCAACAATCTTTTTGAACTCGGCCACAGCAACTTCTTGCAAGATACATCCACGAAGGCAAGAGAAACAAAAGCAAAAATGAATTATTGGGACTTCATCAAGATAAAAAGCTTCTGCACAGCAAAAGAAACAGTTAACAAAACTAAAAGACAACCTACAGAATGGGAAAAGATATTTGCAAATGACCTATCAGATGAAGGGCTAGTATCCAAGATCTATAAAGAACTTATTAAACTCAACAGCAAGTAAACAAACAATCCAATCATGAAATGGGCACAAGACATGAACAGAAATTTCACCAACGAAGACAAACACATGGCCAACAAGCACATGAGAAAATGTTTCACATCATTGGCCATCAGGGAAATACAAATCAAAAACCACAATGAGATACCACCTCACACCAGTGAGAATGGGAAAATTAACAAAACAGGAAACAAGTGTTGGAGAGGATGTGGAGAAAGGGGAACCCTCTTGCACTGTTGGTGGGAATGTGAACTGGTGCAGCCACTCAGGAAAACTGTGTGAAGGTTCCTCAAAGAGTTAAAAATAGATCTGCCCTATGACCTAGCAATTGCACTCCTGGGGATTTACCCCAAATATACAGATGCAGTGAAATGGCACCCCAATGTTTATAGCAGCAATGTCCACAATAGCCAAACTGTGGAAGGAGCCTCGGTGTCCATCGAAAGATGAATGGATAAAGAAGATGTGGTTTATGTATACAATGGAATATTACTCAGTCATTAGAAACGACAAATACCCACCATTTGCTTCAACGTGGATGGAACTGGAGGGTATTATGTTGAGTGAAATAAGTCAATCAGAAAAGGACAAACATTATATGGTCTCATTCATTTGGGGAATATAAAAATTAGTGAAAGGGAAAAAAGGGAAATCAGGGGGAAATGAGTGAAATTATCAGTGAGGGTGACAAAACATGAGAGACCCCTAACTTTGGGAAATGAACAAGGGGTAGTGGAAAGGGAGTTGGGCGGGAGTTGGGGTGACTGGGTGATGGGCACTGAGGGGGTCACTTGACAGGATGAGCACTGGGTGTTATGCTAAATGTTGGCAAAATGAACTCCAATAAAAAAAATTTTTTAATATTTATGTTCAGAAATAAATAAATCAATAAATAAAATGAATTAAGTAAAAAATAATATAAAAATAAAATTTTAAAAAGTCAATTGTTTTCCTATACACCAATGAAAAAGTGGAATTTGAAATAAAAAATAATACAATTTACATTATTGCTCTCTCAAAATGAAATACTTAGGCATAAATCTAACAAAATATGTACAAAATCTATATAAGGAAAACTATGAAGCTTTGATGAAAGATATCAAAGAACCACCAAATAAATACAGAGATGTTCCTGGATAGAAAGACTCACAATGCCGTTCTTCAGAACTAGATTCAATGCAATACCAATAAAATCCCAGCAAGTTATTTTGACTCAAGGTTTATATGAAAAGGAAAAAGACCTAGAATAGCTAACACAATATTGAAGAAAAAGAACAAAGTTGGAATGGACATTACCCAACTCAAGACTTACTATAAATGATACAGTAATCCAGACAGTGTGATACTGGCAAAAGAACAGACAAATCTGAGAGCAGAATAAAAGGGTGATAGTGGAAAAAAAAGTAAAATACATATCAAATTCTTATCCTTATGTCCAGGGTCAAATATATTTTATTTGCCATTTTTATCCTTGTAAGATTATCAGGGGCTAATAATTTGGAACAACAATCCTGCTGGAAACAACTGAAACTCCAGGAAGGTATTACTTAAATCTCTTTAAAAGCAAAGATGACCTTATGGCATACCAGTAAAGTACCAGCCCAAAGTGTGGGATTGGAAACCCAGATAGGGTGTTGAGCTAAAAAGGAAAAAAAAATATTTTTTTAAGATTTTATTTATTCATGAGAGAGAGGAGAGAGAGAGAGAGATAGGCAGAGACACAGGCAGAGGGAGAAGCAGGCTCCATGCAGGGAGCCCGATGTGGGACTCGATCCCAGGTCTCCAGGATCAGGCCCTGGGCTGAAGGCAGGCACTAAAACGCTGAGCCACCCAGGGATCCCCCAAAAGGAAAAATTTTAAAACAAAGAGTTGATAAAATATTATAGCTAAGACAGGGAAAAAGAAATGAATCATAAGGAAAAAAAACATGAAATTCTACATACTATTTTCTCTCAGTCTTGGAATTTTTCAGTGCTGCCTGGTCAGTAAACGTGCTGGTTCCTAGCAATTGCACTACTGGATATTTACCCCAAAGATACATATATATAGTGAAATGACAGGACACCTGCACCCAATGTTCATAGCAGCAATATCCACAATAGCCAAACTGTGGAAGTAGCCACAATGTCCTTCAACAGATGAATGGATAAAGAAGATGTAAACATATATACAATGGAATACTACTCAGCCATCAGAAAGGATGAATACCTACCATTTACATCAACGTGGATGGAACTGGAGGGTATTATGCTGAGTGAAATAAGTCAATCAGAGAAAGACAATCATCATATGGTTTCACTCATATGTGGAATATAAGAAATAGAAAGGGACTATAAGGGAAGCGGGGAAACTGAATGGGGAAAAATTGGAGAGGAAGATAAACGATGAGAGGCTCCTAACTCTGGGAAACAAACAAAGGGTTGCAGAAGGGGAGGTGGATGGGGGGATGGGATAACTGAATGACAGGCACTAAGGAGGGCACATGATGAGACAAGCACTGGGTGTTATACTATATGTCAGCAAATTGAATTTAAATAACATTTTTTTAAAACCCAGTCAGGGAAACATTAAAGCAGTCTGTGTCCTGAGGATGTCTCTCTCTCTCCTGTACTCACCCCTGCTCTGCTCCACTCCATTCTACTGCCACCAAACTTGAGCTTTACTTTTGATATTAAACTTCAGGGCCTAAACTAGACAAAAGAGGCAGAAGTCACTTCAACATTTATCTGATGACCCTCCTTACATAAGGCTGGGACCCCAAAAGACTGCAAACTTCAATGTAAGAGTGAGCAGGAAGTAAATCACCACTCACCACCACCTCAGAATAGTAGGAAAGTTATTTTGACACTGACCTAAAGGGGGAAGAGGGAACCAAAAACAAAACCTGAGGAAATTTGCAGGATATAAAATATCAAAATACTATTAATAAAATTAATATTCAGAAATCCATTGTGTTTCTATACTCTAACAGCAAAGTAGCAGAAAGAAATTAAGAAAACAATTCCATTTACAACTGCAAGAATTAACTTAACCAAGGAGGTGAAAGACTTGTACTCTGAAAATGACAAAATACTGATGAAAGAAACTGAAGATGACACAAATGCAAAAAATATTCTATACTTATAGAATATTGTTAAAATGTCCAAATTACCCAAGGCAATCTACAGAGTCAATGCAAACCCTATGAAAATACCAACAGCTTTTTTCATAGAACTACAATGAATATTAAAATTTATATGGAACCACAAAAGACCCCAGATAGTCAAAGCAATCTTCAGAAAGAACAAAGCTGAGGAAGTTATCACAACCCCACATTTAAAGGTCTATTGCAAAGCTGTAGTAATCAAAATACTATGACACCGGCACAAAAATAGACAGATATCAAAATAATAGAGCACCCAGAAATAAACCCACTTGTATGTCAATTAACATATAACAAAGGAGGCAAGAACATAAGGAAAAAACAGTCTCTTCAATAAATGGTGCTGGCAAACTGGACAATATGTAAAAGAATGAAACTGGACTGCTTCCTAATATCACACACAAAAATTAACTCAAAATGGACTCAAAACCTAAATGTGAGACCTGAAGCCATAAAATTCCTAAACAACAACAACAACAACTCTAGGCAATAATTCCTTTGATATCAACCTTTGCAACCTTTGCAACAAGTCCACTTAGGCAAAGGAAACAAAAACAAACTATTGGGACCACACAAAAAGCTTTTGTATAGCAAAGGAAACCATCACAAAGAAGAAAAGGCAACCTACTGAATGGGAAAAGATATTTGCAAATGATATAGCCAATAAAGGATTAATATCCAAAATATATAAAGAACTCTTATAACTCAATACCAAAAAAATCCAATCAAAAAATTAACAGAAGACCTGAATAGATGCTTTCCAAATATATACAACCAATAGACACATGAAAAGATGCTCAACATCATTCATCACTAGGGAAATGCAAATCAAAACCACAATGAGGTATCTCCTCACACCTGTCATAATGGCTAGAATCAAAAACACAAGAAACAACAGATGTTGGCAAAACTGTGGAGAAAAATGAACCTTCATGCACTGTTGCTAAGAATGTAAATTGGTGCAGCCATTGTGGAAAACAGTATGGAAATTTCTTTAGAAGTTAAAAATAGAAATACCCCATGATCCAGTAATTCTACTACTCAGGATTTACGAGAGAGAAGAAAGAAGAAGAAGAAGAAGAAATAAAAAAATAAAAAGCTCTAGTTCGAAAATACATATATATACACTCCTATATTTATTGCAGCATTATTTACAATAGCCAAGATATAGAAGCAAACCAAATGTCCATCAACAAAGGGATAAAGAAGATGTGGTATGCATATACAGTGAAATATTACTCAGGAATAAAAAAATGAGATCTTACCATTTGTAACAATATGGATAGACGTAGAGGGTATTATGCTAAGTAAAATAAGTCAGACAAATACCTCATGGTTTCACTAAAAAACAAAACAAATGAAAAGCATAAATATATCTATAAATACAAAACAAACTGATGGTTGGGAAGTGGGGTACAAAATGGGTGAGTGAGTGAAGGGGAGTGGGAGATACAGCTTCTGGCTTTGGGATGAGTAAATCACAGGGATGAAATGTACGCTATAGGGAATATAGTCATTGGTATTATATTTGCATTGTATGGTGACAGATGATAGCACACTTATGGTGAGCACAGCATAAGGTATAGAGTTGTGGAATCACTATGCTGTACATTTGAAACTAATGTAACATTGTCAATTACACTTCACTTAAAAAAATGTAGCTGAGAAGTTGCAAATACAAACAGATTTTTAAAAAGATGTGTAAAGGAAATTCACATAACTTGGTTGGAAGGGAAAAAACCTCAGAGCATGAATTTAACGTGGTTCTAGACTGGTGGTTCCCCTATGTGTGCAACAGAAATAAAAATAAATCCCCTCTGAACAATATACCTTCATACTATGCTTCAATCTCTAAAAATAATTTGAGGACAATGACATTCATTCAGTCAAAAATAATAGAACAGATTAAGTAAAAGGAACGAGAGCCAGCAGAAGTAAGAAAGAACAGAAAAAGATGCACAAAGACTTCAGATACTGGAATTATTATCAGGCTACATTATAATAAAATTACTCTTACAGTGTTTAAAGAAATGACATACCAGTTTTAAAATATCTGCAGGGTACCTGGGTGGCTCAGTGGTTGAGATTCCTGGGATCAAGTTCTGCATGGGGCCCCCCACAGAGAGCCTGCTTCTCCCTCTAGGTCTCTGCCTCTCTCTATGTGTCTCTCATGAATAAATACAATCTTTAAAAAATATTTGCAATAAATCTCTGCAAGGATGCTATGACAAGTAATAGTATATGTTTTTTAAATAAACAGAATGTCTAGGTACTTCTTGGATTAAAAACAACATATGGTTATAACCACTAATAAACATAACTAAATAAAAAATTAGTATATGAGGGAGGACAGAAGAAATGATTCAGAATATAAATCAAAATTTCAACAAGGAAAAGGATAGACAATAGGGGAATGGTAATATTTTAAATAATAATGACTGAGAATTTTCCAGAATTAATGAAAGACACCAATCTACAGATTTAAATGCCAAACAAATCCTTAAAAAGTCTGAACAAAAAGACATCCATGCCCATGCCCAATTCCAACATAGATAAATTAAAGGACATTAGAGAGAAAAAAATTTTATCCCTAAAAGATAGATTACTTCTACCTAAGGAGAAACAGTTACCCTGATAACCAACTCCTCAATAGCAGCAATAGCACCCAAAAGTCAAAATGTTATCTCAATGTACTGAAAGGAAACAAGCGTCCATCTAGAAATCTATTCCTGGCCAAAAAAAACAGTACCTTTCAAAAATGAGGGTGAAATAAAAACATTTTCACCAACAATGACTGAGAATTCACTATGAGCAGATTTTAACCAAAGAGAATTCTAAAGGATATACTTCAGGTAGAAAGAAAATAATCCCAGATAGGACTGAGATTCAAGATGAAATGAAGAACTCACAACATACTGAATATGTGGGTAAATCTAAATATTGACTATATAAAACAGTAATTTTAAATGTCTCAAAAGGAATAAAAAAATAAATATGGCAACAATAACACATAAGCCAGGAAGGTGATAATAACACTATAATACCTAAAGGTGCTTCATTATTAGGAGGAGGTGAAGGATATCAATTAACGTCAGACTTTAATAAATTAGGTACATGTCTAATAGTATCTCAGATAGGGATGCCTGGGTGGCTCAGTGGTTGAGCATCTTGCCTTCGGCTCAGGGTGTGATCCCTGGCCCAGAGACCAAGTCCTGTATCAGGCTCCCTGCAAGGCACCCACTTCTCCATCTCTTTCTGTGTGTCTCTCATGAATAAATAAATAAAATCTTTTTAAAAAATAGTATATCAGGTAACCACCAAAGGAATAAAAACACAGTATTTCCAAACTGGCTGAAAGAAAACATGTTTTAAATTTTAATATCCCATAATTTCAAAAAAAGGAAGAAAGGACAAGAAACAGAATAGATTAAATAAGTGGAAACTACAAAATAAGGTGGTAGACTTAAACAAAAACATAGTAATTACATTAAATTTAAACGGACTGAATGCTTCAAATAAAAAAAAAGATAGTCATGCTAGATTGAAAATAAAAACCTAAGTAAAAAATATCACTTTGCAATAAGTGCATCAAAACTATAAGGAAATAGGGGCACCTGGTTGGCTCAGTGGTTCAGCATCTGCCTTTGGTTCAGGTCATGATCCCAGGGTCCTGGGATGGAGCCCCACATAAGGCTCCCTGCTCAGCAGAGTGCCTGCTTCTCCCTTTCCTACCACCTCTCCTCCTTGCTCATGCACACTCTATCTCAAATAAATAACATCTTTTAAAAAAAAGTAAAAAATACCTTTAACAGACCTAACCTATCAACCGTCATAACTTAGCCTACCTTAGATGTGTTCACAACACTTACATGACCCCATGGTTAAGCAAAGTCACCTAACATAGAGGCTATTTTACAACACAGTATTGGGTATGTCATAAAACCTATTGAACACGGGAAGTAACAAACAGTATATGGGTACCAAATGTTGGTTAGTGTATTGGTTTGGTTATTTACCCTTGTGATCACATAGCTGACTAGGAGCTTCAGCTCACTGCCACCGCACAGCATCTTGAGGACCATGCCATATACTGCTAGCCTAGGTAAAAATCAAAATCCAAAGTCAAGTTTCTACTGAATGTTTATCACTTTCACACCATCATAAAGTCAAACAAATTTTAAGTAAAATCATCATAAGCCAGGGACCATCTGTATTCGATATTAAACATATGTATTTAATGCATTTTCTTTAGTATCACAAAAACCTTTTTAAGTACATATTTAAATGTTTCTAATACTCAAAGGTAATCAGTAACATAATTTAAAATAGGACCTATTTTCCAAATCACTGAAGAATATAAAAGGATATAAAATATATTCCATATAGAAAAGAAAAAGCAAGAAGCATAAAAATAGGAAGCACAAAATAGGTATGAAATATAAAAACAATAAATCATGAAATAAATATAAGGAGTTTAACTACCCCATTAAAATAAAAAGAGTCTCCAATTGTATTACAAATTCAAATCTTACCATATGCTTCCTATAAGAAACAGGCATAAAGCAAAATAGTTTTTATAAACGGTGTAAAATAAAGAATAAAGATTTTTCAGTCCAGTGCAAAACAATGCAGTGCAGAAATAGCAATGTTAAATTCTGAAAAGCTTTTATTCCAAGCAAAAAGCATTCAACAAAACATAAAATGTCACTTTTTATAAGTTACAATCCACAATGAAAACAGTTATAAATTTTTATATGTCAAATAACTTGACATCAAACTATAAAAAGCAAAGATTATTGGAAACACAGGAAAATTGATAAACACATAATTGTGGAGCACTTAAACACCAACTCTTTGATAGATTAAGAGGAAAAATAAGAGGATTTGAGTAAAATTAATAGGATGGAATTAATAGAAATACATCAAACAATGTACCCTACTATCACCAAATATACATTCTTTTCATCTGCCCATGAAACATTTATAAAAATTGATAGTGAGCTACAGAGAAAGCTTCAATAAGTCTCTAAATGCATATATCATGTAAGCAACATTTTCTGACCATATAGTAAAACTAGGAATTAGGAACAAAATGTTTAGGAATAAAAACTTTAAAAACATTTTTGCTAAATTAAATATCTCAAAGAGAATATCAAAATGAGGTACATGTATAAAGTTATTTATTAGTTCAATATCCTAATTAATTCAAAGCTCAACAACAGAGGCATGGTGGAAAAATATTATAATAGGGATTTTTGTTAGGCAGTTGATAGGAGTTCTCCTAAAATTCTGAATGGCATGAAAAAAATATTAGTGGCAGGATGCCTGGGTGGCTCAGCGGTTGAGCCTCTGCCTTTAGCTCAGGGCGTGATCCTGCAGCCTAAGATCGGGTCCACATCAGGCTTCCTGCATAGAGCCTGCTTCTCCCTCTGCCTCTGCCTCTATGTGTCTCTCATGAATAAATAAAATATTTTTTTAAAAAAAGAAAAAATACTAATGGTTAAAAATGGTATTGAATTTTACATATTACATAGCATAATAATTACAGATGACATCAGTATACATACATATGTGTATGACATACAATACAGACTGAATATTCATATCCTGCAAAATTCACTATGTTCAAACCATAAGCCCCAGTGTGGCCGTATTTGGAGACAGAGCCTCAAAGGAAGTAATTAAGGTTATATGAGGTCATAATAGGGGCACTCAGATCCAATAGGATTAGTGTCCAATAAGAGACCAGAAAGTTTACTCTTGTTCTTTCTTTCCATCCCTGCATGCACAGAGTCAGGCACCAAAGAAAGATCATGTGAGAACAACAGAGAGAAGGTGGCTGTCTACAACTCAAGGGGCAGCTCTCATCAGACCCCCATCCTACTAGCACCTTGATGCTGGACTTCCCAGCCTCCAGATCTGTGAGGAAAAAAAATGTGTTATTTGAGCCACCCAGCTAGTGATATTTTGTAAAGCAATCCAAGCTAAGACAACATGGAACAAAACCTCGAGAAAATGAAGCAAAATCCTGGGTCAGGATTTTCCTGTATTATAAAGTTATAGATGATTTCTGTACACATTTCTTTATTCTCTGTTGTGAATGTGTGTAACTTTTATAACTAACAGTAGAAGGTGGATACATAATAAACAGGAAAAAAAATGACTACTGTCTACCAAGAAAAGGCTGAATTGGCCCACACACAACTGTATAAAACCGCCTTTGGGTAGTTGGCACAGCACACCTCGTCAATGAAAAACTATTCAGAAGCTAAAGACGAAAAAAAAAAAAAAAGCTGAAGACTGGAAAGCTTGGAACAAAGACTGATGATGATAGAGAATCTTCTCTCCTTTGCTAGAGAAGCTTTTTGTTTTTTAAAAATATTTTAATATATTTTAAATATAATTTTTTAAATACAAATATACACATACACATGTATGTATATAAGCTGCAAAGTGTTTCCATTAAATTTTTTCACTTAAACCCTAAGCCACCAGAAAGACCATTACAGCCATTTTACAGGTTAGAAAACCAAAGCTCAGATAATTTAGGGCAATGATGAAGCTGGTCCACAAACTCTGGTCCTGTGAGGTCACATTCGGTATTCTTCCTATATCGAGTTGTATGGAAGTGTTTCTGGTTCAAAAGCAGCTTCAGAATCTTCCACTCAATGTTGGATGAAAGCTAAGATTTGATAGAGTTTCTATCCCTTACTCAACATCTCACTGGGTCACTGTCTCAATGTTGCCTAAAATGTATCTTCTAGCTGAATCCCTCAATATGATCTTCCAAATCACTAATTCTGACAATGGATTCAGGCAGGAGTTTATCTGTCACTATGTTGTTATTTTAATGAAAATATTTGATTCATAGGACTTGTACCTGATTGACGCTTTTTCAAAGCTGCCTTTTGTTTCAAGATACATCTTTAATGGTTATATCCTTTCTTTAGAGATCAGATGCATCCTAAAATATTTTCACATTGTTCTACTATTCTCATTAATCTAATGTGAACTCATACCCCCTATGTTTTTGTTGTTGGCTAGGTCTCTGTATTAGTCTTCCTCACATGTTTTATTATTTTTGTTTGCAGGCTCACTTTCAGTGAAAGCTTTTTCTTCTTTCTCTCTTGCTTTTTTACTCTTGTTCTTACTTTCTCTCTCTCCCACTCCAGAAAGGTTTCTGTTGCCTCCAGGTAGCCTGAGACCCCTAGAATAGAAAACATCTCCCACCAATCCACCCTGCAATGATATTGGGGTCACAGGTCCCATCACTGCCTATCATAGTATGTGGCTCTGCCCAGAGTCTGGTTGCAAGACTGTATCTGCCTCCCTCAACTTTCCTTGGTCTGTATCACCCTGAGAAGACCTGGGAAAAATTATGGTTGAGCACATTGCAGAGAGCCATACTCCCTAGGTGTTAACTCTGAATTATTAGCTGTGTAGATTAAGGCAAGAAACATCTTTCTTTGCTCACTTTGCTCTAAAGTGGGGATAATAATTGTCTACTTCATAGGATTGTGAGAATACATTAATCCAAGCAAAAAAGTTTAGAACAATGCATGACACATAGCAGATGCTAAGTATTAGTTCTAATTCCAATGAGCCAACCTAAACAGTTCTTCTAATGTCCTTTCCCAGACAGGGAAACCCTACCCTAATTCAATTTCAGGTCAAACCCTAGTCCCCTCTCCTATGTGGGAGCACTGTTCATCTCTCTACCTGAGAAAATGAACTCCTTGCTGCCTGAACCTGCTTCTGGTCCTGGAGCCTAGCAGGTCTACAGCAGTGGCCCTGTGTATTATGTTTGTTTCTGTACCACTTGTAGACACAGTGGTTGTACCTTGTTTTTTAGTGTGGCAAGTCTTTTACATTTTCTCTTTTTATCTACTGCTGGCTGGGGAAGGTGGAAAGGGATTTGGCTCTGGCTCACATCCTGGTCATAGACTTGCAATGTCATCGTTTTATTGAGGTATAATTGGCATATAACAACGTGTTAGTGCTAGGTGTACAACGTGAGGATTTGATATATGTATCAAATATTTTTTAATTTTTTTATTAGAGTTCAATTTGTCAACATATCGCATAACACCCAATGCTCATCCTGCAAAGTGCCTCCCTCAGTGCCCATCACCCAGTCACCCCAACCCCCCACCCACCTCCCCTTCCACTACCCCTTGTTTGTTTCACAGAGTTAGGAGTCTCTCATGTTCTCTCACCCTCACTGATATTTTCACTCATTTTCTCTCATTTCCCTTCATTCCCTTTCACTAATTTTTTCCCATTTTTTTATTGGAGTTCAATTTGCCAACATATAGCATAACACCCAGTGCCCATCCCATCAAGTGCCCCCCTCAGTGCCCATCACCCAGTCACCCCATTCCCCTGCCCACCTCCCTTTCCACTACCCCTTGTTCATTTCCCAGAGTTAGGAGTCTCTCATGTTCTGTCTTCCTCTCTGATATTTTCCACTCATTTTCTCTCCTTTTCCCTCCATTCCCTTTCACTAACTTTTATATTCCCCAAATGAATGAGACCATATAATGTTTGTCCTTTTCTGATTGACTTATTTCACTCAGCATAATACCCTACAGGTCCATCCACGTCGAAGCAAATGGTGGGTATTTGTTGTTTCTAATGTTTGAGTAATATTCCATTGTATACATAGACCACATCTTCTTTATCCATTCAATTTTTGATGGACACCAAGGCTCCTTCCACAATTTGTCTATTGTGGACATTGCTGCTATAAACATTGAGCTGCAGGTGTTCCAGCGTTTCATGCATCTGTATTTTTGGGGTAAATCCCCAGCAGCAATTGCTGGGTTGTAGGGCAGATCTACTTTTAACTCTTTGAGGAACCTCCACACAGTTTTCCAGAGTGGCTGTACCAGTTCACATTCCCACCAACAGTGCAAGAGGGTTCCCCTTTCTCCACATCCTCTCCAACACTTGTTGTTTCCTGTCTTGTTAATCCTTCCCATTCTCACTGGTGTGAGGTGGGATCTCATTGTGGTTTTGATTTGTATTTCCCTGATGGCAAGTGATGCGGAGCATTTTCTCATGTGCTTGTTGGCCATGTGTTTGTCTTCTTTGGTGAAATTTCTGTTCATGTCTTTTGCCCATTTCATGATTGGATTGTTTGTTTCCTTGCTGTTGAGTTTATAAGTTCTTTATAGATCTTGGATACTAGCCCTTCATCTGATAGGTCATTTGCAAATATCTTCTCCCATTCTTCTCCATTCTTTTAGTTTTGTTGATGTTTCTTTTGCTGTGTAGAAGCTTCTTATCTTGATTAAATCCCAATAATTCATTTTTTCTTTTGTTTCTCTTGCCTTCATGGATGTATCTTGCAAGAAGTTGCTGTGACCAAGTTCAAAAAGAGTGTTGCCTGTGTTCTCCTCTAGGATTTTGATGGATTCTTGTCTCACATTTAGATCTTTCATCCATTTTGAGTTTATCTTTGTGTATGGTGTAGAGAATGGCCTAGTTTCATTCTTCTGCATGTGGATGTCCAATTTCCCCAGCACCATTTATTGAAGAGACTGTCTTTTTTCCAGTGGATAGTCTTTCCTGCTTTGTCAAATATTATTTGACTATAAAGTTGAGGGCCCATCTCTGGATTCTCTATTCTGTTCCATTGATCTATGTGTCTGTTTTTGTGCCAGTACCACACTGTGTTGATGACCACAGCTTTGTAGTACAACCTGAAATCTGGCATTGTGATGCCCCCAGAAATGGTTTTCTTTTTTAATATTCCCCTGGCTATTCAGGGTCTTTTCTGATTCCACACCAATCTTAAGATGATTTGTTCCAAATCTCTGAAGAAAGTCCACGGTATTTTGATAGGGATTGCATTAAATGTGTAAATTGCCCTGGGTAGCATTGACATTGTCCCAATATTAATTCTTCTAATCCATGAACATGGAATATTTTTCCATCTCTTTGTGTCTTCCTCAATTTCTTTCAGAAGTGTTCTGTAGTTTTTAGGGTATAGATCCTTTACTTCTTTGGTTAGGTTTATTCCTAGGTATCTTATGCTTTTGGGTACAATTGTAAATGGGATTGACTCCTTAATTTCTCTTGCTTCAGTCTCATTGTTAGCATATAGAAATGCCACTGATTTCTGGGCATTGATTTTGTATCCCGCCACACTACCGAATTGCTGTATGAGTTCTAGCAATCTTCGGATGGAGTCTTTTGTGTTTTCTACTACAGTCATCTGCAAAGAGGGAGAGTTTTATTTCCTCTTTGCCAATTTGAATGCCTTTTATTTCTTTTTGTTGCCTGATTGCTGAGGCTAGGACGTCTAGTACTATGTCGAATAGCAGTGGTGAGACTGGACATCCCTGTCGTGTTCCTGATCTTAGGGGAAAGGCTCCCAGTGTTTCCCCATTGAGAATGATATTTGCTGAGGGCTTTTCATTATGGCTTTTAAGATGCTGAGGAATGTTCCCTCTATCCCTACACTCTCAAGAGTTTTGATCAGGAATGGATGCTGTGTTTTGTCAAATGCTTTCTCTGCATCTATTGCGAGGATCATAGTGTTCTTGTTTTTTCTCTTATTTATATGATCTATCACATTGATTGCTTTACAAATGTTGAACCAGCCTTGCCTTCCAGGGATAAATCCCGCCTGGTCATGGTTAATAATCTTCTCTCTCTCTCTTTTTTTAAAGATAGATAGATTGGTTGATTGATTGATGATATATATAGAGAGAGAGATTGGCAGAGACACAGGAGGAGGGAAAAGCAGGCTCCATGCCAGAGCCCGACGTCGGACTCGATCCGGGGACTCCAGTATCGCGCCCTGGGCCAAAGGCAGGCACTAAACTGCTAGGCCACCCAGGGATCCCCTAAGTAATCTTCTTAAGGTATTGTTGAATCCTTTTATCAAATATTTTAATTAAATTTGTGAAAATATTTTAATTAAACTTGTAATCACATGTGGTTATAATTTTTTAACTAAACTTATGGTAATCACATGTGGTTATAATTTTTTTCTTGTGGAAAGAACTTTTAATATCTACCCTCTTAGCAACTTTCAAATATATAGTATAGTATTAACTAAGTCATCATATCATACATCATATCTCCAGGACTTATTTCTCTTATAACTGGAAATTTGTACCTTATGATCGACCACCTTTACCCATTTCACCCTCCCAACCAGCCTTTGGCAACTACCAGTCTGCTCTGTGTCTAGGAGTTCAGGATTTTTGGTTTTGCTTTTCATGGGTTTTTTTTTAGAATTCATAATAGTGAAATTATGCTATATTTATATTTTCTGACTTAATTCACTTAGCAAAATGCTAAGGTCTATCCAAGTTGTTACAAATGGCAAGATTTCCTTTTTGTGGCTGAATAATATTCCATTATATATGCATACACGATTGCTTCTTTATCTAATCACCTGACAGTGGGCACTGTGTTTCTAGGTCTCAAGTATTATAAATAATGTTGTAGTGAACATTGAGGGACAGATAGCTTTAGGACAGTGATTTCTTTTCCTTCAAATAAATATCTACAAGTAGAACTGCTAGATCACATAGTAGTTCTATTTTTAACTTTGAGGAAACTTCATACTGTTTCCATAGTTGCAGCACCATCCTGACTCTTCTTTAGACTGATGGTGATCCCACTAACATACACTGCACCACCCAGCAGGGCATCACTCTCTCCAGTGTTAATCATCCAGAGGAGAGAAACCAAGGTTTTTCTCTTCTAATTATGCGTTCTTCCAAGCCAACAGGTTTGGCTCTGGTAGATGAGGACTGATAGAACATGAGCTTAGCTAATTAAACATATCTCATCTTGCAGAAAAAGTTGTTTGTTTCCATTCTCTGCCTTCCTGCACCACTTCTGTCAGGTCCTACCTGAGCCCCTTCAAAGTGTCCTACAGAGTGGTGGCTCCCAAACCTGGGTACAGTTCTCTTCCTAAAAATATGATAGCCCAAGGCCCCTCCCCAAGATTTAGGAGGCCTGGAAGGAGACCCAGGACACTGATTTTTTAAGTTCAAAATCTAAATAGCTTACTACATACCTATTAGAATGGCTAAAATGAAGAAAACTGATTCACACCAAATGTTAGGGGGATGTGGAACAACTTGCACTCACTGCTGATAGAAATTTAAGAAGTTAAGTATACACCCATCATCTGTAACCATTTCATATACTAGCCATGTCACACCTAGATTTTACCCAAGAGAAATGAAAATTAAAGCACAAAAAGTTACACATACAGCAGCTTTCCTTATAATGGCCCCAAATTGCAAACAACCTAAATGTCCACCACCAGGTGAATGATTAAACAAATCACAGCACAGTCATGCAATGGACTCATCAAAATGTACTACTGATACACACAACAATGTGGTTGAATCTCAAAATAAATATGCTGAACGAAGACAGACCCTTCCCCCTAAAAAAAAAAAAGGCTACACATTGCAGTATTCTGTGTATAGAAAATTCTAGAAGATGCAGACTAATCTGCATCAAGATGGTCATTGACTGCCTAGAGAGAGAATAGAGGAGAAAGAAGAGCAACCGGTAGGTATTACACAGGGGCTCAATGAAACTCTGGGGAGTGATGAATATTTTCATTATACTGATTGCGGTGATGTTTTCACAAATATATACATGTCAAATTTACCAAATTATATATTTGAAACATGTACAGTTTATTGTATCTCAAGTTTAGAAATCCAAATGGCCTGCCAGAAAGGGATGGCTTGGTCCTGAAAAGCCATTGGACTCAGGTCACTGACCCAGATACCACCCTCTTATGCACTGCCACCAGCACCACCCATCAAGTGGCCCCAACCTCAATTGTGTGCTTTTAGCTCCACTCTGGTTATCCTCTGGTCACCCTCAGATTAATTCTTTAAATAAAAACTGTAAATAAATGTGGACTTAAATTGACATTTAGTATTTTTATTTTGGCTATTTCTGTTAAATCCTTTGCACAGTTAGCTGGTAACCAAGGACTTTGGAGAAAACAATGCATTGCCATTGTGCCCGCAAGTATTTACAGACCACCAACAGGCACAGTATAGGACTAGGTACGTTGGAGTAGAGGGGCACAATGGAGGGAACCAGTAAAAATGAAAAGAACACAATCCTGCCCAATAGGTAATGTTCCACAGTGGCTCAGAGCTTGGGCTCAACATTCTGACAGCTAAATAAATAGCTTGGTGGCATCAAGAAAACCACTACTTTAAATAACTAAATTTTTCACTTTTCAAATAATTAGGTTGCATCAAATGGACAGATATAGTTTGGCACCAAAACTTAAATTAGTGTGGTGTTATCCATGAGCAGAGCAGGAATATTATCTTGCCGGCTTGAGTTCAGTACAGGGAATGTGAATAGGGAAACTCTAAGAGAAAGTATAGGGAGGAGTGATTGATGTAGGCAGGGAGGAAGTGGCAGAAAATAGGCATTGGGTTTTTAAATTGGAGAGGGGTATGATCAGATATACATTTTAGAAAAATAAATCTAGGAGATGGATTGGAGTTGAAATGAGACTGAAGCCCAGCAGACAATTAGGAGGCTTCTGCAATCATCCCAGACATGGCTGATGAAGCACTGACCCTCAGGGAGGAAAAATTAATCATGTGAAAGTAAAAAAACAACTTAATTTGGTTAGCCTCTCTGGATTCCTTTTAAGGCACAAATACAAAGTCGAATTTGTCTAATATTTTAGTTAAGAACAGTAACAAATTGTATTCAATAAATATGGAGATATTTTAAGAATACTTAATATTGGGAAAGGCAGCCTCATGCATGCCTTCCTCTTTTGACCCCTATCAGCCATGTAAGAATGGGCCTGGAATACTTCCTTACCAAGAGATAAAGAGTCCATGGTTTATGTTGACTTAGTGCCTTGTGTGGGATTATCTTTCCTTGTTTCAGACCCAACATATGTTCCTTTGTTCTACTTAAGCATGTGTGTCACATGGCACTTTGTCAATCCCACTCCATATATGTCCACTGTGAGGAAGGGTCAGGGTCCTACTGCAGCACAAGGTAGGTACATGCAGGCCATCTGCCCTGTGCTGGCTGCTGAAAGGAACCTGTTAGCCACTGGGGACTGATTCTAAATTCTGAAGCGGATCTTGCCCTGTATCTTTTAAGCAGAGCATTGTTCCATCCAGTTCCAATGCCTGTGTTGGGTTTTCCTTGGTAACTCCAAAACCAAGGTTCAGTGTATAGAAGTTTTCAATGTCCATTCTTAGTGATAAGTAACAGATGCCATCTGTTGCTTATCATCACTTAAAAACCAATATGATAACCAATGAAGGAAGTCTGGGAAGGAGGAAGACTGGCTATTGCCATCGGGCAGGTAAAAGATGAGGACTTGAATCAAGACACTGAGGTTAAGATTGAAAAGGAGGATAGAGGTTTAAAAGCTATTTATGAAATAAATTTGAAAGGACTCAATATATTAAATAAGGAATATACTAACCATGTCAATCACAGTGTCTCTGTGCCAGCTTCCCTTATGAAGGTAACTGTCCAGTTTACATCATTTGGGGAAAAGTAGTCATACTTCATATCACATTAACTGGCTCCTCCTGAGGCAGGTGAGTAGAGTAGGATGAGTGCCTGTCATAAGGAAAGGCTTTCAAAAGGCTGACAAGTAACCTAGTGAGATGAGCCGAGACAGTCTGACTCTTGATCAGAAACATCGAATGTAAGGAAAAGCAGGCTGTGAACAATAGGACTAGAGGCCCAAATGAGATTAAGTTGAAGCTACATGAAGGCAAAAGTCAGGTTGAAACCACAAGAGATCATAGCAAGCCAAAGGTTTGAGGATAATCTATAATGAAAAGATACAGAATGGAAGAAAAGAAGAAGGAAGTTAACTGTCAGAGGTGAATACAGCAGAGATGCTGGGTTAACATTAATGATCAGGAAGTTCTACAAACTGCAGGTCCTGAGGTTTCTAGAGATGCCTTCTTATAAGGCCTGACTTACTGCCATTAGAACCTATCTCCATTCCTCAGCAATCTAAAGACATAACTAGCATAAGAACAAGAAGAATTCAAGGATGACTCCCTGGTTTCTAGCTTAGGTAAACAGGCAAATGTTGGTGTCATCGTTTGAAATAGAGAATCCAACAAAAGTAATAATGTTAAGGAAGAGGATAGGGTTATCCCAAGACTGCTTGAATTTGAGAGGACTATGGGTCTTTCAGGTAGAGGCAAACAGTAGAGTTGGTCTTAGACTTGAATTCTGGAGAAGTCGTCTAGGCTAGAGATAGATATTTCATTCTCATCAATATATGGTTAACACCTGAAATGGCAAGTGTGGAGGAGATCACCCAGGGCAAGAGTATACAGTAAGATGCAAAGGGCTGGGGTTGAAACCCTAAGAAGCACCAATATTCCAGCAGTAGATGGAGAAAGGTGGGGCTACAAATGAGTTACAGGGGGATTGGTCAAAGATATAGAGGTGGGGAATGGGAAAACATGGCACATAAAAGCCAAAACAATAGAGTTTCAAGGAGGACACAATCTGAAGTGTCAAATGCAACATGCAAGTTAATAAAAATTAAAGAGGGTCTACTGGATTTGGAAATTAGGAAACTATAGCAAAATTACTTTGAATTAAGACATAAAGATGAAGATTACAATTAATTTCAACAAGTATGGAACTTCAGGTCAAAATGTCACAGAGAAGGCTTATGATCAAGAGAGTGGAGCCAGTATCTTGAGACCTCCTTCACACACTGTATTTTGGGGGCTGGGGGTAGAATGTGTACATGTGCATTTCAAATAAAATTAAAAATTACAATTTTAAAGATTAAAATTTTCTATGAAAATAGTGTAGAAACTACAGTGGGCTAAAGATACGGGGCCACTGGTTACTTGAGGCAACAAGACCAGAAACAGGCAATGGGGCTATTTTAACACTATAGAAGAACAGGAACCAAGTGTGTCTAAAAGATAGCAAAGAGTTAGAGTCTGCCTCTCTGCATGAAGCCAAGAAATTGGACTGTATTCCTACCTAAAAATGGAAGCTTGGATTGTGGTCAGAATGAGTTTTCATATAGCTTAGGTAATGAGAACAAAAGTTTGAAAATTAAAGGACAGAAACAGATAGGCCAACCACTAACTTAAATATGGTTGATTGAACACATAAATTTCTCTTTTCCTTCCCAATATTCCAGTAAAATGATACTATAGAATTTAAAATGCTATAAACCCACAAGGACAAAGAGAATGGAAAATGAGAGATGGCATCAAATGACAGATGATTGAGAAGAGGAAAAAACATTAACAGACTCTAGAAAGCTGAATACCAAGTACAAGCAAAGGATGCCAATGTCAAGCCATGACACAGAACACTGGAAAGTCTCCATGGTCTGCAGCATCAGGAGCTATGAAGGCAGCATGATATTTAGTCCATCTTTCTCAGCCCTAAACAACAGTGAAAAAGTAGATCTCTGTGTACTCTTTGCCCCTCTTGCAGAGCCAAATGACAATCCTTCCCCAAATCAAAATGAGATAAATGGTTCATTTTGGAATGAAACTAAACCAAATGGACTCCATATTCAGGAAGAAAAGGTTAACAAAGAGTAAAGGACAGATGCTTATTTAAAATCAGTATTTGATGAAAGTGCGACTCCCAGCTCCATTTCATTGCTTTGCTCCAAGATATAATCCTAGGTGAATAGATTCTAGAAAGGAAACTGGTGGATTCTTTTCTGAAGAAATTGAACCCAAAAGAACAAACCTACAGATACTGACATTTCTGAGTTTCAAAATAAGGCATCAGGGTCTTCACTTGACCACCTCACAGTGATACATAACAGTCAGCAAGAAGCACCCACAATGGAGCTCTCTCAAGTACCTTACCCTTAATTGGGATGGGTCAACCAAGAGTTATCATGACCTTCAGGGAAATTCTCCAGGATAAAAAAGGAAACCAAATCAATCATAAAAAAGAAAGAAAATGAAGACAATGAAGGAGAATTTTTTAAAACTGTAATATTCTCAGAGAAATAAGATTATATTCATGACAACAGATAAAAATAGTTTGCTATAAAAAGGAACAGTCAGAATGAAAGTCTTGAAATTTAAAAAAATATATAGTAACTGAAACAAAATGGAAAATTTGAAAGATAAAGTTGAGCACTTGTCCCCCAAAATAGAACAAAAAGACAAATTTAGACAAAAATAGGAGGCTAAGATCAATCTAGGAAGTTCAATATCAAAATATCCAGAAAGAAAAGCAGAGGTGATAAGGTTTTTAAAAGTATGTTTTTTAAAAATATTTTTTAAATGTAGAGGCTTCCAGATTAAAAAGTCACAACCTGTGTCTAGAAGGTTTAAAAACAAGGCTAAACTATACCAATGCAGATAAATTTTGAAATCTTAAAATACCAAGGCTAAAATTTTGTTCTCAAAAGCTTACATGAAGGGGAAACTATCTAGAATCAGCTCCACTAGAAGCTAGAATGCAACAGAACATTGTCTTTATAAGTCAGAGGGAAATTATTTTAGCTAGAATTTGGACAAATTATCAATTAAGTGTTAACTGAAGAGAATATAGATAATTGCAGAAAGTAGGTTTTCTAAAAATTTGCTTTCCAGCACACTTCCCTTTCTTAGGAAGTAACTAGAGAGTATATCTATTAAAAAGAAGCAAACTAGAGAAGGAATACACAAAATCTAGGAAATGGAGGATCCTACACAAGACAGAGGCAAAAGATCAGGAGGACAGCTGCTCAGCAGAGCTGGAGAGCCACTAATACAGAGGGGAAGGAAAGAGGAAGGACTCCCAGGTAGAAGAAGAAGGAAGAGATGTAGATTACCTAATGTGTTTCACTACCTGGAATGGATTTTACTAATTTTTGAAGTGGTTAAGACAAATCAATGATATGTAACATAGGCAACTACATTTAAAAAATACATCTGTCAACGTGAATTACTTTCAGGAATATTTAAATTATATATAATTATATGTAGAATGTGGTAACTTTTACATAAGTTTTTAAAACAAAAAACCTGTTATTTATTAATATGTAAAAATTTTAAGTTTAAAGCATTAAAAAAATGAACTGGAAAGATAAAATTCCACATTTCATTTGCCTATGAATAAAGGATAAGGACAATAGGACAAGGGATTTCTACTGGATCTGTAGGTTTTCAATAATTATAAGCAGTAATATAGTATAGTGGTTATGAGTTCAAATTCTATACCCAGATTTTCTGTATTCATAGCTCTGCTTCACTTACTAGTTGTCCAATCATAAGCATACTACTTAACCACTGTATTAGTTATGATCTTTATTTATACAACAGTGTCATTCATTATACTGAAATCATAGAAGTGCTATAAGGATTAGATGAATTAATAATGTTAAACATTTAGAATGCCTGCTACAAGGCATAAAATTATAATAAATATCATATAATATAATTTTGAGGGGAAAAGATTTGAAACAAATTAATATTCAGTTCTAGTGTTGTATATATAGGGATTTGTAATATTGGTCTATATTTCTGGGTTTTTATTTACTCAAATTTTTTAGAAAGGTGTGTAGAGGGATCCCTGGGTGGCGCAGTGGTTTGGCGCCTGCCTTTGGCCCAGGGCGCGATCCTGGAGACCCGGGATCAAATCCCACGTCGGGCTCCTGGTGCATGGAGCCTGCTTCTCCCTCTGCCTGTGTCTCTGCCTCTCTCTCTCTCTCACTGTGTGCCTATCATAAAAAAAAAGAAAGGTGTGTAGAATTCAGCTACAAGAAAGTAAAATATTTTACCTCCAAAAAAGCAATAAAATGTTGCTCTAAATGTTTAGGTGAAAACTTCCACTTTCATCAGGATATAGTAACTGGGTCTAGATATACCCTCTACTAAAACAACTAGAAAAACGGATCAAGTATATGTAACAATGGATTTCAGACACTGGACAATAAGAGGCATGGGGCAGTGATACTGGAGGAAATAGAAATCAATGAAGTAAGCCATATGATTGTTCCAGGTCATTTTCTGGAGGCAGTTTCCAGACCATAGAATGGAAATATAAAAGGAGTTCAACATTTTGAGTTGAACAGAGGGACACTGGATCTCAAGGAAGTCAGAGTCACTAGAATTTATATGAAGGAACACTGGAAGAACTGCCCAGAGAAAGGGTACCAGAAATCTACAGATTGAGGGAGAGGGGAGAGCAGTCCTCAAATATTGGCTAAAAAGTTATCCACATATGCATGATTTGTAACTGTACAAGGAAATAAGTCAAACAACTTTTGGAGCTCACATTGGGTTAGAAATAGTTTTTATCACCAGCCACAGTAGGGAGATCTCATAATACATGGGGTATCATAGAGTATACTCAGCAGGGTTTCATCTTTGTAGTGAGGTCAACAAACCCTGAAGACTGCTCTGAACTCACCCTAATAGCAGATAAAAGTAGGCCTTAAGAATACTGAGTTAACTCCAAATAACTTAACCATATGATGGAAGAAAGTCCAACACTTTCTAAAGGATTACAACAAAATCCAGGAGTCAATGGCATGAAATTCATGAGGTCTGTTGTCCAATCCAAATTGCCAAGTATATAGATAGGCAGTAAAATATGACTCATAACCAAGAAAAAAAAGTCAGTCATTAGAAGCAGAACCAGAAATTACAGAGTTGATAGAATTAGCAAATAAGAATATCAGAATAGCTAGTAAAATTAATATATACAAGAATATAGAGAAATATATAACACGGGGTGAGGAAACCAACAGAAAACACACACAAATAAAACCCAAATGGAAATTCTAGAAACACAAATAAAAAAGCTGAAATGAAAAATGCACTGGATCAGATTAACAGATTAGGTACTACAGGAATAATAATCAAAATGAAGCATGGAAGGCAAAAGGGAGAAACAGAGCAAGTAGCCAATGGGGAAAAAATGCTAAGCACTCTGAATTTTATGTAATTTAAGTCTGTGAAAGAGAAAGGAAGGGAAGACAGAAAACTATCCAATAAAAGAGCAAAACAGTTCTAGAACTGATAAATCCACAGATCCCAGAATCCCAAAAAAGCCAATAAATAAATACAAAGAATCACAAGGCACAGTACAATCAAACTTCTAAGAGCCAGGGATAAAGGGAAAATCTTAAAAGCAAACCAAAAAATACATACATAGAAAAGAAAATAAGACAAGTCATAAACGTCTTGTTAGAAGCTATGCAATCCAGAAGAAAATGGAATGATATCTTTTAAGAAGAGAAAACTGTCAACCTACATTTATACACCCAACAAAAATACCAAAAATGAAGGCAAAATAGACTTTTTCTGAGAAGCAGAAGCTGAGAGACCTTCCTAAGAAATGTTAGTAGTTCTCCAGATAGGAGGACAATACCAGATGAAAAGTGATCTATGCAAAGGAACAAAGGATGCCATAAACTGTAAATCTGAAAGACTAAGAAATGTTTTTAATTTTCAAATCTCCTTAAAGAATGATTGGTTGTTTTAAAAAAGACAATAACCATATATTATGATCTTTGTAAAACATATAAAAAATAAATAACTTCAAAAAAGAATGAGTATGAAAAGATGCTCAACATCACTAGCCTTCAGAGAAATGCAAATCAAAAGCACAAGGTACTACACTTCACATACATTAAGATAATTATTTTTTAAACAGAAAACAAGTTGTCTAGGATGTGGGAAAAACTCCTTGTGCACTGTTGGTGGGAATGTTAATGGTTTAGTCACTGTGAAAAAAATAGTGTGGCAGTTCCTCCAAAAGCTAGATGTAGAATCCATATGTTTGAGCAATTCCACTCCCTGGTAGATGCCCAAAATAATCATAATCAAAAGCAGGGACTTAGAGTTGTATATAAATGCTCATAATAGCATTTACAATCACCAAAATGTAGAAAAAAAACCCAAAATTTTCAAGAGATGAGTAGATAAACAAAATGTGGTATGTACATGCAATGGAATATTACAGCCTCAAAAGGAATGAAATTCTGAAATATGCTGTAACATAGACAAACCTTGAAAACTAATTGAAATTAGCAGAAATAAAAGGATATTTTTATGATTCCAGGTATATAAAGTACCTAGAATAGACAAATTTATAGAGGCAGAAAGGAAAATAGAGATTACCAAATGCTAGAGAAAGGGAGAAACAGAGTTATTTATAATGGGTACAGTTTTTTTTTAATTTTTATTTATTTATGATAGTCACAGAGAGAGAGAGAGAGAGAGGCAGAGACACAGGCAGAGGGAGAAGCAGGCTCCATGCACCGGGAGCCCGATGTGGGATTCGATCCCGGGTCTCCAGGATCGCGCCCTGGGCCAAAGGCAGGCGCCAAACCGCGGCGCCACCCAGGGATCCCGGGTACAGAGTTTCTGTTTGGAATCATGAAAAAGTTATGGAACTGAATAGTGGTGAAGACTGTATAAAATTATGAATACCACAGCTCCCCCTTATCCATGAAGGAAACATGACGCCCAGTGGATGCCTGAAACCATGGATTGTACCAATCCACATATACACTATGTTTTTTCTTATACATGCATACATATGATAAATTTTAAATTATAATTTTATTATACCTAACTTACCACAATAACTAAGTTACATGAATGTGGTCCCTCAAAATTATCTTATTGTGCTTTACTCATCCTTCTTGTGATGATGTGTGATAAAATGTCTACAGGAGAAGATAAAGTGAGCTAAATGACATTGTGATGTAGTGTTAGGCCATTATTGACCTTAAAAAAATGCATCAGGACAAGCATTATCTGCTTCCAAACCACAGCTGACCAAAGGTAACTGAAACCATAGAAAAGGAACCTGTGGATAGGGGGGTACTACTGTATAATTAATGCCACTGGATTGTACACGTAAAAGTAGTTAAAAGGGAACCAGAAAAACATCAATGAGAAAGGAAATTTGAACAATGGACCAAACATATACAGAATACTCAAATACAGAAAACACATTTTTCTTGAGTACACATGGAACATTCTCCTGGATAGACCATGTTTTAGGCCACAAAGTAAGCCTTAATAAACTTTAAAACACTGAAATCACACAAAGTATCTTCTCTGATCACAATGGAATGAAATTAGAAATCAGTAGCAAAAAGAAAAGTATGTAATCCACAAATGTGAAAATTAAACAATAGTCTTAAACAACTAAAGTGTGAAACAAGAAACTGCAAGGAAATTAGACAAGAGCTTGAGACAAATGAAGATGAAAATGTAACATACCAAAACTCAAGAAAGGAGTACTAAGAAAGTAATTTAATTATAAAAGCTCCTAGGCCGTGATCCTGAAATCAAGTTCCACATCCTCTCCCTTCTGCCTCTGCCTATGTCTCTGCCTCTCTCTGTGTCTCTCATGAATAAATAAAATCTTTTTTAAAAGCTCATAAGAAGAATAAAGATCTTAAATCAATAACCTAACTCTAAACCTTCAGAAACTAGAAAAAGAACAAAATAAACCCAAAGCTAGCAGAAGAAAATAAAGATTAGAGCAGATAAAGAAAATTTAAAAATAGAAGGAAAAAAAAATCAGTGAAACCAAGAGTTGGTTCTTTGGTGGAAAAAAAAACCATAAAATTGACAGCCTTTAGCTATATTAACTGAGGAAAAACAGATAAAAGTCAAGTAAAATCAAAATGAAAGAAGGGACATTACAATTTTACAGAAATAAAAACAATTATAAGAGAATACTATGACCAGTTATATACTGACATATTGCATAACCTAGATCAAATGGACAAATTTCTAGAAACATACAACCTCCAAGAGTGAATTGTGAATAGCAAATAGGAACAAACCTGTTACTAGTAAAGAGACTGACTCGGTAACCTACCTCCAACCCCACCCCCACCCACCCACCCAAAGAAACCTCAGGAACACATGGCTTCACTGGTAACTTCCACTTAACATTTAAGAATATTACCAATCCTTGTTAAATTCTTCCAAAAAATTTAAGAAAAACTTCCAAACCTATTCTAGGAGGACAGACAGTATTACCCTGATGCCAAAGTCAGACAAAAACACTACAACTACAATATCAATACAGATATTGATCCCTAATGAACATTGATGCAAAATCCTGAACAAAATACTAGCAAAGAGAATTCAGCAGCACATTAAAAGGATCATCGTGACAAAGAAGGACTTATTCCTAGAATGCAAGAGTGATTTAACATCCAAAAACCTATCGGGCAGCCTGGGTGGCTCAGCAGTTTAGCACCACCTTCAGCCCAGGGCATGATCCTGGAGACCTGAGATCGAGTCCCACGTCAGGCTCCCTGCATGGAGTCTGCTTCTCCCTCTGCCTGTGTGTGTGTGTGTGTGTGTGTGTGTGTGTGTGTGTCTCATGAATAAATAAATCTTTTTTTAAAAAAAGCTATCAATGTAGTATACTACATTAACAGAATGAAGAAAGAAAACTACATGGTTATCTTAATTGATGCAGAAAAAAATATTTGACAAAATTCAACACCTTTTGAGTGATAAAAAACACTCAAACTAGAAACAGAAGGAAACTACCTTAACATGATGAAGGCCATATATGGAAAGCTCATAGCTAACATACTCAGAGGTGAAAACCTAAAAGCTTTTCCTCTAAGAACAGAAGACAAGGATATCTGTTTTCACTTCTATTCAACATAGTACTAAAAGTCTTATTCAGAAAAATATAGCAAGAAAAAAGTCCTCTAAATTAGAAAGGAAGACATCTCTGTTCACAGATGATATTATATATATATATATATATATAAATCTTAAAGATATACACACATGCACTGTTAGAAGAAACTAATTAGCAAAGTTGCAGCTTAAAACAAATAAAAAGCAGCTGCATTTTTATACACTAAAAAATGAATAATCTGAAAAGGAAATAATTACAATTACAATAGCATCTAAAAGCATAAACTGGTTAGGAATAAACCAAGGAGGCAAAACCCTTGTACACTGAAAAATATAAGACATTCTTAAAAGAAATTAAGGAAGACACCAATAAGAAAAGGTATTCCATGTACATGAAAGACTTAATATTGTTAAATGTCAATACTATCCAAAGTGATATACATATTCAATGCAATCCCTATCAAATTCTCAATAGCAGGAGGAGGAGGGCAAGATGGTGGAAGACTAGGTGCCTCAATTCACCCAATCCCACCAATTTACCTAGATTACTGTCAAATCATCCTGAAAACCTACGAATTCGACCTGAGATTTAAAGAGAGAACAGCCGGAATGCTACAGAGAGAAGAGTTTTCGCTTCTAACAAGAATCATCTAGGGTGAAATTTCCTTAGGTCATGGTTGATATTCTTGACACAGCTCGCTCATACAGCCACTCTGCACTGAGCAAAAGGACTGGAAGGAAGAACTCACCACCAAAGAAGGAATGAGAAACAGTACTCTCTGCCACAGAGTTACAGAATTTGGATTACAATTTGGTGTCAGAAAACCAATTCAG
The DNA here is from genome assembly GCF_905146905.1 of Nyctereutes procyonoides. NCBI lineage: Eukaryota > Metazoa > Chordata > Mammalia > Carnivora > Canidae > Nyctereutes > Nyctereutes procyonoides. Next base: position 68,877,195 of record NW_026575140.1, on the reverse strand, counting down.
AAGCACAATTATAAAGCTACTGATGGGGATCCCTGGGTGGTGCAGCGGTTTGGCGCCTGCCTTTGGCCCAGGGCGCGATCCTGGAGACACGGGATCGAATCCCACGTCGGGCTCCGGGTGCATGGAGCCTGCTTCTCCCTCTGCCTGTGTCTCTGCCTCTCTCTGTGTGTGTGACTATAAAAAAAAAAAAAAAAAGCTACTGATGGCTCCTGGAAAAAAGCATAAAGGAATCAGGAGACTTCATAACTGCAGAATTTAGATCTAATCAGGCCGAAATTAAAAATCAGTTAAATGAGATGCAATCCAAACTGGAGGCCCTAACAATGGGGGTTAATGAGGTAGAAGAAAGACTGAGTGACATAGAAGACAAGTTGATGGCAAGGAAGGAAGCTGAGGAAAAAAGAGAAAAACAATTGAAAGACCATGAGGAAAGGTTAAGGGAAATAAATGACAGCCTCAAAAGGAAAAATCTATGTTTAATTGGGGTACCAGAGGGCTCCAAAAGAGACCGAGGGCAAGCAAGCATATTTGAACAAATCATAGCTGAGAATTCCCCAATTTGGGGAAGGAAACAGGCATCAGATCCAGGAGATAGAGAGGTCCCCCCATAAAATCAATAAAAACTGTTCAACACCTCAGCATTTAATAGTGAAACTTGCAAATTCCAAAGATTAAGAGAAAATCCTTAAAGCAGCAAGATACAAGAGTTCCCTAACTTATATGGGGAGAAATATTAGGTTAACAGCAGACCTCTCCACAGAGACCTGGCAGGCCAGAAAGGGCTGGCAGGATATATTCAGGGTCCTAAATGAGAAGAACCTGCAGCCAAGAATACTTTATCCAGCAAGGCTCTCATTCAGAATAGACGGAGAGATAAAGAGCTTTCAAGATAGGCAGAAACTGAAAGAATATGTGACCTCCAAACAACTCTGCAAGAAATATTAAGGGGGACTCTGTAAAAGAAAGAGGAAGCCCAAAGAAACAAGCCACAAAAACAGGGATTGAATAGGTATATGATGGCATTAAATTCATATCTTTCAATAGTAACTCTGAATGTGAATGGGCTAAATAGTTACTAATAGTAACTAATAGTAACTAATAGTAACTAATAGTTACTAAATAGTAACTCTGAATGTGAATGGGCTAAATGATCCCATCAAAAGATGCAGGATTTTTGACTGGATAAAAAAGCAAGACCCATCTATTTACTGTCTACAAGAGACTCATTTTAGACCTAAGGACACCTACAGCCTGAAAATAAAAGGTTGGAGAACCATTTACCATTCAAATGGTCCTCAAAAGAAAGCAGGGGTAGCCATCCTCATATCAGATAAATTAAAGTTTATCCCAAAGACTGTAGTGAGAGATGAAGAGGGACACTATATCATACTTAAAGGATCTATCCAACAAGAGGACAATCATGAATATTTATGCCCCGAATGTGGGAGCTGCCAAGTATATCAATTAATAACCAAAGTAAAGACACACTTCTTTTTTTGCTATTTTTTTATAAATTTATTTTTTATTGGTGTTCAATTTGCCAAAATATAGAATAACACCCAGTGCTCATCCCATCAAGTTCCCTCCTCAGTGCCCGTCACCCAGTCACCTCATCCCCTCACCCCCTCCCCTTCCACTACCCCTTGTTTGTTTCCCAGAGTTAGGAGTCTCTCATGTTCTGTCTCCCTTTCTGATATTTCCCACTCATTTTTTCTCCTTTCCCCTCTATTCCCTTTCACTATTTTTTATATTCCCTAAATGAATGAGACCATAAAATGTCTATCCTTCTCCAATTGACTTATTTCACTCAGCATACTACCCTCCAGGTCCATCCACGTTGAAGCAAATGGTGGGTATTTGTCGTTTTTAATGGCTGAGTAATATTCCATTGTATACATAAACCACATCTTTATCCATTCATCTTTTGATAGACACATGTACACCGAGGCTCCTTCCACAGTTTGACTATTGTGGACATTGCTGCTATAAACATCGGGGTGCAGGTGTCCTGGCTTTTCATTACATCTGTATCTTTGTGGTAAATCCCCAGCAGGGCAATTGCTGGGTCGTAGGGCAGATCTATTTTTAACTCTTTGAGGAACCTCCACACAGTTTTCCAGAGTGGCTGCACCAGTTCACATTCCCACCAACAGCGCAGGAAGGTTCCCCTCTCTCCACATCCTCTCAACATTTGTGGTTTCCTGCTTTGTTAATTTTCCCCATTCTCACTGCTGTGAGGTGGCATCTCATTGTGGTTTTGATTTGTATTTCCCTGATGGCAAGTGATGTGGAGGATTTTCTCACGTGCTTATGGCCATGTGTATGTCTTCCTCTGTGAGATTTCTGTTCATGTCTTTTGCCCATTTCATGATTGGATTGTTTGTTTCTTTGCTGTTGAGTTTAATAAGTTCTTTATATATCTTGGAAACTAGCCCTTTATCTGATAAGTCATTTGCAAATATCTTCTCCCATTCTGTAGGTTGTCTTTTAGTTTTGTTGACAGTATCTTTTGCTGTGCAAAAGCTTCTTATCTTGATGAAGTCCCAATAGTTCATCTTTGCTTTTGTTTCTCTTGCCTTCATGGATGTATCTTGCAAGAAGTTACTGTGGCCAAGTTCAAAAAGGGAGTGGCCTGTGTTCTCCTCCAGGATTTTGATGGATTCTTGTCTCACATTTAGATCTTTCATCCATTTTGAGTTTATCTTTGTGTATAGTGCAAGAGTGGTCTAGTTTCATTCTTCTGCATGTGGATGTCCAATTTTCCCAGCACCATTTATTGAAGGGACTGTCCTTTTTCCAGTGGGTAGTCTTTCCTGCTTTGTCGAATCTTAGTTGACCATATTTGAGGGCCCATCTCTGGATTCTCTATTCTGTTCCATTGATCTAGGTGTTTTTGTGCCAGTCCCACACTGTCTTGATGACCACAGCTTTGTAGTACAACCTGAAATCTGGTATTGTGATGCCCCCAGCTATGGTTGTCTTTTTTAAAATTCCCCTGGCTATTCGGGGTCTTTTCTAATTCAACACAAATTTTAAAATAATTTGTTCCATCTCTCTGAAGAAAGTCCATGGTATTTTGATAGGGATTGCATTAAATGTGTAAATTGCCCTGGGTAACATTGACATTTTCCCATTATTAATTCTTCCAATCCATGAGCATGGAATATTTTTCCATCTCTTTGTGTCTTCCTCAATTTCTTTCAGAAGTGTTCTGTAGTTTTTAGGGTATAGAACCTTTACCTCTTTAATAACCAAAGACATACTTAGATAATACACTAATACTGGGAGACTTCAACACGGCACTTTCTGCAAATGACAAATATTTTAGGCACAACATCTCCAAAGAAACAAGAGCATTAAATGATACACTGGACCAGATGGATTTCACAGATATTTACAGAACTTTACATCCAAATACAACTGAATACACATTCTTCTCAAGTGCACATGGAACTTTCTCCAGAATAGACCACGTACCGGGTCACAAATCAGGTCTCAACTGATACCAAAAGACTGGGATGGTACCCTGCATATTTTCAGACCATAATGCTTTGAAAGTTGAACTCAATCACAAAAAGAAATTTGGAAGAAACTCAAACACGTGGAAATTAAAGAGCATCCTGCTAAAAGATGAAAGGGTCAACCAGGAAATTAGAGAAGAATTAAGATTCATGGAAACTAAGGAAAATGAAGATACAACCGTTCAAAATCTTTGGGATACAGCAAAAGCAGTCCTGAGGGGGAAATACATCGCAATACAAGAATCCCTCAAAAAATTGGAAAAAAAACTCAAATACACAAGCTAATCTCGCACCTAAAGGAACTGGTGAAAGAACAGGAAATAAAATCTACACCAAGCAGACGGAGAGAGTTAAGATTCATGCAGAACTCAATGAAGCAGAGACCAGAAGAACTGTAGAACAGATCAACAGAACCAGGAGTTCGTTCTTTTAAAGAATTAATAAGATAGATAAACCATTTGCCAGTCTTATTAAAACAAAAGAGAAAAGACTCAAATTAATAAAATCATGAATGAAAAAGGAGAGATCATAGCCAATACCAAGAAAATGCAAACGATTTTAAAAACATATTATGAGCAGCTATACGCCAATAAATTAGGCAATCTAGAAGAAATGGACGCATTTCTGGAAAACCACCAACTACCAAACTGGAACAGGAAGAAATAGAAAACCTGAACAGGCCAATAACCAGGGAGGAAATTGAAGCAGTCATCAAAAACCTCCCAAGACACAAGAGTCCAGGGCCAGATGGCTTCCCAGGGGAATTCTAGCAAACGTTTAAAGAAGAAACTATACCTATTCTACTAAAGCTGTTTCGAAAGATAGGGAAGGAATACTTCCAAACTTATTCAATGAGGCCAGCATTACCTTAATTCCAAAGCCAGACAAAGACCCCACCAAAAAGGAGAGTTATAGACCAATATCCCTGATGAACACAGATGCAAAAATTCTCAACAAAATACTAGCCAATAGGATCCAACAATACATTGAGAAGATTATTCACCATGACCAAGTGGGATTTATCCCTGGAATGCAAGGCTGGTTCAACATTTGTAAAGCAATCAATGTGATAGATCAATATCAACAAGAGAAAAAACAAGAACCTTATGATCCTCACAATAGATGCAGAGAAAGCATTTGATAAAACACAGCATCCATTCCTGATCAAAACTCTTGAGACTGTAGGGATAGAGGGAACATTCCTCAGCATCTTAAAAGCCATAATGAAAAGCCCTCAGCAAATATCATTCTCAATGGGGAAACACTGGGAGCCTTTCCCCTAAGATTAGGAACATGACAGGGATGTCCAGTCTCACCACTGCTATTCGACATAGAATTAGAAGTCCTAGCCTCAGCAATCAGGCAACAAAAAGAAATAAAAGGCTTTCAAATTGGCAAAGAAGAAGTCAAACTCTCCCTCTTTGCAGATGACATGATACTGTATGTAGAAAACACAAAAGACTCCACCCCAAGATTGCTAGAACTCATACAGCAATTCAGCACTGTGGCAGGATACAAAATCAATGCCTAGAAATCAGTGGCATTTCTATATGCTAACAATGAGACTGAAGAAAGAGAAATTAAGGAGTCAATCCCATTTACAATTGTACCCAAAAGCATTAGATACCTAGGAATAAACCTAATCAAAGAAGTAAAGGATCTATACCCTAAAAACTACAGAACACTTCTGAAAGAAATTGAGGAAGACACAAAGAGATGGAAAAATATTCCATGTTCATGGATTAGAAGAATTAATATTGGGACAATGTCAATGCTACCCAGGGAAATTTACACATTTAACACAATCCCTATCAAAGTACCATGGGCTTTCTTCAGAGATTTGGAAGAAATCATCTTAAGATTTGTGTGGAATCAGTAAAGATCCCAAATAGCCAGGGGAATATTAAAAAAGAAAACCAGAGCTGGGGGTATCACAATACCAGATTCAGGCTGTACTACAAAGCTGTGATCATCAAGACAGTGTGGTACTGGCACAAAAACAGACACCTAGACCAATGGAACAGAATAGAGAATCCAGAAATGGGCCCTCAACTTTATAGTCAAATAATAGTTGACAAAGCAGGAAAGACTATCCACTGGAAAAAGGACAGTCTCTTCAATAAATGGTTCTGGGAAAATTGGACAGCCAGTGCAGAAGAATGAAACTAGACCATTCTCGGGATCCCTGGGTGGCGCAGGGGTTTAGCGCCTGCCTTTGGCCCAGGGCGCGATCCTGGAGACCCGGGATCGAATCCCACGTCGGGCTCCCGGTGTTTGGAGCCTGCTTCTCCCTCTGGCTGTGTCTCTGCCTCTCTCTCTCTCTGTGTGTGACTATCATAAATAAATAAAAATAAAAAAAATTATTTAAAAAAAAAAGAAACTAGACCATTCTCTACACCATATACAAAGATAAACTCAAAATGGATGAAAGATCTAAATATGAGACAAGAATCCATCGAAATCCTAGAGAACACAGACAATACCCATTTTGAACTTGGCCACAGAAACTTCTTGCAAGATACATCTATAAAGGCAAGGGAAACAAAAGAAAAAATGAACTATTGGTGCTTTCTTCTTCACAGAAAAAGAAACATCAACAAAACTAAAAGAATGGAGAAGAATGGGAGAAGATATTTGCAAATGATCTATCAGATAAAGGGCTAGTATCCAAGATCTATAAAGAACTTATTAAACTCAACAGCAAGGAAACAAACAATCCAGTCATGAAATGGGCAAAAGACATGAACAGAAATTCCACCAAAGAAGACAAACACATGGCCAACAAGCACATGAGAAAATGCTCCGCATCACTTGCCATCAGGGAAATACAAATCAAAACCACAATGAGATCCCACCTCACACCAGTGAGAATGGGAAGGATTAACAAGACAGGAAACAACAAGTGTTGGAGCGGATGTGGAGAAAGGGGAACCCTCTTGCACTGTTGGTGGGAATGTGAACTGGTACAGCCACTCTGGAAAACTGTGTGGAGGCTCCTCAAAGAGTTAAAAATAGACCTGCGCTACGACCCAGCAATTGTCCTACTGGGATGTACCCCAAAGATACAGATGCAGTGAAACAGCAGGATACCTGCACCCCAGTGTTTATAGCATTAATGTCCACAATAGCCAAACTGTGGAAGGAGCCTTGGTGTCCATCGAAAGATGAATGGATAAAGACGTTGTGGATTATGTATATAATGGAATATTACTCAGCCATTAGAAACGACAAATACCCACCATTTGCTTCAATGTGGAGGGAACTGGAGGGTATTAAGCTGAGTGAAGTCAATCGGAGAAGGACAAACATGATATGGTCTCATTCATTTGGGGAATATAAAAAATAGTGAAAGGGAATAAAGGGGAAAGGAGAGAAAATGAGTGGGAAATATCAGAGCGGGTGACAGAACATGAGAGACTCTTAACTCTGGGAAACAAACAAGGGGTAGTGGAAGGGGAGGGGAGTGGGGGGATGAGGTGACTGGGTGATGGGCACTGAGGGGGCACTTGATGGGATGAGCACTGAATGTTATGCTATATGTTGGCAAATCGAACTCCAATAAAAAATATACACAAAAGAATTCTCGATAGCATATGTTTACAGAAATAAAAAGAAATCCATCCTAAAACTTATATGTCATCTCAAGGGACCCTAGAGAGCCAAAACAATTCTGGAGAAGAATGCAGTTGGATGTGCTTCACTCATGTTTTTTGAATTCAAATTTCTTGCAAAACAATATATTATCATCAAAATAGTCATCAAAACATATTTTCATACAACAGTCATCAAAACAGTATATTACCATAAAAATAAATATGTAGACCAATGGAATAAAATATTCCAGAAATAAACCCTCACATACATGGTCATATGATTTCTGGCAAGAGTTCAAAGACCACTCAATGGGGGAAAGGATGGCCTTGCAACATAAAGTGTTGCAAAATTGAATATCCATGAGCAAAAAGTAATGAAACTGGATTCTTACCTTATGCTATATGCAAAAAACTAAAATTGAATAAAGACCTAAATGTAAGAACTAAAACTATAAACTCTTAGAAGAAAAGAGAAGAGTAAGTTTAATAGCATTAAATCTGGCAATAATTTCTCAAATAGGACCCCAAAAACACAGGCAACAAAAGAAAAAAAAATCAATTGGGATTATTTCAAAATTTAAAACTTCTGTGCAAAGAACACAATCAGTAGAATGAAAGACAACTATAACACTGGGAGAAAATATTTACAAGTCATCTGCCTGACAAGAGGTTAGTATCTAGAACATATAAAGAACTCTACAACTCAATCACAAAACGCGTGCCGTGTTTAAAAAAATGGTAAAAGGCTTAGATTGGCATTTCTCCAAAGAGGATCTACAAATTGCAAATAAGCACATGAAAAGATGCTTAATAATACTAATAATTAGGGAAATTAAAATCAAAACTCTAATGAGATACCACCTCATACCAGTAAGATGGCTACTATAAAAAAAAGAGTAAGTTTTAGAAAGGAATTGGAGAAATTAGAATGCTTGCACATTGTTTCTGGGAATGTAAAGTGACACAGTCACTAGAAAAGACAGTATAGTCGGTCCTCAAAAATTAAAAATAGAGCTACCATATGATCCAGCAATTCCACTTCTGAGTATATACCCGAAAGAATTGAAAGTAGCCATCTCAGAGATATTCGTACACCCAAATTCAATGCAGCATTATTCACAGTAGTCAAATGGTGGAAACCAAAGTATTCATCAATTGATAAATAGATAAGTAAAATGTGATATAGTAATGGATTATTACTTATACTTTTGAAAGAAGGAAATTCTGACACATGCTGTAACATGGATAAATGAACCTTGAGGACAATGTGCTAAGTGAAATAAGCCAGTCACAAAAAGTCAAAATACTTTATGATACCATTTATATACAGCATCTAAAGTAGTCAAACTCAGAGACAGAAAGTAGAATGGTGACGGGCACTGACGGGGGCACTTGACCGGATGAGCACTGGGTGTTATTCTGTATGTTGGCAAATTGAACACCATTAAAAATAAATTTATTATAAAAAAAGAAAGTAGAATGGTGGTTGCTACAGGCTGGGGGAAGAAGAAAACTAATGTTTAATAGGTATAGACTTTCAGTTTTGAAAGACGAGTTCTGGAGATGGATTGCACGACAACGCGAATGTACTTAGCACTGCCAAACTCTACACTTAAATGGTTAAGATAGCAATTTTATGTATTTTACAACTAAAATTTTAAAATTATAAATTAAAAAGAACAGGAAAAATGAGCCCCCAAAATTATCTGAAATTATAGACGTGGAAGCAAACAATTAAAATAAATATATCATCTCTGTTAAATACAAATGTTGTCTCTTAGTTTTTGGAATTTTTATGGGACTTATAGGGGTTTTCTTAAAGTCAGAATTAAAATTTTGATAGGGTTTCTTTTTAAGGCAAAATATTTAGATGAGAAGAAAGATCAAGGAAAAAAGTAAAGGGAGATGTGGAGTCTAGGCAGGGTTTGTGGGTTTGAGTTTGGGACTTTGCTTTTGATTGAGGTTTTTTTCATTTCCTTTTTCTTTATTTGTTGTTGTTGTTTATAGAAGAGTAGAGATTTGAATATGTTTATAGGCTAAGGAGAAGTAATCAGTGGAAAGGAAGAGATTGAAAATATAGTAAAGAAATGAGTGCAGAAGGAAAGATACTGAAAATACCACTCAGGAAGAACTTACACAAGTAGTTGAGACTCTCACTAAAAAATGTTTAAGATGTAGGCGAATCTCCTACCTCTCAAGTCAAACTCATTGTCAGCAAGGACAGTTTTACTAAGGGAGAAAGCTAAGGACAATTTCAAGGGTTGCTGAACAATAGCTCTGTATGCAGCTTTCCAGCATCCAAAAAGTCCATTTCTCTCCAAGAACTCCTCACTTTGTGATTTAATACCCCTTGCTCTGGGTAATTGTGATCCTAAGTATGTGCTAAGAACCACAATGGCCAATTTACAGCCCTATAGTCCACCCTCTGACCATTGGAAGTGATAGTGCTTCCACCACATGGGTTGGTACATTTATAATTTCTGTAACCTGGCACCAAACAATTGCCTTACATCAGCACAATTCATATTGTTTGTCCTGCTTGAGTATTACCGTGGACTTGTGGTCTTGCATAAACTTCTTATAATGTACCATAGTCATTTACTTTTTTGAAGCTCACATTATTGGCTCAGTACACTCAAGTTCTCATGCCTCAAATACAGAATCAGCTCTTCTCCAAGGACACTTGGTTCCTTCTTGTAAAAATGATAGTAGAAACCCGAATGTGGCTTACTAGAGAAGTATACAGTTTCACAGAAGCACGAGATGGTTGATGACATCAGAAAAGAAATTATCTTTCCAAAAATGTGGTAGTTCATGTTGATACAGTATTCCCCCCTCATCCACAAGGGATACTTTCCAAGACCCCCAGTGCATGCCTGAAATCATGGATACTACCAAACCCTATACACTGTTTTGTCATATACATACATGCGTATGATGAAGTTTAATTTATAAACTAGGCACAGTAAGGGATTATCAATAGAACAATTATGATAATATATGGTCATAAAACTTTGTGAACACTTTCTCTCAAAATGTCTTATTGTACATACTTACCCTTCCTCTTTTTATGATGTAAGAGAATAAAATGCCTGCATGATGAACTGAAGTGAAGGGAATGACGTAGGTGCTATGTATGACATAGCTTTGGGCCACTATCAACCTTCTGACATACCATCAGAAGGAGAATCATCTGCTTTCAGACTGCAGGTAACTGAAATCACAGAAAGCAAAACCATGGAATGGCAGGGAGCAGGGAAGGAGGTGGAAGAGAACCACTATATTTCAATTGCAAAACTCCCTCCAAAGAACCACCAAAAAAATACATAGGCTTTAAATACCTGGTAGCTCAAAGTGATTCAAAATCATTGTCAGTGATGACACAGCTCCACTGGGGGACGAAGCTGAGGCTGTACCCAAGTGTCACTGAACACTACCTCTGCAATAAGCAACAATAGCAAAGAAAGGTAGAAGGCATCCAATACCAGCTTCACAGGTTTTATTTTTTAAAAATCTTCTCTAATTCTTCATTTTCAGGATCACTGGAGTTACTATTTAATTTTTATCATGAGTAGCTGTAGTTTTGAACTACAACTTCCTATGGATAAGTTGATATTCAATGTTTTTGCCCTGTGCCAGCCCAACTTCTCAAAATCCAACTCATATCAGAAAAACAACTAAAATTAAATTTAAAAATAAGTGACTTTTCATACTTTCCCCCAAAGTTCAGGTGGAATGACTTCTGTAAGGCCCCTTAAGATTTATGCAATATTGCCTGGGCTCCTTCAGAACAAACTCAAACGATCAAAGACATTTAAGGTGAATACACTTCAGTCTGAGCATCAGATTCACGTCACATTCTCACATCACCCAAAGCCGAATTCACAATCAAAATAGGTTTTAGCCACTTTGTTTTTACAAGTAAGAAACCCACATCCTTACACAGAATAAAGAGTACCATGATGAGTGTGCATTTTGTGCTAACTGCTCACCTATCAAAGAGAAGAAATGTAGTCACATTCTTCAGGGTAACTCCATGGGTAGGACACAACTAGATATACAAGTGAGAGAGACTGTTGCTAAATCCAAATATAGTTGATCAGGTATTAAATGCCTTTGAGATGTATGAGACTGTGCCCACTATTTTTATTTTTTGAGAAACTCTCTACTTATTTGGTCCCTGGAAACTACCTCTTTAGAAGCTAATAGTAGAGTTTCCCTTTTTGCATATCCAAATAGCTCTAAATGAAGAGATTTTCTTGGTTATTGGTATTATGAACTTAAGGGACACTATCATTCACTTCCACTGGGAGCCATTAAGCTTCTCATAGGTAAAGAAGCCTGATGACCTAAGCAGACTTGCAGCCTAACTTTGTGCAGACTCAGTCAGCCTTCTGTCATAGAGATCAACTTTCTCAGCAGACCCTCATCTAAGCCAACAACTGTCTACTTTCTCACTTCTTTTTCAGAAGCTAGAGAACATGGCTTCTTCACCATGTTCCATCAGATTCCTCCAGCATCTAGCTCTTTGCCTCTTTTTCAGCTAAGCCAGGTAGGTCATGGTATGAATCTGTCAGACAGGACAGAAACTGTCATCTTAAGTTCAGAAGTTGCAGAAGCCATGGCCTCAGTCAAGATTCTAAAGTGACCCAATTGAAGTGGGAGAGGGATGTGACCTTCCTAAGACTACTAGTCCTGGAGATGAACTGGTGATGATTATTATCCAGGTTTGTGGTCACCTCCTCTTGTGTTCTCACTCCATTCCAAATACAGACATCTTTTTCTAAACCAGATTATGGCCAAAGTTAGTTACCTAACACTTATAGCTGAGCTATCTTGAGACTACTTCAATTTGGTATTTTTAATATTCTACTTAAAAGTCACCTTTGTGAAGTTTAGAATTATTTCTGAGACTCTATCCTCTGAAAGCCATTTTAAAAAGCTCATTTGGCTTGCACAAGAACAGTGAAAGCCAAGGTCATAGCTCTCAAAAGACTTTTCTATAAAAACAAAGATTAACTCACACATGTTAAAGTAATAACAGAACACTAGCTCTTCAATTTTCTCTTTGAAGTCAGCCTCCCTATTTTAAGGGGTCCCTGTGGCTCCCATGCAATAGCCTTGATTAAAACATTCTCAAGACCACATTTCCTCCTTCATTTTCCTGACACTCCCTCCAAAACCTAAACATGGGGGAGGGAGGTTTGGTGCCAATCATACTTCTGGCACCAGCTGCAATTTCTAAGGACTCCAGATCAGCAAGAAGAAAACACACAGGTAAAAGTATCAATGTAGTTAGCCAAGGATACAGAATCTTATCAGAAGATGACCCACGTGGAGCCTCTATCTGAGCAAAGGCAGCAAATCTCAGCAGGATTTTCTCTGCCCTCAATGGGCAGTGACATTAAACACACAAGTTAGGATCTTATCAGATTTGAGAAGCTTGTTTCTTGCATGCTTTTAGCCACCATGCTACTGTCTTGTACAGCTGCACTTGTCATTCTACTACCCCACTCTTATGCTCCACTCTGTGTTGGGGCTGACCGGCAAAAGTACATCCTTTTGTTAATTCTAAAACTTAACACTTTCAAGCACTGTGCCAGTCACTGCTTCATAGAACGCCTACAACTGGAAATTGGTGAAAGGAGAAGGGAAACTACTTCCAACCATCCCAGGCCAGGATTGCTAGACCTGGATCAGCTAGTAGGGAAATAATTGATCGCATATCTGAGGAAATACTACCAGGTAGAAAATGCCCAACAACCAAAGAACTTAGAAGCCCTACGCAATCATGAAAATATATCCAGCTTTGTCATGTCTTACAAGGGCACCTTCTATGCCATCTTGCCTCTACACATATACTTCTATTCCCCCCACTTGCCAAACTCAGAATAAGGTAAATTTGTGAAGGCTGGAATTATAACCACCCAGCGGGTATGTGCCTTCTGACTGAAATGAAATGAAATGCAGCATTTCTTGAAAAGCCAATTATTTCCAACCTGTTCCATTAGAGTCAAACATGCTAAATGAGCATATAACATATTGACTTTTGTGCCCTGTGGCATCTGGGGCCATAAATGTTCTGCTTATCATAACACTCATCTCCATAGCTCTTATAAATCGGGACCCTCCTCACAAAAGCACACATCGCCCATTCATAACTTAGAATAGCAAGGAGACAGGCTGCCTGATGTAACAGAGCAGATCTCCCCTGCCCTCTGCCCATATGGCTGGACCTGCTGCACCCACCCACCTGACTGTGCCTGAGTCAGGAAGCCTCCCCACCTGTGTCTGAACAGATGGCAGACAATACCATGCAGGCAGTGCCATTCCCTGTGAGAAGGCAATCAGGCTGCCAAGGGGATTGCCCTAGGCTGAGAAACAGTGAGGGAAGCCCTGACGAAACCCAGCAAAAATGAGCTTTGGAGGCACCAATCTGCATTTGAATCTTGGTATTCCTTACAAGGCATTGAACAAGTTATTTAACCTCTTTAAGCCTCAGTTTCCTTCTTGGAAATTGGAGTTGATAATGCCTATTATACACTTAGTGTGATGTTTAATAATATAATGTGTACAGAGCTTCTTATAGGGTACCTAGAAGGCTATAGGCGCTTGAGAAACAGTAAGTATTATGTTTTGTGTTTTATAAATATTTACTATCTAGTGGATTTCAGATTGCTAAGGGACCACGTTCTCAGTACATCATCATGTCATCACCTCTGCTGTAGGTGTGAGCAAAAGGCGGAAAATTAATTTCCTGGAGTTCTTTAAAATGATCACTTGCTGTGCTCCCTCTGGAAGATGCATATCCTCATACTCTTCTCCCTACATTTCTCCACTACCTTCCCATTGCTCCCTGCACAACTCCTAGAGAGCAGGTAGGAATGAATGTCCTAAGCTCTTCCTGTAGTAAACTCTCCACTCCTAGCAAGTTTTCTCTATTTTCTGCTGTCTACTGGTTGAATCCTAATGGCTCTGACTCTGATGATCAGTGAAGAGCAGAGGCTCTGCTTTTCCCAGATCCAGCAGGGAAAACCCAAGGCATCTAGCAGAGGTGAGTGCAGTACTCTCAGCCCACACCCTGAACTTTTACACAGGTGTGGCATTTGGGATTCACCAAGGAAGCTGCATAATTACTTAGAAAGAATGAAGTCTGATTGTTCCTTTCTCTCCAAGTGCAATCTCTCCTAATAACATCACCCAACTGAATGCCTCCTAATTCTGTCGGAATGCATTTTAATTATCACTGCTTCTTATGTTGGTGAGCTGTCGCTGAAGTTTTTGATTTGTGATGGAAAACAGGGAAGCCATAAAGTATTTTGGTGACAGCTCCCTGATTAGGCAGCATTGCAGCAAAACAAGTTGTCACAATAAAACTGATTAATCAAGTTGTCAGAGTAAAACAAATTAATGTCACAAAAACCTTTGCTAGAAATTACCTCTGTATCTTGGGGTATTCATCTGATGGATTCCTTCAATTAGCAGAAACTTCTATCTCATGAGCACTTCTGAGTCTGCACTTAGGATCCCATTTGGACCAATTGCCCTAGAGCAAAACAGTAGGTCTTAGAGAACCCAGGGGCATATTTGAAAAAGACAGTCACTGACTTGCTTTTCAAGATTCTTCACCCCTAACTACTTGGGAGACTGTTAAGACCAGAAGTATAATCTAGAGCTAAAATGTTCTAATACAAGATAAATACAAAAATCATTATCTACAGTCCTACCAGTGGGTCTAGATTTAATTTAAGATGGATTTAAGGTTAACTTATTTGAGAGAGAGAGAGAGAGAAAGAGAGGCAGAGGGAGAGACTCCCCAGCAGATCCAAGCACAGAACCCAAACTGGGGCTTAATACCATGACCCTGAGATCATGACTTGAGCCAAAACCAAGAGTTGGAGGCTTAACCAACTGAGCCACCCAGCTGCCCCTGTCTGTCAAGAGGTTTAATCACAGTCCTCTGGCTGGAAGGACACTGCAGTGCTTGTACATTCCTATCTCAAGGAAAGACTGCCCATACTGGAGATGTCCACCACAGTTCACTGTAACTCAGATGAGGATGTTTGGTTATACAGAGCCCCAGCCCCTCATGATCAGAGGTGACGGGATAGCAGTGGGCATAACCAGTGATCCTGATATGAACTGATGCACTAGGCCAATCACATTCCATCTCCAAAGATTTCAACCAGGAAATATGGATAGAATGGATCAGTTAGCTGTGGGAACTGAAAGTGGAAAAGTACCATAAGGTAACAGTGAGCCTTTAAGTATCTCAGCGAATGATAGCTTTGAGGTAGGGAAAACATAGAGTAGGGGAGGAAATCAGTGGGTAGCAAGGAGAGAAAAAGACAATAGCCCATGTCTAAGTTGGGAATCAACAACAATCACTAGGGCAGCCTCCATTCTAGAAGGATCAGGTCTTAGAATAAAATAAAGTCTTAGAATAAAATCCCCTTCACTTGGGAAAGCTGGAATAGGTCTCTCTCTTGCAAACACTATAAGAAGCACAGAGGACTGTGAGGGGAATAGACTGTGTGCAAAAAAGGGAGGTATGAGAATGAATGATGTTCAAACTACTCCTCAGGAGAGATACTACCCGGGATGCCATACCAGAGTAAATCAACTGCATAAATATGTGTCAACTGGTGCCAGTATATGGGAGGCCCACAGCAATGCAAGGCTTCACAAATTACCTCTGCATTGCACAGAGGCCTGAAATGGAAAACACTGCTTCTTGGCCATCTTCAGAATCTTCTCCTAGAAGCCAGTCATTGTAACTGGAATAGGTGGACACTTGATATTGCAATACCAATGTCTAGCAGGAGCCTCCAGGCCTTAAAGGCACTGAGTACACCATTCCTTTCTCTGACATTAAAAACCACCCTCAAGAGACTTTGGCCTCACTGCCTTTGAGGGCAAAGATCCACATTCTGGAGGGGAGGAGTGATACACGGTGTGGAGAAATAAAGGTATTGTTCTGATCTAGTCCCAAATAATATTCTAGGATTAAATAAACTGTGGTTTTGGTTTTTTTCAGCTTCCTAAAGAATAAAGGGTCAGCACCTATACACAGATGGAACCCTCATTCCACTGTAAAAATATATACCATTATGTTCTCCACCTTTTCTTAAAGCACCCCCTCTACCTCCTAGCCTTAATGGCACCTGAATTTCTCTCTCCCAGGAAGATGATCCTCTGCCCACCTACATAGAAAGACCCACTTTTTTCACTGTGGTTTTCTGAAAAGGGCCTGTTGCTTTATACCACCTTACCTTTGCTCATGTTGTTCCCTCTGCCTGAAATGCTGTTTCTGCACTCTATGCCACCCTCACTCCCATCTGTCAAGAGTAATTCATGTCTCTTCTCTGGAGTCTTTTCTGACCACCTCCTTTGGTCATAAGCCCTGCAGAGGTTTCTTTCATAGACACAATGAGCATTTATAGTCATTTGTTTATATATCTCTCCCCCTACTACACTAGGAGATTCCAGGGGGCAAAGATCCTATATTATTCATCTCCACATCTTATGGCAGTGTCTGACACACAATAAATGCCTAACAAATATTCATTGAATAAAAGAAAATGAATCAAAGTGGCTAATCCAGGATTCTAACCTAATCTTCCAATGTAAAAACCCATGGTCTTTCTGCTACAACAATCAGGCATACCCAATGGCAACAGCTGAACCAACCAATGGGATCTCAGAGAAGCAGGATGGAAGCAGGAACCACTTACTGCTGTCCTGCTCTAACCCTCACCTCAGCTTCATCTGTGGAGCTGTGCCAAAGGCATCAAGCCCCAGGCAGCATTGAAGAAGGTGCTGAAGCTAGTGCCTTCCCACTGCCCTGGACCTCTTCAGCTCACTCTAACATTTCTGATGCATCAGGGATGAAGTACAGAATCACCTAACATTCAAAAAGGGAGAAAACGAAGACCATATGGTTCCTCCTCTTCATTTTAAACATGAAGGACTAGAGGCACAAAGAAATGAAGGAAGTTGTCCTAGGTCACCCAGCAACTTAGGGGTAGAGCCCAGACTCAAGACCCCCATCTCCTCCCTCCTGGTCCATTCTACCTTTTTCAGTACCCATGCCTCTCATGATGTTGGAGACAGGAGATCATACCCTAGACTTCATTAAATCCACAGGACTAGGATCAGGCACACACAGACGTCATGGGAAGGATCTCTGCTTCCTTTTTTCCAGCGCTAATCTTGGACTCAGACAAACCCAGGCTTAAATCCAACCGTTACCACCTACTAGTCTCGTGAAGTGGTACAAAAGAGTTAACCTCTCTGAGCCTCAGATTCTTCACTTATATATTGAGAATTTGATATCCTTCTCTTAAGTATTGATATGAAAATAGGTAAATATGGTCTATACCAAAGCTCTTGGCAAGAGTTTGGCATGCATTAGGTGCTTAATAAACTTTTTTTTTTAGTTTTTCACATAATTTTATTATATCCTTTAAAGACAGCATTATTATTGTAAATAAACATCTTAAATTGGTTCTGCAACATAAGATTCATTTTGAAAGGTGGTTTCTTTGAAAAGTCCTCCTTAAAAGCACTCTGCCAACAGACACCATTGATCTGCAGCCTTTTGTCCTACAGTCTTCCATATTTTGCCCAAGTCAAAGATGCTACTTCTTTAACATGACAGACATTTCACTTTCATAAGTTCTTTTATAAATTCACTAGCAATCAAAATAATTTCCTCAGTCGAGCAGTAAAAAGTTATTTCATGGAGAATAGAAGAAAAGCATTTCATTACCTTCATCGTTTTGTACTTTCATATTCTGTTCTAAATCCGTGTTCTGATATTTTTAAAATTGGTCACATGCTTTTGCTATCACTTGGTTACTTTACCAATTAAGTTTATCTTTTCATCAAAGAATTACATGTAGATAGTTTAAGGAGGAAATAGTTCTATAAGGCTTATTATTCAAAAACAGCTTGTCCCTCCACCACAATCCCTATTTCATTTCCCACACCCTAGAGGCAATCACTTTCAACTCTTACCTGACATCCTTTTGAATTTATTGCTATGTCACTAAATAACCTGCTTGGAATACTATTTTATTGACTTTCAGACCTCACTGGCTCATCTGAAAGATGAAGACTTAACTCCTCAATCTCCTCCATATCCTTTTGCATAGGTGCACACCTTCCCACCTCCCTATTCACATTCTCCTCCCACAGCCAGAAGTACATTTGGTTTCTACATTCCTGTTAGGGTACAAATGCTCTTCACAGCCAAGCCATTTGTATACCATTATTGCTCTTCCATTCCTGCACCAACACTTTTTGCCCTGCACTTAATAATGGACATGTTGGTTAATGTACTTATCACTAGTTCACCCCTGAAGTCTTCCCCAGTTGTATAAACCCCCAAATACATTCAGCCACATTAGGTGCTCTGTCATTTTCTTTGGTCCAAAGATGAAATCACTGTGGAGACTTCTAGCCTGATCACAATTGTTATGTTGGGTCCTCCTTTTCACCACTATGCTGAGTATTTCCTTCTCCCTCGGTCCTGGGTTAGAGCCAGTTTCTTAGATGCTAGGCATTTGTTTTTCTTGGATTACTTCTTGTCTTGGTAAGCACACCCTTTAGTGGTTTCATACGAAAAGAAAGGATGTACATAGGAAACAAATGTTTTGAAATCTTGAATATCTAAACATATCTTTAACTCTACCCTCATATTTAATTGAGTATAGAATTCTTGGTTGGAAAGTATTTTACCCTCAAATTTTGAAACTATTTCCCCATTATCTTTTAGCTTTCAGTGTGGTTGTTCTTGATGTTCTGAAATCTTACAATAAGAGATCTTGGAATAGCTCTATTTTCATACACTGTGCTGATTCTGAAATTATCATTTTGAGGAATTGTTACTGAATAATTTTTGGGTGATTATTTTTTTCCCATCTGATTTATTCCTTCTAGAGTTCCCATTATTCAGATGTTAGATTCCCAGAAGTCTTTTGCTTGGCTTTGCTTTCCTAGCTTCCTGCTCTACTACAGGGAGATTTATCCAACTTTTTCATTACTCATTCCTTCTCTCAAGTTTTTACTGAGTGTCTACTATGTACAAAGCAATGTTCAAGGTACTGGAAATGCTTCCAAAGAAAAAAAATCCCTGTCATGGGATCCCTGGATGGCGCAGCGGTTTAGTGCCTGCCTTTGGCCCAGGGCGCGATCCCGGAGACCCGGGATCGAATCCCACGTCGGGCTCCCGGTGCATGGAGCCTGCTTCTCCCTCTGCCTGTGTCTCTGCCTCTCTCTCTCTCTCTCTCTCTCTCTCTCTCTCTCTCTGTGACTATCATAAATAAATAAAAAAAATAGTTCTTTAAAAAAAAAAATCCCTGTCATCATTGATCAGTTTTTAGACCCTACCATTGAATTGTTTCTGCTACCAAATTTCCAATTTCCAAGAGCTGATTATGATCTGACAGTTCCTTCTTCATGGTATCCTATCTTACCTCTGAGCATTTGACAGACTTGTCATTTTTTCCTTCCTCCACAGTGCCCATTTCCTCAAAGTTGACTTTGTTGGTTTAGTTTATGTCTTTCATATTACACACTCTCCCCAAATATCCATGTCTGCTCATATTTCAGAGTGGCATGCTAACATACTGAAAGTTCTATATGTGTATAGCTAGGGCCTGTCAACCTTGGTTTTCACAAATGGTAAACAAAAGAGATCTGTACTATCCTTGCAGAACCCCTGATGTTAGTCTCTTTAGGTCTTTCCTTTTGGACTGGTCAGATTTCCCAGAACATTAGGACAACAACATTCAGTATATTAACTTTTACCTTAACTCCCTATGTACAGTAATCTTCCCTTCAACTGTTCTGTGTTGTGTAGTATTATTTATTGCTACATAGCAAGTTACTCCAAAATTTAGAAACTTAAACATTATCTCAGTCTCTAAGTCAGAAATCTGGACACAACCCAGCTCATGCCTCTGCCTCTACAGCTTTATAAGGCTGCAATAAAATGTCAGTTGGGGGCTACAACATTATCTGAAGGCTCAACTGAAGAAAAATCCTGGCGGTGCCCTGGATTTGATCTTTGCTCAGAAGATATTTCTTAATTTTTTAATTGCTTGCCATCCAGAGGCAGAATTTTCAAGTTTATCAATACCCTAGCTTTTTTCTATTTATCAGTACTTCCCTCAATTTATCTGTCCTTTTTTTTATTATATATTTTTTTATTGGTGCTCAATTTGCCAACATATAGAATAACACCCAGTGCTCATCCCCTCAAATGCCCCCCTCCGTGCCCATCACCCACTCACCCCCACCCACCTCCCCTTCCACCACCCCTAGTTCGTTTCCCAGAGTTAGGAGTCTCTCATGTTCTGTCTCCCTTTCTGATATTTCCCACTCATTCTTTCTCCTTTTTTCTGTCCTCCTGTGTGCATTTTACTATAAGAAACAAGAAGAGGGATCCTTGGGTGGTGCAGCGGTTTGGCACCTGCCTTTGGCCCAGGGCGCGAACCTGGAGACCCGGGATCGAGTCCCACGTCGGGCTCCCGGTGCATGGAGCCTGCTTCTCCCTCTGCCTGTGTCTCTGCCCCGCCCCCTGTGACTATCATAAATAAATAAAAATTTAAAAAAAATACAACTTTAAAAAAAAAAAAAAGAAACAAGAAGAAACCAGGCAATACCTTCAACACTTTGCCTGATCACTCAGTTCATTAGGCTCATCTTCTACTTCCCTATCATTGCAGGCAAGAAGGTTAAGTTTCTGCCATGACATCAAAGATTTCCTTCTAATTTCCTTAAGTGTTTTTCACGTCCCTTTGAGACCTCATTCACTAGCAACATCCAAGTTTAGTTTTCTACCTTCTGACCAACTTAACTTAGGTTTTCTCTAATGCACACATCAAAAATCTTCCCAGGCTTCATCTACTGGCCAGTTAGGTAGCCATATTTTTAGGTATTTATTATAGTATCACCTCACTGATGGTACCAAAACCTATAATAGGTATCTAATGCTGAGTAACAAACATCCCAAACTTAGAAGCTTGAAACTTTTATTATCTCATCTTTCCTATGGGTCTAGAATCCAGACATGGCTTAGCTGGATGGCTCTGCCTCCAGGTCTCTTACAGGCTGTAATCAAGGTGCCAGGTGAGGCTGCAGCCTCAACTGAAAGCATAACTGGGGAAGATCCACGTCCAAGCTCTCATGCATGCTGTTGGCAGGATTCAGCTCCTCATGGACTGTAGTTCTTTGCTCACTGTTGGGTAGGGGCTTCCCCTTGATTCTTTGCCATGTCTCTGCCTCTCCATAGAGCAGCTCACAACGTAGTAGTTGGCTTTCCCCAGAGCAAATGAGTAAGAGTGAGAGACGGGAGCCCAAAGCAGAAGCACAGTCTTTTTTATAACCTAAGAAGGGACATGCCATCACTTTTCCCATATTCTATTGGTTAGTTATGAGATACTAAGTCCAGTCCACACTCAAGCAGGTGGGGCAGATCACACAAGAGCAACTACTTGAAGACCAAACTATAGGAATCATTGGGAGTCATCCTGGAGGCTGTCTACCACAGCACTATACTATAGGGGGATAATCACATATAAAAGTCAACATGAGCCAAAATAGTGAGAAGTCAGAGAATAACAAACATAGAATAGAGTGTAAAGGCCTGCTCTTCAAGGTAGTTATTGCCAGTTTCACATTCTGGCTTTGCAGTATTGACACATCGGACTGTTTTGTTGGAAATGCAAGTTTTTTTCCAAGACGTCTAAAATCTAATTATGGGTGTTGTATAACCACTTTTCAGGATATTAAATTTGAGTATTGTATTACTTGGGGAACTATTGTAGTTTGGAGGAGAAAAATATATGCTGAGAAATGTAATCATAACATCCATGAAATCCATGGCATAGAAAGAACCTCAATTTCCTAGGGTGGCACTGACAGCTCCTGCTGTGACTTGCCCAGCTTTCCTGCTGGTCTCTATTTCATCCTGACTTCTGCTCATAAGATTTATCACTGACTAGTATCTAAGCCATTCATCCACTCACTGGTCAGCCACAAAGCACTAATTGAGAACCTGCTGTGTGCTAGACCCTGCACCAAACACCCCAGAGAATTAGTCACAATCTCTGCCCTTCACAGAATATAGTCTGATGGGAGAGGTGAACAAGTGAACACAGACAAAACCTTTGAGGTGAGTGGATGGGATTAGAAACAGCATTCCAGGAGGTGGACATGGCAAGCGTATAACATAGCCAAAAATTGTTGGAAAGTTCTGCTCAGACTGAGTCAATGGAACGAGGAAACTCCTGGTTATTTGTCTTAATCTCATGAAGATTTTTGTCTACCTGGGAACATCAGAAGGCTATACATGGAAAGGTTAATGGTCAGGGAGGACTTTCTGGTTCAGTGCTATCAAAGATTAGTTTCCATGGAAACCCTTCTTTCATCCATTTTCTTTCTCTGTTTCAGCCATGTTAATCTCTCACTTTCCCCACTAAGCTTTGCTCCACTTTCATTTTTGGATCCTTGAGTATGCCATTCCCTCCACCTATGACACTCTCTCTACTGCATCTTCCTTCATCTTGCTAGCTCCCACTCCTTCAGCTCAGCTTGGAGGTTACCTGCTCTGGGAACCCTTCCAGGACCACTACCACCCACAAACCAGAGTGGTCCTCATTAGCCTCAGAGCTTTCCCTGCTCTAACACTATTCATACTTGTTCCATGTTTGTCTTTTTAGATTACCAATTGTAAGTTCCTTGTTGACAAAGGTGTCATTTGTCTTCATCATCAAATTCCCAGAACCTAGCAGAGTACATGGCATATGGGACAACACAGGTGAATGGATGAATGAATAAACAGAGCATTTTCTGTCCCTGGAAATGGCTATATGGCCATTTGATGGGAGTGTTCTAGAAAAAATTGTGGATGAGGCAACAGGAGTTGTTAAGGTAGAACCATTGAACTTTTAGCACAGTTCCAACTCTATAGTTTTAGAATATAGCAAAGAATAAAGCAATAGTAATTCCATCCTTCGTATAGGAGGAAAATATTCTGCTCTTTCAATCAATAACAAAGTTCAATAGTTTAGTATTTCAGTTGCAAATCAACCCACAAACAAAACTAAATACAAAGGAAATGATTTTTTTTTAAGGTAGAATTAAAGGTCAAATGTGACTATTGGTTTATTTCTTCACAGATGCCCTGAGATGGTAAGTAAGCCTCCTGATTAAGAGAATTACTAAGATGCCTGTTCAGAGCTGAATAAATTCTGACTCTCTTCTAAGTCACTGGGCTCCCCCTCTTTGGCCTCATTGGTTGGGGTAGAAGGTTATTCTTGACAGTATCTAGCTTATGATTGACCTGGAGAATACAATGAGTTTTGAAACTTACACCAAAGATGCATATGCACACATATTTTAAAACTTGCTTACTATTTCAGAGACTCCCTCATCCCCCTGAAGCTCATGCATAGACTTCAAGCTGAGAAGCCCTGGCCCAGCATGAAGCAATTACCAAGATTCACAGACAGCTATGTGTTCTTAGGACTTAGGTCACAAAAAGCACGGTTTTTCTTTCCTTCTCAGATCCTTAGGGTGATCGCAATAAAAGCAAACATGACAGCCATCAGCTGCATCCAGCCACTGACAAATACTGAACAATATGCAAAGAGCATACTGCAAACTTCTTGAGGTCTCATCTGTATCTGCTCTATTTCTTGCAGCATCCCAAGTGAAAACAGAACAAAAGGGAAAGACTGGTAGAGATTTAAGAGAATGAGAAAAGACACATTGATGAAAACAAAGAGATAGTATTATTAAAGAGAACCAGGAAACAGTAACAATATATAGAGAGACAGACAGAGCAAAATCATGGGGAACTAGGACCCAAGGCATTAAGTTTTGTCACCTCAGGCATGGCCTTCCCCACAATTAGCTGCAGAACTGCCACGAGAAGATGCTAAGCTGGCCAACTGTAAAACTGTTTGACTTGTTAGGACTTAAATCAATAGGAACCAGTGTAACATTTGTGCTTCATGTTCCTCTTATTTACACAAAAGACAAACTGAAGAAAAACTCTATTTCTCCAGCCTTAAACGTTCCCTCCAGGGAGTTGAGATCCTTCAAAATCAACAATGAAATGGTGAGAGGAAAAAATTAAGCACATTGGCAAGGCTATATGTAGATCCAGTTCAAAGACCCTCTTTGCTTTCTCCCTGTCTCCAGCTGGTTCCAATCTCAGCAAAATTCAATTGCCACGGATCTATAGCTTCCTATTGGGGTTTCTGGCCTGTCTTAATACAGGAACCAGGAAGAGTGGGAAGAAGAGGACAATTGCTTAAGGGGCAAAGGTCTCCTCCAACCTCCACCCCTCCAGAGCAGACATCCCTCAGACAAATCCATGCTGACCAACACTGTGGGGTGTCCTACCCTGCCTTCAAGGCTCACCTCGGGGGTCTCAAAGCCTTCTCTAAACCTTTGCATGCCAAGGTGGGAAATGCACCCACTGGCTGGCTTTGGGTCCCTTTCTGGCATTCAGGATGTTGAAGTGTGGATGTGGCGAGTTCCCCAATGCAAAATTCTGGATTTCCCTGGGTCTTCCAGTAGGAGCCATGATTAACTGTGCTGACAACACAAAAGCCAAAAATCTGTGTATGGTCTCCGTGAAGGGGATCAAAGGATAACTGAACAGACTTCCTGCTGCTGGAGTGGGCGACATGTGGATGGCCACAGTGAAGAAAGGCAGACCACAGCTCAGAAAAAAAGATACATCCAGCAGTAGTAATTCAACAACGGAAGTCATACTGGAAAAAGATGGCATGTTCCTCTATTCTGAAAATAACAGGGGTCAGAGTAAACAAAGGCAAAATGAAAGACTGCTATCACAGGACCAGTTGCAAAGGAGTATGCAGACTTGTGGCCCGGTATTGTATCCAATGCTAACAGTATTGCCTGATTCTTTGGTGCATTTGTGTTGAAAAATTAAAAAATTGGGCAGCCTGGTGGCTCAGTGGTTTAGTGCTGCCTTCAGCCCAGGGTGTGATCCTAGAGATCCAGGATTGAGTCCCACGTCGGGCTCCCAGGATGGAGCCTGCTTCTCCCTCTGCCTGTGTCTCTGCCTCTGTGTGTGTGTGTCTCACATGAATAAATAAATAAAATCTTTTTTAAAAATTAAAAATTATTTGCTAAAAAGAAAAAAAAGCACAGGGCTGACTTTTGAACCCCAGCTCTGCCTCTCACTACCTATATGGCTTAGCCAGTTATTTAGTCGAAGTTCTGTTATCTGTAAAACGAGCAGAATAAAATCTTCCACCTAGGGTTGTTGCAGCACATTGGACTGTTGGAGGAATGCATTGAGCATAATACCTGTTGCATGGCAGAAATTTGCCAGACATGGGCTGGTATGATTAAACCCCCTACTCCCACAAAACCTGAGCTATGCCTAAGTCTGAACATAGGACCTCACTAAATTGAAATGATCAACAGCAGGTCTGTTTCACAACTACTGGGGGGGGGGGGGGGGACGGAAGCCGACCCTCCACCTCCAAAGCCTCCCACGCTACCTGGCTCCAAATCTCTTTGGCAAAGGAACCAAGTTAGAAGCTATGATGGAAAAACTGTTTTCCTCCTTGACTTTCACAAGCTCTCAAACCTTCCAGCCAACAAATGTGTGGAGCTCCCCCAGGCAATTGGCCCACACCAGCTGGCTGTCCCGTAATTTTAACTCAGTTCTCATGCTACCCATCTGGAGAGGCAGGAGATTCCACAGGTGAAGGGCTCGGTCCCCCAGACTGTCCCCTTCCCACTTTAGGCCCCAGCTATTGTCACCAGTCCCACCGTGTGGGAACGCGGGATGGCTACAGGGCAGGGTTCCCAGCACCGCCCCCACCTCGGATCCGATTAATCTGCTTTAGTGGCTCACAGAACCCACGCAAACGGTTTACTCGCTAAATTACCGATGTAGTCCCAGTTTACTATAATCATTAGAGGATATGCAGTACCCCCCCAATCCCCCGTTATCCTCCGAGGGATGCCTGCAGATAAACCGAACCCGATACAGACTGTGTGTTCCATACGTACCTCCCTACGATAAAATTCATGAATTAGGCACAGTAGGAGATTCACGACGACTACTAATAAAATACAATTAGGGCAGCCCGGGTGGCTCAGCGGTTTAGCGCCGCCTTCAGCCCAGGGCGTGACCCTGGAGACCCGGGATCGAGTCCCACGTCGGGCTCCCTGCATGGAGCCTGCTTCTCCCGCTGCCTGTGTCTCTGCCCCTCTCTGTCTCTGTGTCTGTCATGAATAAATAAAGTATTAAAATAAAATAAAATACAAACGATAAGCTGTAATAAAAGTCGCGTGCATGCGGGGGCTCTCGCGGCCTCCGGGCCCTCCGCTCCCCTCCCCAGCTGAGCCTCGCAGGCCCGGGGAGGTACAGTGAGGCCACTACTGCCCTTCCGAGGATTCTCCGGGAGGATGAGCCGCTTCGGGACCTCCGTAAACCCCAAGGGACTAAAGCTGTGGCAGGGGAAACTGCCCCTAAGGGTGGCGGGGGCAGCCGCTGAAACTAGGGAACAGCCAAACCTAAGAGACCTCGGGCCACCCGGAAGCAGCACCGTCCCCGCCCTCTCCCGGCGCCTCTACATTTGCCAACCGGAAGCTCTCCTAGGCTTTTATAAGGGCGCCATTTTTGATGACGCTGTTGATTACACGATTGGCCAATGGCGACTGAGCCCTCCGCTAGCCCCTCCCACCTCCCCACATTTGCCAACCGGAAGCTCTCCTAGGCTTTTATGAGGGCGCCATTTTTGATGACACTATTGATTACACGATTGGCCAATGGCGACTGAGCCCTCCGCTAGCCCCTCCCACCTCCGCGCCCCGCCAGGCTGGGGGAAGGGTGAGGCGGAACGTTCCAACCCATTCACGAGCTGCTTGGGTCCCCTGAGAACCCGTTTCCACCTGTGGTTGCCTAGATACTTTCCAAAAATTACCTCATCAACATAAACTCAGGTGTGGGTAGAAGGGGCTAGTTATAAATAACAAGACTCCTTTTCCCTCCGTTCCTCTGATCACTTAGGAAATTCTAAGAGTTTTTGGAGCTCGGGGCGAGAAACAGGATGGAAACGAAATATTATATTTCTCATTATAAATCACCATATCACGGGAGCATACTACACTTAGGGTCGGCTCACATTTTCCCTACGAATTTAGACTTGGGACAGATCCGACGAACCTACTCGGGCTTCTGCAAATTTCTGTAACACGGTATTCTTTGTGGTTGGTTCTCTCCCTTCTTGGCCTATTCAACCCATTGAAACTGAATCTGTCACTTAGGGAAAGAGGTCCCCTGCCTTCTCACCCGCCCCCCCCCAACCACTACCACCACCACAACCACAACCACCAACCCGCACTGGGGTCCCTGATCTTGGTAAAACCTTCAGCAGTCAGTGGAGGCGGAATTAACATTCGCAAGGGCAACCCCTCCCGGCCAGGCAGCGGTCTGGAGGCCTCATCTGCATGGGCCATAACGCGCCTTGTGTTGTCTTCAAGGCAGGAATGGCCCAAAGAACTACTCAACCGGCTCCAGGAAATGGCTAAATGGCAGGTCAAATTGCCCATAACTTTGGCGAGGAGGATGGCTGGATAATTCCATCGCCTCTCTAGGGAGAGATGAAATGCAGAATTCAAGCGTCAAGAAAAGGAATCATAAAAAAAAAAAAAAAAATCCCCGATGCAGAATTTACATCCTGCTGTAAAACGGGGAAGAACAGAGGATGCAAAGGTATCCTCATATTAGCAGAGTGCCTTTGTCAGGAAACAACCTCCTCCAGCTGGACCAGACTGTTTGCCTTTCAGATGATTCCTGTCCGGGCCAAACAATCCAGACATTTGCAATTATAGCATATCAATTTGTTTTTAAATTATAAGGCTGCCGGGAAAGGTTGACTACTTGCCAGAAGTATGCTTCGAGGTGCTCTGGGGCAGCTGCTATGCAATGTGGTGAGACCACCAATCTGTCCAGACACAGAGGATTGATGCACCTGTGTGTGCAGCCCACGTGGAGCCATGGAACTGGGCAAGCTCTGAGCTGGCCTCTCGCACTCTGATAGCCCTGGGTCCACATGAAAATGAGTAAACGAAACCTCATTTAAAATGGTGTTATGCTATATGTTGGCAAATCAAACTCCAATAAAAAAAAAAAATGGAGTCAGGAAGCCCTGAAGGGGGAGCACTCCTCCCCACCATTCACTGCAGCCTGCAGAACCAGCAGGAAGGAGGATGATCACTCCTGACTCCAGCAACAGTGCACAAACCACCACACCCTCAAACTCCTGTTCTCGTCCAATGAACTTTTGTTCAACCCTCCTCAATTATCCCCTAAAACCTAAAAAAGTCTGCCCTTCCTTTTGTCTCTTCAGACTCAACTATGGTCTTCCATAGTTTGCTTATCCCAAATTGCAATCCCATTGATATTCCTGAATAAGCTTATTTTGCTAATAAAATAGCTGGCTGTTTTGCTTTTTAGGTTGACATCTGCAGATGTCTAACGTGGCCTCATTCTGGCACATGTACAAGTCCCTGGAGGTGTCCTCCTCAAAGAACTGACCCTTTCAGTGCCATGGGGGCAGGGTGCTATTTCTTCACCTGTTGTGTGTGTTTGCATCCTCTGAAGAGATCCACGTGGGGAGGATAGCCAAGGAGTCGGCCTCCCAGGCTCTCCTGCGTGGAACCCACCTTCCTCTTCCTTCACACAAGAAGGGCACTGTCTTGTCATTTGATACAGGTGAGTGTCACCTCTCACGTGGAAGACCCCTATGGCCACCTTCACAGATCAAAAACATAGCCTCTGTTCCAACAGAGTCAACTCCCTTTAATGAAGGCCTCCACAAAGTATCCCGGTAGTTTCAGAGGAAAGGGTGATGGGATATTACCTGGCTACTTTGCCCCTTATACCACCTGGCATAAGGGGAATATCAGGTATAAACCTGGGGGAGGTTTACTTAACTGTACCCTCAGTCTGCCAGCCGTCGCTTCTGGAAGCCCTCGCCATCCAGTGTCCCTCTCTCCTGAGGACATTCCACCCATTCCACATTCAAGGGGTGCCCTGGTCCTGAATCCTTTCTGTGGGAGCCTTTGATGTCAGCTGGGTGACAGTAAAGTCATTTGCCAGCTGGGTTTCTGCTCACTGTTGGGAGTGAGGGGTGGCAAGAGCAGGGATTGTCTCATTCCCTGGGGTGGGTCTGTTCCCCGGACAGAGGGTGGAGCCAGCCCTGAAGGAGCAAGGACAGGCACACACTGCACTGCACCTGCTGGGTCAGCTATCTGTAGCTGGAAATGTGGAGCCAGAATTAACAAGTCTAATGCAGCCAGATGCCCCAAAGGAATTTTTTTCCTATTTTATTCTCACTTATTAAATTTTAAAGAGCCCTCAAAGACTCCAACCTAACACGGAAATCAAAGACAACAAAACAATGCGTTTATTTTCTATTAATACGGTAGAGCAGTCAGTCCTGCTGCAGCAAAGTTGTGAATTACTGGAGAAAAATCAACCATCTTCTCGGAGGAGACTCAGAGCTCTACCTGCAGGTAGCCCCCAGCTGGGCCCAGGATTCCATGAAGTTCACACCCTCGCTTCCAAGATCCCCAGCTGCCCACACACCTGCTGGCTATGGCCAGGACCAAGAGCCCTCGGATAGATTCTGGCTGCCTGGGGAAACTCAGGGGTTCAGGGGGCTTCCCCAAAACAGCCCACTGCCAACCTACAGTCCCTGGCACCAGCTGAGCACCCTGAAGACTTAATTGTTCTGGAAGGTGGAGTTCTTTAAGAATTTCCTGTAAAAATGGACACGAAGCTCCCAGAAAGCCAAGTGTGGTCTCCAGGGCTATCATGAGGTCATTTGTACTCCTGCCTCCATCCTCCCTACCTGAGCTGGGCTCTGCTGATGGCCGTGAGACATTCTGCAGCAACCTTTTACATACAGGGACAACTTGAGCTAATAGGAAAACAAGTTATGCAGACCAATGGTAAGTAAAGTGGGCTTTAAACTGGGTCATCATGTAACTCATCCAAATTAGGATACTTTTGAGAGCAAGAGTGCTGTAAATCATTAAGCCAACAATATATACAAATGTCAGATCATTATGTTATACACCTGAAACTAATATAATGCTATATGTCAATTAGACCTCAATAAAAAAATCATTAAGCCTAGACAACATAAGTAAATTGTGACTAGTTTTAGACCCTTTCATCCAACTCCTGAGCTTTCAACCCAACCCAGATGCTCTCTTCCAGCCTCCCTGTGCCAGGAGCCTCACCCCAAAGGCAAGGGGTCAGGAGGGAAGGGGCATCTGGATGAAGTGCAGGCCAAGGAAGGCATGAGGGTCAAACAGAGGTGGTACATATTTGATGGGAATTTTAAAGAGTATTTTCATTTGAAATCTGGTTTGACAAAATGATTAAGGCATCAGTTTCTATTCTGAATGTTCCCCTTTGTGAATTTCCCTGCCTCCTGCAAAAACCAGCACAAAACAGAATTTTGTGGGGAGAACGGTTCTGAAAGGGGAGAGGGTGGGAGACTCAAATCAAGCCACCTCCCAACCCTAGTTTGTCCAGATCTTGCTCCATGTTCTGTATTCAGGGCTCAGAGCAGCAGCTCTTGCCCCCCAAGCTTCTGTTCCCTGATCGTCCTGGACCAAAAAAAGGTTTGGATCCTCATGGGAGTAAAGAGACCAGAGGCCACTGGTCCATCACCCACTGGCAGCTTGAACAGCTCAGAAGTCATCCTAGGGAAAAGTGGGTGCTGAGCCCCAGACACTGAAGCATTAAGCTCGTATGTATTTGTGTGTGTGCATGTGTGCTTCCTTATTTGCACTGAAATGACACAGGGTGCTTTCAGACAGCCTAGTTGGAGCAGAATTTTCTCTTTCACTGCTTACAGAGACCAGGAGAAGCCAAAACACCAAGAGGACAACCCCCTTCTCTCTTTAGCATAGCCTCGGAGGGGATCTTCCAGAAACCCTCCCTTCTGCTACCCCTTGAACAAATCATTGTGCAAAGGGCCCAGAGGCTGAGAAGATGGCCCAGATAGCTCCACAAGCAACCTCTGGGCACACCTGGCTGATCAGGGACTTGTCCCAATGATGTCAGACCGAGCAGACATTTGAAAGGGGGGTTAACAGATGACAAAACTCCAGAAGTCGGCACCATCCCCTCTGCCTCCTGCAGACATCTATTTGAGTGAGGGTATCCCCCATACTTTCCAGGCAAAGCTGCTGAGGCTGACCACCTTAATCACCCAGATGCCTGGTTTTCAGGACTGACAACTCCATTGGCCACTATTCTCATAGGAAGTTTCAGGTGTTGCCAGCAGAGGTACCAGTCAGCTGTTCCTTCAAGGAAATTGAACTGATAGTTCACTGGCATGCTGCTGACACAGAAGGCCAGTGTGCTGGCCAGGTCAGCTGACCAGGTGGTCACAAAACTGAAACCTGGACAGCATATGTCAGCCCCCTCAAACCCCTGAAGGCTCATTTCCCCCCAAGATCAAGCCCCAAAGGCACCTGTCTGGGTCAGAAAGTAGGACATTCCATGCAGAAGAGCAAAGAATAACAAAAGGAAGCCCTCTGGGGGCAGATACCACCTCAAGCCACAAATCCAAATGCACATCCGCCCTGGTGACACTAGTTGAGAAAATTGCTGCCAAATTGCACCTTGTTGCTAAGGACCCAAAGGATTATTTGCCAACAAGCCGCAGCAATGGCAAAGGCTGGGGGGAGGCCAAGCTGGCTGAATGTGGATGGGCAAGTGAGAGGGTTTCCAGAGGGGTGGAGGGTGGCTGATGACTGCTGCAGGGTATAGAGATGCTTTATGAGGTGTAACACCCGTGCTTCCACAGTCCATAAACCAGCCAGGCCTGAAGGCTGTTCCCATGGAGAAGCTCTCAGTACTATTCTAAGCAAGGCTGCCCTTCTGGAATCAATGCATGGCCTCAGGCCGAGAGAAGGGATTGGGCACGTGTCTACTGAGATGTATGTACTGAAATAATTTTTCAAAATACAGCTTTACACCCTTGTCTCCTCATGTAGCTCTGCTTACCTGTAAAATTCTCCTACTTCCCTTTTGGAACCTCTGTTGTACCTGTTCTTTGAACCCACAGAGTTCTAAGGGGAATAATGAGGGTTACCCTACATCCATACCTCCCACTCACCTTGCATAACTTTTCCCATTAATTTCTCACCTCCCTTCCTGCCTGGGCAGCCAAACTTGAGAGACCTGGACCTCCTGACATTTCCTGAGTCAGACCACATCCTGACGCCAGGGCTTGCCAGCTCTCACGAAATGGCTGGTGACCTTCTCAGGTGCTTCAAAGGCAAAGCCCCAAGGCCCCCACATGCAGGAAATGAGTTAATCTCACAAAGTGTCTGACTGAATTTTATCCAGCTCTCCCAAGCATGCATGAACATGGAACCCGGCACAGGTCACCCATCTACACAGGTCAGCGAAACACAGTGATTGAAGGGATAACAACTATTCTTTTTATAATATAGGATAACTGCCCACGAAACCTGTGCCTTTCCATCTGTGGTTTCCCCCAGATTGGCTCAATACTTATTATTGTGGGGAGCATCGTGCTGGGTACCAAGAAAGTAGGTACCATAAGACTGACTCACCAGCTTGGCCTCAAGGTGCTTCTAGGAACTGACCAAGTATGAATCCAAATGATAATAGAGAAGGGGCCAAAGCACAAAAAACAGAGCTATAGAGGTTATAAGAGGAGCACATGGGCTGGTTGGTTTATCAGGAAAACTTTAGGAGGAGGCCCCAAAGGGCAAAGCAAGCATGTCCACCCTTTAGAGCAAGACGCTGTGATGGAGGGAAGAGCACCTGCCATTGGACATCAGCAAAACCTGGGATCAAATCCTGTGCATATCACTCACTAGCTGAGCAATTTTGGCCAAGTTACTTTTGTGCCTTTTCTTCACCTCAAAAGTGAGAATAACAACACTAGCCTCACAAGGGGGCTACAAGGATCAAATCCATGAACATTTGTAAAGAACCCTGTCTGGCACACAAAAGTGATCCATGAATATTAATTTATTAATTCTGAGCATTGCACTAAGTCATCTCAGCTCTAACCCCACACAGTCTTCCTTCTGAGATGCTTCCAGGCTAAGAAGATGGGACAGGGAAGGGAGTGCAGAGTTCACAGCTGACATTCTAGGCCAGGCATTGTTCCCCAGTGGAAAATGATAAATAGCTTTCACTTGATGTTACCCCAGAATCCTTCCCCAGGAGCAGTTATTACAGAGTTTAAAAGCAAACTGAAGTGAACATCCAGAACAGAAGAGGCAATATGCATGTATACACACACACACACACACACACACACGCACATGCACGCATGCACTCCCTCTTTGTAAGAAAGGTTGCCATGGAGATTAAACAGAGAAACAGCAAAGACACAGAGGAGCCACTGAAATGGCTATAATTAATTTAAAGCATTAGAAACAATTAAAATTGTATTAAAGCAAGTTCATTTGAACAAGGCATAAATCGGGTGAGCTGATCACATCAAGCATGAACAAAATAAAGCATTGCTTTGGGGTGTTAGAATAGGTGCCTTCAAAGGAGGGAAATAAATTATTGCACAGTTTTCAGGAACAATGAAATATGTAACCTAATTTATCCAATGTTTCTGAAAACAAGACGGTTCTCCAATAATTCCATTTCCTCTAATACCTTTATGCCAGGTGCAAAAACAAAATGGAGATAGAAAGCTATGCCTTGGGATCCCTGGGTGGCGCAGCGGTTTGGCGCCTGCCTTTGGCCCAGGGCGCGATCCTGGAGACCCGGGATCGAATCCCACGTCGGGCTCCCGGTGCATGGAGCCTGCTTCTCCCTCTGCCTATGTCTCTGCCTCTCTCTCTCTGTGTGTGACTATCATAAATAAATAAAAAATTAAAAAAAAGAAAGCTATGCCTTATCAGGCAAATGGATCCCCATGTCTCTTTGTCAGTCACTGTGGCCACAGATCACTCACCAGAAGGGAAGGGGAGAGTTGGGGACCAGCATTATGGAATGCCTACTGGACACCAGCACTCTCTGGGCACTTCACACCATCTGTCTCCTTTACACCTCCCCCAAACACCACCAGGAAGGCCTGAGTGGTCTGTCCTGCCAACAGGAGACTCAGAAAGATTGGTAACATACTCAAGGTATCATAGCAACTTGGAGGCCAAATAAGCACTTGAACTCAGATATATCCGGATTCCAAACTACATGTGCTTGCCACTGTGTCACACCACTTCTCATGGAAGAAAGGGAAATGTGACATGGGACCATGGACAATGAGTACCATTTTGAGCCCCTGTGTGCCAGGCCCTGTGCTACACAGTTTATAAACATCATCTGATTTGATTCCCACACAGATCATTTGTTTTTCAGTGAAGGAAACTATAGCACTCACAAAGTTCAACTTGCCCAGGATGACACAATCGATGATGAACAAAGCCAAGATTCCCACATGCCCTGCCCCCACCAAGAATTAAGACTTAATTCTTTAACATCTTAGCCCTCTGCTTTTGCTCTGTGTTCCTCTACTCCTATAGCACATATCACTACGACCATGTGTCACAACCCGCTTCAGACTGAGTAGTACTTAGGGGTGGCTGGATATTTCATTTTTCCATTTAGACAACTAGGAATAGCAGAAAAAACTTTCCACAGGAGGCAAATTCCAAGGCAGATCTTGACTTAGACAAGTGAGCTTTGAATGGGCAGATCCCCTTCCTGTTCCTGAGACCAGTTGAGACTGAAACTTAGAGCAGAGATTGGAGAACCCTAAGACAAGGACAAACACCAGGGGTATTTGCATAAGGCAGCCTGAGGCCCCAAGGGCTAGCAGCAGACCCACCTGTCCAGGGAAGACAGACCTGTGGCCAGGAGAGTGATGCCGAGTGTCATATCCAGTGATGAAGGGAGAACAGAAGTCGGAGAGGAAGTGAGATGGGGAGAAGGCATGTCAAATGTAGGACGGAACTGGGAACAAGGAAGAGAAGTGCAGAGTTAATGCAATGACAGAGTATATTCTGTGGCCTCTCTCCTCTTTGGTGTCTGACTTGTATGTTCCAGGGAAGGTGGATGGCTCTAAGGAGCTCATCAGAAAGTGCCAGAGGAACATTAGCCAGGACTCTGCAGTACATTCATGCATGTTGCAATACTGAAACATGTCATACTGGCTCTATAGACACAACCAGTTGCCTGAAACTCACAAGGGTCCCATCACTCTAGCCACACCAACATTCCCTCCTCCAAGACTACTCAGGGTTCCCCACCTACCAGCAGTGACAATGCCAACACCTGCTTCAGCACCCCAGGCACAGTTGTGATTTACCAGCCTGGGCCACTTTAGTGGGTAAATATTTGTGCATACCACCCCCTTGCACTATGATAAGGACTTACAAAGTGACATATTGAATCCTGACCATAACCATGAAATGGATAGTATGGTCTTGATTTTTCTGACGTTGGCTTTGGGAGGTTAAGCAATGACCCAAGAGAAGTGGCCTTGGGAGACAGGGCTAAGAGGCTGGCATGAGCTGAGGGGAGAACCAGGAAAATGAATGGCTGGCATCTGCTCTCTCATGGCTCAAGGAACTGAGCTTGGAATTATTTCCTATGGGGAGAAATTTCATGGGTCACAGGGAGAATGCTAGGCCATAAGCTGCCTACAAAGAGGCCATCTAACTATGTGTTTAATTAGCCCACTCCCTAGATACATTAAATACAGATGGCCATGTAAGAGAGATTTATTGATCAAATGAAAAATCAGATAAATGATAGAAGTTGCAGGAGCACCTACGGCAGCCTCCTGCCTGTGATTCCAGAAGGGAAGTGAGGGGGTAATAAATGGTCTCCACCCCACCTGACAGGGAAGATAAAAGGCCCGTCTGGGCAACTCGGGTATCCAGAAATATTTATTCCTCCATGTAATTCATTAGTGCACACCAATGTGGTACAAAAGCAATATGTATTTCAGGTTATGATTTCCCAGAGAATCATTTCCTTTGCCTTCATAAACTAAAGCAAAATATCCAGACCACGCACCCAGCAGAGCAGTCTGAGCTAGAAGAAGTTGAAGCAGAAAAGCAGCAAGCTAGAGCTGACAACGTGGAAAGCAAGGTCAAGCAAGAAGAGGCTATGGGTTCATTTGTTGATTCATTCATTCTTCAGCAAATATTTAATGGGCACCTACTATGTGGCAGACACTGTTCTAGACAGTGGGGGTATGGAAGTGAATGAGACAGAGAGAGAGTCCCTGACCTCATGGAGCTTCTAATCTAGTATGGGAGGCAATTTTAAAAACATATAATCTGATGTCAGGCTAAAAATAGGTAGAACCAGTGCAAAGATTCTAAGGCCAGAATGTTTTTGGTATATTTGGGAAACAGCAAGAAAGTAACATGGCTAGAACAGAGCATGTAAGAAAAAGAATGGGTGATAGGGTATAGAAAGCCTGGGCCAGCAGAGTCTTAAAAGCGATAGAAAAGAGTTTGGATTTCATCTTGGGTATAATGGGGAGTTTGAAGCTGCTAGAGGGTTCTAAGTAGAACAATGACATAACCTGATTTACATTTTAAAATGTCTCTAGTTGCTGAGCAGCAAATGGATCATAATAGGCCAGAAATCTGGGGACATCAGTGAGGGGCCATTGCAGGACAAAGCATACTTATTGAAGGCTTATTATGTCACGTAGTATCATGTATTAAGTCATATAATCCTTGCAAAAAACTGCCTTTATTACCTCAGTGGAGGAACGGAGGCAAAGAGAGGTTAAGCAGGTTCTGAGCCCAGGTCCCCTGCCTCTAACCTGCTGTGCTGTGCTGCCTCTCTCAGTAGCCCAGATGGGAGAGACTGTGGCGGCTTGGAAAGTGATGAGGGCCAGTAGAGTAGTGAGAAATGGTAGGATCCCAGTTATATTTTTAAATTAGTGCTGACAAGATTAGTATCTTAATTAAATTAGATGGGAGATGAGAAGAAAATAGTTTGAGTTTGTTGCTTTGAAAGCACTGATTTCAAAGTTCTAGAAAGAGCCAAACACAGCCTTTAAGTCAGTGGTTCAGAGACCTAGAGACTCAGCAGAGGTTTTCACAAACACAGACTTTAGGACCTCACCCTGCAGGCATTGAAGGAGACATTCCAGATGTGGGCCCAGGAACCCGCATCTTCCAGCCACTTGTCAGGTGCTGTTGAGGCAGCTGGTCCCTGGGCTCACACTGGGGTCTCTGCTCTTGGTTTTATGTCCTAAGTCCCACAATGTGAGAGCTGAGGACACCTGAGAAGTGAGAGTGCCACTTCCACTGCAGATGAGGATTTCAAGGCCCAAGAAGGAAGTGGTCAGGCCCAGTCCATGAGGGGGGCAGCACTGGTGAGAGAATTTCCATCCTCTGATTCTGGGGCAGAGCTGCGTACCCTACCCCAGGATGACTCCTTTGGACAGCACCACATTGCTTACCTGTATCATTCCTTGCAAGGACAGGCAAAGGACCTGAATGACTTCTGTGGGGTCATAAGATGTACGTTTGGAATCTGATCTTGCAATCCACCCACTGAGAGATCCAGGGAAAGTCACATTACCTCTCTGCACTTCAATTTTCTGGTTTCTAGAATCAGAACTTCAGGTCCTCATGCTATTGCTATTTGCATAAATGAAACATACATGTGAAATGTCTAGCAAGACTTTGATGTTAGTTACTCTTTGTGGTTTTATTACAGTTCACCCAAATCTCCTGGCTCCCAATGCCATGTCTTTCTTTTACAGCATGTTCATTAGGATTTTCATGCCTTTGTATCTCCAGGATAAGATGCATGTGCTCCAGGAGTAAGGAGCAACTCTAGATGTTACAAACACATGGCTTCAGGGGCCTATGGAGGAGGGCCTAGGGCGGATCCTCAGGAGGAGAGCCCACCTAAGCTGGTGGAGAGTGGGGAGGGAGCGCGGAAGGGCACACACGCCAGCGCTGCCATGAGCCCCCAAGGATAGATTGGTGACAATGGTGGAGGGCACTACATAGCCCGTGTCCGCAGGTGGCTGAACCACAATAACAGTCATATCTGTGTAACAACTTGCATGTTACAAATGCTTTCAATGGATTGCTTCACTTGAGCCTCAAAATAACTCAATGCAGTAGCTGTTCTTACCGCACCTCCAATTTTAGAAAGGAAAAATTGAGGCTTAGTCACACCATTTGCCCAGATAACACAATAATAAGCAATAGATCTGATTTTTGACTCACAATCTAACTCCCATCTGGACCAGTGCTATCCAAAAGAAAACGAACATGAGCTACTTACATGGCTTTTACCTTCTTGATTTTAAGAAGAAGGAACACGTACCATTCATTTTAATCATATACTTTATTTAGCCCAATACATCCGAAATATCATCATTTTAACATGTAATCAATATAAAACATTTAAATAGGATAGTTTTGGGCAGTCCCAGTGGTTCAACGGTTTAGTGCCACCTTCAGCCCAGGGCGTGATCCTGGGGGCCCGGGATCAAGTCCCACGTCAGGCTCCCTGCATGGAGCCTGCTTCTCCCTCTGCCTGTGTCTCTGCCTCTCTCTCTGTGTGTCTCTCATGAATAAGTAAATAAAATCTTTAAAATAAAAAAATAAATAAAAATTAAATGGGATGGTATTTCATTATTTTTTATGCACTCTTTGAAATCCAATGTCTATTTTACACTTACAGCACATCTCAATTCACTAGTCACATTTCAAGTGCTTAATGGCCACATGTGACTAATAGTGACTGGCTAGTGGCAACTCTAGACCAGGGATTGACAAAAATCCTTCTGCAAAAGGATCAGATAAATATCTTGGGTTTCACAGGCCACCTTCATATTCTGCTACATATTCTTTTTCTTTCCTTTTTCTTTCTTTTTTTTTTTTTTACAATCCTTTAAAAATGTAAAATCTACTCTTAGCTGATAGGTTATAGAAAAACAGGCCACAGGAGCACCTGGGTGGTAGTCAGTTAAGTATCTGCCTTCGGCTCAGGTCATGATCCCAGGGTCCTGGGATCAAGCACCGAGTCAAGCTCCCTGCTCAGTGAATATCTTGCCTGCTTCTCCCTCTCCCTCTGCTCTTTTCCCCCGGCTCATGCTCATGCTCTCATTCTATCTCAAATAAATAAACAAAAATCTTAAAAAAAAGAAAAAGAAAAACACCCCACAGATCAGATTTGGCCTGTGGCTCATGGTGTGCCTACTTCTGCTCCAGACTATAAGCTCACTGAGGACAAGAATGTATGCACTACTATATCCTCTAGTAGTGCCTGGAATAAAGCAAGCACTCCATAAATAGTTTGGAATTAAATTTAACTAAGTCAAGTCAGACAGGATTTATCATTGCCACCTGAGAGATGACAAAGGTGAAATCAGAGAGTCAAAGCAACTTATCTGAAGTCATATAGTTACCTACAAACCCAAAGCTGTGTGACTTCCAGTCACACTTCCAATACAAGACGACACCTGTTTCACAGCTACATTGACAGTCACTCTGATCCCCAATTCTTTCATCTCTTTTTCCTTCTGGATTTGATCTCAGGCTCCCAGACCACATGCCCCCGAGGGGCCTAGCAGAGAGGAGGAGTGGAGGGGTCCTGCACATCTTAGGAGACCTGGCGGAGCTGCCAGCTGGTACCGCTGTTCATGATGAAGAGCCCCTATTGCACTGCTCTCCCTCTGTTCCAGGATCTCTCTGAAAAGGAGTGCTCTTATAAGGTTAGAGGAAATGCATTTCTCTTCTCCCTTCTGCCTAAAAGCATCTGCCTGCTTCACAAAGAAGGTAGTGAACCAGTTATAATTACACACCATGCACTGGGGAGCATGAAAGTGACATTTAGCAACATAAGCCTCAGATATGTGGTGGCTGCAGTAAACATTACATAATTGCTGCAGCATCGATCCCAACAATTAACACCAAAAAGCAGAGACAGAATGGAATTTCTCCAAGAAACTGCCACAACCTGAGAGTAAAACAGAACCCAAAATCTCTCTTGGAGACAGCTCCCCCTCCTTCACATGTTAAGACATTTTGAGGGGGAAGGGTATAATGTTTTCTGTCCAAACAATTTTCCACAGTTGTTCCAGAGCCCAAGTAGGCAGGGAGCAGGTGGAGGGAAGGTGGAGATGAAGACACCAGAAAGTCCTCTGTTGTGGTGGTCGGCCTCCCAGTCCCCTCAGGTCTAACCCACAACATTGGAGAATTCGGAGAACTGCAAGGTCAGGGTGGCTGGATCATAGAAGGCCAGGAGCAGCCTCAGGAGTGGCCCAGGGAGGTCAAGGATCGGTCTTCCCTAGAAGCAATGCAGAGTCACTAGTGGGCTTTATGATGAGAAGAAGCAGGGTCATTTTGCTTTTTGGCAAGAAGCAAAGTGAAAAAGAGAGGATGACAACAGCCCAACTACGGCAGTGGGGGTGGGAAGAACTGGACAGGTCCAAGAGATATTTAAGACATAAAAATGAGAGGACCCCACGATGATGATAGGATGTAGGTGAATCAAGGATGACCCCAGGCTTCTGGCTTTGCTGACTGGGAGGTTGTGGGAACTGAACCTTGGAAGGAGGGGAGACAGGTTTGGAGGAGAAAGACAACATGTCAGAGTGTTGGGTGCATTTGGATAAAGAGAAAGTGGAAATATGGCTCAGAAGGAAGGCTGCGGTGAAGACACAAAAATGTGAGTCACCTGCATCCAGAAAGTGCTGGACTACATTGGTAGATGAGCTGTTTGGGGAGGAGAAATAGAGCAGTAGGAAAGAAGACCAGGGAGGCACTAGGTAAGGGGCAGAGCCTCCAGCAACGCAAACAGAGGAACAATCAGAGAAGGCAAAAGAGAAACAAAGAAGGTGGTTTTGGAAAACAAGGAAGAGGAGTTTGGGGAATAAAAGAGGTACACATGGGCAGCCTGGGTGGCTCAGGGGTTTAGCACCGCCTTCAGCCCAGGGCTTGATCCTGGAGACCCGGGATTGAGTCCCACATCGGGTTCCCTGCATGGAGCCTGCTTCTCCCTCTGCCTGTGTCTCTGTCTGTGTGTGTGTGTGTGTGTGTGTGTGTCATGAATAAATAAATACAATCTTAAAAAAAAAAAGAGGTACACAGCCATGTCTAATGAGAAACAAGAAGAAATGAGATCCTCCTGCTTATTTAACTAAGATTTATTAATACCTGCTATGTGCCTGGCACTATTCTAAGTACTAAAGATAGAGCAGTGACATGACTATAATAGACAAAACTCCCTACCCTTATGGGAATTTCATGCTACTTGGAAAGAGACAGAATTTAACTAGAAGTAAGTGAATTTGTTTGGCATAGGTAGCAGGTTGAACAGTGGTCCCAAAAAACATGTCCAAGTCCTAACCCCTGGTGCCATGAATGTGATCTTTTTGGAAACAGGGTATTCATGGATATAATTAAGTGAAGGATCTCAAGATAAAACCATCCTGGATTTTAGTTGAGCCATAAATCTGATGACTGATATCCTTATAAGAAAAAAAGTAAGTTAAAAAAATAAAAATTTTTTAAAAATTTAAAAAAAAAAAAGGTAAGTTATACTGGAGACAGACACACAGGACAGAGGACCGCATGAAGATGGAAGCAGAGACTGGACCAATGCATTTACAAGCCAGGAAACTGGAAGACAGTCTTGAAACAGATTCTCTTGTATCTTCAAACCTGTCTTTCTTTATAAGAACACCACTCATTGGATTTTGAGTCCACCCTAATCCAATATGAGCTCACCTTAACTTGATCGCACTTGAAGTGACCCAATTTCCCAGTAAGGTCACATTCTCAGCAACTGAGATTTAAGACTTCAACATATACTTTGTTGGGGAGGATAAAATTTAACCCACAACAAATACCGCATAATTAACTTAATGCAGAAGAAGCATTTGAAAATTCAACACCCACTTGCAATAAAAACTCTCAGCCAACTGGAAATGAAACCAACTTTTCTCAGCCTGACAAAGGACAACTGCAGAAAACCCCTAGCTTGTATCATACCTAATGGTGAAAGATTGAATACTTTTTTCCCCTGAGGTAGGGAACAAAGCAAGGATGGCCGCTCTTGCTATTTCTATTCATCACCACACTGGAAGTCCTAGCCAGCGAAATGCATGAATGAATGGAGGAGTGAACGAAGATTGTAAAAAAAAAAAAAAAAAAAAAAAAGGAAGGAATAATAAAGCTTCAGGGATCCCTGGGTGGCTCAGCAGTTTAGCACCTGCCTTCGGTCCAGGGCATGATCCTGAAGTCCTGGGATTGAGTCCCACATCAGGCTCCCTGCATGGAGCCTGCTTCTCCCTCTGCCTGTGTCTCTGCCTCTCTCTGTGTGTGTCTCTCATGAATAAATAAATAAAATCTTTTAAAAAATAAAGGAAGAATAAAGCTTCTACTTGTAGACAACATGATTGTCCATGTAGAAAATCCCAAAGAATTTACAAAAACTTACTAAAACCAATATAAGTGAGTTCAGCAACAGGACACAAAGTCAATATAACAAAAGAAAAAAAGCATTTTCATTTGCATTTACTATCAGTGAATAATTAGAAATTCAAATTTACAAAAATACCATTTATAATAGCACCTCAAAAGCACGAAATACTTAGGTAGGAGACTAATAAAACATGTGCAGGATCAGTATACTGAAAACTAGAAAACAAATGAAAGAAATTTTATTTATTTCTTTTGGAAATAAATTTTAAAAGATGAAAATAAATAGAGAGGTATATTATTCATGGGCTTGAAGACTTGGTGTCATTAAGATATCAGTTTTCCTCAGAGTGAGCTACAGTTTCTCACAGTTTCTGCAGAAATTTTTGTGGAAATCAATACACTGATTCTAAATGTTCAGTGTTGTTTATAAAGTTGTTTATAGAAAGACAAAGGAACTAAAATAGACAAAACAATTCTGAAGGAGAACAAAGTCTGAGGAATCACGCTATCTCATTTTAAGACTAAACATAATGTTTCAGTGATTTAGACAGTGTGGTGTTGAAAAACAGGGTAGACATAGTGCTGTGCTAGAGCCGGTTCCTACCAGCTCATGAGAACGAAATGTTAAATTTTTAGGAGTTTTACAGGTTAACTGATGTCAAATTGGTCACTTGAAATGATGGTATTTAAAAAAAAAAAAGGAAAGAAACCCAACAAGCACTACAAATTGAGACTCCCCCCTATCTCTCCCTAAGAGCCAGTTTTCAAACATAACCAGCCTGCCTCTACATCTAGATCAAGGGAACAGATCAGAGAGTTCAGACACTGACCCACATATAGTTGGGCAATTTATTTTCAACAAAAGTACAAGGGCAATGTAACTGAGAAAAGATAGTCTTTTCTAATCAATAGTGTTGGAACAGTTGGGACCTCCATATGCAAAAATAAACAAACC
Organism: Nyctereutes procyonoides; assembly: GCF_905146905.1. NCBI lineage: Eukaryota > Metazoa > Chordata > Mammalia > Carnivora > Canidae > Nyctereutes > Nyctereutes procyonoides. The sequence continues at coordinate 68,833,627 of NW_026575140.1, read as the reverse complement.
TCTAATTCCTGCATCTTATATAAAAATTAACTCAAAATGGATCGCAGATCTAGTTGTAAAATCTAAAATTATGAAACTATTAAATGGTGGTGCGTGGGTGGCTCAGTCGGTTAAGCGTCTGCCTTCAGCTCAGGTCATGATCCCAGGGTGCTAGGCTGAGCCCCACACTGGGCTCCCTGCTCAGCAAGGAATCTGCTTCTCCTTCTCCCTCTGCCCCTCCCCCTCCTGGCTCATGCTCTCTGTCTCTTTCTGGTTCATTCTCTCTCAAATGAATAAATAAAATCTTTAAAAAAAAGAAACTATTAAATGAAAACATAGGAGCAAATATTTGTGAATTTGGGATAGGCAAATATTTCTTAGAAAAGACACCAGAGTGATAAATAAGACCAACAAAATTAAGAACCTCTACTCTTCATAAGACACTATTAAGAGAAAGAAAAGACAAGCCACAGACTAGAAGAAAATACTTACCAATCATAAATCTAATAAAGGACAATACAGAATATATAAAGGATCCTCAAAACGCAACAATAAGAAAGCAAGTTTTAAAAGGGGCAAAAGAATTGAACAGACACTTTGCATAGCAGTAAGTACATGAGATGTTCAACATCATTAGCCACTAGGGAAATACAAATTAAAACCACAATAAGATACCACAACACATCTAGTAAAATTGCTGAAATATTTTTTTAATTGATAACACCAAGCACTGGTGAGGATGCAGGGTATCTGGAACTCTCATTCATTGCTGGTGGGAATGCAAAATAGTACAGCCATTCCAGAAAGCAGTTTAGCAGTCCCTTATAAAGTAAAACATACTCCTACCACACAACGTACCAATTCCACGCCCAGGTATTTACCCAAGTGAAATGGAAATTCACAGTCTCACACACACACACACACGCACGCACACACACACACAAACTGTATGTAAAATTTTAGAGCAACGGTATTCATATTTCCCCAAAACAGGAGAGTACCTGGCATCCCTCAACTGGAGAATGGATAAACAATAATGGAGTATTCCTGCAACAGAACTCTACTCAGTCCTAAGGAACAAACTACCGACTCACAACAGCATGAATGAATTCCAAGTGCATTGTGCTAAGTGAAAGAAGCCAGACTCCAGGGCTACGTACTACAGGGTTCTGTTTATATAACATTCTGAAAGGCAAAAGTAGAACGACAGAAAACAAATCATAGGCTACCAGGAGCCAGGATGGAGAGGGGAAGGTGGGTACAGGGGAGCTATTTGAAGTGAAAGGACTTCTCTATCTTGATTATACTGATGGTTAAACTACTGGATGTGTTTGTCAAAACGTGCAGAATCGTATACTAATATAGGTGAATTTGACTGTATATACATTACTCCTTAGTGAAAAGAAAAATTAAAAGAATCACCATGGCTATTGGCTTGAGAATAGACTGTGGGGCAAGGCTAGAAGCTGGGAGACCATTAGAAGTCCAGGTGAGAGATACAGTGGCTTGGATTGAACATAGCACTATAACATGGCAGGACATAGGTCATCAGAGAGTTGCGGACACAGCTTCAAAGAAGAGGCAAGGCTGAGGGGTGAGGTGAGTGTATGCAGACAGCCCTGGATCCTGGACCACTGACAACTCTCGAGAAATCTGCATAGACCTGTCCCACTATGAGCCCCAGCTCAGAGATTGCCCTGGGTCTTTCCCGATTTGAAGACTACAAGTCCCACATCCAGGGAAACGCTGCAGTCCTGAGCACACAGGGACAGGTGGTCACCTAAGCCTGGTCCCTGATCTGCCCAGGCCCAGACGTTGCTCTGGTCACCCTGCAGTTCTGGCTTCCCTGTGGGCTGCTGTCGCTGCCCTCTACCCCTTACAAACCTCTGAGCTCCTTTCTGATACTGCTCACATATGAGGGGCTGCAGGAATGCTAATTAACAGAGCGGCACTCTGCTGCTTTTCATGTCACCCTCCCTTCAGCCCCTTGTATGAAGGCTGTCAGATGAGTCTGGATATCAGCAAGAAAATGAAAGAGTGGTTTCATCACTCGCCTACCAGGAAGTCGGGAGCATGGAGCTGGGGACACACCTTTCCCTCTTATCTCACTTTCGAAATGCCTCTCTTCAAGCGGACTCTTTGACTTGTGCTTTGGTCTTACCCATCTTGACATCTCCATGGTTGTGCATATTGAAAACATTCCCTGCTTCTTAGCCTCTCTCTGGATCTCCTCCTATCTTTCTGATATGTTTCTCAGCTTCCTGATTGCCTGATAAAGTGTGCTGGAGGAACAGTCTGGAGTAACATTTGAGGGTCTGGACTTTGACATTAAAGGGATCTGGGTTTGATTTCCAGCCTTGTTAATTTCTAGTGGCATGACTTCTGAGACATCACTCCTCTGAACTTCAGGATTGCCCTCCGTGGAATGGGTATAGTGAATGTCACCTCATTGTCAGATTATCGTGAGAATGAAATGAGATGAGATTAAATACAAAGGTTAAAAAAAAAGCTTAGCACGAATGTGGAAGAACAAGCAACACATAAATGCAGTTCTTGGTGTTAGGACATCTTTCCAATCATTAGATCCAACAACAGAGAAGTGGTTAATAAGTTAGACTACAGCATGATTTATTTATAGAATACTATACGATGAAGTCGTTAAAAATAATGTTCTGAAGAATATTTAATGACACAGAAAAATGTTCACAATATAATTTTAAGAGAAAAAAATCAGGCTCTAAAACACAGGTCCCTATTCTGTTCTTAAAAAAAAAAAAGTATGAGTGTATGTGCGTGTCGTGCATATGTATTTGGAAAAAAAAAGAAATCTAGAAAATCTTAGCTTTCTTCTTTTTCACTTCTTCACTTCTTCACATTCTTCTGAATTTTCAAGGTTTAGCTAATGAACATGTGTTACTACCATAACAATAAATATTTTTGAAATTCAGTCAACAATTTTTTTCATTCAACAGATTTTTTTACTAGCACACATCATGTGCCAAGCCATATTTGAGACTCTGGGGATGCTACAATAAAAAAGCTAACAGGCAGGTTTTCCTCAAGATACCACCTTGCCTTGCATTGAATTCTCCTTAATTGTTTTAGGCATTCATTTTGTTTCCACAAATATATTAATTCCTCGAGGGAAGGAAGCACATGGTCCTCTTCTCTGTAGCCCAACCACATCATACTCCATGCACTCAGGAAGAACTGAGTAATAAGTTGCACTTCAAGACCTGGACATTGTTGAAAAGTGGCCAGTTTCCCACAATCCGTTATTAGAGGAAGTAAAGAAGAGGTGCCTTCTTATACAAGGCTACCTTCCGCCTTCCTCCCTGGTCCTGGGCGTGTGGGGGCTGAACATTCAAAGCTGCCACCTTCAGTGGGGTTTCTGGAAGCACAGGAGCCTCGTGGCTGTGGCCCCATATGAAGTGGTTCACTTTCTCTAGCCTGTGCCAGAATACATATCAAATCTGCCTTTTTCCACATTTGAGGAACTTGAGAGCAGGTTTGGTGATTATATCATCTTAGAACAGGGTGTTTTTTTTTTAAGATTTTATTTATCCATTCATGAGTGACACACACAGAGAGAGAGAGAGAGAGAGAGAGAGAGAGAGGCAGAGACACAGGCAGAGGGAGAAGCAGGCTCCATACAGGGAGCCCAATGCGGGACTCCATCCGGTGACCCCAAAATCAAACCCTGGGCCGAAGGTGGCACTAAACCACTGAGCCACCCGGGCTGCCTGGATTTTTTTTTAATTGTTTTTATACCAGGGATCCCTTGGGTAGCCTGGTGAAACCTATGAACCTATCTTAGAATAATGTTTTTTTAATGTATAAATATACAAGATTACAAAAAAAAAAAGGTGGGGGGGCACCTAAATATGCTGCAATATAATTACCAAAGTATTTTAAAGTTCTATTTACTATATTAATAGACTTGCTTCTTTCTACTACACTTAAAAAAATTAAATTTGAAATACAGTCAAGTTAAAATTGAATTTTAATTTTTAAAGACATACCCCTATAAAGACCGCTTTGGGGGCACATGGGTGGCTCAATCCATTAAGTATCTGCCTTCGGCTCAGGTCATGATCTCCAGGTCCTGTGATTGAGCCCCACCTCGGGCTCCCTGCTCAGCGGAAAGTCTGCTACTCCCCCTACCCCTCCCCACTGCTTGTGTGTGTGTGCACGCACTGTCAAATAAATAAAAATAAAATCTTAAAAAAAAAAAGACAGCTTTGGCTTACCTTGAATAAGAATATAAGATAGTAGAATGTTTTTTTTTTTCAAGATAACAAGATAATACACATGTCCTGTTAGAAATCCAGCTGATTTTGATTTTTTTTTTATGGTAACAATGTTGAAAACCCAATTCTCAAAGAAATAGCGTTGAAAATGGGATTAAAGCTTCCACAGCACTTTCGCAAAGATAAGTGTCTCCTGGAGACCACAAAAACTCCTCTAGGCTTTTTAGTGAAACTCTAGTTATAGTGGGTTTGTGGTCCTAAGATCAATGAATTCATCTTTGGCTTGGTCAACACCTCAGATGCAATTTATATCAGAAAGAAAAAGAATGCTGCTCTAGCATTCAATTTTGTTACCATCAAGATAGAAATAACTTTTGAAAGAGTTCTAAAGTGCTTCCAGGTGTTTGTAGATTACTCTTTTCAAGTAAATTGACAGAATTTTGTAACCCAGCTCCATTGAGGTAAAGCACTTGAAAGTTTGCAAAGATGTCAGCCTCCTATCAGCTGTGTCACCAAGACGTCCATAATGGTGATATCAGAGAATTAAGAGTCATCTCATTCCTATGGTTAAAAATACCTGCCAAGGGAGCCAACCAGCCCACAGACCAAATTCTTTCTTTCAAAGTGCTCCAAGAATGGATTTTCTGTTTCTATTAGAAAAAGTAAAACTTGCTTCTTCAAAGTCAGTGAGCTTCTCTAAGGTAGAGAGAAGAGAGTTCACACCCTGTAAAAATATTATGATTCAGAGACAAGCTTTTGATAAAGTTGATGACTTTTATGACCACAAACTTCTCTCAGGATATATAGAAAAGCCTGATTATGTCTGTGCTAAACGCAGCAAGTGAAAACACAAGAATTCTTGTTTGCTGACGTTAGTGGAGTCATCATGAACGAAACTGAAAGATGTCTATAGTTTCATTAAGAGGCTTACTGAGAGGAATGGCAAGGCCGCCAATCCCTCCATAATCCACTTCAAAATATGCCAACCTTCCTGCATGGAAGTA